>NC_059123.1:3822500-4422500 GCF_020740685.1 Jaculus jaculus
GTCTTTCACAGTGCTGGGGATAAAGCCAAGGCATTGCATGTGCTGTGCTGGGCAAATGCTGAACCACTAGCCCAGTCCTTGGTACATTATTCATGAAACACAAAACACTTGTAAAAGGGCAAGAATTGAGCTATGTAGGTAGGATGGTGTATGACAAGTAGTGTGGTCGTATATTACACCCAGGATTGTGTATTACAGCCAGTGGGATGGTATACTCCAGTTAGTAATGTGGTGTGTTAGAGCTGGAAAGAATGCTCTCAGAATGGAGTAAGTTACGAATAGATACTTAGGGTGGCACAGACCTGGCCTCTTTTCCACTTGTGTTTTAAGGACCCACCGTGGCACCTCGGGGGCACCATTTTTTTCTCCTATGTCAGCGATTTTGCCTCTGCTCCTTCCTACCTTGCGAGGTCTTCGGTTGTGGGGTGCATGTGTCTCCCCAACTTTCCCCAGGACTCTGCCCTTTACGAAAAGGACTTCCCTTATCTGCTTATAAAGAGGATATTCTCTTCTCAGTCCCTACCTGGCATCTCCAGCTCACCCTTCACCTGCCCATCCCCCCTCAGCACCCCTTGGCTAGATCCTCCCTCCTGCAGAAGTTAAGAGCTGAGGCAAGTCTTGCTTTGTTCACTAATGTGTTTTAATTCACTAATTGTGGCTAGAACAGTGTTTTGCACGTGGAAGGAATATAATATATACTTGTTCCTGAATGCGCAAATAATGTGAACAAGTTTTCCGTGGTGACGCTGGCTTCCTTCTATGTAAATTGTCTTCATGTGTTTTATGAAAATATGTTTTTAGTAATTTTCACTAAGTGAAAAACAACAGTTTCCTAAAAGTAGGTCATGGTAGTTCATGCCTGTAAGACATCTCGAGGTTGAGGCAGGAGGATCATTGCCTTGAGTTCAAGGCCACCTTGGACTACTGAGTGAGTTCTAGGTTCATGTGAGCTACAGGGAGAACCTACCTCAAATTTAAACTAAAATAAGTAAATGACTGAAAGAATGGCTTTTTTATAGTGGAATGTGGAAGCTTACCTGGTGACAGTTGCTGTTCCTGTTCACCATCATCTGTTGATTGCGATGTACTGGGGATTGCACCTACGGCCTAACCTCTGAGCTTCATACTTAGTCCCTTTAGAACTTTTTATTTGGAGATCAGTTTGAACTTGCACTGTCATGCAGACGGACCTTGAACTTGCAATCCTTCCGCCTCACCCACCCAAGTAGCTGGCATTACATGACCTTACTTCCAGACTCAGCTATGACCTCTCTTTCATGTCCGTTTAAATACGCTCACAGAGTAATTTCTTCTCTCCCTCCCTGTCAGGGTTCCTTGTAGACTTCATACCTTCAGTAAAAGTCTTGGAGATTTCCCCCCCCCCCACGAATCCCTGAAAAATAGGCATTAATTTTTCTACAAACAAATAATAGGGTCAAGTAACACAGGGAGAATAGAACGGCACTAGACGACAATACCTGACCATTGGAAACATACGTTCACGTCTCTTCGTTTCTCATGCTATTATTAAAAATCTCAGCGCTTGGGTAGAACCTGTTTGTTTCCATGCTGACTTTTCTGCTGCTCCTGTGAACTTTGTGAGTTCTGGGCTTGGCAGCAGCTGTGTTTTCCTTGGAAGGCAGCACTGCATAGCACACGGTGCGCCGAAGGCTGCGCGGTAGAAATTTATTACTGAAAATAAGACACAGAGAGAAGCGTTTATTCCGTACGGATGAAAACGGCTTAGTGTCAAGAAGCTAGGAGTTTTGAAATGCTTTGTATAACAGAGTTTGTTTCTCTTCAAGAAAGCAGAGTGTGTTTTCCAGAAATAAGTTGAGGGGTCCTTATTTTGCCTATAATGGTTCATGAGAACTGAAAAATGACAAAAGGGTTTACTCCCCTCCCTTCCTCCCTTCCTCCCCTCCTTTCTTCCTCCCATCCTCCCTCCCTCCCTTCCTCTCTCCCTCCTACCTGCCCTCCCCCTCCTTTCCTCCTCTGTCCCTCAATCCTTCCTCCCTCCCCCTTCTCTCCCTCCCTCCCTCCCTTGTCCTCTCTCTCTCCTTCTCTCTCTCCCTCCCTTTCTCCCTCCCTTCTAACCCCCCTTCTCCCTTCTTCCCTCTCTCCTTCCCTCCCTCCCTTCCTCCCTCATTCCTCCCTCTCTTTCTTTCATACTTTCTTTTTCTTAGGGTTGCTTCTCAGAAAGACAGATCTTACCTGCCAAGTATAGGCATATTCTTGATGAACTACTTATGTATCCCCAGACCTTCTGGTAGATGTCAGACCTCTGAGGAGTAGAAATCACAGTAAATAGCCAAGAGGGTATTTCCTTAATAGATGGTGAGCCATAACCATTTTTTTGTTTGTTTGTTTGTTTGTTCTTTCTGAATGAAGTAACTATGTGCTCTCAGCTGGTCTGTTTGCATTCCCTGTCGCTTTATGCAGTCCCTGGGCCACTCTTCTCTCTTTTAGCATCTTTATAGACCTCATCTCAAAATCCTAAGCGTGCTTCTTTCGAGAGTGTCATGCCATGGTAAAATTCTGATTCTTTTTTGTTTCTAGAATTTCTTAGGTATAGTGCTGCTTGCTGTTCATTTATCTGGAAGGCTTTTTCCACATGAATGAAATTGCAAAAAGGAAAATTTCCCATTTCTACCTCTGTTCCTCGTTGTCCGTGACCTGCTCGTGCCTTTGGTCTGATCCCATGACGACGTCGACAGTCCGCAACTTAACACTATTCCTCTCTGTTGGATTGAAACCACCAACACTTTGCACTTGATCTTGAGACCCACCAGATCTTTCATGCAAGCTCTCGGCTTTTCTGATTATTAGGATTGATTTATTTTCACCTTGACTCAAGAGAATGAGGATTGAAAAGTATCTTGGAAACTTCCAATACATTTGGCCCTGTGGTTCTACTTTTTCCAACATACCATTGCTTTTCAGCACAAAAAAAGCATCATGGGAAAGAATTATAGTAAACACCTTTCACTAAATGCTGAAATAATAAATGTTATTTGGGGCTCAGTTTATTTTAATTAAAATTGAATTTTAGTGGTTAAAGTCTGTGTATTATTTCCTTAAGTCTAAAGGGAAAATAGCCTCCTAATTTCTTCTGATACACTTCCTATTTAGAGAACATTCCAGTATCTATTAATCACATTCAGAGTTAATTCCTTTTTGTTTATACTTCACAGAGCATATAGGTATCCAGACATACGTCTTTCATTCCTTGGGGAAAGTAGGAATAGAGTCCATTTTAGAACATTGCTACATTCTTACTCAACTCATAATGCATGCCCTTTAAATATAGCATAGGAATGTTAACAATAGAATAAATAGAATACCTTTACCTCAATCTCTTAGAATGGCTTGTTATGTTTAGTTAGATAATAACTCTGTCTGATAGATAAGCTGTCAAATTGTACCATTTTATGATTTGTAAGGAAAAAGCTAACTTGTACACAGTGAAGCATTGCAGGTGTATTCTAGGAGCTCTGGCTTGCTATTTTTCAAGTCAGTCTCCTCCTATGTAGGAAGTCTTGGCACAGACCAGTGTTTGATGGGGACATTTTTGTTCTTGGACTAATGATTACCTTTAAAATATTACTGGCAAGTGCAGGGAATGCCTTGCTTTTCTTGTTTCAGTTCTAGTCCTGGAAAATCCAAGTCTTCTTTGCCCATAACCATTGCCATATTCTTTCTTAAATCAGAGACTTGTGGTTTACAATTTGCAACTTTTAAGATGCACTTATGTGTTTATACTATGGTGTCCTGGCACCTTAGATTATTCCAAGTTGTCCTGATTTTGAGAGTCTGAACTCGTAAGTAGAAGAGATGATGGTCATAACATAAGCCTTATCTCCTTTTTTTTCAGAACATTTTAATAACCTAACTTGGCACTCATGTATATGATGTCCTAACAGGAGCATACACATCATCTAAAATCTTTTTAAATTTTTTTATTAGTTATGTTCACAGTGTGTATACAGTCATGTTGGTGCCGTCATTAGCCTCCTCCCTGTCCTTCCCCCTCTGCAGGGACCCTCCTTGTTGGGGAATGTGATTGTGCATTGTGGAGTTAGCCATCAGTTATGGAATCTAGTCTTAATGACATAAGGTACTCCCAAGGTCATAACGAGGCAGATTCTTGAGGCATATCAGGAAGTGCTTTTGATGGCTCTAGTGAACAACAATTAAAACATTTTTACTTGTGTGTTTCTAAATCATATGTCTTATTGATTGATTCATATTGTGAATGTCATACTTAACTTTGAATTAAAATTAATGAGAATTTACTGGAAAAGGTAATGCAGCTATATGAAAAATTTAAAATTAAAGCATTTAAGAAAGGAGACATAAAGGGTAGAAAAAGGAAGGGAGGAGGATACTTAATAGGTTGATATTGTATATATGTAAGTACAATGATTGTAATGGGGAGGTAATATGATGGAGAATGGAATTTCAAATGGGAAAGTGTGGGGGTGGGGAGGGAGGGAATTACCATGGGATATATTTTATAATCACGGAAAATGTTAATAAAAATTAAAAAAAATAAAAAAAGAAATATCAATGATGTCAGTATTTAATTTTGCATATGATTATTTTGATTCATTTCTCAAAATTGTGTTTTAGCCAAGCAATAATTAAATCATTGCTATAACTCCAACTCTTACAAGGTTTGACTGCCTTGAAAAAATTAAAAGCAGATCCAGGCATGGTAGTACACACCTTTAATCCCAGTGTTGGGGAGGCAGAGGAAGGAAGATCACTGTGAGTTCTAGGCCAGGCTGAGACTACAGAGTGAATTCCAGGTCAGCCTGAGCTAGAGTGAGTCCTGACCTTGAAAAGCCAAAAAATAAACAAATAAGATAAAATAAAATAAAATGCTATTCAGCCACATCACAAGATCTTCTTTCCAGTTGCTTAAAGAAAATATTATTTGTGCTGGAGAGATTGCTCAGTGGTTATGGTGCTCAACTGCAAACCCAGCAACCCTGGGTTTGATTTCCCCTTACCCATGTAAAGCCAGACGAACAAAATGGTGCATGGATTAGGAATTCAATTGCAGTGGCTGGAGGCCCTGGCATGCCCATTCTCTCTGTTTCTCTTTTCTCTCTCTTTGCTTGCAAACAAGTAAATAAATAAAAATAGTTTTGAAAATATATGCTATTTGTTTATTTGGGAGACATAAAAGGCAGATGGAAAGAGCAAGTGTTGGCACACCAGAGCTTCCTGCCACTGCAAATGAACTCCAGATGTATGTGCCACTTAGTGAATCTGGATTGACATAGGTGCTGGGGACTCAAACCCAGGCCAAAAGGTTTTGCAAGCAAATGCCTTTAACTGCTGAGACATCTGCCCAGCACCCCTATTTTCAGATTTTTAAGGCACTTTTTAAAAAAATTCAAAAGACTTGAATTTTTATTGTCAAAATAGTTTAAATATTTGTTAAAATTTTACTGTTTTCATATCAACAGTTTCATTTTTTTAAAAAACTTAAATCTCTTCAATATTGAATTAATACTAGGGTTTAAGGCTACTAGGGTTCAATATTGAATTAATACTAGGGTTTAGGGTCCATGTTTCTGTTTCACGTATAAAAATACTCATTTTTCTATGTTTGCCTTTTACATTTTATTGCTACACGTACCTGTGTTTATTTCAAACTCTACTACGATGTCTCATTCATATACTGACAATTAAACCATCCATGCATCTCTCAAGTTTTAGAATGTATTTTAACAATTCAAAGGGTATTTCTGTCTTTCCTAATAATGATTTTATTGTCTATAATCAGGTTACACAGCATCATAGTTTGATATGTATAATGCAGCAATCATTATAGTCAACTGAATGGACATAGCTATGGTTTTCCATTGTAATTGTTCCTTATGTGGTAAAAATATCTAACATGTAACCTTTTACTACATGTGATTATCTCTGCTTGTCATACCATACATACTTATTCCCAAAATAATTGATTCTTATACATTATTTGAAATTTATGTAGTTTTTAAACTTCCCTTTAATAGTACATTAGGTTTTGATTTAAAATTTCACTGAACCTGTAAATTCGCATGTGTAGAGCTAACTAACCACATAACCACTTTACAAAATCCAGTCTCATTCAGTATGATAGATTGTGTGTCAGTACATCTTAACCATTTTCTTTATACGAATGCCTAATTTTTCTTGATAATATTCAAATGTGTTCATTCTTACCATTGTTACTGTCAAAAACTTATTATGATGTCACCTAAGAAGCCAGGCCTAAGTATGGAAGACCTGGTCATTCCCATGAACACATGGGTGATTTGTATTGTCAGTGGCTTTCTTTATTCATTGTAAACAGATTTTTGCCTGACAATGATCAGCACTGAGTGCACTGGGAAGATGAACGAAGCCTCCTTTCTCTCAGTAGATATCTTTGATTTCTTTTTTTTATTTTTTTATTTTATTTATTTATTTTTTTTTTTTTTGAGAGCGACAGACACAGAGAGAAAGACAGATAGAGGGAGAGAGAGAGAATGGGCGCGCCAGGGCTTCCAGCCTCTGCAAACGAACTCCAGACGCGTGCGCCCCCTTGTGCATCTGGCCAACCTGGGGGACCTGGGGAACCGAGCCTTGAACCGGGGTCCTTAGGCTTCACAGGCGAGCGCTTAACTGCTAAGCTATCTCTCCAGCCCTTTGATTTCTTTAGTATACTTCCTGAATATGGTTCTTTATTTTCATTAATTAAACATCCCACTTTGTAAGCAAAGTAGCTCAGATCCATCTTAACGGTCAGGTTCATGTGAGTGAGTCTTTGCTGTGAAAAGATTAAATGTTGTGACTTTGGGACATATTTCACATTAAGTAATTTTAATCATATTTTGAGAGAGGGTCTTATGCAGCTCATGCTGGCCTCAAATCTACCATATGGTCAGTGCTGGCCTTGAACTCCCGATCCTTCTGCCATTGCCTCTTGCATGTTGAGGTGCAGGCATGTGCTGCCACACTCTCCTCTTTATTTTACTCTTTGGGTCTGTCATTTTGTATGTGTGTGATATTATCAAAAGAGGGGCTGGAGAGATGGCTTAATATTTAACACATTTGCCTGCAAAACCAAAGGATCCAGCTTCGATTCCCCAGGACCCACGTTAGCCAAAGGCACAAGGGGCACATGCATCTGGAGTTCATTTGCCGTGGCTGGAGACCCTGGCACGCCCGTTCTCTCTCTGTCTCTCTCCCCTCCCCCAATCTCTGTTTGCAAATAAATAAAAATTTGAAAAAGAATGTTCTCAAAAGAGAATCAAAAGTTACTGAAATATTTTACCTTTCTGTTTCTTTCTTTCTTTCTTTTTTTAAGAGGCAGAGAGAGAGAGAGAATGGGTGCACTGGGGCCTCCAGCCCCCTTGTGCATCTGGCTTACGTGTGTCCTGGGGAATCAAACCTCAAACCGGGGTCCTTCACAGACTTCATAGGCAAGCACTTAACCGCTAAGCCATCTCTCCAGCCATCTTTCTGTTTCTTATTCATGACTATATATTACACTCCACTCTGGGGTTGCCTAGCATATTTTTCTTGCTAACTGGAAGCTCAATGATGTAAAAATAGACTGTTATATATTTTGGCATGTACTAAGATGCTTCTGACAAAGAATGGGAAAACTCTACATTAGCAAATTCTTTTTGACACCTGTTGAGAAATACTAAAATACCTCGAACATAGGTAGAGGTTGAAGTATTCACTATCAAACCAGAAGTTTATTTCTTTACATTGATTCATACCTGTTTAAGAGTACTAGAATATGGATTTTGGCAACCTAACTATTTTTGAAAAGCAAGTATGGAAATGGTTGCCACATGAAATGATTATTAATCTTACCATAATTCTCCTATTTCCTTTACAGCTTTTGGGACATTCAGAATGGGACCACAAAAGGGGGCCTCGAGGATCACAGGTATGTGTCCCTGCCTTTTTTTTTTTCCTTCCATGTTTTACATTTTGTTTGTTAATGCTTTGAGCTATGAGTTTTCTGAAACTCAAGAAAAAAAGTCAGTAAATGGAGAAAGAGGAAGAACAGTCATGCCATTTGTTTTTATTTAAGTTAGCTGTGATTAAAGTCTTCTTCAGATTCCAAAGGCCGATGCCAGCATGTTCTTCCTGAGAGTTCCCTCATAGCTGGACTGCCTGTGTTTTTGTGGGTGCACGTTGTATAGTCATCTCTATTCCAGGGGACACATGTGCATCAACGCCCCCCATCTTATTCACTTCCTTTGATAGATTTTTCTTCATGCAGTTTCTTTTTTTCCCCCTCTCTTCTATCTTCCTGTTTCTGATTAAATATTTTGAAATATAATCAGGGTAAACTCTGAACTAATTAGAAGATATTGTTTTGTCTCTAAATTAGCTGTCTTTTTGTAAAGGAAATAGAAAGATGAAAGGACTTATTATGTTTGAAAAGAAACAAATTCTAAACTTTTCTATATTACCAGACTGTTTTCATTGCCCTACTTGATGTCTTAGGCAAGGAGAAAAGCTTCCGTGACGCATTTATGCTTTTTAATGACCTAATTAGACAATGTGGATTTGTTTTGCTCCCATAATTACACTGCTTAACAGAATAAAGGTTGAGCTACGCTAAGAAAATTATCTCTCCTCAGGATGTTTTGTGAAGATGTAAAATTGTTTTGTTTTTTCTCCTCAGAGAAGCTTATGTTTACCTAACTGTAAACATCTCAAATAAAAATTGGGTGGGTAGAAATTTTTACCTCTGCCATTCAGTTTGTATTTGTCATCAGAAATATTGTAAAATGAAAAGACAGTTGAATGGTCAGTGTGGTGTGCGTACGTTCACTGTGAAGTGTGAAGCCTTCCCGTGAGTGTTTTTCAAAGCTGTGTGCACAGATGTTGGCCTTGTTTGCACGGATAACCGTAGGAACTTAGATCACTGGGGAAATAAAAGCAAACAGGGCCGAGGTTTCCGCTGCATTTCTCTGAGCACCGGCTCTGTTTATAAAGCTATCGATTTGATTAGAGGACAATATAGATCAATTGATTTGTATCAAGGTTATCCTGCAGGCTATCTGCTTTCCTTTCCTCTTTCCGGGCTCTTTCCCCATTTTCTTGGGGAGCAATCACTCTGTCCTGTGCTACCTAAAATCAGCACCTAATGCAAGGATGACAACCAAGTTTTGAAATTAATAGAGTGAGTTCCTTACAATGGTAAGCTGATAAGAAAAATAAACTGAGGACAGCAAGTTCCTAGTTTTTGGTTATTGCCACCAAAGATGCTTTGATATCCCAAATAGTTATGCCCCTTCAAAGGAATGAAGGATAAAATATATATGTATAATAGATAATATTGTTTCAATACATTTCTCTCTGTATGGCCCATTTTTACATAATTTCTTAGTCACAGTCATTTAAGTTGAAAATGATTTAAGATATCCTAAAAGTGCCATTGTTTCATTTAACTTTAAGCATAAGAACTCAGAATGGAAAACAATTAAATTTCAGATATGTATTACTGGCAAAGTTTCGAATTCCGGGTGCAAAATGTTTACATGAATCATTTCATGAATCAGGTGCGGCAGCATTTGAAAGCCTCATATGGTTCTGGAAAGTAAAGGAGTTAACTTTCTCTCACAGCAATTACTGCCATGGGTATCAAAGTCTGTCTTGGACTTTTCAAATAATAGAACTATTCTTTTAAATGTGGCATATCTTTACAGCATTTCATTAAAATCAGAGGTGAAAATTATTGGGATGAAAGAGCACACTGAAAAATAGGAACAGTAACAAGTGGTGGGAAAACTTTATTCTGTTAAAATTCCTGAAAGATAAATTAAGCATGAGCTCAAAAACTCTGAACTAATTCTGATTTCTCATGGGTGCATATGCACAGGCACGAGAGGACGCTGTGTTCATTTTTTACATCATTGATCCTTTTTTACCTTGCTGAGTTTTAAAAATATATTAATACATATAAAACTGTTCAGCTTTTCAAAAGCTTTTTGCAGGAAGGACTTAATGGTGTAGTCAGTGGTGTCTAGTAACTCCCAAATCATGGTTAGAAATAGAACAGTAGTTCTATATGTAATTCATATTTAATGCAATCTGGAAGAAGAGTATCAAATATATAAACAAAATAAATCAGAATTTTATTTATTAGTACTTATCACTGAAAATAGAATGCCATGTGCTCATGCCATTTTTTATGTCATGGTGTATGTGGACGCCTGGGGAATTGAACATAGGCCAGCAGACCCAGCAATCAAACACCTTGAACCTCTCAGCCCTAAACAAAATATGAAGGGATACAATTAGAGTACTCACAGAAATCTTGCTAACAGAAGTGAGTGTTTTTGGATAAGTGAGCTTTTAGAAGTGAAAAGAGAGGGAAAGGTGAGTAAGAAAAGTTGGGTAGCAATTTGAACTAGAGAGAACCCGTCTGGATGCATGTGAATTTTCTTTATAACTTTGTCACAAGTTTACCGGATGGGGACATTGCAGAAAGGGCATGTACATGCAATGCCGTGGAGTTTTGACGAGACAAGAGACTGTCTCAGGAGCTTCCCTGAAGGACTGAGCCATATAGAATTGACAAGACAGGAGGAGAAAGTCAAGAGGCGCGGGCTCTTAGCACTAGAAGAATTAGTGGCATAGACACAAACCAGATTAGAGGGAAGATGGTAACCTTGGCGTTAGCAATGACAAGTGGGAAGCGAGAGCGACAATTTCTAAAGGGAGGTTTCAGACAAATCCTTGCAAGACCACCTGGTACTCAGAATAAGAATAGTGCAGCCAGGTGTGGTGGCGCACGCCTTTAATCCCAGCACTCCAGAGGCAGAGGTAGGAGGATCACCATGAGTTCGAGGCTACCCTGAGACTACAGAGTGAATTCCAGGTCAGCCTGGACTACCTCAAAAAACCAAAATGAACAACAACAACAACAACAAAAAGAATAGCGCATATGATGTCAAAGTGGAAATGCCTACCATACCCGTGATTACTTAAATACAGCAGCAGATAGACTTCCACAAGGAGAATACTCAATGACAGAACCAACAGAAAGGCTGGTTCTTGGGAAATACTCACTGAGAGAACGCTGAGGTTCTGCACGCACATGGTATCGGGAGGAGTCAATGGGAGGAATGACTTATAAATGCAGAATGCTACCAGGTACATGCTTAGGAGAGTTGAGACCCAAGACTCAGGGCAGCGAGAACCACAGAAAATCCCTTGGGATTGAGTGATTAATTCGCAGTGAACTCTGAGAATGTGATCTTCATAAGGACGTAATGCTAGAAAGGAGAACACAGGAGTTCACAAGAGAATGCCGTGACATTCCACGGAGTTCTTTTGGAAGAGTTTCATTGAAAAGAGACTTAGAATTGCAGGCAGAGGTGACAGTAGAACCTTTCAAGCTGAAGTGACATGTGAGTATTCATAATTACCAAAGGACAGGAAGGTACAAATGTGGAAAAGAACAGGCTAACTAATGGAGAAAACTGTAGCTGAAGGGGTACAATGCACTTCTAACCGTCGTGACCCCTTGGTCCATAGGTACCTATTTTCCTTCCACACAACCAACCTCCACTACCCGCTGCACTCCATCCAAGCCCCTCAGACTATGTCAACAAAACTGTCCATGTTCTCAGGAAATATTTATTGGAGAAACCCACCAGAAAGCATGGACTTTCTTTGGAGACATAGTAAAGATATCTGGCCCAAGACATGAAGAAGAGATTGAGGACACATGGTACAAAGTGAAGGTACACTGTGAACTTAAAGATTTCACTTGGGGTGCAGTGCATATACTAAAATTGGAAGGATACCGAAAAGAGTAGCATGCTCCCGGCATGAGGATATCATGCGAGTTTGTGAAGGAGTTCACTTAGAGTGTATATATGTGCCGTGTGCGTGTGCGCACGCACACACACACACGTTTTTATTGTGCAGGTACATGCATGTGCATGTGAATGCGGAGGCCTGAAGTCCTCATTGTATGTATTTCTCCATCTCTCTCCGTCTTAATTTTTGAAACAGAGGCTCTCACTGAGCCTGAGGCTAACCAGTCTGGCTAGACTAGCTAGCCAGAAATTCCTGGGGATCCCCGAGTCTGCCTCCCCAGTGCTGGGGTGCGGGTGTGCGTCACCACGCCCGAGTTCTACAATGGTCTTGGGGGTGTGAACTCACATGTCCATGCTTGTGCCATGAGCACCATGCCTACCGATCCAGCTTCCCAACCGTAGCACTCAGCTCTTCTGGGCAAAGACAAGCGGGATGTGTATTTGAACGGTAATGCTGGAAAGTCCTCAGTGGCAGAAGGTGTGTGTCTCTCATCAACAGGACTGGCTCGGTGACTGAGAATCCGGAAATGCTTAGTAAAATCCTTTAATTGGAGCACTTGGGACCCTGAGGCCAGAAGGATCTCAGTGAATTTGAGGATAGCTTGAGCCACCTACCAACACCCTGTCTCAATAATTTTAACAAATGTCCAGAAGAAACTGTGGCGCTATCTTCCTAGCTTAGTATGCTGTCTTGCATTACAAAATTTAATTTAAGTTATTTAGATTATGAGAAACATAAGTATATATCAAATACCTTTTAAGTTTTGAGACATCAAAAAATGAACAAAATAGGAATGGAGAGATGGCTTAGCGGTTAAGCACTTGCCTGTGAAGCCTAAGGACCCCAGTTCGAGGCTCGACTCCCCAGGACCCAAGTTAGCCAGATGCACAAGGGGACACACATGTCTGGAGTTCGTTTGCAGTGGCTGGAGGCCCTGGTGCACCCATTCTCTATCTATCTCTGTCTGCCTCTTTCTATTTTTGTCTGTCACTCTCAAAATAAATAAATAAATATTTTTTTTAAAAAATGAACAAAATAAGGACTGGAGAGACGGTTCAGTGTTAAAGGCACTCGCTTGCAAAGCCTCACAGCAAGAATTTGACTCCAAGATACCATCGTAAAGCCAGATGTACAAAGTGACATATGTATCTGGAGTTCCTTTGTAGTGGCATGAGGTCTTACAGACAATTCTCTCTCTCTCTCTCTCTTTCCCTGTCTCTATTTGCTTACTAAGTAAATTAAAATATTTTATAAATGAACAAAGTAATTTTTGTTTTCATAAGGCACCCAAAGACTTGCTAACATAAAATAATTTAACCTTTTCAATCTTCTTATTTTACTTAGGAAAACTACAATGTAAAATATTTCCTCATATACAATTTTTTTGATGCACACAAATATTGCCAAGATCAAAGAACATTATACAAAATGCTTATTGATAAAGACATATGGTTTTACTTAAAGCCAACTTTAATCATTACTAAGATATAGGTAACATCTCATGGCTTTTCCCTAGATTCTTAATAAACAATAATTTATTTCCCAATTTGTCTTCATCCTTCAAAAGTATATAATATACACATTGTTGTAGATTTATATCAAATACCTCTTATATGGGGGGTGATATATCATGCTTTGAGTAAATCCCAGCATCATGGGCTCCACGAGAATTTCATGCAAGTTGACTTGCTTCATATTTTTTTCAATAATTCTCTGACTTAATCCATTAGCTCATACAACTGTCTATGGTTGAATTTTATCCTCTTTCTGTTCCTTCATCCTTTCTTTCTTCCTTCGTTTCTTTTTCTTTCTTGTTATGCTTTTTAAGTATCTACTCCCTAACGGTCGATCATCCAAATATAGGAAAAATGTTAAATGATAAATAAACTTCCAGAAGCATGCAGGGCTCTTTCATGTGGCAATGTTCCCAGTAATACCAAATGAAGTCAGGGATGACATTCTCAGAGGCAATTAAGGTCCCCCCCCACCCGCCCTGAATACTTGAAGGAAAGTTTTCCAGTGGGAAGTTAAGACAAGCAACAGAAAATTGCTGTCTGCAAAAAGCCTCTGAGTAGAAAGTGATCCCAATGACTCATTTGCCAGCGGGCCAGGGTGGGAGAGATCGTTTGTGCATTTGCGAACATCCCGGCATTTCAGTGTGTTGAGAATAAGCAGGTCTTTATTTCGACAGACGAGCAGGCTCTTTTGTCATTGATGCTTTAGGAACTAGACTTGGGACCGTGTCCTAAGAGAGCAAGCATTTGTGTGATGCATCTAGTCTTTAAATAATCAGACTTCAGATAATTAAAGTCTGGTTTACATGTTCTTACGTAAGCAAATTTTTATATGTATAATGCAAAAAAAAAAAAAAAAACTAGCTGAATATTCTGGTAGGAAACAAGTTCCTAACTATGCTAGGCTGTCAGTAAGCTTACAAGTTACCTACATAATATTTTAGCAGCATGCTCATAATTCTCTGCCACACATTGGAGGGGCCAATCATACTGCTAGACCGAGAAGCAGTTTCTCACACCAGTTAGCTCTATTGCCTTAAGTGTCCTAATTGAATTTGCAGGGGAAGTCATTATGCTTCCCCCCCATTCCAACTACCTGAATATTTAAGAAAATGGACAACTGTTGCTTAACTCAATGTTTTCAGTTAATGTCTACTTTAGTGGCAAGTCATTTCATTCCTGGATTAAATAATGTATTTTTGATAAGAGAATATGAAGTGAAATATGTCTTCCATAGCTCTCAGGATTAATGCCATGTAAATGTATTGAAGTTAATTCCTCCAAACTATACTTAAAAACGTGGTAGCTGTATTGGGTGGGGAGAGGGAGATGTATTCTAAGGGTCAGCATGAGGAGGCAGGAAGGTCACGAGTCCATCTTCAAAACGTCCTTTTGTTACAGTCGTTAGAGCATGTCAGCTCTAGCTGACTGTCAGGGTGATTTTGTTTTGTTGTTATTTGTTTGGTTTTCAGGGTAGAGTCTGTCTCTCGCCCAGGCTGCCGTGGAACTCATTATGTTGTCACAGGGTGGCTTCAAACTCACAGTGTTCCTCTTCTGCCCCCTGAGTGCTGGGGTGAAATGTGCATGCCACCACATCTGATACGACACTTTCATGTAAACTTGGTGCCTTTTGTTTGATTTTTTCTTTTCTTCCTATTTAATTTTCCATGAACCTAATAGTTTTTTTTTTTTCTTAAGTGGTAGGTTTGAAATTGTTCTGATAATTGTTTCTTGTGGGAGATTTTCTCTGAGGAAGATTTGGTTTGATACTCTTTTTTAAAAGAATCATTTGTTTTGCTGTGAGATTTGTTTATTAAGCTTTTTCTTACAGAGACAAGAACAATGTAATAACTAGTTGCCTGGGCCTCCAGGCACTGTAGGTGTGAACTTGGCGATGGTGATAAGATATGTAAATGTTCTCTGTCACATGTCACCCTCAGTGACAGAAAACTCAAATGAAAACTGCTATTTGCATTGGTAGATTCTCTTTTACAAAGTATTTCCTCTGCACTGGAGAGATTTCTTAGTGGTTAAGGCACTTGCCTGCAAAGGCAGAGGATGCAGGTTCGATTCCCCGGTACCCAGGTAAGCCAGATATGCAAGGTGGTACAGACACTTGGAGTTCATTTGCAGTGGTAGGAGGCCCTGGCATGTCCACTCACTCTGTACTCATCTTCCTCTTCCCCACTCTCTCAAATAAATAAATGAGTAAATACTTTAAAAAAGTTTTTTCTCCATTTTATGAAATTGGTTTCATAGTTGTATGGTATAACTTTAATTTGCATTGACAACTGTGTAACAGTCAGTCTTACCAAATTTGTATCAGCATAGAGACAGTGTCCACAGCTCACACCATGTTACAACAATGCAGACATGTCTCTTCCATTTTCCTCAAAGATGGGCAAAGAGGTTTTTTTTTTCTTTGAGAACTGAATGAGCTAGCTAATTGCATCTTCGACACCCCCACTTTCTACCCACTAGATGCCCAAAGTGTGCTTTCACTGAGGGGAGGGGCTGCTTATGTGTTTGGGGACGTTTGAGACACACAGGTAGCCCAAACGGGCCTCAAATTGCCCTCACTAGCTGCCATGACTTTGACCTCATCCTGCATCTGTCTCCTGACTGAATGGAGGGCAGGCACACGCCCCACTCCATCCAACTTCTTCGCTGTGATTATGAAGTCTGTTGCTAGACAGCAGCACAATTGCCCCTGGTTGAGAATCGCCGGAATTATAGCCTCATCTCGTTGTGGTGTTTACAGAAGACACTACAGAGATATGGCCTAATTAAGCTTAGCATTAAGTAAAATAAAATGGGGGAGTGTTCTCTCTATGCCTTCACCCCTGCATGTTTTCAGGTTCCATCTGCAGATCAGCCAGCAGTCGTGAAGAGGGTACACACTTCACTGTGATGCAGGTCACTCACAGTGGAATCCTGTCCCAGGAAGAATCAGTCGCATCCCCACATATGCGAATGCAGGTGACTTACAGAAGCAAGCCCAGGGAGAGGGCCTCTGCCCATGCAGTGGCTGCACAGAGCTCATGCTTTTGTGAAATGGTGGATGACCTTGACTGTGTCTCTGGCAAAGAGCATCCATCGATAAACAGGAATCGAACATGTCCCCAGGAACAAAAGGGAAAGCTGTCACTGGAGTTCATGCTTCTGTTTCCTGTGTTCATGGATTAGTGCGGATGTTGTTTAACACTTATTGAGTGACCTCACTTAGTGATCTTATTGTGAGGCCTGTGGCCATCATTCCCATAGCATGTCAGGGCTTTCTGAACACTGTGCTAAAACACAGCCTTGAGATTCCTTATGTAAAGCCAGACAAAGCGAGGAGATAAACAGCCTTTGATGATAGGTGTGTATTTGCAGGGTGGTAAAGAATTTAAGCAGTTACATTTCGTTACATGTACGGAAACAAAAATACCAAGCACTTTAAATACCAGGTGGTTTCTGACCCACTCTTGCAATTGTGGCTTTTAAAATACTTTCCCAAAATATCCTGATGTAAACATTAAAAATGAGATTAAGGCAGGTACTCTGCATTAAGTCACTGTGAAATAAATACGCAAATAATGAACCCTAACTTTGCAAGTCTGAAGTTTTGTCTTTCATTGGCTAGCAAAACAGAGTAAAAATGTAATCTTGGAGCAGTTCATTTTATCTTTGTATTTCGGTACTGACAAAGGCTGGTGCCTTTTAATCGTAGGCTGGGAAATCTTATGAGATCACATACATATTATAATAATATCTTCTTTTTTACTACTTGTGCGAATGTATTCCAAAATGGAATGGGGAGGTGTTATTTTTTCCCCTGTACTGACCATTAAAAGTAATAAAATAAAAGATATTGCAAATGTAAACAGATGCTTTTGGTGAAAATCTCAGACTAGGGTATCCTGACTAGAATAAACCTTCAGCTACAAAAATATGCAGGAAGGGGGAGAGGAGGTGAAGAATGGCTTGTGGTGATTCAAGAGCCAGTTGACTAGCTGGTGGGGTAGCTCAATGGTAGAGAGGCCTTGCCAAGCATGTACATGACTCTGGGTTCGATCCCATGTACGTTAAAATCCTGAAGCAATATCAGATATTAATGAATGATATGATGTTATCTTGGTCATAAGAATGAAGCTTTTTGGCTTTGTTGTTCCAGGTTGGGGTGTGTGTGTGCATGCGTGCGTGAGTGTGTGTGTTTTGACATGGCACATTGCCAAAAAAAAAAAAAAAATTTCTCAAATGTTACAAGTTAAAATTGGTTTTTATTTGAAACCTGCAGGTTATCAAACTTGAATCCACACAGTTGGGCAGCTCAGTGCTACAAGTTTTTGTGTAAATTCTAGTTCTTCCTGGTGGCATTTTGCTTTTGGACCTACACAACAATTTCCATTTTAGCACTGTGAACGCAAGTCCTTTTCTCTTTAGACCATGTAAACCCTGGGTTTAGAGAAAAGTTGTTTACACAGTCTCAGTAATACTCCTGAAAGAGCCGTTTAAAAGGAAAAGTGTTTTAAGAAATACAAGTGGCCGGGAGATGGTGGTTGAGATACACAAATGGATTAATAGTCTGAAATGAACCTAGCATGGTGATGCCCGCCTTTAATCCCAGCACTTGCTAGGCTGACATCAGAGAATTGTTGTGAGTTCCTGGTCAACCTGGGCTAGATTGGGACCCTGCCTCAAAAAAAAAAAAAAAAAAAAAAAAAGAGTCTGGAAAATGAATTGTAAATATATGTAGAAACTCCTACATTGAGGGCAAGAAACGAGTTGTCCACCAGAGCTCACGTAAGCCAGGCGTCGTGCCAGGGGGGGCTGAAACAAGCGCAAGGCCAACCAGAGCTGTATGGCAAGACCCTGTCTCAAAAAAAAGACAAAAAACTAGCTTTATCAAGATGGTTAAGTCAGTACAGAGCTTGTTGTGTAAGCCTGAGGACGAAAATTCTATCCCCAGCACCCGTGTAAAAGCTGGTACAGGGGTGCCTATAATTCTGGTGCTGGAAGGTGGGGCCTGAGCGTGATGACTGGTTACTGTCACTGAACCCTACACTCCACGGGAAGCAAGAGACCCTGTCTCAACAAGGAGAGAGCATGCCGGGCGTGGTGGCACATGCCTTTAATCCCAGCACTCAGGAGGCAGAGGTAGGAGGAGCTCCATGAGTTCGAGGCCACCTTCAGACTGCATAGTGAATTCCAGGTCGGGTCAGCCTGGGCTAGAGTGAGACCCTACCTCGGTGGGGGGAAAATTGAGATAGCCCAGTGTGGTGGTGCATGCCTTTAATTCCAGCACTCGGGAGGCAGAGGTAGGAGGATCGCCGTGAGTTCAAGGCCACCCTGAGACTACAGAGTGAATTCCAGGTCAGTCTGGGCTAGAGTGAGACCCTACCTCAAAAAACAAAAGTAAAAAGAGGAGAGAGCAATTGAGGGTATCAACCTTTGGCTATGTGCACACATGTGCATATGTGCATACATGTACATGCACACATACAGGTGAACACATATACAGATACACACACACACACACACACACACACACACACATAAAATCCATCCATCTATCCATCCATACACAAACAAAAACAAAGCAAAACAAAGTGAGATCCCAAAGGAAACAAAAGATGATCCAGAAATGACCTAAGGGAAGAAAAGTGACTATGGCATGCCCATGGCAGCCGTGGGGAGATTAGATGCATGCGCAAACCCCCCTTGGATTCTGGGGACAGAGATTTGTAGAGCATATGTCTTAAACCCAACATGACCATTCCTCTCTATCAGGCTTTTGGGGACTTGGTGTCTTAACTTGATAGTTTTCTTCTGTTATCTTAAAAATGTGACAGTGTGACATGTGTTTGTTCTAAATGATCACATAAGTTACTGAAATCCAATCCAGGACAATTTAGTTTTCTTGTTTGATGTATAAATATATAACATCACTTTAAATACATTTTGCTAAATAGTATAATTTGACCAGTTAGTCTCATTTTATACTGATTAGCACAAGCCTAGCATGCAGTGAATTTTTAATATAGTACTAAAATGAAATGAATATGCAATTATATTGTTGAATTTTACATTAATTCATGTAAATTTTACTGAACCAGGGTGTTAAGGAAATGATCTGTTAATTCATGATAAAATATACCAACCCTATACCATATGGGTAAAAATTGATGTTAAAGCATAAATACTGGGTCTAAGAAGTTCTGTTTAATTGTTGCTTAATGATAGTGCTATTTGGACTTCTTTGTTTGCAAATCAATCAAGTAAGTTGAAGTTCCCTCATCTTAGTGTCTGTGATGCTATACTGTATATTTTATTACTTTGCAAATTAACATCTTGGAAAGAGGAAGAATTTGTAATGCTGGTACTAAAAGAAAATATTAAGACCTGGAAAGGTTGAGTATGTCTATAAACTCAGCACATAGTTGCTGAGGTAGGAGATTATGAATTGAAGGTCATTCTGGCCTACATAGTGAGACTTTGTCGCAGAAAAAAAAATTAAAAATATATTATTTAGCTAGACGTGGTAACACACACCTTCATCCCAGCACTCGGGAGGCAGAGGTAGGAGGATTGCTGTGAGGTTGAGGCCAGCCTGAGACTCCATAGTGAATTCCAGGTCTGCCTGGGCTAGAGTGTGACCCTACCAAAAAAAAAAAAAAAAAAAAAATCAGATATTTAAACATATTCTTATCTTGAAGCAAGTGGTTCCTCCTGACCTTCCCCTAATCTCTTTTCTCTTACCCCATGGAATTTTCTAATAATATTTTTGTTGATTTATTTGGGAGCAGGGAGAAAGAGTAGAGGTGAACCAGGGACTCTTGTTGCTGCAAATGAACTCCAGGTGCAAGCATCACTTTGTGAATCTGGCTTTACGTGGGTCCTGGGGAACTGAACCTGGGCAGGCAGGCTTTGTGGGGAAGAGACATTAATCACTGAGCCATGTACCCAGCCGCTACCCACTGTGGGATTTTTAAGTGCAGGACGAATCCTGTCCTGTGCTACTTGGGGAGCTGAAATTTACATGAGGACTTTAATAGAAACTTAGGACACGTGACCAGGCTTTTCACTATTTTTTGCCATGTATTTGGCTTAAAATCAATGGAACAAACTGAACTTGGCATGGCTATTTCTGTTCAAAAAAGAAGAAAAATATATAATTTTACCATTTCTTATGTTTGGAGCTTGGCACAGTGATATTTGTTTATGGAAAAAAAAAAGACAGGAGAGGGAAAAGGCATCATTTTAACTTCATTGGATAAATAATAATATCAAACTGGGATTTTCTTCAGAAACATTTGTTCATTTTATTCCTACAACTGCTTTGCAGATTGACGTTAATTCAGTGGGAGTTTAATACAAGAAATAATGTTCACATGTACCTTAAATAACAGTATAAGTTAAAATGCTTTTCTGCCATTCCAGTACAACCAGGACTTACCTTAAGAAGGCATCGTTTCTGTAGCTATGCTTGGAGAACTTTGTTTTACTGAGAATGTTTTTCCTCTTGATAGTTTTCTTGTAAAGGAAAAGTGACATTGTTTCTTGTTCTTCTTGTTGTTGTTTTTAATAATAATGACAGCCAACATGGCTAGGCATCTTCTTAAGAGTTTTAAGGACATATTAACATTTAAGTAAACTATCACTTACTAAAATGGAAAGACAAAGCTGTAAATAGTCTGATTTCAAAATGTTTAAAAGAAATTCAAGTCTCATTATTTAGTATACTGGCATAAATTCTTGAATGTTATATTACATGGCATAAGGAAAGCTTTATTGGTCACTCCTCACTCTTTTTATTGCACAGTATTTCATTTTTCTTCTCTCCCTGTCCATTCCCCCTTCCTGCCAGGAAATAAACCTGGAGCCTTCGGCATGCCAGGCCAAAGAATTATTCTACCTCTATTCTCCATCACTAACCCCTATTATGCAAACTTTCTAACCTATATTGAGCAATAGCAAATAGTGTACGAAGACCACGCTTACCACATGGATTTAATAAACAGTAACATTTAATTTTTAATGCAAATCTTTGTGAAAATACAGCTAGCCTATTACTTAGAAATATTATTAATTTTTTGTAATGTATTTCCTCATAAATATGTGTACAACTCATCTATAACATATATACTATAACATTCTTAGTGAAATTTATTCAGTCTTCTTTGACCTTATGGGACTTTGGGAAATAAGGAAAAATAGTTTAAGGAGTACAGTAAAGATGATTGAAAAATCTTGATCTTACCAGTCTTTCAAGGAAACAAGCAAGGTGTGTTGATTATCACCTTTTTAAGCTTACCGCATGGATTAAAATGTCTAGAAACACAATGTACTCTAGTGGTATCCTGAAAATTCTGGTATATGACCACTGTTAATAAATATTTATGTTAAATGTGGCAGAATTAAGGCATACTGTAGTTTTATATGCATCCTGTACTAAAAATTCAGCAATTACCTCTTCAGAGAACTTTCTTAAAATATAAGAACATTTTTATATTTATTTTATATTTCTATACAAGTATATATTGGAAAATACTCCCCATACCTCCACTGTTTCTTTTTCCTGTTAAATAACGTATGCATATATTTAATATACGAATCATAATCACCCCCATTACCTTCTTTTCACCCCTTTCTATCCACCTCCCACCAAATCCCTTCTTTTCAACTATTCCTTTTTCTACTTTGATGCCCTCTCTCTCCCTCTCTCTCTCTCTCTCTCTCTCTCTCTCTCTCTCTCTCTCTCCCTCTCCCTCTCCCTCTCTCTCCCTCTCTCTCCCTCTCCCTTTCTCTGTGTGTGTGTGTGTGTGTGTGTGTGCGTGTGTGTGTGTTTGTATGGGGTATGGGGCTGTCACTGAACATAATTCTGTTGCCTCCATGAGCATGGCTGTGGCTTCTGGCAGCAGAGCACGTGCAGCCTGTCAGAGCATGCGCCATGGCAGAAACTGGCTCCTATTCCCCTAGCAGCCATTAACTGCCAATAATTCCTCAGGGAGTGATGCCCCCCCCCCATCATCTTCCATCATTCACAGTGGAAGGTTTATGGCCCCTTTATTGTGTAGGTAATGACAGTTGCTAGAAGGCCATGCATATAACTGGCCCTTTCGTGACACCAGGTGACCTCACCCCTTCCAGGCCACTGACTCTTAGATTCTTTCTGCTTAAGCCTCAGAAGGGGTGGCAGGGGTGTCTCGTTCAGTGCTGGGCACTCCACAGTCACTTCTTCTCAGCACTTGGATGAGGCTTGGAGTCTCCTCAGCAGCCGTCATCAAATGCATAAAGAATCTTATATAAACAGAGGTAAGAGCATGGACATAAAAATACTTAGTGAACAATTGGATGTAGAAAACTTAAACCTTTAAAATATCCCTTTCCAAATAAGCTAACTTTACTCAACTTAGAAGATCATTGGCAAACAATATGCTGACACAAAGAAGCAAACAGACCCACTTAATATCAGTTTCATCTTAAAGAGAGTGTAAAATTGAAAAAACTTCTAAAAACAGTTTCTATAATTTGTGAACATTTCATGAATACTCTAATAGCTTAAAATATAAAGATGTTCTATAGGGCTGGAGAGATGGTTTAGCGGTTAAGCGCTTGCCTGTGAATCCTAAGGACCCCGGTTCGAGGCTCGGTTCCCCAGGTCCCACGTTAGCCAGATGCACAAGGGGGCGCACGCGTCTGGAGTTCATTTGCAGTGGCTGGAAGCCCTGGCGCGCCCATTCTCTCTCTCTCCCTCTATCTGTCTTTCTCTCTGTCTGTCACTCTCAAATAAGTAAATAAAAAATGAACAAAAAATATTAAAAAAAAAAAGATGTTCTATATACTTTTGCTTGGTAAGTGGAACTGACCATTTGTATTAGAGGTAGGATTGCAAATACCACGTAAACTTTTCATAAGCTTGATTTGCATACCCAATAGTATATGGTTTTTCTTTCTTTTGGGGGGTCTCTTATTTGGTTGGGGTTCTAGTGATCAGATCCAAAGCCATGAATATGCTCAGTAAGAGTACACTTAGCTACATCTCCAGCCCTCTGTAATATGGTAGTTTTGGTAGCTCAGAGTTCTAAGATAATATTACAGAGACAAAAGCCATTGTATATTGGGCTCAGACAAAATAAACTGTCCTCATTTCCACACAAGAAGGAGGAAATACAGCTTTCATGTAGAGGAGTGGCGATGTAAAATGCTTCCTCGTGAAATTCCATTTAAAATGATAAGTAAGTGAACAAGATTACATTGAGGATGAGGAAACACAATTTTAGACTTGAATTTTCAATAAATCACACTGTGTGAAAAGTCTGTGTATTGTCTATAAGCCAACAAAGGAAGAAAAATGAGTCTTAGAGATTTAGTTTTTCTTCAAGCCCCAAATCATGGGTAACAGGGAAGGCTGCCTTGGGCTTCATGTACAGAGGTAATTATGGGATACAGAGCGGAAGAATTGATTTGATAAAATTTGGATAAACTCTACAGTGTCACATTCAGCCTTACTGCAAGATTTTATTCAGTAGAGAGCTGATGCCATCACACAAACAACCAGAATATCTAGAAATGATGTCTCTGAAATAGTTTAATTTGTAGAAGTGAACCGATGATGAAACCAAGAGTAGAGAAAAATGGTACTCTCTTGAGGTCTCTCAAGTATTATGATATAAAAGTGAGTGAGATTGAAAAAAATAATTTTGTAAGGTTGTTTTGACAGCTAGTTATAACATGGAAAAGTCATATTTCTTAGAAATAATTTTATTTATTTATGAGGGGGTAATGGGCACACCAGTGTCTCTTGCTACTGCAAATGAATTCAGATACATGCACCACTTTGTGCATCTGGCTTTATGTGAATACTAGGGAATCAAACCTAGGCCAAATCAAAGCTAGCAAGCAAGTTCCTTTAACCACTAAGCAGTGTCGTCATAATTTGGTTGACCATGAGAAAGACGTATCTGTCTACTCAAAAAAAATTTTTTTAATTAAGTGTAGAAATGTTCTGGAATATGAGATTGTTGAAATGATTCTTTATTCATAGAAATGATGAAAACTTCCTTCCTCAGACAGTTCCTACGAGCGTGGATGAGCTGATTTCATAAAGTACATCCTTATTGTTTCAGAACAGTGATAAATAGTCCCAAGTACTGAAATGTCTGACTGTCTAGTATTGTATCTGATGGTGCTACAGAGTCCCTTCACTCTGTGATCCTTGGCTGGAAACCTGCATTTCTAGGCAGACCGTGAGAGCTCAGCTGTAGGCTGGGTCCTGCGGAATAGAATGGACACCCCTCTTCGGGGAGCTACTATTGCCTAAGCAGTCGTTCAGTGGCCTAGCATGCTCACGTTGTCACTAGGCTTTCAGGCTATAGGGAAGCTAGAACATCTTGATTTTTAAGATGTTTTACAGGCGATGAGAGGAGCATCCACACCATGTTTCTGAAAAGTGCCAGAGTGAGCTGTGAGTGGATTTCAGTGACTCATAGCAGGTTCTGTCCTTGGAGCGTAATTTCGTGGTTCTCGTGAGAGCTGGCATTGTAGGTGGCTTTGGCCACATCTCCATGAGCATAAGTAAAGGACTGTGAGAGGAACGTTTGGCTGGAGGGTGAGGGGAAGAGTGAAAGCACAGATGACTCACTTGAGAGAAGGGGGAAATAACAGGGAGGATGATATGGGTCTCTCTCCTTGCAGTGTGAATCCTTAAAGCAATAGCGTTCTGCAGCCCCTGTGCATCTCAGCTGGAATGAAAGATGTCTCTGGAGTTGTGCAGCACACAATACATATGAGGATATGTGTGACGCTTTGTAGCCTTCGAGTCCACTGCACTTAAAACGGAAAAAAGTACTCTAAAACACAAGCTTCATTGCATCGCTCCAATGAGCCTCAGGAAAAAGGATGCAGTCCTCTATTACTATTAGCTTTTTCTTTCTTTACTTTTTTTTAAACCAACAACCCTGTGTCCAAAATCCCTCAAATTTCCTGACTCTGGTAGCATCATGCCATTTAACTTCTTATAGCCTTATAAGCATGTTTCTTGAGGGTGTAATAAATGCCTTTCTCCTTTCTTATCTTTTCTTTTAAAAATTTTATTTATTTATTTTTGAGTCAGAGAGAAAGGGGGAGAGGGAAAGAGATATATGGGTGTGACAGGGTCTCCAGCGACTGCAAACGAACTCCAGACACTTAGGCCACTTTGTACATCTGGCTTATGTGAGACCTGGGGAATTGAACCTGGGTCCTTAGGCTTCACAGGCAAGCGCCTTAGCCATTAAGTCATCTGTCTTTCTTCACCATAATTGAAACATCTGAACCCCAACTCTGATCAGAGCACTCTGTATTTTGCATCTCCCATTCCTTTAACAATGGATTTAGAATACTGTATAGAATTTTCATGTAGACTCCAAGCTCCACACATCTCAGCATCATCTTGTTTGACTCGCTCACAGGGATTTCCATTCAGGAATTCTTCAGGAAATGTTGAAGGAATGAATGAAATGCACTGGGGATATTTGTGCTCAATGGGAGAATCCTTGTGTCTTTTCATTGATTTTTGAGCATAATTTTCCCTTACTTGATAAAGAAGTTTCACAGTTTCCTGTAACAAAGGTAGATTTACAATAAAATATACCTTGAGTTAACCAAAAGTTACAAAAAAATTCAACAACTACTTTACATCAGAAGGAACACACTTATTAACATTGCTATCTACAAAATGATTCCCAGTGTCAGATCATTGACCCCTTGATGGTGTCTGTATTGGCAGTAGGGAAATTTCATGGAGACTGGGACTGATGAACTTTGTCATTCTTAAGCTTATATTCTAGGGCTGGAGAGATGGCTTAGCAGTTAAGGTGCTTGCCTGTAATGCCTAAGAACCCAGGTTCAATTCCCCAGTATCCACATCAGCCAGATACACAAGGTAGTGAATACATCTGGAGTTCCTTTGCAGTGGTTGGAGGCCCTGGTGCGCCCATTCTCTCTCTACCTCCTCCTCTCTTGAATAAATAAATAAAATAAAATAAAATATTAAAAAGTTCATATTCTAGAACCTTGGATATTATCAACACATCTTTACCAAGGAAGGGGCAGATGTGAACATATTTTTATGCACATTGCCAAAGTCTCCGACCAAGAATGAGTGAGACCCAAATCGATCTTATCTACTCTTGAAGCCCGCTGCTACCTCTCTTAATGTTGGCTGATATGTCACCAACATATACATAAGATCTGATTTATCACAAACATATCAGATGAAGTTATTAGATAAAATCAAAATACAGTGGTTTTCTATCATTGCTGATTTCCAGTTTTTATTTTTTATATTTATTTATTTATTTTTGGTTTTTCAAGGTAGGTTCTTGCTATAGCACAGGCTGACATGGAATAATTCATTATGTAGTCACAGAGTGGCCTCAAACTCACAGCAACTCTCCTACCTCTGCCTCCTGAATTCTGGGATTAAAGGGATAGGCAACCATGCCCAGCTGTAAACTTGTTTTAATTTAACGATTTTCTAAACCTCAACTAGAAATAAAAGCACTAATATTGTGTTGGAATTTAGAAATTTAGACTGCCACACAACTTTAAATATCTGTATGACCAGTTCTTTTCTAAATTGTTGTTGTATTTTATTTCTTAGCTAGCATACCGAGAATTTGCTACTATTATGACATTTTCAAATATGATTTAGTATATAGCTGATTCTCCTTGCCATCTCATCTCCTTCTCCCTCTCCCCACTGGCATCCTGCCCCCTTCTGTTTACATGTCACATGTGTTCCATACCCCCTTCTTTATCTCTCTTACTGCCCACTCTTGGTAACCATTCTAGCCTTTTAAATTCCAGCCATCGCCCCTCTTTATACACATACAAGTTAGGAGTCACATATTACAGATAACATGTGGTTTGGGGCTTTCTGAGTTTGGGTCACCTCACTTAATAAAATTCTTACCAGGTTCATCCATTTTCCTAAAACAGTTCATAATTCCGTTTCTCTTTACTGCTGGATAAAATCCCGTTCTATACAGGTAGGCACGTTTTCATTATTCATTCATCTGTTGATGGATATAGGCCTAATGAGAAAGAACACAGCTGCCAGGAAGTATCCAGAACAATTCTTTAGGAGGACATTTTGCAAACCGTCTTAGAGATGTGTAGGGAGCAAACATTTTGGAATTATTTTGCCTACAAAAAAATGCTGACTTTAGCCAACAGAAATATCCCATTGCAGTTTCTGCTGCCAGGCCTGTCTTGCCTAAGTGAGATTGATTATGTCCATACTGAATTCCTCAACTGTCACCCTTCTTACCTCACCGTGAGTGCAGTGGGCTGTAAGTAGGCCAGGTTATTTATGGTGGGGTAGAGATTACCTCTGAATTACCTGGCAAAGTGTGGCCTCTTTGAACTTAACTAGTAGCAGTCTGCTCCCATAAAATACACTGGACCTCATCTTAAAGCTAAACATCCACGAAAGCAGGAGGTTAGAATTAAGCTGTCCTGGAATTTCACGAAACTGCACATGATATAGTCCTTTGCTTCTAAGTAAGTTGCAAGGAAGTAGTCAAAAAATCCCAGAGCCACCATTAAATATAAATGTGACCCTAAGCGAGATATTCAACCTTTGAAAGTTACGGTTTTCGAAGTCAAATCTACTCCGCAAATGTGTCTGTAGACATGGTGGCATTAAATAAGGTCATGTACGGCTGGAGAGGAGGCTTGGAAGTTAATGGCACTTGCCTGTGAAGCCTAAGGACCCAGTTTTGATTCCCCAGTGCCCACGTAAGCCAGATGCACAAAGTGGCACATGTGTCTGGAGTTCATTTGCAATGGCTGGAGGCCCTGGCACACATTCATTCTCTCTCTCTCTCTCTCTCTCTCTCCCCATTCTCTCTCTCTCTGCCTCTTTCAGTCTCTCAAATAAATTAAATTAAATTAAACTTTCAAAATATCTTCAAATATAACATTATGTGGAATAAACACTTGATTTTGGTATTGTGAGACAGAATCTCATTCTGTAGCTCAGGTTGGCCTTAAACGCTTTGGAATCCTCCTGCCTCAGCCTTCTGAGTACTGGGACTCTACAGAGGTGTTTGCCACCGTGACTGGCTCAGCGCTCTTGAGCGGTGGTATCCACATGTCACTGGTGTCTTGTTGCTTCTGCTGCCACTGCCCCAGTCCACTTTTACTGCTCCCCTGTCAGCGTGCTGCGCTGCAGAACGGGCCCAGGGTTTCTCTCCCATCTTGTCCCCTAGAGCATCTTTTGCTAGTATACCAGGGCAGCAGCCGACACAGGTTGTCTGCCTAACATCCCTGTTCTATCAGCTTGTGGCATTTACTTTTTTGTCCACTGAAGACAGCACACCCAGTCTTGTCCCCCTCTCTCAGCAAAGGGGCATTTGTCTATCCCATTGAATTCTCATCAGGAATGCACCACTGCATGGGCTCTTCTACACAGGAAATGGCTTCCCAACCAAGCTACAGACTGCGAAATCTTCCTTCCAAGGTTCTATAAATGTCATTCCGCATATTGTTTATTACCGCTTAGATGAGCAAGATGAAACTTTTTTTGAGCTAGAATGCCTGCCACTGCAGTAAGGGTTTCAGTGGGAAGGCTAATAGCATCCCATATTTTGCAAAACAAAATTTTGATAAAATTGCATTTTGTTTTTAATTGATAGTTTTAACTAGATATCAAGGAATTTGCTTATGTAAGTAAAATTTAGACCATTTGATAGCTATTTACAGTTTTTCATTAGAACAGATTCTTAAGTTTTAATTGTAAAATTAATTATGACCAAGCTGTCAAGTTCTCAACAACAGTAGGAAGGGAAATTGAAGCTCTGATGAAACAGGCAGTTACATAAAGATAAATTTTAATTTAATCAGAGAGGTGAAATTATAGTAGCTTTACAAGTTGGTTTTTCTGTTAGCTATCAACTGGGCAGCTCCAAAACCATCCCCTTTATCAACTGATAATATAGCCTCATTCATGGGAGTGTTGGGAATCTAGTATCTTAGTATTATTATCATATAATTTCATATATAACATATTACTCTGTCATCTTCTTTAGGGTTATTCACAGGCCCTATGTGAAAAAATAGCTCTTTTATATTTTAGTTGGAATTATATCACAAGGTTTCCTTATGTTTGTTTTTATAATTTTCACTGGGACAGCCTGTCTTTCAGCCACCTGTCCGTCCGTCCATCCATCCATCCATCCATCCATCCATCCATCCATCCATCCATCCCTCCCTCCACTCTTGTGGTACCAGTAGTAGATCAATGGTCTCTTGATTGCTAGACAAGCTCTATCACAGACCTACATCTCCAACCTCCTTACCTTCTTATCTGTTTAAAGCCCTAAATGCTTGTTCAATTTGGCAAGTGAATTTAACTGTATTACAATCTCATAACTTCCCTTACTTTCTTGTATGCATGACCTTTGAAAAGAAGGGCAATTTTTAAAATTTTAATGTATAACCCACATGCAAAAAAAGAACACAGTTGGACATAGTGATACACATATATACCATAAGCGCTTGAAAGGAAAAAGATTTCAAAGCGATCATCCTCAGCTATATAGTCAGTGTGAGGCCAGTCTAGAATACTTGAGACCCTGTATCAAAAAATTTAAGTAAATAGAAAGCTGACTGTTTGTATATTCTCACAAGTCAAATAATCTAAACTTAAAAACTATTGCCACATATTAATTGAAAGCTTTATAATAGAAGACTGGTGCTGAGAAAAAATATATAAATATAAAATATTTAAATTTCAGAGTATTAGTTTCTTTTTAATGTGGTATCTTATCTTTCTGAAGAAAAAAAATACAACAAAATCAGTCTTAAATGCCAAGTTAATTCCAAATGCTATTTCATATGTTATAATTTTTGGATTGAACTTCTGAATGTTCATTAGCAGGAAATAAACAACATAAAATCAACCAAAATAAAGATTTTAACATCCTGAAATACAGTCCTATATACAAACTAATCAAAAACAGAGGGACAGGTACTTTGGAAGACTCATTAAGATAGCTGGAAAACAGGAAATAGGATTGCCTTCATCTTACATAATGTGAAAAGACTGAAATCTTGTAGCAACACTCAGAGAAATTGAACTGACTCTCAGCATGCAGCAGTCACTTACTACTAGAAATGAAGTTTAGAGTCTGCCTAAGTTTTGGAAACTCACAAAAGTATAATTTGTCAAGGGGAAGACAATTTTCTTGTCAGTAACCTAAAGATGCTTTATAGCAAGAATGTTACATGCCCTTCCTTAGGCACATGCTGGTATCAACATACCCTGACAATATCTTTTTAGTTTATTTTACTTTTTAGATTGAATGTGTCCAATTCTTAGAAAATAAGAAGCAAGGGCTGGGGAAATTAGCGTTAGTAAAGTACTTACAATGCAAGCATGAAGACCTGAGTTCAGATCCCCAGTGTAAAAAGCCAGGTATGGTGGCAAGCCCTTGTAACCCTATTTTAGGGAGGTGGAGATAGGAAAATCCTTGGAGCTTGCTGGCTAGCTAGTCTAGCCCAATCATCAGGCTCTAGGTTCAGCAAGAGATGATGCTATCTTAACAAACAAGGTGGAGTGGGGCTAAGGAAGGTGCCTGCTGTTGTCCTGTGGCTTCCACAGCCACATACATATATGTGTACACACACACACACACACACACACACACACACACACACACACACTTACTTGTACATGATCCCCACACATATACCAATGTGTGCACACACTCATACGCAAGCAAAAAAAAAAATCATCCACCTAAAACTGTAACATGGAATTATGCAAAGGAGTGAGAGGAAAGGTTGTTATTAAAATTAAAATTGGATGAGTGCTTTCCTCTTTTTAGTTTCAGATCTTTCACCTTTTGAGTCCCATATAGATTACTATTAGTTATTTATAATTTTTTTTTTACTATCAATGATTTTGTGTTTGTGCAGAAAGCAATGTTCCAGTGTGTTTTTATGGTTGTAGGCTATATGTTTAAGATTAATTAATCATGAATCGTGAATGTTTGAACAAAACCCACATCATGCCTTCATGAAGTCTTCCATCCAGATACAGTTTTGTGTTGGTGATGGGGCTTGCAGTGGTCTTGAGTTGATAAATGAGACACTTCCTATGCAGTGCACTTGGTACGTGTTGAATGCATCCTCTGAGATAAGACTGCGTCTTCCGAGATGGGTCATATGAGAACTTAGGGTATATGGACAAGCTAGTTTGAGAAGGTCTGGCAGACAGAAGGGTGCAGTTAAGTTGACTGTTGAAAACCGGTGAGCAGTCAGCCTGGGCAGGGGCTTGGGGGACTTTTTGTTTTTCCAGACAAAGGCAGAGTAGATGAAGCCCAGACTGAGCAGCATCTGAGTTGAGTGAAACAGCCTACAGAACTGGTGAGGTGTGTTCCGATGGTTGTTGGCCATGTCTTTTAAGACCTTGTTTGACACCTTGCTACAGCTTTTAGAAGCCCTTGGGTTAGGAAATAACACAATTCGATCTACAACTTAGGCTGATCGTTCTGATAGCAGCATGAACAGAAGATGGATGGGTTGAAACTTTACAAAGATACCCTGGTAGAAGCATCCAGGGGACAGGGAGCTCAAAGAAAACAGACGGAGCAGGAGATGAGCTGGGAGGCTACGGAAATAATATGGGCAAATGTGGGCTGGGCCAAGTGTCATAGAGCTTTGATGGAAAGTTGTGGCATGCCACGATTTCCAAGAGCTCCTCCAAATTTAGCTGTCCTCTCACAACAAATCCCCATTATCAACTCCCAAAGCCTGTATTTACCATCATGTGTCGTGATGCACCTCTGCGAATGGACTGAACTCATGCATGCTCTGTTTACAGTTGTGTCTATCAAAAAGAGGACGCCCTGTATCTAAATACTTTGTACAAGTACATGAGAGAAAGAGGGACAGACATACAGATAGACGGAAGAACAGGTAAGGACGTAATCTCTAACTGGAGCAACTAGCCCCAGGATCAATTCAGTAACTGTGGTCAATTCAGAGAGGAATATGGATTCAATTTAGAGTCCATTGAGATAGTGTCATTTAGAAATTACCTCAGTCCAAGATGCAATTTCACATATGATTTATGAATTTTTGAGAGCCAAATTAGTGATATAGCTAATTTTTTAAATTTATTTATTTATTTATTGGATAGAGAGATAGAAAGAGAGAGAGAAGCAAATAGAGAGAGAGAGAGAGAGAGAGAGAGAGAGAGAGAGAGAGAGAGAGAGAATGGGTGCACTCCAGGGCCTCTAGCCACTGCAAACAAACACCAGATGCATGTGCCTCCTTGTGCATATGTGTAGGCTTATGTATATGTACTGGGGATCGAAACTGGGTCCTTAGGTCTTTCAAGCACTTTGTGCTCAAGCTCAGTCTCTGAGCTGCTAAGCCATCTCTCCAGTCCCCTAGCAATGTAGTTTTAAAACCAGATAAAGCCCTTTAGAAACAGTGACGGGGATAAGAGACTGGTACCCTGCAGCTCAGTACCTGAAGGAAGTTAAAAGAGGAATGTGTAAGATCTCAACCTGGTCTCAAGGAACTAGAAATAGCCCTGCACAAGCCACCCAGGGACCTCCCGAGCAAGGGCTAACAGAACAGCTTTGCAATTGTAAGAGGGTAAGCAGAGCAAAGTCCCATGGGTAGGCATGAAACTGGAGTTTCATGGGAGCCTGGTGAATGGGGCCGTCATGATGGAGCAGTGATCTCAACCCACACGACCGGGTGCAGCAAGAGTGTTAACAAAATCAAGGGTTGGGTGAGGCCCACATGGCATGCTTGTTTGTCCTGCTTACTTATCAACTCAACTAATAGGCAAAGAGTCGCCATGAGGGCGGGGGGACAGGAATCTGGTTAAGTGCTTAGAGTCTGCCCAGCATTCACAAAGCCCTGGGCTCCATCTCTAGCACCACATACACCACAGGTGATGGTACATGCCACAGGTGAGGTAGGGGCAGAAGGAGAGCTGCATAGCAAGCTGGAGGCCACCCAGGGATACATGAGACTCTGTTTCAATTAAAATAATAATAATTAGAAAGATGGCTGGGCAGGTGGCCTAGCAGCTAAAGCACTTGCCTGTGAAGCCTAGGGACCCAGGTTTGACTCCCCAGGACCTATGTAAGCCCGATGCACAAAGTGGCGCATATGTCTGGAGTTCATTTGCAGTGGCTAGAGATCCTGGTGTGCCCAGTCTCTCTTTCTCTCCATGTACCTCTTTGTCTCTCCCTCTTTTTCTCAAATAAATAAATGCATAAAAAAGTAAATAATAAGAAAAAAATTTAAAAAGAAGAAAGACAAAAGAAGAAATGGAAGGGAAGGGGGAGGGGAGGCGAGGGAAGGGAAGGGAAGGGAAGGGAAGGGAAGGGAAGGGAAGGGAAGGGAAGGGAAGGGAAGGGAAGGGAAGGGAAGGGAAGGGAAGGGAAGGGAAGGGAAGGGAAGGGAAGGGAAGGGAAGGGAAGGGAAGGGAAGGGAAGGGAAGGGAAGGGAAGTTTTTCCACAGAACATTAAGTTTGGAAAGTTTTCTACATGTAAACCCTCTATTTTCTTTTTACTAGTACAGATTCAATTTAATCTCTAATGTGTACTTTCATGTAATTTAACCATAACTAGAAATCAGGAGATGAAATTTGGATCATAACTGGCATAGCCCCTAAGTAGCTACATGTGCCATCAAAATAGCATCTTTATATTCCAGCTTTGTTCATCTAACCAGAATAATGAATTCAGGCGGGCTCATCCCTAATCATGCCTTCTTGCTTCAAAATTTCTTTGCTACATGGCAAAGAAATAGAATTTGACTAGAAATGTGCCATTGTTTTCCTTAGCAAAATGCCAGGCAAATTACTTTTGATTTTTTTTTTTTTTTGGTATAATTAAGAGAACGCTGGTGAAAATGTAAAGGCAATTGAAGGAAGAGTCTTGCAAAGAGGGACAGAAAATAGAAATGTGGTTTTAGAAGCAATTTGTACAAACAAAATGTAGGCTTGATATTTTTACCACAGTTAAGAGGACCATCCCACACATCTCAGAACTTGGTTTGGGATGGGGATGGGGGCAGGGAATGAATAGCTTAGGGTTCATGGAGTCAGAAGAAATTCCTAGAGATTATTTATGCATTAGGTCTCACTTTATCACTGGGAATTTCACACGACTTCAAGGAAGTAGAAGGCAAGAGTTCATCTACTGCGCTCCCCAAGGAAGGCTTCATAAATCAGTTGTGTTCCTTACGATCTTTATTTTTAACTCAAGGTCAGAATTGACAAGGGGCACTGCAGTATTAGACCAGATGCCATCTCCCCAAATCATGAAATTTATTTATTGCTTCATCATGAACCGCCTGTAATGCTCTTGGCTGGGGGCTCTGTCCTATACCATCCTCACTCCAGAACAGAGAAGGTGGAGGAGACTTGAAGGCCGGGTTCATCACAGTGGGAGAGAAAACTCTGGTTCCCTAACATGGTTAGCTTAGTACTCCAATCTTACATTACCACTCCGCATTTCAACTGGCTATTCACTACACACGATGCCTAAATTCTGAAAAATCAGTTGTAATTGACCCAGTCTGACCTTAAGGAAAAGTAAGGGAATAAACTCTGCTGTCTGCTATTGGTGAAGCAGAGCATTTAAAAGTAATGTTAAAAGGAGACAAAAGTCCTGAACCTTTACAAAAAGGAAGACTAATGTTAAATGTAGGCCGTGTTCCTATTATGTACTGTCATTGCACAAATAAATAAAGCTTTTTCTGCAAAGTGAAAAAATAAAAGTAAAAGTACATTTGCAACAAAATGAAAATGCCACCGATGATCATCCCACCACTTAAAGCTGATTTTCCCCAGAATGGGAATAATATGCCGTGTATATATAAATGTATTACTCACATTTCATCTTGTTGTGACCAAATGTCTGATAAGCAGTTGAAGGGTTAAAAGATTTGTCTCCTTTTTTTTAATGTTTTATTTTTATTTTTATTTATTTATTTGAGAGTGACAGACATAGAGAGAAAGACAGATAGAGGGAGAGAGAGAGAGAATGGGTGCGCCAGGGCTTCCAGCCTCTGCAAACGAACTCCAGACGCGTGCGCCCCCTTGTGCATCTGGCTAACGTGGGACCTGGGGAACCGAGCCTCGAACCGGGGTCCTTAGGCTTCACAGGCAAGCGCTTAACCGCTAAGCCATCTCTCCAGCCCAAGATTTGTCTGTTAATGAGATACAGTTCCTTGTGGTAGGGAGTGTGACGGCAGAGTCAAGGTGGCCAGGAGCTTGCGGCTGCTTGCACACATCTCCATGGATCAGGAAGCAGAGCCAGGACAGGAAAGAGGGCTGGGCTGGACACCTCCAGGCCCCATCTCCCACCGTTTCTACAACCTCCCGAAACAGTACCACCAGCTGAAGGCCAACTGTTCAAACACAAGAGCCTGTGAGAGAGACACTTAACCTGCAAACCGTAATAGTCCTTATTTCCTTTATTCAGAGAGACAATCAAAAAGTTACATCCAGACTGGGGAGATGGCTTAGTGGTTAAGGCACTTGCCTGCAAAGCCTTGGTACCCATGTTACATTCTCTGGATCCCATGTAAGCCGGACGCACCAAGGAAACACAGACACACACACACACATGTCTAGAGCTCGATTACAGTGGCGGGAGGCCATGGTGTGCCAGTTCTCTCTCACACACATAAAAATGGCTAGTCTGTTGGGCTGGCCTCAAAAAAGAAAGTGGCTGTGGTAACCATAATTTGATTAGCTTTCATGGCAGACCCTTTAGCCTCTTTGTTGGGGGGCTACAAGCCCAAGATCAGTATGCCACCTGGAACCTTCTAAGGCTACAAGAAACAATATGTTTCATGTGTTGTGCCTGTTTTATTTCTAACGATTTTCTGGTGACCTTTGGTGCTCATGGGCCTGGGGAAGCCTCGCCCTGACTTCTGCCTTCATCTTCACTTGGCATCCTCTATGAAGGCTTTGCTGAAGAATTTCTTATTTTAGTCTTCCCAATTATATTGGATCACGGCTCCTTTTAACCTCATAACTCTGAAGATTCTTGTTTCAGGGATGGAAATATGGCTTAATGGTTAAAGGCACTTGTTTGCATAACCTGGCAGCCAGGGTTTGATTCCCCAGTTCCTACATAAAGCCAGACACACAAAGTGGTGCAGGCACATGGAGTTTGTTTGCAGTACCAGGAAGCCCATTCTCTCTTTCTCTCTCTCTCTCTCTTTCTCTATCTGCTTGCAAATATATAAAAATATGCACAAGACACTGGCTTCAAGTAAAGTCATATTCTGAGGCACTGAGACTTCAACATATGAAGCCACAGTTCGGCCAGTATCATGGAAGGTTGTGTGGTAATTTCTCCATCAGATTTCAATGTGGATTCCATAAACCATTAAATGAAAGGGGTAGTGTGACGGTTTATATTGATTGTCAGTTTGACAAGATGTAGAATCACCTATGAGAGATTACATAGCTTAAGCTGGCCTCTGTGTTTGTCTTTGAGAGAGTTATCATTATTAGGTTAATTAAGGTGGAAAGACTCACCTTGATTGTCAGTGGCACCATTTCATGGACTGAGGCCTGGATTATAAAAAAGCAGAAATCCGGCTGAGCACCACCATTCTTTGCTGTCAATTTCCTCTCTGTGGAGGTGGTGGTCTGATTCAGGTGTCCCCAATAAACTTAGGTTTCTGATGCTCATTTCCCAGCTGATGGAGATTTGGAAATTAACATGTTCTGGAGGCAGTATATTGTTGGGGGCTTATGGGAATGGTGGCCAGTTTCCCCTTGCCAGTGTTTGGCACACTCTCCTGTTGCTCTTGTCCACCAGACACTGCCCAGGGGGTGATGTCCACCCTCTGATCATGCCATTGTTTTCCCTTGCCATCATGGAGCTTCCCCTCCAGTGTTGAAGCCAAAATAAATCCTTTTTTTATTTTTATTTTCTTGAAAGCTGCTCTTGGTCAGGTGATTACTGCCAGCAGTGTGAACCTGACTGCAGCAGGGCTGAATGTGACCCGTGGCCTCACACTCCTCCCGCCATGACGGACCGTGACTTAGACTGCAGGCTGAAATAAACCATTTCGCCCCAAAACTCATTGTGTCAGGGATTTTGTTCTAGCAAACTGGAAGGTGGCTAACTAACTCAAGCAGGTATCTTACCTGTGTTCTCACCCTCTCCCCAGCTAATAAACACCTGTGTCCACACCTGTGTGCTCATACATGCACTCCGTGATGTGTCCGTGACATATAGGGCCATCATATTAATCCCTGTCATTTGGAAAGGAGAAAATAAGAAGTCACACAGAATGAGTAATTTAAAGCACTACCAAAGTCTTATGGACAAGCTAGTCTAGAATCTCTTATCCTGAAGTCAGATATGTGTTTATCAGACCTTGGCTTTGCCTACTGGGAGAAAGTCCTGGTACATTATTTGCCTGCAACCCCCCTCCCTCCAGCTCCATCCTCAGACTCTCTGGTCTGCTTCTCCTCCTGGACACTTTTAAGGTGAGAATTAGGAGCTCTGCTCTACTGGGATGGGGGTGGGGGACTCAATGGCTTTACTTGATCACTTACTATCTGTCAACCTTTAGGAACGAAAGGATTGGATTAAGTGTTCAACATTGGTACTTTTGGTGGTATGATCCTCTAAAAAGCACAGACCATTTTAAAAATTGATTCCATATTGTTTGTAAACTAACTACATCTACAGTTTTCTTCTGGATGATTCTTAAAATTTATTGGGCATTTCTCTTCTATTTTGGCCTATGCTTCTCCCAAGTTAAATGTTGCTAATTTGAGGCTCTGAAGCATTTTTCATACAGTCTGACAGATACTGTATTTGAAAACGTCTTCGGTGTCTTTTCCCTAAATTACTTTATCCAGTGTTGAAGATGTATTGAGTATTATAACTCTTTAATTTGATTCTTTTCTAGACATGTTCATCCATCAGAGGTACTTTGATGGATGTGATTACCTTGTTCTTCAATAACCCTTACCAAGAGTGACTTGTAACTGTCACTTTTAATTCAGAGCCCTCCCCAGTTCATTCTTCTCCCTTCTTGGCTTTTCTTTTTCCTTATAAGTAAGTCTTTGCTGAGCTCACTTGTCAAACTTTGTGCAGGACATCCCACAGTGACCAGCATATTACATTCACCTGATGTTTCCAGTGTCTGGTAGAGTCGCAAGTTCATCAGTTCCATCATTGTCTACCTTCCAGGACACCCACGTGTATTCATTACTTCTTGCTATGGCCAGATACCTGACAGGAAGCAACTTAAGGAAGGAAAGGCTTACTTTGGCTCATGGTTTGAGGATAGGCTTATCATAGAATGTGGTAGTTTGAATAGATGTCCCCCAATCTATTCAATGTTTTATTAGTTTGCAGTTTGCATCTGTAGCCACCTGGCTGGAGGCAGTGTCACTGGGCAGATCTTTAGGGGTAGTGGTGGGCTTGAGACTGCAATCTAAAGATATGCAAAGTGTGCCTAGCTGGAGTTCCTGAGGTGAGCTGTGCTGTGTGGCTTTTGGCTTTTAGGCTTGTGCTTCTCTCTCTCTCTGCTTGGACCTGTGAAGGCAGGCCAGCTTCTTCTGCCATTATGGAACTTCCCCTGAATCTGTAAGCTTCAATAAATATCCCTTCCTCCATAACATGCCCGATCTGGAGTTTCATCCCAGCGAACCTGATGCTGTCTGCCACAGAAGGGATGGTATGTTGGCACCAGTATGAGGCACTTGGTCACGTTACCTCTACTGAATAATGGTGATCAACTCACTTTCTCCTTTTTATACAATCTGGGGCCCCCTACCCATTGGATCATGGGTCTTTCTAGTTAAACCTTTGTGGAAATTATATCCAATCCAGAGATAGGTTTCCATGGTGAATCTAAATCCAGTCAAATTGATAATGAATATTAGCCATCATGCCATGTGGCAGAACTAACACGTGTTTCATCTCTTTCCAGCCACTAATGGCAGCTGCTCACCACCCGCCTTTGGGTCCTAATGCATTTGTTTGTTTACTCATTTACATAGTGCTACTTTCTGAGTGGCTATCTTTTCACTGACTATTTTTTCCCTTTGTTTTGTGGTGCTGAGGATCACAACCAGGGTCCCATGTGTGCTAAGTACACACTCTGCCTCCGGACCAGACCTCCAGTCCTGAATGCCTTCCTTTCATTCAGTTGATGGTGTATGCAGTGACTCAGACCCTACCTTAGGTAATTTTGTTAAAGATCAAAGTAAGGCTCCTGGGCTCCATCTCCAGGGCAGATAAAGAGCTGAGAACTCAGAAGAAGGGGGACGTGGGCATAGCCTTCTGATGGGAGGAAAATTGCCGACTGAACAGGTAAACCCAGAGCTGATTCCCACAGGAAATTAGGAAAGCTTTAAGAGGCAGCCTAGTGCTGGGAATGTGGCAATAAGACCATGTACATTAGATTAAAGCCTAACAAAGAGAAAAATCAAAAGACAGCTGATTAAAATGTGTATTACCAGAGAAGCATCAGTACAGCTGTGTCCTCCAAAGCTCACATGGTGGGAACTTACCTTCCAGCACCGCAGTGCTGACAGCTGGGATCTCCAAGAGTCAGGAGGTCACGGGCCCTGCCATCCCAAATGGGTTAGTGCTGCAATTGTAAGAGTGGGTCACTTACTGTGGGAGGAAGTCCTTGGCCCCTTTCCTTCTCTTTTTCACATGCTTGCTGTTAAGACATTCTGCCATGGGTTGTTAAATTTAAAGGCCTGTAGCAGGCTGGTGCTTCTTCAAGCTTGCTTTGTCATCCTCTATAAACCACCCAGTCTTGGTCGTTCTGTTTGAGTAACACACACAATGGGTCCATCTTTATCTTATTATAAGCTACCTCTTGGAGCCTTGGGGACTCCCACATGTCATGATTTGGATGGAGGATTGTGAGGAGGGAGGGGGCCTTCAAGAGTACCCCTGTAGGGCTAGAGGATGTGACTCCACTTTTCTTAAAACTTAACACTTGTATTTAAAAAAGGGAGAGCACACAGAATGTAACATTTCCTTGACTTTCTGTTGACTGTCGTGGGTGGACAAGAGTAGAAAATCATCACAAAGTCTTCAGGGATGATTTCATAGAAGTTAGTGGTTTTGAAAGAAGAATAGAAGTTGATTGAGATGGGACAGTTGAAAAAAAAAAAGACTATTTCAACATTTAAGTTTGTGGCCACACTGGTAATATTAAAAATGTCCCAAGGTCCAAAAGCAGCTAGTCCATTTAGAACTGGAATCATGGCTATCAGTGAACCAGTGAGTGTGTGTATTTTGACAAACTTGGGCCTACTGAGTCTTTTCTGTTGCTTTTTCTGTTGATCATGGAACTAGGCAAATTATGTTTTGCGGTTTATTTGTGTGTGTGTGTGTGTGTGTGTGTGTGTGTGTGTGTGTGTGTGTCCAAGAGCAAGAGGACGTGCTAAGTGAGAGGCATGAACCCTACTCCTTGACTATGCATTCAGACATCATTTTCTTGACTAATAGGCAACTGTGCTAGCATTTCCTCAAAGCGGCAGCTATTGGTATAAATTAACCTCTTGAATCCAGTGCTGACATTTCCAGCACTGCTGTAGCATAAAAGCAAATTCTCAAGTGTGAATAGTGAATGGGAAGAGCAGCAACATGGCCTTGTTCCACCTTGAGAAGCAAATGGAGGGTTTCACTATCAAGAAAATTATAGCTTCGAGGTTTGTTCATTACTGAGATCTCCAAACAACCTTCCTTGCAATGAACTAATTTGGGAAAAATAGCAGAAGACTGTTCTTTCTAAATTTCCTTTCAAAACACAAAAAGCACTTAGAGTGTAGGGCAAAGTCAGCAGCAGAACAAAGGCAAACCGGGCGGGTTCCTCACCTGAACAAATGCAGTGTAGTGTACTTTGTGTAGTGTACTTTGGATGGCAGGTAAAAACTTAATGCCAAGTAAAGTATTTATTGATCAAAACTAGCACATTTTTATGAACTTAAAGTAAAGCTGGTTTTGTTGTGTCAGCTTCAGGGAAAGATCTCATCTCAAGGAACTTAGAGAAGCGTGGTAGAAGAGAGCACCTGTTTTTTCTGACTTCTGCCTGCACACTCATGGGCCTCACACACACACACCATATCACATACATACATACATGCATGCATACATACGTACATGTGTAATACATTCATAGATTTTATCAGATGGTGGTGGCCTTGGGATGACTCAGAGAGCACCATGGTGTTGAGAAGTGACAGAGGAGTACTCAGCACTGAAATATCTCTATCTCACCTTCCAAGGCTCAGAATTATCCAAGGTCCTCTACAAATAAGTTCATGGCATCATTGTAGAAGAGGTAGCAGAAAGAATTTAAGAGCCAAAGGCAGGGTAGGACTCCTTACAATGTGCTCCTCCACACAAAAAAATGGCCTGGATATCCATGACCTCATAGTGCCTGACACTACCTACAGAAGACCATCATACTAGGAGGAAAAGATCATGACATCAAAATAAAAGAGAGACTGATTGAGAGGGGGATGGGGTATGATGGAGAGCAGAGTTTCAAAAAAGAAAGTTGGGGGAGGGAGGGAATTACAATGGGATATTTTTTACAATTATGGAAGTTGTCAATAAATAATAATAATTAAATAATTAAAAAATTATTTTATGTCACTTTAATCATTTTTGTAATAACATAATAATCTAAGTTATTAGTAATTAAGCAGTATCATAAAGTATTGTTGTGACAGACTTATGCTGTTACAAATATAGAATTATCCTAAGAAAGGTTTATCCCCACTTGGTTCAGGTTAGAAGCTAAAACGAGGCTCACTGCATGGGCACAGTGATATTTGTAGTAACATGCCTGATATCATCCACTTCTGTGTTGTGTGTTTCATCTTGATTCTCTGTCCACTTCGTGCATCCACGTGGATTCTGATGTGATCCCCAGCTACACTCAGAAACATATTAGGGTAGGGAATAAGAGCCTAAAAAGAGTTGCATTTGAAATAATATTCCCCCACAGTCTTTATATGTGGAGAGGAAAATTTAAATTTAAAAATTTAAAAAGTAACCTTCTTGTTTCATATTCCTGCTTTCTTCTATTCCCAGCATTCCTCCCCAGTCCTCTTTCCCTTTCCAGTCATTTTCTGCAAACCTGCTTTCATTCATAACATGCCCAAACCTGCCCAGTCACCCGTATTTAAATCAAACTAGAATCTTGGTCAGTTAGTTTTTCCTCTAAATTCAGGTTGTGAAACATTCCTCTTAGCCCCTCCCTTGCCCCATTCTCTGTGTTATTTACACTATAAACTTTATTTTAAAGTCCAGTAAGTCCTCCACCATTTCTACAGCTCCAAGAAACGCATGCTTTGAATTTAAATACTACGAGTGTGGCTATATGATTTTTCCAATTACTTCTAGGCTGTCCCCTGGGACATGCCTTACGTGGGTTGCATTAACTCCCTCCGGTGGTTCTGTTGGGAATGCGAGGATTGGCAGAGATCTCTTCAACCTGAATTTTAAAACCAAGACAGTGTGGAGGTCAGTGGTTAAGGGCATAGGCTGTAGTGTCTCGAGGCTGCCAGGGATCATATCTAACTACCATCACTGACTACTAGTGGGACCTTCGGCAAGCTGCTTAAATTCTATGAGCTCATGGGCAAAATACATAGAAGCTTAGTACCTTCTTCTCAGAGTGACTTGAGGGTGACATTAAATCAACATAAAGTGCATAGACATGGGATAGACCCCATACATTCTGTAAATCGAATTATTTCTTTACTATTAATTTTTATACTTTTTACACTTATTGATATTGTTTTAAAGGATCCACTAATATACAAAAAAAAAAAAATTGTGCTTCTGTCTCTGTAGCCTAGAGAGAAAACACAAATAGTGTGGGATTTTTGTGGCCTGTGCAAGATAGAGCAGGAGAGCTGCATGATTTCCTCAGAGAGCTATGGCTGATAAAAGAGCATTGACGGGTGAGACAAACCAGCAGCTGACTGGAGGAGGCTGGACTTGCTTGAGTCAGGTTGAAGGGGAGACTTGGAATGGCCATTGTCATTCAGATTAGCCCATGATATGTGAACTTCTCACTGCCATGAATGGTCTAAGGAAAGACTGGTTGTACTCTTCAGCAAGGTCACCCACATGGGACTGGCTCCTGCCAAAGATGTGCTCCCTAATTTTGCAAGTCCAGGAATGCTTTTATTTTTATTTGTTGATACTCTGAAGTATTAACTCTTAGAACACACACACACACACACAGTAGTAGAATGAAACTTTACCAGCCCAAATCTGTGTACATTTTGCTAATTACAGACTTTTTTGTTTTGTTTTGTTTTTATTTATTTATTTGACAGAGAAAGAGGGAGGGGGATAGAGAGAGAGAAAGAGAATATGATAGTGTGAAGGCCTCCAGCCATTGCTAATGAACTCCAGATGTGTGTTCCCCCTGGTGTATCTGGCTAATGTGGGTCCTGGGGAATTGAACCTGGGTCCTTTGGCTTTGAGGCAAACATCTTCACTGCTAAGCTATCCCTCCAGCCCTAATTATAGACTTTTGATCAAAAGAAGTGTAGAATTATAGAATCACTAGATAACAGAATTATCCAAAGTCCTCTGCAAATAAATTCATGGCACCAGTCAGAACCTCACATTGACCCATAGGGTATAAGACACAAATCACCCCAATGGGAAACTGATCTGCTGAAGTCTGTTAGGTCTTGAAAGTTTTCATCTCCATTAGGCACGATGCTCCAATATCAGAACTGATTCTCTACCTGGAAAGAATTTTCACATATCAATGGCTCTTTGAGAGAAACCTGTATTCTTAGCCTACTACAAAATACCAAACTCTTGACTAAAACACTCTTGTATTTTTGTAGAGTGACTACAAATCTGATGAGCTAGAGTCATTGTTTTTGTCTTAGTTACAGCCCTCAAGATTAACTCAGAAAACAGTGACTGAATATGGGATGTTTTACATTGATTCAAATTCAAGCTAGTTCCAACAAGCTAAGTTGAATTCTCTAGAATAGACCTAACTCAATTATGCCCGTAAAATCCTGAATGTCATCTCTTGTTCTGATGATTTTTAACTTCTTATGCCCTTGGCTCTTTTCTGCCTTCCTGGAGTCTTAAAGTCTCTTTTCTTGACTTGTCTGCTATCTCACAAGTAAAACAGTATTTATTTGAAGGTAGCTAGGAAAACTAAGGCACTCCAAACATTCTTTATTATACTTGATAGCACCTAAAGAAGTTAGACCTTTCAGTTTATTAAAAGCTTGAGGGTACAAACCTATTAATAGTATGCTGTTTCTCCTGCTTCAAATTGACATTTTCTGCTGCCTGGTGATGTCACCGACTCCATCTCTAAACCAACGCTCACAGCTCATAAAAAAACTGCAGTTACCAAGTGACAGGTGTTTTTGAAGTGCTCCCTCTGTTTACAGCTCAGTGGAGGCATTGCCTCCGTGTCAGCTAATGAACTTCTGTTCCTGGGAATGGAGAGAGACCCGTGAAGTTCTGGGACACAAGCTTAATGTAGGCCAGAGCTGGTCAGACCTTGTTGAGGTTTTGCCTTGCGTGTTAATACGTTTAATCTTGGGATTGTCAAGACTTACTCGACTTCAGCACTGTATCATTCATGTTCTTTCTCTCACCTCTGATTCACCCATCCCAGCCAAACAACCACGACGTGAGCTGCTGAATGCTGTGTGTCAGCAAACGTGCTTTCCATTCTGTCTCCACCATTTGCCAACTGAGGCACAAAGCCATCGTGTCCGAGCGACAGTAATTTTCACTGGCTGGATTTTTGTTGTGATGAGTGGGAATCTATGTGCAAACATCTAGCATGCTACTGGACATATGGGATATGTTCAGTAACTCTCTCCCTTCCTCTGTAACATAGGATCTTTGGAGTCCCTCACGCCCTTCGGTGCTGTAACAATGATAGATCAGTTTTGACCACAAGCTGAGCCCCCCCCAACTTTTTTTTTTTTTTAATTTCTGGTGATCTGCTGTTGCCTTCGTTCCTCCCCCTTCATTGCTTCCGCACACATGTGTCCAGTGCTTCACACCCTGCTAAGCTCTAAGGACACACAGGTAAATCGTACAACCTGTGCTTCATGGCATTCAAAGACCTAAGTGAGCACAGAGAGGCTGGGCAGATGCAGAAACTGAAGTGGGTGCCGTTTGCAAAGCAAACTAGCCATGGCCTCCTTGAGAACGTCTGGGGGAGCATAGGAAGAAACACACGGACACTCATCTCCATTCAGGGAACAACGTGGTGCAAAGGCACGGGCGTGGAGGACACACTGTGGAAAAGAAGGAACCTCAGGTGGCTCACTTCTGCAAATCCTGAAGTGTGCTCGGTCTTACCGTCACAGTGTAGGCTTGTCACCACTCCTCTGGACCCCTGAGGGGAGCAAGCCTTCAAAGTGGACGTGCCCCCACTACCGTGCCTCAGTGCACCAACCCCTCGGGCACTTTAATGCCATAGCCCTGTCTGCTACTGATGCCGACTCTGCTCCTCCCTCCAGGGGATTAGAGGAGACTCGAATGTGTATGAAGTCAGAGCTACAGAAGAAAGGTGAGGGACATAGTTACAACTGGACTTGAAACAGTCACATAACTTTCGTGGTGAACAAATATTCACAGCAAAGTGTCAATGGGAAATAAGTGTTTACAGGGATTGTCAGCATTAGAATGTTTGGGTTTCTTTGGAAGTGATAAGGCAAAGCATTATAATAATGTATCTAAGAAAGGCATGATTGTATTGTTTCAGCATTAGCCTCCTCCCTAACTTATGATAGGTCTCTTCACATTATCTATCTGTCCATCATATGTATTATAGTTAGCTGCATTCTATTTAATCAGCTTTGGATGAGGTCATTTTAAACTCTTTTACCCTTTTTTTTTTTTTTACAAAAAGACCAGTTTCTCCTTTATTTTTATAGAAGCCAGAGTCATTTTATAACTGTACTTTCAATCTTTGTTTTCATTGGACAACAATGGCATTTCAAAAAATAATAATTATTGCTGGGCAACATGGTGGTGCACACCTTTAGTCCCAGCACTTGGGAGGCAGGGGTAGGAGGATCACCGTGAGTTCAAGGCCATAGTCTATTCCAGGCCAGCCTGGGCTAGAGTGAGACCCTATCTCAAAAAAAAATAACAATTATTATGAAGTCTCTTGTCCAACATTGATTACATGTTAGTTCACAACCACCAAATTACTTGCTTTTTCTAAGTATTTTGGTGATGTAATGTACTATAATTATTCAGCTTCTCCCTTGCAAATATAAACCTCAGATAACAATATTCAACTTTGCAAGTTCGAAGCCACCCTAGGCAGCTTGGAGCTGCAGATGTGCCCTGGGCTGGCTTAGACCTGACTGACTGTGGTGTAAAAGAGCGAGTGTGTTGGATTAAAGTTACATTGTGTTCTTGCAGCATAAACTCTTACAAACCATGTACTTCTTCTAATCCTCATACACATTTTGTTTTCAAAAAGGCATTACAATTTATTTGTCATATGATGATATACACAACCCTAGCTGAATTTTGGAGAGTCAGGGCCAAACGCCACTGGGGCTCTTGTGCTAAAGTGGTGTCCTGAAACAGAGCAGACAAGAAAGACCGAAAATCTTTTCCCAAGGCTCTTCTGCCCCTGCCCTTCCCATAACTGGGAGTTGGAGCTCTCTGCCAGGGAGGGGTGGGAGGAGGATGAGGCACGCAGTGGGGGCAGTTGTTTTTCTGAGCCTGCTGACGTCAACGAAATTACCAGATGGCATTTGAATGCTTTGCAAAAAGACAGGAGCCTTTTATTACGGCCGTCACATGAGCCTTCGTTCATTTGCATTCCCAGAAGCAGACTGCAGCTCTCCCTGACTTTCGCAGTAATGAGGGTCCTGTACCTTCCCTGATGCAGAGGGCCCTTGTGTTAGGATGTCATGTCGCTACCTTAAGTGGCTCTGATAAGGGGCACGTGCTCAGAGAATGGCATGGTCAACTGTCTGCTTCAGAGGACCATGAACCACTCAGCTCCAATTAGAACTAAAACGAAATCATTCAGAAAACATACTCTGTCCAGAATGTCCCTTGTGGATCCCGACAGCCCGTGATGCTTGCTGAGCGGCACCTGAGGGGTCAAAGGTGGTAGAAATGGACACAGGGACCAAAGCTGCTGTGACGCGACCCCAGGGCCGCAAAGTGAATCATGTGCAACAGGTAGGAGTCACACAAACAGCATTTCTCTGGCTCGGGAGATGGCTCGGTGAATAGGAGCACTTGTCATGCAAGCATGAAAGCCCAAGTTCAGGGTTGGAGAAATGGCTTAGTGGTTAAGGCATTTGCCTACAAAGCCATAGGTTCCAGGTTCAAATCCCGAATCCCCAGGACCCACATAAGCCAGATGCACAAGGGGGTGCATGCATCTGGAGTTCGTTTGCAGTGGCTGGAGGCTGAGGTGTTCCCCTTCTCTCTCTCTCCCTCTCTCCCTCCCTCGTTCTCTGTCAAATAAATAAACAAATTTTTAAAAACCTGAGTTCAATCCCCCACATCCATGGAAAAATAATGGGCATGGCTGCACACACCTGAAATCCCAGCACTGCATGGGAGGAGACAGAAGGATCACTAGAGCTTTCTGGTTAGCCATTATAATAATTTAAAAAAAATACTAAATAAAAAACAGGGATATCTAGGTTTAGTGAAAAAACTAATCTCAATGAAACAAGATAAAATAGCAATAGAGAAAGACACCAGATACTCTCACCTGGACTCTGCTCATGAGCACATGGGATTTGTGCACGCACGCATGCGCGCGCGCGCGCACACACACACACACACACACACACACACACACACACACACACATCAAATAAAAAAAATAAATAGCTCTCCTTTTAACCTATGCTGCCTGAGTCATCCTGTAACCCTGTTTGGTGGGGGGGGGGGGGGCTTAAAATGGACCTTTCTTAGCAGTTAATGTGCTAGCTTCCAAAGCCAAAAGACCCAGGTTTGATTCCCCAGGACCCACATAAGCCAGATGCACAAGGGGGTGCATACGTCGAGTTCATTTGCAGTGGATGGAGGCACTGGCACATTTATTCTCTCTCTCTCTCTCTCTCTCTCTCTCTCTCTCTCTTTCTCTCTCTCTCTCTCTAAAATAAATAAAAATATTTTTTTAGAAAAATGGACCTTTTAGGACTAGAGAGATAGCTTAGCAGTTAAGGCACTTGCCTATGAAGCCTAAGGGCCCAGATTCAATTCCCCAGTACCCACGTAAGCCAGATGCACAAGGTGGCACATGCGTCTGCAGTTTCTTTGCAGTAGCTAAAGGCCCTAGTGTACTTATTTTCTCTTTCTGTTCTCTCTCGTGCTCTCTGCCTCTTCCTCTCTCTCTCAAATAAATTCAAATTAAAATTCTAAAAAAATGGACATTTTAGAAAGTATAATAACCCAAATGCAGAAGAAAAAGGATGAAACTTTGGATGGTGGGAGCTACTCCTAGAAACTGACCCTGGTCACGCTCCCAGGCCGGTCTGACCCATTTTCCTCAAATCTTGTCCTTTCCCACTGCCAGAAATTTTCATGTTTTATTATATTTTCATGTCTGGAATTTGTCGGGCTTTTATGTCACTTGGTTATCAAGTGTGTTTGGTTTTGTGTGTGTGTGTGTGTGTGTGTGTGTGTGTTTATAACATACCTATTTCTGGGACAGTTACTTGGACAAATTGATTCCCAGAAATGATTTGAAACTACAAAATAATGGAAAATATTTATTCCAGAAAAGGTTCTCGTCGTTGCTACTGTAACTCCTATCTTTCATGACGGGCGCATCATGACTGCTTTCCTCCTAGCCCTTGCCCAGCGTCCACGACAGGAGACACATTCCGGGAACGTGTTTTGGGGGCGGTAGTGCTATGGGATTTGTTGAAATACACAGCATCAAGCAAAGCACGGGGGGGGGGGGGTCTGGAGAGTAGAAAGTCTTAAGTTTTCTCGCATGTTCTGCCTAGCTTCAGTCTTACGCCGATGTCCGTAGTTCCAAGATCATGACAGTGGAAGTAACACTGTCTGTGCAGTGACAGAGCGAACTCTGTTGTGTGTGTCAGCACACTCCATGAATGTTACAGCCACTCACTTGCACCCTGGGCACACCCGGAACACTTCTCTGCATGCTGTATGTATGCTACTGTAAATGAAATGAGAAATGTTGCTGTTTCTCACTATGCCATGGAGGCTCCATCACAGACAGGTTTCTAAGCTGTTGTAACTGGGGTTTGGGAGTTCCTTGCCCATACGTCAATACGCTAATGACCCGATAAATTTGGGGCACCCTGGATCCTTGTCCTTTGAATTTAAAGAATTAGAATCCATAGACCTGGGGGTAAGGCTTGGATAGATTTGACTAGATTAAGAAATGGAAAGAAGACGGACTGGAGAGATGGCATCGTGTTTACGGCATTTGCTTGCAAGCCAAGGGATCCAGGCTCGATTCTCCAAAAACCCACAAAAGCCAGATCATAATGGGGCACATGCATCTGGAGATCATTTGCAGTCTCTGGAGGCCCCGGCAAGCCCATTCTCTCTCTCTCTCACTCATTCACTCTTGCTCTCCCTCTCTCTCAAATAAATAAATAAAATATATTTAAAAAAAAAGAAAAGAAATGGGAAGAAGAGAAAGTACAGAGAACTCCTGCCACCAGGAAGTCCCTCCCCCTGTCTCATCCCCACAGGACTAAGAGGGTGCTTGCTAGAGCAGGGACCTAGACGTTCAGAATAGGCAAAAAGCCAAAAAAGAGACCTGCCCACTGGTCAGCACCTATTTCTGTTCTTATTGTGGTGGGCTTTATTCTTAGATGGTGGTGAGCCTGAGAGAGGGAGAGAGAGAGCTGACTGGCCTGGGTCAGGAAGCGACAGATCTGCTTATATGAGACTGGATCAGTCACTGCATTCTGGTGCTGATGGAGCAGGCAGGTGATTGTCCCTCTTTCTGATTCCCGCTTCTGGGTCTTCCCCTGCCTAACTCACCCTCGTTGTGACAGCGTTCATTCAGTCTGGTTTCACTCTGTGAATCAGCTTCAGAGTTCCGGCACTTAAAGGTGGAGGCGCAGGGGACGTGACCAAAGGGGCACGACGCACCTTCCTAGTGTCTCAAGCGTAGCCTGGAGGAGCCACACGGCCCATCCATACGAGGCTCTAGGAAGAAGTTTGGTGAAGGTTGTGGTTTAACAGTTTCCAGCCAGAAGTAGTATAGATTCTATGATAGTAAATAGAGAAGGAATCCAAGGAATGAGAACAGTGAACTCAGAGGTAGTGTTGGAGAATGAGGGAAGAAGGACAAGAGAGGAAGCATGTTTAGAGAGAGAAGGAAAAAGCTAGCCTGACATGATATCACGTGAGCAGAGGAAAGAGGGAAGTTTGCTGGAAAAGAATGTCGCCTATACTTTACCATGAACAAATCCAGTAGTATAGAGACTGGAAAATATGTAGCTAGAATTTTGTAATTGAAAACACTGGGGGCTGGAGAGATGGCTTAGCGGTTAAGGCATTTGCCTGCAAAGCCAAAGGATCCCAGTTCGACTCTCCTGGACCCACTTAAGCCAGATGCACAAGGGGGCACACGCATCTGGAATTCCTCTGCAGTGGATGGAGGCCCTGGTACTCCCATTCTCCCCCCCCCCTCTCTCTCCTCTCTCTCCCCCTTATTCCCTTTCTCAAATAATAAATAAATAACATTGGTAATAACTACTAACCTTGGGCTGTGGTAGAATTCTGGCTGAGTGGATGGGCTATAGTTGGAAAGAGAAAACACGGCTGTTTTGCTATAAAATCTATTCACTCTTATATTTTCAATCCTACTTGTTTTTACAAAAGTTTTCTTACGTGAATTGGCCGGTAGCTGATAGGGGTGTGGAGATGAAAGGAAAAATGTTGAAATAAAAGAAGAGAAAAAAAATACCGTTGCAGAGCAGTAACCGTCCCTGAGAAAATGGGCCTGGGCAGATTAATGAGCTGAGGGGGAGACACTCAGCTCAGAGTTTGCTTTGTTAGCATAAACCCAAAGTAAAGAGAATTAAATAATTTTAATGCTTGCTGTTATCTTGCAGTGAGATTAATGTATCCTTCTCAATGTCAAGTTTTATGTGCCAACCAGTAAGGAGCATTAAAGTTTCATTACAGAAAGCCTCCCTTTTCTATCTGTTCCTGTCTAATATCTCTGACTGGTACTGGTTAGAAATATGTATATAGCACAATAAATTCTTTATGGCTGGCATATTTTTTTTAAAACAGAGTTTTCAATATCACCTACAATTCTCAGCACAAATACCAGTGTGTCTCCCTAGCAGAAAGGCAAGAAGATACAACTATAGGTAGGCTACATTGCAGAAAAGTGCATGTTTAATTTTTTGTTTATTTTATTTAAAGACACTATTTTTGGCTTAAGGACTCTTTAAACTTCCCGAACCCGAAGAAAAAAAGTAATATTATCTCTTAGGAGTGCATTAAATTCCTCCATCAGGATCATAGTAAGAAGCCCCAAAATACTTATCTTTAAGGAGCAAAGAGCTTGACTGGATCTCTAGAATTACCAGTGATCTGTCTGTACTAAATAAGAGACATATGTGTATTATATTCAGTCATTGCATTAAATTTTTTTTTAAAAATTGGGTTGAAGAGATGGTTTAGCAGTTAAGTCACCTGCCTTCAAAGCCAGAGAGCCTGGGTTTGATTCCCTGGGACCAACATAAGCCAGATGCACAAGGTGGTACATGCATCTGGAGTTTGTATGCAGCAGCCAAAGACCCTGGTGTGCCCATTCTCTCTCTCCCTCGGTCTCTCCCTTTCTCTCAAATTATATAGATATAGATATAGATATAGATATAGATATAGATATAGATATAGATATAGATATAGACATAGATAAAACACTACAACATCAAACTGCAGGGTTTACAATGAATCAGAATCTATTCACTCCTTTTCTCCCTTTGTCCTAGAATTTCCCCATGATTTAGGTCTGCCGCTGCTACAATGAAAGCCACTTTCAGTGAAGTGTGTCCCCATGGTTGAGTAGCAATCAACACAAGGACTGCAATGAATAGGGATGGATTAGTGAATATTAAGGCCATGCAAAGGAAGTGCGTGTCTGTGTGTGCGCGCACACATGTCAGATACTTGGTCTCCAAGTGGTAGCAGTTTGGAGACGGGCCCTTGTTGGCTGGGGTGTGTTGTCGGGAGAGGGCTTGGGTGTGTGATGGCCCAGAACCCCCTGCCATAACCCAGTTCCCTCTCTTGCTGCTACCTTCCACTTGCCATCACAGAAATGTCCAGCCTCAATTCCACCATCCTGTCCCTGCCATTGTGGAGCTTCCCCTTGAGACTGTAAGCTAAAAGAAACACTTTCCTCCCGTCAGCTGCTTTTCGTCAAGGATTTTGTCCCAGCAAAGCTTAGGTCACACAACAGTGTGCCCGTCTCTCCTTTCTCCAACAATGCGTTTGGGTCTCACTCCTGGAATCTCTGCTCGTTGCTGACGTCAGAGAATTTATTGCAGGCTTAAATAACAAGAGACTTAGTAGGAAGCTGTGAGGACTGGAAGGGGCTCCTGTTTAAATACAAGAATAATTGATTCAGTTCCCAGCACTACAAAAAAAAAAAAAAAAAAAAAAGAGATTCTCTAACCTTTTGAGAACCATTTGTACAAATAGCATATTGTGTTAGAAGGCAGTTAGAACCCATTCATTTTTTAAAAACTATGCTTTTTGCATTTTTACAGTATGTTGAGCACTGAGGTTACAAAACATGAAAAAAGAAACCCAATGTTTTTGTTCTTACCTTCACAATCTGGCAAGGAATTTAGTCACCAACAATTAGCAATAACACACTTTGACAATACAGGTCACAGAGAACCTGAAGGCTGAAATGATTAATGTGGACTGCTTACGTATGAAGCTAAGATGGTTTTCTGTGTTAAAGCCTGTTCTTTTTGTTAGCTGTTTCCTTCAAGGTAGGGTCTCACTGTAGCCCAGGCTGAACCAGAACTCATTCTGTATCTCCAGAGCTGTGATTAAAGGTGTGCACCACCGCACCCAGCCTCAAGTTGGATTTTGATCATTAACACAAATTTAAGAAAGAAATAAAATGCTAGGTATAAGCCAGGTGTAGCAGTTGCTGCTCGTGGTTATGACCAAATACCTGACAAGAAACAACTTAGGGCAGCAAGGGTTGCCTGGCTTACAGTGCCATGGGCCACTGGCCACGTTGGCACAAAAGACATGGTTGGAATGTGTGGCAGTGATTGGCATTGTGAACATAACTAGGAAGAAAAGAGCCAGCAGTGACACTCTTGCTCTAGTGAGGTTCTGCTTCCTAGGGGGTCCCACAACCTTCCAAACGGCATCACCAGCTGAAGAGCCGAGTGTTCAAACACATGACCCTGTGGGGAAACGTACAGTATCCATCCGCAACACACTGAACTTGATATATCAATAGGATGTTTGGGGCGAAAACCAAGGAGATATTAAAGGCTAATGTGCTTGAAGTCATTCAGAAAAATTTGGTCTTATTCAACTTCAAAGAACCGTTAAACAGAAAAGCAGTGTATTCATTCGTATTTCTGTACTGACTTCTTGTTGCTGGGGTGGGGGATGGGGACACACCTGACCATAAACAGCTCGTGCAAGGAAAGGGTTTATTCCTGCCGTATAGTTTTGAGGGGAGCTTCACAGTGTGGGGAAAATCTGACAGGAGCTGGGAGCTGGCTCACATCTCCACATATTAGCAGGAGAAGTCAGCAACAGGGAGCTGGCTAGCCCTTGCCAGTGGGGCTGGACTTTCAAATCCCAAGCCCACTTTCCAGTGACACATCTGTCTCCTTCATAAGTCTTCTGCCTCCCAAAGGCTCCACCAGCTGGGGGTCAGGTATGAGGTTTAATTGCAAGCACAGGAGGCTATCGGGGACATTCTACATTCAAGCCACCACACTGGGACAAACTGAGTTTGTGACCAGAAGAAGTTGGGGGGGGGGAAGGCTTAGCGGTCTGTATGTGAAAAAAATGAGAGATGGCTTCAGACAGGGGTGAAGGGATTTGAGAGTCCAAGGGACCATTTCCATGTTGGAACTCAAAAGAAAGGAGGGAGGAAGGGGAAAAAGGGAGGAAAGTAAGAAGGAACCAAGCAAATAAAAGGAAACAAAACTAAACAAACTGGAGTCAAGAGTCAAGGATGACACATTTAGGTGAGAGATTTATTGTTTACCAAAGTAGGAAGTATGCGGGAGAAAGATTATGAAAGATGGAGGGATTTGGTCTCTTTGGAAAAGCTGACTGTGAAATAGCCGCAGTTTACCTGCCACGTGTTGCTATGCAGACTTTGTGAGGAATGGGCAATTTGGGGGCTCCGGTGTCGTGGGTATTCCTTACGGCAACAAGTGAGAACTAGGAGGGAAGAGAGCATTATGCAAGTGAGAAAAGATACAGGAATCAAGCCAAGGAGGGGACCAGCCAGCAGCACTGAGTTTGTTCCCAGAGAGAGAGAGAGAGACAGAAAAGAGCTAGGCCAGAGGGTCAGACAGGACAGCCAGTCCTCAGTGGTGCTAATGAAAGGCAGGGCCAGAAATGTCACTAGATACTTTCATGAAGATATTCATGACAGTTGATGGATAATTTGTGAAAGGAGAGCTCTCGTTCAAGGACTTTCAAACATTTGAGAGTTTCAATTTTTAAAACATAGATAGCACTTTGGGGGCCAAAAAACAATTTTGTTATCAGGGAATTGGTTATAAGTCTTAGGGTGAGAGGAAGGGCAGAGGAGGAAAGCAGAGAGCATGGAAGATGAGAATTACTCCAAATCACAAGTATACTGTCTGTATGGAAAATAGGAGATTAAAAGTTCAGAGACTCAAGACATATTTTTTCAATGAATAGCCTTATCTCCAAGAATATACTTAGTCTTATCTATGTATGGTTTTATCTAAACTTAGAAATTTATAGAGTGCTACATTCATGTCTCAGATCATGTTCTGTATCTAGCCCCTTCTCAGCTCCCTAACTTTCAGTGGGCAGCTAGAGTCTCAAGACTCTATGTTGATCCTATTTTCATGTCTCACAATATTCTGAATTTAATGAGGTTGTAGGTAAAACCAGTTGCTTTTTAAAAATAAAAGATTTTTGGGCTGGAGAGATGGCTTAGCAGTTAAGCGCTTGCCTGTGAAGCCTAAGGACCATGGTTCGAGGCTCGGTTCCCCAGGTCCCACGTTAGCCAGATGCACAAGGGGGCGCACGCGTCTGGAGTTCGTTTGCAGAGGCTGGAAGCCCTGGTGCGCCCATTCTCTCTCTCTCCCTCTGTCTTTCTCTCTGTGTCTGTCGCTCTCAAATAAATAAATAAAATATTAAAAAAATAAAATAAAATAAAACATTTTTATTGATTTCTTTGTAAGCACTGAGAGAGAGAGAATGAAAATGGGTGTGCCAGGGCCTCCAGCCACTGCAAAGGAACTCCAGATGTATACACCACACTGTGCATCTGGCTTTATGTGGGTACTGGAGAATTGAACCCGGGTCGGTAGGCTTTGCAGGCAAGCGCCTTAATCCACTAAGCCATCTCTCCAGGCCAAAACCAGTTTCTTACACTGCAGTGATTAACCCAGACTACTACCTTGACCCACTGTTTTTTCACCTACTTAGCTATTGGGTGTGTAAACATTTCATAAAGACAACGGGAAACACAACTGATTTTGTATTAGGGTTTTCATACTGGAACAAGCAGTAAGGAGATGCATGTGTCTTTCAGGTGAGCTTAGTAACATGAGCGGGGCACAAAGTCATTATTCTCTGTGGTGCCACCTGGGTACAGTCTCTGCCACACATCCTCACGTTCGTCCTGCCATAGCTGCTGGTGGGACGTGCTTCTTGCTGAGGGGACATGATCTTCTTTTCCAGTAGGAAGAATTCTCTCTCATGTCACATTGACTTGCATTACACATTCTTTTTAAATTTTTTTTAATTTATTTGGGAAAGAGAGAGAGAATGGGCACACCAGGGCCTCCAGCCCCTGCAAATGAGCTCCAAATGCATGCACCACCTTGTGCCTCTGGTTTACGTGGGTCCTGGAGAATCAAACTTGAGTCCTTTGGCTTTGCAGGCCAATGCTTTTAACCACTAAGCCATCTCTCCAGCCCAGATTACACATTCTTAACTAAAGCCCTGGTTGGAGGGTTGAAATGATCACAAGGACCTTAGAAAGGATGCCTCTGGGCTACAAACTCTGGAGAAAGCTCAGGACCATAAAGCATTTCTGAATGTCTTGGGATGTATCCACCTTTATGTAGAAATGTTACTACTGACCATAAGATGGCAGTTGAAGCCATCAGTGGAGCCATAACCATTAACTGATGGCTGGGAAAGCCATTGTTGACCATTGAGCCAACGTAGAGTATTACTGATGATAAAAATAATATACATTGCCATTATTTGAAAGAAATACTGAAATTAGCAAGAAAACCATTTGGGTTGTTTAGTTAGCCCTTCCTCTATATTAAATTTTATAGTGTTTAATTTGCCACAAAATCTAGCAACTGAAAGGATTCATCATGTCTGTTACATTGTTTTGTTTAATATTATTTATTTATTAATGTAAGAGAGAGAGGGAAAGAGGTAGATAGAGACAGAAGAGAGAGAGAGAGAGAGAATGGGCATGCCAGAGCCTCTAGCCACTGCAAATGAGCTCCAGATGCATGTGCCACCTTGCACATCTGGCTTTATGTGGGTACTGGGGAATTGGTCCTGGGTCCTTTGGCTTTGCTGGCAAGCACCCTAGCCACTGAACAATCTCTCCAACAGTTACATTGGTTTTACCAAGCTTGGCTTATTCATCTTCTGACATATTTTAATTAGTTTCCACTGCTTTATGTCGCTCTTTTGTCTTCAAGAACCTGGGCTGACTCACTAGAAATGGTTGCTTCTTTGTAATTCTTCAATCAGCCATCATTTCTATAACCAGGGTGTGTGGAAGCATTGGCCACCATAATAATTATGCCCTTGAGGAGATGAGCCCATGACATCAGTCCTCAGTGACTCACCACTTTGACCAAATGACTTATTTACTTGCCTAATTTTCTTTTGTCACCAACATGTGGAGTAGAGGGTCATTTTGAAATGCTTCCCTACAAAACATTAAGGCTGCCCCACTTTAGTCTGTTAATGATCTTGTAAGTCACTGTGGTCTTCTGACTATAGGTTAATCATATTTTTAATTGTCCCATAACATTCTGAATATAATAAGATTATAACTAAAACCAGTTTCTTAAACAGAAGTAATTAACTCAGACTTGCAGACAGAAATATTATATAATTTTATTTTCCTTACCACCTAAGAGAAAAATGAAGACAAATGTCTTCCTATTAACTACAGATGGCTCCGAAAAAGGCCATGATTTTCTTTTCTTTCTTTTTTTTTTTTTTTTGTTTTACTTTCAGGGGCAAATGATATGAAAGATTTGTCTTGAATATGAAAATAAGGAAGGAAGAAAGAACTAAGCTCCCTATTTCCCTTCCTTTTCCTTCCCTTCTCCTCCCCTTCTTCCTTCCTTCCCTTCTTCCTTCCTTTCTTCCCTTCCCTACTTTGTTTTCTTGAAGCAGCGTCTCTCATTGTAGCGGATGTTGCCCTGGGATTCAGTATGTAGCTGCCTCAAACTCCCAGCAATCCACCTGCTTCAGCCTCCCACATGCTAAATTTACACCACACCCAACAAACATTTCTTTTCCTAATGGAGGAATAAAATCTTATATTTACAAAAGTATTTTATTATTTATTTATTCATTTATTTATTTGAGAGAGAGAGACGCGGGGGCGAGGGTACGCACCAGAGCCTGCAGCCACTGCAAATGAACTCTGGACACATGGGCCACCTGGTGCATCTGGCTTACATGGGTACTGGGAAATTGCACCTGTATCCTTGGGCTTTGCAGGAAAGTACCTTAACCACTAAGAAATCTCTCCAGTCCTTATTTTTTTTTTTGTAATTTATGTACTTGTGTGTATGGTGTATGTGTGTGCATGTGCATATGTGTGTGCATACAAGTGCAGGCTGGAGGTCAGCATTGGAAATACCCCCAGTTACTTTCCACTTTATGTTTTTTTTAAAGAAAGCCTCTCATTGAATGTGCATCTCAAACCAATTCATCAAGATGAGCTAGCCAGCCAGTCCGGGGATCCTCTTGCCTCTGTTGGCCCAGTGCTGGTATTAGGGGCACACAGTGCAGCACCCAGCTCTTTACACAGGTGCTGGGGATCAACCTCAGATGCTCAGGCTTGTGCATTTTGGGGAAGAACCTAATTTGACGTTTTCAAAGATGGGAATGAAGGGAGGCTACCATGAAATCCTGCAGGTTACTGATGACGTTTAACCTGCCGATAAAGAGAAGCTAAGCCAGCAAAGATTAATTAGGACAAGAAAAGCATGTAAGCAATTGGCAAAGATCCTTCCTGGTTTCAAGGGTGAGTGGGTGAGCGTAGCTAGGAGCAGTACACAGTACCAGCGGGCAGTTTGTACTGCGTTTAGTCACGTGGCAGATAAGGCATCAGTAAATTGCAGCACGTTACTGAACTTTTGGTGTGCTAGTTCCAAAATCTGAAAGTCATTACCTTTACAGCAACTCTTTTAGAACTAGGAGTTATGTTTTGGAAAGTTAAAAGGTATTACAGGGGCTGGAGAGATGGCTTAGTGGTTAAAGCATTTGCCTGCAAAGCCAAAGGACCACAGTTCAACTCCTCAGGACCCACACAAGCCAGATGCATAAGGTGGTGCATGTGTCTGGAGTTCATTTGCAGTGGCTGGAGGCCCTGGCATGCCCATTCTCTTGCTCTGTCTCTGTCTGCCTCTTTTTTTCTCCCTCTCTCTCTCAAATGAATAGAGATTTTTTTAAAAAAGGTACTACAAAATGGTCATATTTTATACAGATCTTTATGTGCAAAATTTATTCACACATTAGCTGATCTGATCTTAAAACAGTTACCAAGAAGCGGACTATAGGGTGCACCAGAGTGAGGGAGCTGTAGGTTCCCCATCCTTACTCCAGGGAAAGAATCTAGAGAGACTAGACTTCTGTTCTGAAGCTTTGAGCATCTCTGGGACATTGGAGGAAATTCTGAGCAGCTGTTACCAGTGTGTGAGGAACTCACCAGTGTTCTCTCAGCTCTCATCTTTGAACAAGGACTTGTTTTTAAGAGAGGTCTGAATGAAACAGTGACTCTGTTCAGAGTGGCCATTTTTTGTTTCTGTACAAAGTGACCACAAGGCCAGATACCCATAGATACACTCTCATCCTTTGCCTATATTTTTTTCATATATTTACCAGATTGTTAGGGGGGAAAAACTGTAGTTACTTTATCCGTATTGTTACTTTTGCATGACAACTCACTACTTCTTCTAGAACAAGGCTGTTCAGAATTGACTTCACTCTGGCCTTCTCCTTCCAAACAACAACAGATAAGTGTGAGTCTCAAACATGAACTTGTGTAAGATTCATCAGGTTAAGTTGACTTCCTGAAAAAAAAATGCAGTGATGTAAGGAAATATATTATATACTATAATTTGTACTTTTTGAAAATTTCTATGAGTTTTTTTTCTTCATTATTATTATTATTACTAAACATGTTTTGTATGGATACATAATGTGTTGGTACCCTCTTTTCCCTCGCCCCTGCCCCCATTCCATTGGGGGTACTCCACACTTGATGACCTGCCTGAGACAAAAGGAGAGACCCTATTGCTGAAGACTTCATATGCTGCTGATACGGAGCCTGGAGAGACCTGGCTGGAACCCAGAAGAGAGCCAGTCCCCAGACAGTCAGCCTGTCTAGTGCTGAAAAGCCCTACATGAACTACTGGGGGGTGGGGGGGAATGGCCAACGATGGTCTGAGCAACCGGAGGTCTCAGCTACTCAAGAGCCAATGCCCCAATTCGAGATTAATGCCAGTGCAAGGGTGGCACACAGTCTCAGTGGGTAACCAAAAGCTCTTTGATTGGCTAAGAGGTCCACTCAGGGTACAGGAATTCATATCTGGAATTGGGAACCAGATCAGAATCCTATGTAATTTGTACTTCTATATTTCCTTTACTTAGAGAATTGGGGGGTGGTGGCATGTACTTCTCTTTGAGAGATAATATGCCACTTACCCATTGTAGCATCATCTCAAATACTTCTTGTTCTAAATTTAATACTCTTATTAGCTCCAGGTTTGAACTGGTGGATGAAGGCTGTCTACCTGCCAAGGCCTCAAGGTCTTTAGCACATGATCACACCCCAGAAATTGCCTTGCGGAATGCAACAAGTACCACACACAGGAGGCTGTGCACACATGGGCGAAGACGTCCCCGATACCTGGCTTCTCAGAAGTGACAGCTCCAGTCACTTTCAGCATGCTTGCTGGTGGTTTTGGTGTCTGAGGCGCATGAAATAAAGGACTGTCTCCACAGGCAGTAGCCTGGGGATGAGTAGGTTGTGCTAAGTCAGCCAGGGAAGACATTCCAAACAGAGCAGCAGTGTGCATCTGTAACACTGGTGAAGCCTACTGCATATGAGGCGGGGGGGGGAGGGGAGGGGAAGTTCAGGGTTCACATAGTGAGAATAAAACAATGTCAATGAAGTTTCACACAATTGTACATTCAAATGCACATTGTGGTGTTTTTTTCTGTGTTATGAATACTTTAACACAGTAGGAAATTGCATGTGGGAAAAAATTAAGTGATGTACAGAAATGGGTCGTGTTTCTAATATGCCTGTAAAGTAGAGAAAGAAGGGGCTGGGCGGTGGCTTAGTGTTAAGAGTGCTTGTCTAGCATGCATGAGACCCCAAGCTCAGTCGGAAGAGCTGCCAAAATATTGTAGTAACAACAATAAGAAGAAGTAGAAGAAGAAAAGTGAAAACAGATGAAATGTTTGTAATTTAGACAGAGCATTATGTGATTATAGCTTTCTTTTAACAGTGATAGTGAGGAATATACCACGATTTTGTTTTTATTATTTTTTATCAGTGGTCTCATGGAAATTTTCCTATTTATAGTTTTTTTATGTTTTTTTTTTCTCTGTGACTAAAAGAAATGGAACTGTGCATGTTAACGACCAAGATGGTCAAGCAATTAGAAGCCTTAGGAGGCACAACAGTGCCATCTGTTGCTCAGTGACATGGTCTTAAGGCTAAACCAACCGAAGCCTCCAATTCAAGATTAATAGCAATTCATAAAACTTAATAGGCAAAGACTGCCTCACATCCATCAGCAGCCAGAATCCACTCCTCTTCCTAATTCTTTAGTTCTTTCTATAATGTCTGAACTCACATCAGAGGATACACTTAAATCCTACTTGCTTCTTTTATCTTTCGCTAGTTAAACTACTGGGTTTTTCATATATTTTTCCACAGCAATTTATATTACACAAGCCTTCCTTGAGGTTTTAGAAGTCACATAGACAGCTTATTATAGGAATAGCTCTTATCTGTACCAGTCACCTCCTTTCTAACAACTAGGAGGCGGAGGGAGAGCTAGGCTGAAGATCAAAGACACCTAATGTTATGTTTTCAAAAGATACAGATACTAGAGTAACTTATTAAGTAATTGTGTTTTATTTTCCAAAGGACAAAACAGTGTACTCTAATAGTTATTAGTTTTGAGGAAGGTAAACTTACTAGTCTCTGGAAGAGAATCAGAAAATATAAGCCAAGAATGTTTTACAAAGCTAAGGGTTATTTGCAGATAGATTGATGGGGAAGTATACATGGACCATGCACCACAGCCCGTTTGATTAATGGGAAAGTTCTCTGAATATCAAAAGAGGAGTTGCGAATTCCAGGAACTGCTGACATTTGCTGTGTCTGTCATCTCTAATGGGATATGCCATTTGGTATGGGACCCTCTCAGTTTTCTTCTTATTGTACATGTGTACATGTTATCTTAAGGAGAAACTTCAAATGTAAACTCCTATTCCATGCCAGGAAATTAAAATAAGCAAACATCTGTTCCCTTAGGATGGCCTTTCGCCAAGGTTCAGCCTACAATGAGTTGCTGCAAAAATTTCACATGATTTCATTTTTTAAAAATTTCCCAACCAATTTCAAGTCTAAAATTATAAATGGGTCCTATAAAAGCATAAACACATATTCAGCTTTGCTAGTTCTGAGGTCAGAGTCCATAATATCCCAGAGATTATGTTATTATTATTATTGTTATTATTATTATTATTATTATTATTATTATTATTGAGCCTAACTCATCTTCTAAAGTCATTTAGTACCTTAAAGACTTAAAACATTTTTTCTTAGACTCACAGATCACTTCTCAGAGAAGGATTCACAGGGGGTGGAGTGAAACATTGTGCTATAAAGATATAGAAAGTTACAGCTTTCCCAAACCCACCAGGCATCTTTTCCCAGCATTGAGGACCAAGGATGGATAAGAAAATCCTGGGGCCTCTTTCCTTGTTATGTGCCATCTATTACACTGTTCAGCTTTCGTCATTCCCACTCCCTTCCCACCCTCAGGATGCTCTTCCCATGCTGTGTTTGCCTCCCACAGTGTCTCCCAGGAAGACTAAATAGAAAGAAAAAAAAAATTACTTCCAACAATGGGGCTCAGATTCCTGCCCTTAGAATTCTTGTCACAGACTATGTTGTAAATCAAACCAGTGCAATCAACCGTGTTAACAAGCAAGGCTTTTGTACAATTCCTTCTTAAGAGCCTAAAATTAACCTCAAACATATTATGGAACATTTGAGAATAGGTAATACAGTGTTTATTACCATATTTGCCTAGAATAAGAAGTGAAAAAAAAACGTATTTTTGTTTCTTTTTTGCTGGTGTGTATGTGATGTAATGTGTGTGGAGATGTGTATCTGGTGAAGAACATCTACTCCATCATTTTCATCCATTTTTAAATTACTTTCATTTATTTATTTGCAAGAAGAGAGAGAGAGACAGGCAGACAGAGAAAACAGGCATGCCAGAGAATAGGCATGGTATAGCCTAGCGCCGCTGCAAATGGGCTGCAGGCACATGCACCGTTTCATGCATCTGGCTGTGCATGGGTGCTGGGGAATGGAACCCATGCCACTGGGCTTTGTAAGAAAGCATCTTTTTTCTTGCTCCATTCCTTTTTATCCATTCTTGTTTGAGCAAGAGTCTACTACTGACAACGAAGCTTGCTGCCTTTTGTGAGTTCAGTCGGTTCCCTGTCTCTGTTCCCCTGTGAAGGACTCTGGATACAGGCACACAAGGGCATGCCCACCGGCTTCCGGGGGGGCTCTGAGATTCAAACGGGGGCAGTTTCCTACCCGCTCAGGACCTCATGCTCACCCAAGAAGCACACTTCACTTCTTAGCCATCTCTCCAGCCTCGTCTTTGTGTTTATTGTTTTAGCTTTGTTGGTAGAAAAAAAAATAAATCACATCTCTATCTTCATTTATAAAGAAATACAGGAGACAAATATATAATGTGCAATATTCTTTGCTTTGAATATTCTGTCATTTTCAGTAACAATGGTGATATGTAATATTCATCAAACATGTATCTTAGACTAAGAAATCATCGAGGTTCTTTGTGCATCAGATGTCATTTAAATCCCAACAAGGAATAATGGTTTTAGAGCAACAGGAGGCAAGAAAGAGGTGAAGAGATACATAGATTTCTAGAAATGATACAAGATCGTAAATTTGAACACAGGCAGCCTGACTTTAGACCCGTTGCTCCTAATGATTCCATACAATGAATAAATAAAACTTGCTTTTCTTCCCACTCTTGATAACTTTGCCTTCCAACTCTCTCACACACACAACCTTAAATATACATGTTATGAAAACATATACATGGAGCTGGAGAGATGGCTTAGCAACTAAGGTGCTTGCCTGCTAAGCCTAAAGACCTGGGTTTGACTCCCCAGAACCCACGTAAGCCAGAGGCACAAGATGGTACATTTGTCCGGAATTTGTTTGCAGTGGCTAGAGGCCCTGGTGTGCCCTCCCTCTCCCTCTCCCTCTCCCTCTCCCTCTCCCTCTCCCTCTCCCTCTCCCTCTCCCTCTCCCTCTCCCTCTCCCTCTCCCCCTCCCCCTCCCCCTCCCCCTCCCCTCCCCTCTCTCTCTCTCTCTCTCTCTCTCTCTCTCTCTCTCTCTCTCTCTCTCTCACACACACACACACACACACACAAATAAATAAATGAAACATACCTGAATCTTTTTAATCCCAATGTGCTAGTCCATAAGCAACCTGTCTATCTCGTGGTCCAGGAATGGTAGTGAAGAGCTTGTAGCTGTCTAGGTTTCTATGTCTTGTTTTAAGTGAATGGAAAATTTGGTTAAAAAAAATACAGTGAAGCTTTGTTAACAGATGTAAGTAAGACTGAGAGTTGGGGAAATTTTAAAAGTTTTTTAAAGCATAAAGTCAAAAGAAATTGTCATGAAATTTCCATTGCTTTGGTTATGTATTTTCACCTAATGTATAAGTATTAGACATGTGTGCCCACATGGTTTTTTTAAATTTATTTGAGAGCAATAGATAGAGAGATAAAGAGGGAGAGAGAGAGAGAGAGAGAGAATGGGCTTGCCAGTGCCTCCAGCCACTGCAAACAAACTCCAGATACGTGCACCCCCTTGTGAGTCTGGCTTATGTAGGTCCTGGGGAATCAAACCTGGGTCCTTTGGCTTTGAAGGCAAACACCTTAACTGCTAAGCCATCTCTTCAGCCCGCGTGCACACGTTTTAATGAGGGGGTCAAGTGTACTCCTTTGAGGATGTGTCAATGATAATGGTTGCAGTTCCAAGTTACTTCTCATAGGCACATGGCCAGCCTGCTTGAGTGTTCAGGTTGCCAATGTCGCTTTCCTCATAGTGCAAAGGAGCTGGGAGACTTGACAGCATTCTTAACGGAAAGCGCTCAGGTGTGTTGTGACTTTCTTTGGAAACCCTTGAGGTTATGTCTACGCTTCCTTAAACAGTGGAAATGTGCTCCAGGACCTTACCTTTATGTAGTCTGTCTATTCTCCATAATTGATCTAAACTGGTTCACCTTAGTGTTTGAGGAAACAGATTCCATTTGCACTCATCTATTCTTGGTTTGTAGATAGCTTAGCAGCACATGAAAAGTACAAGGCCAAATGTAATCCATTGGTCTAAACAGGTTCAGGCAAAAAAAAAAAAAAAAAAAAAAAAACTGACCCTTGGACTGGAGGGGTGGTTTAGCTGTTAAGACGCTTGCCTGAAAAGCCAAAGGTCCCAGGTTCGATTCCCTTAGACCCACGTAAGCCAGATGCACAAGGTGACGCATGCATCTGGAGTTAGTTTGCAGTGGCTGGAGGCCCTGGCAAGCCCATTCTCTCTCTCTGCTTCTTTCCCCCTCTGAAATAAATAAATAATGAAATAAATAATATTAAAAACACTGACCCTTGGTCAAAATGCAAGTTGAGTATTGAGAGAAAGGGGTTTATGAACATGTAAGGGAACACTATATACCTAAATACATATAGCATACAGTATTTCAACTAGGTTTTTCAAATTTCTTTATTTATTGTATTTATTTGGCAAAGAGAGAGAGAGAGGGTGAGCAAAAGAGGCAGATAAGAGAATGGGCACACCAGGGCCTCTGGCCACTGCAAACAAACTGTAGATATATGCACTTCCTTGTACATATGGCTTATGTGGATCCTGGGGAATCAAACCTGAGTCCTTTGGCTTCACAGGCAAACAAACTGCTAAACCATCTCTTCATCCCTCAACTAGGTTTTTGAAATAATATCTCAATTCTGGTATTTTAGCCTTTACATAGTATCTTTGAGTTTCATGTAGACTTCTAAAGAAAGTCTTTCTGGCTGCTTCTAACCCTTCTCCTCTAGTTGAACTTAATGACACCTTAAATGAGTAGGAAGATTTCAGAACTACTATATATTCTGCCCCGGGGAAGGGGTGCCATCAACCTGTTTCATGAAATTATCAATTTTAGTCTTTGCCTATGAATATGTGGGAAGCTGTAATGATGCTACCTCAAAGGGGGTTTGTCAAGGGTTGAATGCCTTATCTCTACTCCCCCCATGCTAGATAGTCTCCCTGGTCATTTTAAGGAAATAATTTCTGCTGAGATTATAGTTTCTGTGCCCCTTTCTAGTTCTCCTTGGTCCTTTCCTGCCTGTAAATTGAGTGATATATACTAGCTTCTGTTCTTTCACCAGAATTGTTTCCACAGCCGTTCTCTAAGTCTTTTAATCCCCTTCCCCTTTGGGGAATCCTCTGATCTGAATACTTAAGACAGAAGGGCTGCAACAAATAATCTTACCTATTACTTAAAGATGTGGAACTTTATAACCTTTTGCATTACAAAATTTCTAATCAGTAAGAGGTCATTAGTTTGCGTGTAAATGCCTCCTAAGGCTCGTGTGTGTGTGTTTGAACACTTGATCCCGGACTGGTGGTGCTTATGGGGAAGGGGAGTCAGCTCTTTCTGTGCCGGGGTAACTGAGCTTCCCTCTCTGGTCATGATGGATTCTGTGCTCAGGAGCCCTAAGCCAAATCAAACCTGTTTCCTGGCTGGCTGGCTATTCACAAGAAGGAAAAAGCAACTGATACAGATTTAGAAAGTAATCGATCATTTTCCCAGAGTGAATGATATTTGTTGCCTTTGAAGTTCGTTGGTGAGGTTTAGGTCACCGTGTGTAATGCCCAGAAGAAGACCCTTAAGTGAAGAAGGATTAGCTAATGCCAGCTCCTGCTTGGAGAAGGCACAGTCCACTATGGGGGGGGGGGGGAAGGTGTGGCAGTGGGGCTGAGCGGTGACTGGTTCCATTGTGTTTGGCAGTTTAGAAGGAAGGAGAGGAGAGAGACAGAGATCCAGAAGTGAGGCCCACCTCTAACACCTAAGATCCATCCCTACCCCAAACACCAGCTTCCTCCAGTGAGGCCTTCCAAACATTCCAGAGTCTTCAGCAAGCACCACCAAAACTGGCTGTGGCAGCGCACGCCTTTAATCCCAGCACTGCGGATGCAGAGAGGTAGGAGGGTTGCCATGAGTTCGAGGCCACCCACAGATGATGTAGTGAATGTCAGGGCAGCCTGGGCTAGAGTGAGACCCCCCCCCTTCAAAAAACAAAAAGAAAGAAAGCACCACTTCTGGGGTACAATTGTTCAAACGCACGAGCCTATGAGAGACATTCATCATTCAAACTGTAGCACTCGGCCTGTTTAAGATGAGAAAAGTAACTTGGAAATAGGTCAGATTATACTGTCACGTGGCTTTTCCCATCTGTGAAGCCAGCTTTAGTAAGCACCATTAGTGAGCACAGCTGGAGATGGTGAAGGAAGTAGGATGGAGATAAAGAGACTCAGGGAGAGGCTTATAAATAGGTAACGGATGCACCAGGCAAAATTGTGCTCTCTGGTTTGACACACACATACACACACACACATACACACACACACACACACACACACACATCTGTCCTTTCTTCTACTGTTTCTCACACTTAAATATCAGGTTTTCTATTTAAAGGTGGTAATCCAAATTTCATTGCCTTTTAAATGGTGTCTCTGGAATTACGCTTGCATTTTCTTAAATGTTAAATATAAATATTTCCATTCTCAGGAGAAACTGCGAAGTGGGGTGTTTTATGTTGCTTGGAAGTTTCTTTCTCAAAAGGAAAAGATTTGTTTGATTCTGTGTACCTTAACAAAACTCTACTGTGGTTTGGAGTTGAGGGTAGCTCATTACTGCACTTGAAGATGATTTCGGATTGTTAGTTTAAGACTTTCCTTTAAAGTGGCCTTAACATAAACTGGGCATTTGGTGTTTATTATCACTACCAAAGGTTTCTTTTAGCTAAGTGAAATACGTGGTTATTCCTGCTATACTTAGATATCCAGTCATCATTTTAAAATTTGAAAAGGAAAGAAAATACCTTTTTTGTGAGTCATCCAATCTTTTCTTACTTTCTATATAATTAAAAGAAAACAAAACTCTACCAACCGCTGTAGCTCCCCTTGTCTGGGATTTGGTAAGGTGGTTTCCTGGATGTACTGGTATCACGATAGTCTGCCTCTTAGTTATGGCAGGGGCAGCTGTCTTTCCACCTTTTGGCATCTCATGTGCAGTTAGTCCTGGCAAATTTGTGACAAACCTATTTGATTGTTAGTTTTACATTTCACACTTCAGTGAAGCCTTTAGTTATTTAAGCTGAAAAGATAATGATAACCTCTTATGTACAATCAACCTCTTTTTTAACTCTTGCACAACTCTGATCTTGAAGCAGAAGCCCAGTGAAGGAAGGGTGTGACAAGAATAGTAATGATCTTTTTTTTTTTTTTAATTTCTTTCTAAATGAAAGCATTCATGTTGGGGGCCTTAACCCATTCCAATCTGCCTGGCTTTTGTCTTTACTTAAGGACCTTTGTGAAAAGTCTATGTCATATTTGGGCTGGAGAGACAGCCTAGCAGTTAAGGTGCTTCCCAGCAAAGCCAAAGGAACCAGTTTTGATTTCCCAGCACCCACATAAAGCCAGATGCACAAGGTGGCACATGAATCTGGAGATCTTTTGCAGTGGCTAGAGGCCCTGGCATGCCCATTCTCTCTTTCTCTCTATCTGCCCCCCTCTTCCTAGAATAGATAACTAGAACATTTTTAAAAATCAATTCCATATTATTAAAATGTCCCAATGAAATCCATCACTTAACAACAACAACATTTCGTATGGACTTGTGTGCAGGGGTCACACACATGGTCAGAGAACCACCTCGAGGTAGGATCTGCTGTTTCCACCTAGTTTGACACAGGGTCTCCTTGCTGTTTAGCCACTGAGGAGGCCTGACTGATTGACTTGTTACTTCCGGATTCTTCTGAGCCCACCACCTCTTACCATAGGCACACTGGGATTACAGACACATGAGCTACTTTGTGCCAACTTTACATGGATGCTGGGAATTAGATATGGGCTGATAGGCTTATAGAACAAGTGCCTTTAACCACAGAGACATCTCCCTAACCCAACATAACTTAATATTACAAAAACCTTCATCACAGTGACACTGAAAAATATGATGTATCTTTCTAAATTCTTATGACATACTAGCAATACCAATTCTGTTCTTATTTTAAAAGTACTTCTAAAATTTTAATGTTTGTTTTCTCTGAATATGTAGGAAATACATCACTTACTTTGACAAAATAATACAATTATCTATTAAAATACATAAAATTACAGAATTACAGAAAGGATTGTTTCTTCTCATCAATAACTTATTTTCTAAAAATTTAATCTTAGTGAATATGCTATATCTTTTCTTTAGATTCATAGACAGTGTGGACAATGTTTATGTTTAAAAAGTACTGTTTATTATTAGATTATAAATGGACAATTTGTTAGAAGAACTTTAAATTTTATTTCTTGAAAATAAAAATTGACTTATAATTTCAAATTTTCATAGAGGCAATGTGATGCATCATTTATTATTATGCTAGAAAGCACTTCTAGGAATAACCTTTTCAGAAGATCTAAAAAGAGGTGCTATGTTTTAAAATATTAATGTATTTGTAAGACATATGAATAATTATATATCCTAAAGCTATTAATATTATATTTAAATTTCCATGTTGGCTTATAGTAGGTTCTTGGGTCTATGAGCAGGAAAAAACAGAAATTATAGGTAGTTTAGGAATATAAAATGAAAATTTTACTATTTATTATTGCTACTTGAGCTGTGGAATTCAAGTGTATACGTCTTTAGCTTAGTATTTTTTTTTTACTTTCTGATTTTGGCAAGATGTTTATAACTAATAAAAATGAAGAAAATGATAGTATAAATCATGGTGCCCTATAGGTTTGTGGTAATTGTCACTGTGATTTTCATTGCCATTGTTGTTGTTGTTATTCTGGTGGTTAAAAGCACACCTATTTTCTCTGGTACCTTTAGAAAATGATGTCTCCAATACTTAGTCATTAGAAGACCAACTAGCTTAAGAATGCAACTTGTTTTAATAATTATATTTTTCTAATTACAAAGATATTTTCTCCATCAGCACTCTGCAACATAACTTTATTCAGTGTTTTTCAGTCCCTTCATACATTCTTCGGTTGTTGTTACCAAATAACTCTTGTTCCCTTTGGGTCCTTGCTTTTGGCTTTTTTTAAAAATAGTTTACATATGAGCAGAAGTATTTCTTTAGAGGAGACATGACATCTTTGTTGTTTTTCTGGATCCTAGGATATGTACATTTAAACTATGAAATAATACACAGCACAATCTCCTTCCAAAAAGTACTGGATTGCTTTTGACTCCCTATTCATTTCTTTAAATGATTCTACATGTTTGGTACCATCCATCTTTTAGTTATTGTGCAAATTAGTCCTGTCAAATTGTATGTCAATTACTAGAATGGCAAATTGTCGGTCTGTCTTTGAGACAGGGCACATCTCATGTAGCCAAGGCTGGCCTCAAACTGGATACATAGGAGTACCTTGAATTTCTGATCCTCCTGTTTCTACCTCCTACAAGTTGAGATGCCAGGTGTGCTATACACTTTGGCTGGTGAGTGTGTGTGTGCGTGCATGTGCATGTGCGCTTATGTGCACGCACATACGCGTGTGTGTTTATTTCATTTCATTGGAATAGTTCTTTCATTCCCTTTAAAAATTTTTTCCTTTCATCAGTATTTTAGAAGTTCTTGTTAAAACTTAGTTAGTGAGTTAGTTATTATTTGAGTAAGTGTATAGGGAGTGCCAGAGTCTCTTGCCACTGCAAATGAATGCCCATCCAGTGCTATGTGGGTGTCTGGGGCTCTGAACCTGGGCCAAAAGGCTTTGTGAGCAAATGCCTTTAACCACTAAACAGTCACCCCAGCCCCTAGAAGCTGTGCTTTGTTTTTTTTTTTTTTTCCCTCAGTCACAAATGTGTTCCCACAGATTTCTTCCATTGCTTGTGGTGTGTTTTCATGGAAATGCTTTGATCTTTGTGTCACCAGATTATGAATGCACATTTTTAAAATGTATATTTACAAGATTATAAAATCGCCCTTCACCCTCTCTTTTTCATCTTACATACTTACACATGTACATTTTTCCTCTCAGTGGCAGTCACATATGTTGTGAGACAATGATTAAACCCTTTTCTCCTCCTAATAACTCAACAAACTCCTAGTATCTTTCAATGAAAAAGATCAGAGCTGTTATTCCTATCTGTAATTATTATTTAGACACTCCTATGACTAAAGACTTGCAATTGCTAGCACAGTATTGCTTCATATATTTATTCATTTATTACTTTTAATTACCTTCTGATTTTGACACTTTCTTTATGCTGAGCCTCATGTAGTCAGGGTCGTCCTTGAACTCACAATAGTTCCCAATCCTCCTGCCTGCACCCCTCACTCAAGTGCGGTGATTAGGGGCCCATACCACCACGCCTGGCTCTGGCACTATTTTTACACCTATTGAATGAAGTGAAGGATAAAATCACACCATGGAGATTTTAGCAAGTTGACAGAGGTCATGCAGTGAGAGAGTGGTAGATTTATAATACAGGCTTGAGTCTAAGTACCCTAGACCCTGAATTTAACTCACTGATCACTGTGCGGAGAAGTTTACAAGCCTGTGGCTCTTTGTTTCCTCCTGCCATCGCGTGTCAGGGTGGACGGTCCTCGACCGCTCTCTGCAGCCTTCATCTTGCCTCTTAGCCTTGACTTCTCTCAGCCCCAATGCTCCGTACCTGCTTTCTCTCCTGACCAGCGGAGTGGAGCACCCTTGCCCTCTTTTTTATTTCCTATTTATTTCTTCAGTTATTACAGAGTAATGTCTCCGCTATTATGGGAACTTCGGCATCATATAACAGATATTCACAGAATTCCAGGACAGAAATCAACACAGAGTTGAGACACGGTACGAATTGGAAGCCTTTTGATGTCTGTCCTCTATTATTAGTTGAATAGCTACCACGTACCCAGCTCACGTGCCACGTTAAAATTGCATTAAAGTCAATATCTGTGGTACGGTAATATTACTTTCCAAAAGAAATTTCTAAATCATGTTCAAGGAGTGCTTGATCTAACTTGATTTTCTTAAGTTGCTCTGAAAGTTCTTGCCTTTCCACAGCTACTGTTTCAGTCTGCTTCAGTCTGTTTTATTTGCTTGGCGTTTCGTGGTATTTGGGCGGGTCAAACCCAGAATGTGCTATAGAAGTACTTGGTCACTGAGCTGCTCTCGGGCCTAATGTGATCTTTTCAGATACGCCCACTCTCTCCCGTGTGCTAGCGTTGAAGACTGTGCTAGAGCTAGATAAGAGAAGGACGCTGCAGTGGGCTAAGGCACGGGGGGTGACCACAGCTACAACAAGGTGGTTTATGTTTTGCAAAGCTAGAAGGAAGGATTGTGAATGCTTTCACTGTAGAGAGAAGGAAAAAAAATTTTTTTTCAGGAGATAGCCATGCTAATTATAACGCTAAACAACATGTACATGTATTGTAACATCATATGATACATCATGAATTCCTATAGCTTCTATGGACTGGAGGGATGGCTTAGTGGTTAAGGTGCCTACTTGCAACACCAAAACACCCAGGTTTGATTCCCCAGGACCCACGTAAGCCACATGCACTAGGCGGCTTGTGTATCTAGAGTTTGGTTGCAGTGGCTAGAGGCCCTGGCATGCCCATTCTCTCTCTTTCTTCCTATCTGTCTCTCTCAATAACAATAATAAACAAATAACAATTTAAAAATAACAGTTTTTATATGTTTTTGGATTATTAAAATATTCTAAAATATTTTTTTAAATCTATGAACCCCAAAACAAATATACAAAAGAGAAAAAAAGTTTAGCAAATTTGCAATATCAATAAACTCCTGACATCAGAAAATTTCCTTTTTTTTTTTTTTTACTTTTTCTTTGAGGGAAAGGGAGGGGTAAGGTCTCACTGTGCCACAGGCTGTCCTGGAGCTCATGCTCTTTCTGCCTCAGCCACCCGAGTGCTGAGGGAACGGCTGTGCATCACCACATGCGACAGCTACATTTGTCTGTCACTCGTGAAGCCCAGGTTGAGTACGGTGCTTGCTAAGCCAGGAGGAGCCGAGTTCAATCCCCAGCAGCCAATGCCCGACATGGTGGCTCACGGTGGCTTGTAATCTCAGCACTGGGAGGCAGAGACAGGAGCCTGAGACTCTCTACCCAGCCTGTCTAGCCTGACGGGCAAGGCTCAGGCCAATGAGAGAGCCTGTCTCAAAGGATAGATGGTATTCTGGAGGTTGACCCCTGAGCTTGCCCTCTGGCCTGTACGTGCACATGCATAATGGTGCCCACATAGGCACTCATGTATGTGAATGTACACAGAGAGAGAAGCTTCATCCTCTCTTCTACCAGTCTCAGACCTTTTTTAAATTATTATTAGTTATGTACACAGTGTGTATGCAGCCATGTTGGTACCATCGTTAGCCTCCTCCCTGTCCTTCCCCCTACGCAGGGAACCTCCTCATCGGAGAATGTGGGTCGTGCATTGTGGGGTTAGCCATCACTTATGGGGGAGAGGCAATGTCTCTGTGCATAATGTCCCAGCGTGTGGCTCTAACATCCTTTCCGACCCCTGTTCCGCAAATTTCCCCAAGCCGTGTGGGGTTCATTTTAGGCCTGCTCTAGGGAAGAGTGACTGGGGAAATGAGCAAGGGTGCTGCTTTCTTGGTGAACCTGGAACCTGCGCAGTGGTGAAGGAGAGAGTGAGACAGAGGACACTCAACTGCTACCAAACCAGAGACGCAGAGACGCAGAGGGGCCTAAGACCTCACCGCTGAAGCGGACGCTTCGCTTACGTACGCTTCTCCTGGTTTGTGTCTCAGTCTTCAGGAACCAGCATCACGGTGGACATTGCTGTGATGGGCGAAGCCCACGGCCTCATCACCGACCTCCTGGCGGACCCTTCTCTGCCCCCGAATGTGTGCACCTCCTTGAGGGCTGTGAGCAATCTGCTTAGCACCCAGCTCACGTTCCAGGCTGTCCACAAGCCCAGAGTGAACCCCACCATCTCCTGCAGCGAGAACTACACCTGCTCGGATTCCGAAGAGAGCCCTGAGAAGGACAAGCTAGCCATTTCCAAGGTGAGCAGTGACCGCATGTCCCCGCGATGGCTACTGTTTCCTTTCCATTGCCTCCTAGCCTTCCCTCCTGTCACTTCAAACCTACCTGCGGGTTCCCTGCAGTGTCACGGTGACCAAGTCCTAAAAGCTTTGAAAACACTTCTGGCTTTGTACTTTATTTGATAGCTTTCACTACAGAGAAAGTTTACCTTTCCGTATTTCTTTTTTTTGGCAATTGTTTTGTTTAGTTTTGAAACAGGGTCTTGTTACATACCCCTGGCAGACCTGGTAATTATTATGTACTGTGGTTAATTTGTCAAATTTGCAGTAATCCTCCTGTCTCAGACTCCTGAGTCTTCACCATGTCAGCTTTCGTGCTGCTTTTTTTAAGCTTCTAGTCTGTATTCTAGATCATAAAGCTATTGTAGAAAAAAAAAAAAAAAGAAGACCCACCCCTCCAGATAAAAAGAAAATCCTCATTCCATACCTTGTGAGTTCTGTTTAAAATCCATTACCTTCTAGAACTGAAATTTACTTTGTTTTTTTATCTCTTTGTATGACATCCTTCAAAGTACATTTATGGATTTCTCAAACAAGTTTCAACTTCAAGCCCAGCATGGTGGTATGCCCCTGTAATCCCAGCTCTTGGGAGGTAAAGAGAGTGGATCAGCATCAGGGGAGGACTCACGTCATTCTCAGCTACATAGCAAATTCAAGGCCAGCCTGAGATTCTGCCTCAAGAAAACAAGATGCAAGTTTCAAATTTAGAACATATTTAGTTAATTGTAGATGATTAAAGTAAAGTATAGCTTTATTAATTTGTATAAATACAAATCTTATGTGTAACAAAGAAGGAATAATTCCTTCTTTGTTAAAAATATTTTATTTATTTATGTGAGTATTTTTTATTTATTTATTAGAGACAGAGGGAGAGGGAGAGAATGGGCACACCGGGACCTCTAACCACTGTAAATGAACTCCAGATGCATGTGCCACCATGAGCATCTGGCTTACATGGGACCTGGAGGATCGAACTGGGATCCTTAGGCTTTGTAGGCAAACGCTTAAACCACTAAGCCATCTCTCCAGCCCTATTTCTTTATTTGAGAGAGAGGAGGGCGGGGAGGGAGAGAAAATAGGTATACCAGGGATTCTAGCCTCTATAAACGAATTTCAGACATACATTGCCACATTGTGAATCTGGCTTTACATTTACATAGGTACTGGGGAGTCAAACCTGGGTTGTTAGGGTTTGTAGGCAAGCAAGTTGCCTTAGCCACAGAGCTATCTCTCCAGCCTAATTCCTTCTGTTTACATATGAGTTGTGTATCTAAAATTTCAGAGTGCTCCAAAATCTAAAACATTCTGAGCACTGGCAAAACGCTTGCAATTTTTACATTGGAGTATTATGTCTCTGGATTGAGAGTGCTTAAACTGGTGTCTATGCAAATATCCACAGTGAAAACAAATCTGCACTGTGGTCCCAAGCATTTGGGAAAAGGGATGCTTAGCCTATATAAGAATGTTTTCACAGGCAAATTTTAGGAGGGAAGATCCTGAACCCAGTGTAGATCTTAACTTTTGTTAAAAATAAGCCACACTGGCTAGAGAAGGCAGCTCAGTTAGAAGACCTTTTCTTTGATCTCCAGCACCCATGCAAGACACTTGGCCGAGCTGCTCATGCCCGTGACCCTAGCCCTGAGTACGCAGAGGCAGGTGCAGGCCTGTGTCTGACTATGTAGGCAGCCTATGAGAGACTGTGTGTGTATCAAAAAAAAAAAAAGAAAGAAAAAAAGAGAGAGAGAGAGAGAGAGAGAGCGAGTTGAGCGTGGTGGCACATACCTTTAACACCAGTACTCAGGAGGCAGAAGTAGGAGGATCGCCGTGAGTTTGAGGCTACCCTGAAAATACAGAATGAATTCCAGATCAGACTGAGCTAAAATGAGACCCTACCTCGAAAAAAAAAAAAAGAGAGAGAGAGAGAGAAAAGAAAGAAGGATGCTGGATACATGGTTTAGAGGTTGAAGTGCTTGCTTGCAAATCCAAGGGACCCAGGTTTGATTCCCCAGTACCCACGTAAGCCAGATACACGAGGTAGTGTATGTATCTGGAGTTTGTTCACAGTGGCTAAAGGCCCTGGCATACCCATTCTCTCTATCTCTCTATCTGCCTTTTCCTCTCCCCCACCTTAAATAAATAAATAAATGAAAATGTTTAAAACAAAGTAAAATGAAAAATTAGATGGTATTTCTGAGGATAAAATCCAAGGTTGTCCTCTGGCCTCCACACGTAGGTGCACATACATGTGTCGGTACAGACATAGTTGTATGCACCAAAACACACATATACACATCAGCATGCATATATAATATTAATATATATATATGTATATATATATATACACATACATACATACATGTCTCTGTGTGCATAGATATAGAGATAGATACAGATATGCATAAACACGTACAAAAAAGTTTTATTAAAGACTTGAGAAGTGAGAATTTCCATGGCCTCTGGTGGATGCAGTATGGTTATGACTCACAAAGCATGCATGCTGAGCTCTGCAACATCTGGGCTTCTGCTTGGGAGCCTCTTGACTCAGGAATGTGATCCCCACAAAAACCTTGTCAACTGGGCATTTATAAAGTTTCCTTGAAATTGGCACTTTACGAGTAAGATACACCCAAACATGAAATGATAGAGTAAGAGGTCCCATAAGGTCTCCAACGTACAGCAGTGGTTAGACTTTCCTCTGCCTGCTGAATAATACACATTCAGGTCTTTAAAAGACAACTGACATCAGGACTGTCAGAGCAATTCTTTCTTTTGAATGAGACAAAGTTCTACCATGAGGTTCAAGCTGGCCTTGAACTCTCAATTCTCCTGCCTCAGCCTCCCTATAGGTATTTCTAAAATTCCGAGATGTCATATAAGATCCAAGGTGCCACTTCTCAAACACTTTTTAATCATCCTCAGAGGGGGCAGGTTGTGTCTTTGCCTGCCCATCCTAGCCATAAATTCTAGCAATTAGCTCTAAATTAAAGTAGATAGTTGTACTGATTGGGATTATAATCCAAGTTGTATCAGGACAATTCTTTTTTTATTATTATTAGTTATATACACAGTGTGGATACAGCCATGTTGGTACCATCATTATCCTACTCCCTGTCCTCCCCCCTCTGCAGGGACCCCCCTCGTTAGGAAATGTGGGTCGTGAATTGTGAGGTTAGCCATCACTTGTGGGTAAAAGGCAGTGTCTCATTGCATAATGTCCCAACTTGTGGCTCTTAACAGTCTTTGTGCCCCCTCTTCTGCAAATTTCCGTGAGCCATGTTGGGTTCATTTCAGATCTACTTCAGTATGAGGTCTTGGGAGTCTCTGTGTCTCTGGATCTCTGGTTTGGTAGGAGGTGAATGTCTTCTGTGTCTCTCCTTCATTCTCAGGTTCTTTCTGGGCACTGGTCCTCACTATGCTGAGCCCAGTCCCTTGCCTGCATGTTGAGGACTTCCTAGCCCACTTAGGATGTGACTAGAGGACAATGATGTAGGATGAGATGGCCAGTGGCCCAGTGGAGCCTCTGATTGAGAGAAGTTGATACTGAGGGTAGCAACCGCTATCTGAAAACTAAACCATAGTTACCCTAAGAGAGGTGTGCTTTCCATGCCATCTCAGGTCTCTTCTCACACTTTGTTCCATCACTTGAAAGCCAAAATGGTAAAAATAATCCAGCCATCCTTGAGGCTACAGCCTATTGTGCAAGATGATGTAAATGAATCCATGCTCCAAACAAATGATTTTTGTGGAAAAAAAAAAACTATTAATGAATACAGTATGTGCTCAATGTGTGGATTCTGTTGAACTAATGTAACTGTAAAATTATCCCAGAGGTAATTGATTCTCACTCCTGTAATCACATATTTGCAAAAGCATAGAAATGAAGGCCCCCCAAAATATTAATTTTATAAAGTTCATAGGTTTTGACCGAAGAGGCGTTTACTGAGTTTCTTAGCACCCAAATTTTCAGTACGTGATATTCAACCAATATCTATCTTCACTTCCAACGAGCTCAGTTCTTTCCATTATGTTATATAAAAGTAATTATGTAAAATGTGAGTGATTAAAAAAAAAAAATTATCACCTTTCCTTCCTAGCGCCTGAGAAGAAACTTCCCCCCAGGCTTGTTGAGACGCGTTTCATCCACTTGGACAACCACCACTTCTGCGACGGGTCTTCCCACCTTGGAACCTGCCCCAGTGCGGAGGGACCGGAGTGCCAGCATCAAGCTTCACGAAGCCCCTTCACCCAGGTTGGACACATTGCTCCTGATGGTTTAACATCCCCCCCCCTCAATCTTTTAGGAGGTAGCATCTCACTCTAGCCCAGGCTGACCTGGAATTCACTATGTAGTCTCAGGACGGCCTCGAACTCACGGCGATCCTCCTACCTCTGCCTCCCGAGTGCTGGGATTAAAGGTGAGCGCCACCATGCCCGGCTTTCAGCTTAAAATCTCTTAAGAAAAGTTTCTAGCTAAAGAGAAGTTATAAAGGCACCCAGTCCTTGCGTGTGGCGCAGAGGACGACTTTGAAAGGGCAAAGTAGACATGGTGGAAATGTAGAACACTGTTGGGATGGCTGTCTGATAATCAGGCTTAAATTCTCTCACGTGACCTTGAATGTAAATTCTAAGAGGGATTGGGCTGGTTCCCCACGCCTATGACCTTGAATGGAAAAGGCTGAGGTCCCGAAGGAGGTAACCTACATTTTACCTCCAATGAGACCCATACTGAGAACATGAAATCCATAGTATCCTGCCTGACATTTGAAAATGATCCTTAGATCACATCTCCCTGGCCTACTAGAGCAGTTCTTTGACCTGCAGAATTACAATTCAAAAAGTAGGTGTCTTCTTCAGAATACCTGGGTATATCCAAGTACTTTGTCTCTCTCTCTCTCTCTCTCTCTCTCTCTCTCTTTCTCTCTGTTTTTCTGTGTGTCTGTCTCCCTCTCTCTCTCTCTCTGTCTCTGTGTGTGTGTGTGTCTATTTCTCTCTCTTTCTCTCTCTCTCTATTTCTCTCTCTCTCTCTCTGTGTGTGTGTGTGTGTGTGTGTGTGTGTGTGTGTGTTTGTGTCTAGTTCTCTGTGTGTGTGTGTTTATCTAGTTCTCTCTCTCTGTCTCTATGTGTATGTGTGTGTGTATTATTGGAAAACAAACCCAGAACCTCAGGAAACTAGACACATGCTCTACCACTGAGCCATCCCCTGAGCCTTAGGCTTTAATATATTAAATCTAATTTTCCAGAGTGATTGTGTTAGCTTTCTATCCTTGTTTAAAAAAAAAAAAAAAAAAAAAAAAACCTAAGATAATACAAAGAAAACGTACATCGGGGCTCATTTTTTTCAAAGGATTTCCCCTATGATTGCATGATCCCATTGGTTTGGATCTTTGGAGTCACGTTGTGTTGTTACAGGAGTGTGTAGCTTATCTCTTGAGAACCAGGAAGAAGAGAGGGGCCCCAAGAGGACTGAGAAGGGCATAGCAAAGGCCCAGCGTCCCAGTGCACATTCTCAGTGAAGTACCTCCCTCTAAGGCCCCACTATTTAAAGCCCAGCACCTCCCAATAGTGCCATAGGCGGGGGACATTTTAGGGTTTAGGATGGAACGGTTTTGGGAGGGAGTCGCAAGTGTAAAAGCTACTTTGGTTGAGCCTGGTTGAGCCCTTCCCTCAGACACATAGACACTTTTTCTGTGCTGTGTCACGGTGAAGGAAGAATGCAAGGTTTTCTGTGGGCCCCTTTCCTTCCCAGAGTCCAAAGTCGGAACTGTTCCTAAAGTGTAAGCAGAGCCCAGGAGGCAAGGGTCGAGGAAAGGCTGAAAACATTGTGAGGATCTCACAAAGCCCTATATAACAGCAGCCCATGAACTCAAATGTACTTACGTGATACCTAGTTATTCACTGTATTTTATGAATAGATTGCTAGTCTACACTGTAGTTAAATGGGATAGATATTGGTAAGATTTTATATATCTCAAAAAAAAAAAAGCCAGGCAGAGAGGTGCACACCTTTAATCCCAGCACTCCGGAGGCAGAGGTGGGAGGATTGCCAAGAGTTCAAGGCCTCCCTGAAACTACATAGTGAATTCCAGGTCAACCTGGGCTAGAGCAAGACACCACCTGGGAAAAAACAAAACAAACAAACAAAAAAAGATTTTATGTATCTCGACTTCATTAAACCCTGCTTATTTAGGTATCAATATAAAGTTTGTGCTTCAAAAACTTCAAAATGAACACATTTTAAATGATCATATTTGAGGTTAAAAAAAATAGCAGATATTTTTGCCTTAGTCTTCATAAGACATCATTTTGGAATATTAAAATGGTGTTATTATTAAAAGGTTACATAAAAGAGTAATATTAAAAACATTTAAAAGATTACACAAAAGAGTAATAACTTATTCAGTACATAGATAATATACTAAAAATGAAAAAAAAAAAAAACATCAGCTACATCTATAGTCTATGATTTCTTCACGGTAAATCTTACCAGTTACTCAGCCCAACAAAGTAAAACACCACGGGGAAGTAGTTCAGTTTGTTATCTAAGGCCCAGAATTTTCGTTGATCTTATTCACAAAACTTCAAGCATCTGTGAACTTCTTAAGAGGACATTACCTAAGGATTGAGGCAAGTGCACCGTGCGATTTTTCTTCAGCTGTTTTGGTCATCCCACCTTTCAGGTGCCTCTTTTAGGCTATTTGTGGTAAGTTGCTATAGAAGTAAGTAGAAAAGATGATGTTTTTAAACATCTTGGTCAAAAGTTGAAGAAAAATCTCTTCAAAAAGTAAGAAAAAAAGGAGAGAGAAGGAGGAAGAGGTGAAGGGATGGAGAAGAGAATGAGAGAGAGAAAGAGAGAATGCAAGTTATAGAATTTACTCACTGCCCGGTTTACTGAGAATCAGAGAAAATAGGCAGAAGTGAGTGTTGGGCTCAACTTTCTCCCCCTGTACATGCGAGAGTGTTGGTGTACTCCTTTAAAGGTGCATTTAGTCCGTAGGAGCACACCCTTTGGTTGGGATTTAACACCCAGCTTCAAAGCTAGGCATGCTAACTTGCTTGCACAGAGGGGAGCCACGTTGGTTATAGATCATTTCTAGATTGTCCCCAGAAGTTGTACAGGTTATGTGATAATCTCCATACATCTGTGAAATCATCGTGCCTCAGTATCAGCTTTATTTACAACGATCCACCAGACAGATCAAACACATTCAGCTTATAGTGCAACTTTTAAATCAGAAAACAATCAAATGGTCCATTTATACCCATTCAAGGTATAGAATTTACCCTCTGCCAAGTGCTTGAAAGGGCACAGGACCTAGTAAAACACGGACCAAGTGATTTTCCCTTGGGATGGTCAAGTTTGTGAACATAGCTTCCTAAATTCTTTCTCTCCTAGCAAGGATGATCATGCTTCCAATTAAATTTGTAAGGTGTGGAGCAATATGTGCATAGAAATTTTGTCTTGGGCCTGGAGAGATGGCTTAGTGGTGAAGCACTTGCCTGTGAAGCCTAAGGACCCCGGTTCAAGGCTCGATTCCCCAGGACCCACGTTCGCCAGATGCACAAGGGGTGCATGTGTCTGGAGTTCGTTTGCAATGGCTGGAGTCCCTGGCGCAGCCATCCTCTCTCTCTCTCTCTCTCTCTCTCTCTCTCTCTCTCTCTCTCTCTCTCTCCCTCCCTCCCCTTCTCTCTGTCTCTTTCTTTCTCTGTCACTCTCAAATAAATAAATAAAAATAAACAAAAAAAACCCTCAAAAATAAAAGAAATTTTGTCTTGGAATACCTCCAAAAGTCACATCCCATTAATTCCACAGCTTATGTTACATTCTCTACCCCTCTACACATTTATTAATTCAAGATTGACTCACAGGGAGTGACCTAGACTGAACAAATGCATTCTGATAATTGCATTGCCGGGATGAGCAGTGTCCATTATCTTTCTCCCAATCAATGTCATCCCTGAGCGTGTTCAGCCTTGACCTTGTCATTGACACATCCGGGGCAGCACTCGAGGGTCCAGTTCTGCTGCAGACATTTCCTTTCCTAAGTAGAGGCTGCAGTGGAACATTGCCACTGTCCTTGAGTGACTTTATGCAATTTGGAACTTAAGTCTATATTCACCAAGAACAATGAGTACTTATTAGCCAGGGATTGTTGAAGTAAGCACGGTGTCATTCTCTCTCAAGTAAGGATACCTGCACCTCAACACCGTTACTTTGTCACCTTGTGTTTGAAAATCAATGAGGAACTTAAATGCTGAGGTAGGAGAGTGTCTCAGTCTCTCAGTCAGATTGAGCTGGACAGTCAGCTTTCCTCCCGCAGACTGGTTTGCTTACGAGTTACTCAAGTTCTGTCATTAGGAAGTCAAGTGGGCTGTCAGTGACCTGGGGCCAAATGCTCAGATGGGCAGAGGTGCTGTGGAAGTGATGACTGGGTTCTTGCAGGTTCTGATGAATAACTTCCAGTTATTCCTCTCCTCTTCCCAGTGCTGGTAACCCTGACTCTTGGAATAACCCAATGATGATGACTCTCATCAAGAGCAAATCCTTCACGTCCTCCTATGCCGTCTCCGCTGCCAACCACGTCAAGTCAAAAACACCAAGCAGACCAGGCAAGTGTACCCTGGGCTTTGAACCGACAGCCGTGGGGAGAACAAGGTGCTACAGGAAGAAATACTCAGAGGCTGTCTCACCCTCACACGTCTTTGGCTAAACTCTTCTAAAAAGGCTTGGATTGGAAAATAGGAGATTTCTAATTTAATATTGCAGGCTCTATGATGGTGTAGATTCTTGCCCGACTTCCATACCAAATTTCCAGTTCTGAACTTATTGGGGAGATGGGAAATTAGAGTCGCCATTTGACGGTCAGCCTCTGGGAGCATCACGTGATGCATTCGGATTTTCCTTTTCGGGTCTGTTAGACAGAAGTTCATTTTGAAGCACATCAGAATTTCATGTGAGCTAATGAACTAGATATTAAAGTTAACAATGTAGTTTTAGCAGAGTGAAGGGGTTTGGAGGAAGATGGTCTCACTTAGTCAGAGTCTGCCCTGACTCAAAACCGGAGGACATATAAATTGGGCGTGGTGGCAAGCACATGGGACCCCAGCATTGAGGAGACTGGGGCTGGAAGATCATGAGTTCAGGAACAGCCTAGGTTGTACTGTAAGACCCTATCTCAAACAACTACAAAACACACACACACACACACACACAAAAAAAAATCTGTGACCTAGAGGCTGGAGAGATATCTTAGTGGTTAAGGCACTTGTCTGTGAAGCCTAAAGACCCAGGTTCGATTCCCCAGTAGCCCACATAAGCCGGATGCACAGGGTAGCGCATGCATCTGGAGTTCATTTGCAGTGGCTGTAGGCCCTGGTGTGCCCATCCTTTCCCTCCCTCCCTTTATATACGCCTCTTTCTCTAACTCTCTCTCAAACAAATAAATAAATAAACATTTTTCAAACCTTGCATAAAGTGCGGTTAGATCCTGAATTTCCTTTATCCTAGAATCCCAGGTGAGGGCCTGTGCTGTTCCTCTCGCTTCTCCTTTCTAAAAAGAAACAGCTTCACATTTAAAAAAATATATATATATTTACTTATTCATTTGAGATAGAGGGGGAAGAGATTGGACACACCAGGGCCTCTAGCCACTGCAGTCAAATTTCAGAAGCATGTGCCACCTTATGCATCCGCTGTGAGTACTTCTGCTCCCGATTATGACATGCTCATTTGAAACAAGCCATGTTTCTCTAAGAACATGTAGAAAAGCTGAGGGGAGGTCCGTGAGGATCGACCCTGGGTCCTTGGGCTCCACAGGCAAGCACCTTAGCCACTAAGCCACCTCCTCAGCTCAACGTCACATTTTTGCTCCTCGGAATGAGAGGAGACTTCCTTGGGGTTTCCGGTGACTTTGGGTTCTGGCGGTCACTGACATACTGGGCACGCAAGTCCTGGCTACCATGGTAATCCCACTTCCCCGTTGTCACGTCGCCCACCTTAGGACATTGCTGAAAGCTCCGGGTTGCCTCCGCATTAGCAGTGCACTGGGCTTGGGGTCCCTACTTCCTGCTCTGTGGGGGGAGGGGCACCACACAGTGATGGCTTGCCTTCCAAGAATCTCTTCGTTTTGGAACCTAATTCCTCAAACTGGGGGTTTTGCCTTCACAGTTCCTCCTTCCCTCGCCCCTCCCCACTTCTCTCCCTACTTCCCCTTGGCTTTTCTACATGTTCTTACAGACCATGGGTTTATTTCAAATGCGTGTGTCACAACCAGAAGCCCTTAAAACAGCAGGGTCTCTACGAAGACCATGGGGAGGATGTTCGGATTGCGCCAGTGCCTCACCGACCACCGTGGAATGCAAGCTGTTAACCTGAAGAGGTGTGGCTGGAGGCTGGCCTCTTGTGATTTCTTACCTCCTCTTTTCAGTACCCACTTTGGTCAGTGTTCTCGCCAACCCTCATCTTCTTTAAATCTCTACTATCCCGCATTCAGTGTTGTTTTTTTAATACTTCCTCCAAAAGATGGGAATTTATTGGAATTCCGCTACTGAAAGAAATGTTTAAAGGAAATCTGGTTTTCCAACAACTGTTCTGGTCTCCTGTGCTTGGGAGGTGTTCCTTAAGCTTTGTGACATGGGGGTCATTAATGACCTGAGAAACAGAACTGGCTTTCCCTAAGAGCATTCACTGCAGGGTAGCGCATGCTAATATTTAATGGGATTGCCCCAGGGCAGATCAGCTTGGTAATAAGAAAAAGCCACCTGGGACTCGAAGGAAGTCCAGGAAGTAAATTTGAGCAGCCCGCCTTATTAACTGAGATTCTCGTTTGCTGTGTCTGTGTGTGCATGCACACGTACCGAGGTGCCTGTGCATATATGTGCATGCGGAAGCTGGAGGGGGCAGCCTCAGGAGTCACCCTGAAAAATGCTGTCCACCTACTTGTACTTGTTGCCCTGGGGAACCCCACTTAGGCTGGCCTGACTGGTCAGTGAGCACCTGAAATGCCCCTTGTCTCCTCCTCACTTGCGATGGGACGCCAAGTTTGCACCACCACTCCTGGAGTTTTACCTGGGTTCTGGGAATTAAACCCCAGCCTCTCATGCCCACTAACCTTAAAGGGGCGTTAAAGTGCCATTGGAGTCATCATCTCCCTGCGAGCATCTACGCAGATGCTCACTGAAGGAATGCATCTCCACTTAGCAGCTGTGAAGTGGTACCGGGCCTCAAGCACAGAGCTCTATAGCCATGACCACCAGCGTGCAGAGAAGCTCATGAAAACAGACTTCCACGTCTCTCAAAAGGTTGACATATGCCAATGTTAAAATGGTATAATATGCCATGTGCTCTTAACATTTTACACGTTTGAAGAAAACGGTGACAGCATTTCAAAAGAAAAAAAGGCAATAGCAATGAGGAAGGAACCATTACCATCGTCTGTCCCTCCTAACTACCTGTTTCTTCCCATGGTTCCAAGTTTTTACATCCCATGACAGGATCCTCAAGACAGATCTAATTGGTGCTCTGTCTACCTTTTGACCTGCTAGGGGCGAGAGATAGTAGGTCAGCACCTCTGTCTCATCTTCTTTTTTTATCCAATTCACCTTCTCTGCTGATGTGGAGGTTAAGATGCTCCTTGAAACTCCTCTTTTACACAGGTGCCCTCAGAACAACCACCCTGGCTTCAGCTGCATACCTCATTACCCATAACAATGGGCAGGCTAGCTCCTTAATGTTTCCAGGACTTCTGTCCCCATTTCCGTCCCACCCTGGCCCCCTGGCTGACCCTTGCTGAGTTTACCTCTCCTCCTGGACCCACCAATCAGTCAGTGCTCCTTACATTCATTTGAACATGGCAACAAAATCTAAAACCTAATGTATAAAACTCCCAACCTTAGTTGCCACGGAAATTTCCTGGATTTTTCCCCTCTTAAGACCCCTATGAGTCAGGAAACAGTCCTCTTCCATTGTAAGGTTTTCTGCTTTGCTTCTCTGTTATTTCTACTTTCTCTCATAAAATAAACCTTGCATAGTTTACACTTTTTTCTTGTCTACGATTTTCAGTTCTTTGCTGGTCAAAGATAACTTGAAAGCCACTGGCTGGGTGGCTTGGGGAGTTCTCTCAGAGTCCCTGTCTTGGAGAGTTCTCAGCTCATCCAGAGCCCAGTCTCTCAGCGCTACAATGGTAGAAATTAAAATACAAGGCATAGCAAGGTTGCCTTCGTTGTTCCAGTTAAGTGCACGAGGTAACTCTGTCGTGATTGCTTTGGAGGGGATTTCATCCCATGATCTCTGTAGATTGCTGTCACAGCAGAGCTAAATGCTGGTGATACCATTTACATGTGCACGCTGAATTCAATTACACAGATCCTTGGAAGCCTACCGATATATAGAAAAACATCAAGAATCAACTGAAATTAGAAGCTAGCGCTCTCTCTCTCTCTCCCTCTCTGTCATCGTCATCATCTGGACTGTCAGGACACTCCCTCCTCATTTCCCTGCACCGAGGTGCCTGGGTGGAGAAGCAAAGCAGGTGTTCTATGCTTCATGCAACCAACTGCCACCACTGGCTTTCCAGTACCTGCGCAGCAGCCAGGTGGGATCCGGTGCAGTGTGGAGGGAAGTGGATGAGGATTGCAAGAACCCCGGGCAGTGGGGTGGGGAGCCAGCAATCACTACGCGCAGAGTGGGCACACTGGAGATAAATGACCCGCTTCCAGAGGGACTAATGAATCTGTTTTCCGCACAAATCAAGTAAACGGCGTGTCCTCCGGTGCCATCCATCAGCGTTGGTTTGAAGCAGCTGAACAACGAGCAGCTATGGCGCAGTGACTAATGGGAGACGCAGGAATGAGATGGCAGCGGAGTCCTGGAGGAAAACAAGAACGGGAGATTTAAATCTAATTTGCATGTCTCAGTCCTGCTCCTCTGGTGTGAGTCACTGACCACCAGGAGCTATGGTTCTGCTTCCCAAGCCCCCCTAACTCATCCTCACAGCTTCACGGTAGTTCTCTGCTCATATCTTGTAAGTATCACCGTCGATTACAGCCAGCACAGGTGTGTGTCTAAGCCTGAAAGCACTTTTCCCATGAAAGCTGCGATGAGAGAAAAACTGAAAAATTGTGGCACTGGTGATTATTTTCATTTGTTTAGTTAGTTCCTTAGTTCATTATTATTTTATTCTCTTTCCACCTTAGGTCAGTATTAGTCCTGACCATTTTCCTATGGTTAGAAAAATGGGAATGCATTGCTCAGAGAAGCTGGTTATTTTCTTATTCAGAGAGTTGTGGAGTTGAAAGCGGACAGATTTGCTTAAAGAATTCCCCTGCAGTGCTCATCTTCTCCCTCTAACTGATCCGCACTTTCCCTTGTTTTCGAAAACAGGGAGTTCAAGGTTTGATTACTAACAGGAGTTGATATTTTATGCTTTTTTAAAAAAATATTTTATTTATTTATTTGAAAGAGACTGAGAGAGGAAGAGGGAGAGAGAAAGAATGGACATGCCAGGGCCTCTAGCCACTGCAGACAAACTCCAAATACAAGTGCCACCTTGTTCATCTGGATATATGTGGGTCCTGGGGAATTGAACCTGGGTCCTTAGGCTTTGCAGGCAAGTGCCTTAACCGCTGAGTCATATCTCCAGCCCACATTTAGGCTTTTGTTAAGTTGTATTTGCAGGTTTTCTTCTTCTATGCTTACTCAATATTTGTGTCTGTCCATTTCTGTCTTACTGTGTTTGTGTCTTTATTTGATTTTTACTTTTATTATTTGTGTATGGGGATGAGCATGTCCATGCCACAGTGTGTGTGGAAGTCAGAGGAAGGTCCCCTCCTTCCATCTTGTTTGAGACAAGATCTCTCTTGTGTGTCCCTGGGAAGGACTAATGAAGAAAGGCTTATGAGCTTTGACATTCTCTTGACTCTGCCTCTTATTGCCATAGGTATACTGTACTACAGACTCGTCCACCACTCCTGGGTCCACCTTTGTGGGTGCTAGGCAACCAAACTCCCGTCCGCAGGCTTGTGGACCAAGTGCTTTTAACCACTGGGCCATCCACACATCCCCTTAAAGTAATATTTTTTAAAGATTTTATTTATTTATTTATTTATTAGAGAGACAGAGAGAGGGAGAAAGAGAGAGAGAGAGAGGAAGAACAGACACACCAGGGCCTCCAGCCATTGCAAACGAACTCCAGACGCATGTTCCACCATGTGCATCTGGCTTTTGTGGGACCTGAAGAATCAAACCTGGGTTCTTAGGCTTCACAGGCATGTGTCTCAACCACTAAACAAGCTCTCCAGCCCTAAAGTAATATTTTTAATTTTCAATTTTTTTTTACTTTAAGCATTAAGTATGAAGACAACTTGAATCATCAAAGATTTCTGTTTCATGAGCTTTTCTTTGTAGCATCTCTTTGAATGAGGTGAAATATATTTGAACAAATATTTGTGTGCCTCAGATATTTGTGTGTGTTTGTGTGTGTGTGTGCATGCTCATGCACATGTGTGTGCACAATGTAAAATCAGATCAAAACTTTGAAATGATACCCATCATCCCTCTAAAGTTCAGAGATGATTGATCTTAAAGACCTTACAGTATCTATTTTTATTTTTTTTTATGTATTTTGAGAGGGGAGGAGAATGGGAACACCAGGGCTTTCAGCCACTGCAAATGAACTCCAGACAGACACATGCACCCCCTTGTGCACATGGGTGACATTGTGTGCTTGCAGAACAGTGTGTCTGGCTTACATGGGACCTGGAGATTAGAACATGAGTTCTTAGGCTTCACAGGCAATTGCCTTAACCACTAAGCCATCTCTCCATCCCTAGAGTATCTGTGTTTGAAGGCTTGCCAAGAAGGTTATTTTCTTCATTTTCTTGGACAACCACCTTTATCTAACATCATTTAATTGCTCCTTCCTAAAAATGCAAGAATATTTGGTGCTTATAGGATTGAAAAATCCCTACTCTGAAATTCTAAATCCTAACACTTATTTCTAGTTTAGGGGGTTAGAGATGCCCAAATAGTCAAGTCTATGCAAATAGTCAAAAAATCACAGAAGCCAAAAATTTGAAATGTTTCTATTTTCAAGCATTTTGGGAAAGGCGGGAACACTCAGCCTTTATCTGCATTCATTCCCACGCCCACCCCATGTGGAAAGTGGTGTGTGTAAATATGTGTGTTCTTTGGGTTTTTTTTTTTAACTTTTTAATAAAGTTTTTCACACACACACATTTCCTGCTGTCGAGGATTGCTGCCAAGACCCATGCTTGTTAAATGTGTCCAAAATATGTAGAGGAAAGCACCATAAAAGTGAAAGTGCTTTTCCTCTGTCACAGGTTTATTTAAAATTTCATCCTAGGAGTCTTAAAGTCTGCTTATTGGTTTAAATATAGTTGAATCCCTAAGTTCCAAGAACCGTCATGGCTGTATGGATTTTAAAATGTGTATTTAAGAGTGGGCTGCATGTCTGTAAGGCTGGTAGCTTGCAGCTACTAAAATGCTGCCATGGCCAGGGGGTGTGTGTGTGGGGGTGTGGGTTACTGTTGTCATAAATTCCCTTCAGAAAATATTTTTCTATCAAAGACAGGAGTGGAGAAATATTCCCAAGGATTTTTGAACTATGGTTTTGTTCCTTTAAAAACAAAAAGTAGAAAACTAACCTAAAGCAATGCTAATGAAGAGTTTCATTTTATTTCTGTGTGTATGTGAGTCCATGTGTGCGTGCATGCTCATATGGATGTGAGGGTACATGAGTGTAGAGGCTAGAGAGATACCTTGGGCATCTTGGTCTCACTCTAGCCCAAGCTGACCTGGAATTATTCTCAGGGTGGCCTTGAACTCACAGCGATCCTCATACCTCTGCCTCCCGAGTGCTGGGATCAAAGGTGTGTACCACCATGCCTGCTACCTTGCTTTTCTGAGAAAGGTCTTTCACTGTGCCTGGAGCTCGCTGAGTTAGCTGGACTAGCTAGTCAACATGTCTCAGGTACCCTCCTGTCTAGATTTCTACAGCACTGGGATTATAGGTGCATGCCACCATCCTGGCATTACTAGGTGGGTACTGGGGATCTGAACTCAGGTCCTCATGCTTCAATGGCAGGGTGTGGCAGCTCCTGCCTGTGATCCTGATAAGCAATTTCCCAAGTTCCAAGAGTTTCTTTTTATTTTTTCAAACACAGAACGATGAATATACTGTGCCACAGGTCTTCAAAGCCCCGGGGTAGAGATGGCCAGCCCCCTTTTCTTCTCCGTGCTCCCGTTTTCCCTCCTCTTTCTCTGAAGTGAGCTTCCCAGCCGGCATCTTATGACTTCCTCTTTCCATAATACTCTTTCCTGCCCTAGACGCTTTTCTGAATGACATCCTTGTTTTATCAAACTTCTGTTTAGACTTTACCACCACAGAGGTTTCCCAGGCTGTCTTCTAAATCCCTTTCAGTGCTTTTCGATTGCTCTCCATCACTTTTCTTTACATCGCCTTAAATTCTGTGGCCTTATATTTGGCATTATTTGTTGACTTTTATTTGGATGTTTCTGTCTCCTCCCAAACCAGGGAGGTTTCATCAGTACAGGAAAACATGGCACACCATAAATATTTGTTAAAGGATTATATCACTAAAATACCCAGTGTAAACATCTGGGTAGCTTTGTATACCAGGATTTAGCTCCTTAAATGTCACATAGCTTTTCCCAAATCATCTGGTTATCTCTGTCTTATTCTCCAAAAAGTCTAAATTAGATCAACCCTTTCCAACCATTTTTTTTCAAATAAGCACACATATATATGTCAAGGTATTTGTGAATATGACAGTGTTTCATGGCTGGTGGAGAAATGGGAGGTGACTATAGTGCTTAGTGAAAAACTTGATTTGTTTTATAAATTAATAGCAAAAGATCTACCAAATGTTCAAGATACTGTGATAACTTGATTCTAGAGTTTCTAGACAAGATGAGGCACATTCAGGGTGGAATGGCCGTAGACTGTTCTAGATCTTCCAACTGAAGCATTTCCTTTTTCATTTAAAATTATAACCATTAATATGTCACAGCATACTTGCAACCCACTCATTGCCACTCATTGCTCATTCTAGCATTGGTTGAAAATTTTAATTTCAACTTAAATGCCTTTGGCTTGGTGAGCTGTGCAATGTAAAGGTCTATCAATATCTTTCGTATAACATCCAGATTTTTAAATGTAGATAGAAATAAAAAGAAGAACCCAGGCACACTAGAGAGGGCCTACCTGATGGTCACAGGTTTCTCTTCACTTTGGACATACTCCAAAGGAAACATGGACTCCATCCTAGAGAAGAAAGGGGTCGTTGCAGATTTTATTCCCACGTAGTAACCCTGTGACTAAAATATTTTAAAATATTTTGGGTCTCAGTGGGTTCATCTGTTACATCCAAGGGCGAGGGGTGGATCTCTTGATCAGGAACCAACAGAAGTGATCATCAAAGGTCTGGGAGGGCGGCAGCTACGCTCCACACTTAAGCCAAGAAAGATGGGATTTCTCCTCTTAGGAAACTGAGCAGAAGAAATACCACACCAACAGGAAATATAAAAAGCTATTGAAACCCCTTCGGCATGCTGAATACTCCTTCCAGGGGAGCTGACAACCTTGTGGGTGTGATAGATTGACTTTTGAGGGAACTGGACCTTGGACGGAAGCTGCTGTGAGCCCGATGCCAGCTAACCGCGCATCGGCCGAGGCTGTGAGGTGGACAGCTGTAAATTTCTCCTGAGTGGGGAGCAGTAGGGAACAACTTGGGGTGATCTTATTTCAGTTGCCCCAGAATAGGAGATCGGCCGTAAAATCATGAAGCCCAGTCAGCAGTTGTCATTTGAAAGTTGCTTGTCTGGATTTATTTCACACTTACACAGATGGTTTGTTCTCTGTCCCAGACAACGACCTCAACAGCCATCCCCTGGGCTTGGGGTGTCGTTTAGTCACGCATGAAGACCTGAGTTAGGATGCTCAGTACCCACATAAAAATGCTGCCCGTGGGGGTGAATACCTATAATCTTAGCACCGGGGAGGTGGTGACAGGCGAATCCCTGGGTTCACAGATGTTCCCCCAAGCCAGTGAAAGAGACTGTCTCTGAAGGGATGGCTGGTCTACCTGATGAACCACAACCAAGATGGTCCTCTGGCCTCCACACGCTCATGCACACGTGAGAACACCTGCACATAACACAGGTGTGCCCATACCACACAATTAAAAAAAAAAAACAACAAAAAAAAAACAGACAGTGCTCTTGTCTTATAGAGTCAGTGCTGAAAATCTGAGCCAGTTTCCTGTATAATTCTCACCAATTAGGGGAACTCAGAGTTGACATAAGGACCTGCATTTGAAATTTAAGCCTTAGGTATACTGTTTTAACTGAAATAAACCACATTGCTTGTATAAATGCTTACTTAAAAATATTTTTAGCTTATAGACATATAATTAGATTTCATTATGCCATTTTTTACAGTTTTTTTCCTCCCCTTGCTCCCCTTACCTCCCCCTCGTCCCCTTGTAATATCCCCCCGGAGTCACCCTTTTCCTTTTCACGTCACATGTGACCTTTGGTTTCCTTTCTCTACCCATCTTCCCCTGCCTTCACAGCCATCTCGCTTCATAGACTAGACTTTTTCTCACCTCCCCGTATTTGCATGCATAAAAACATTTAAAGGTAGGATCTTCATAAGAGAAGAAAAGCATATAATTTTCGTCTTTCCAGTGACCTCCTTGGAAATGACATTTTCCAGCTCCATTCATTTTCATGCAAATTTTACAATTTCATCTTTCTTTCCAGCTGAATAAAATTCCGTTGTGCCTATGTAAAACATTTTCATTATCTAATCATCAGTTGACGGACAACTAGGCTGATTCCAAGAATATATAAGGAACTGTAAAAATTAGACACCAAAAAATCAAAACAAATTTCCCAATGAAAAAAAAATGGACTAATGAAACAGACAGATCATTCTCAAGAGAAAACACCAAGAGCTGATGGATGTTTATATGTCTTCTTTAAAATTATTTTTGTTTGGATGGAGAGATTGCTTAGCAGTTAGCCCTGTGAAGCCTAACGGTCCATGTTTGATTCCCTAGTCCCCACGTAAGCCAGATGCACAAGGTGGTGCATGCTTCTGGAGTTTGTTTACAGTGGTTGGAGGCCCTGGCACTCCCATTCTCTATCTATCTCTTTCTCTCTTGTTCAAATAAATAAAAAATATCTTCAAAAATTATTTTTATTACAGGCTCTCTCACATAAAAATGTACTGCTTCACTGAAAACTGTTAATGGTTTAAAAGGCTAATTGCATGCCCAAAATTTACCTTTCTAAAATTTGTGCATTTTTTTAAGCCTCACACACCTGCCATCCTGTGCTCTTGGCACTACAGAATGTTTAAAACAATAGTAAATTCTGTCCCTGCTCAAAACTTGCCAGTCACATTAGGAATTTTTAACTGTTCCATTCTGGTCAGGATGACAAGAGACAAGAGAAAATAACGTCCCTCTGTCCTGAAGTGACTCCAGGACACCAAGGTTCTAGCTGAATGTGCCAACATGGCCACCGACTTTTCGTGATGATTCATTAGTCACATTTTCATGCCACGGAGACATCCCAACCACACACGCTGTCTCCAGATGGTGGCATGCCAAAGAGACAAGCTCCATGGCCTGGATATGCACTTGGTGGTTACTGAGTTTACAGGGGGGGAGGAGGTGGGCCGAAGTCGCGTGTTTGCATTTCTGAAACATTTTCTAGTGACAATAACTCTCATTCTCTCTCAGGTGCCCTAGCTAAAGTTTCACCTCTTTCCTCGCCCTCCTCCTCACCTCTCCGAGGAACTCCAGCCAGCAGTCCCGTCAGCAAAGTTTCTTCAGTGCAGTTTCCAGAACTTGCCAACACAACTTCCAAGCAGGGCCCGGGTTCTCACAGGGCCTTAACGTACACTCAAAGTGCCCCGGACCTGTCCCCTCAGATCCTGCCTCCATCTGTTGTATGCAGCAGGTAAGAGTTGTATATCGGTAACAAGAAAGTACAGTAACATAACTGGTGTTAATAATAGTGTCTTAATTTTTCATGGCATTATGTGAATAGGAAATTTATTCTTCATACTGTCTGCATAGCTAATCTTTGAAGATGCTACAAAATTTTTAGTTGTATATTTTGACTAGTAACTACCAGAAGATATATAATTCATATATATATATATATATATATATATATATATATATATATATGTATATGTTATAACCAAACATTTTGTTGGGAATTCTTAAATTGGGTCTCCTGTGTATTTTATCATGATTTTAAAGATATCTTACCTAAAATGTATGTTTCTGATTTTAACACTTTAAAAATGTATAAATAGGATTGGAAAGATGGCTTAGGGCTTAAAGGCATTTTCCAGAAAAGCCAAAAGACCAAGGTTTGATTCCCCAGTACCCATGTAAAGCCAGATGCATGAGGTGGCACATGCATCTGGAGTTCATTTGCAGTGCCTAGAAGTTCTGGTATGCCCATTCTTTCTCTTTCTCTTTCTCTTTCTGTCTCTGTCTCTCTCTCTCATAAAAAAAAATTTAATTTAATGTACAAATAATACAGATCATCTTATGACTAAATTTAAATAGTTCTCTGAGTGCAACTTAAGCAGTCGCTGTTGCTGTTTTATGATGGTGAAACAGAATGGTATGTTGGTCATCTTAACACATGCTGTAATCCCAAGACCAGGAGGCTGAGACAGGAGAGTTTCTGTGAGTTCAAAGCCAGCTTTAGCTACATAGAAGGTTCAAGACAAGCCTAAGATACATAGGGAAACCCTATCTCAAAAGAAAGAAGGGAGGATAGAAGGCAGGAAGAGGGAAAGATGCAGTGGGAAGGAAGGGGACGGAATGTAGGAAGGGGTTAAGAGGAGAGGAAAGGACAGGGAGGGAGGAAGAAAAGAAGAAAAAGAAATTGAATTATATAGTGTTACTTCCTACAAAGGATGGGGAAAACTGGACTTAATATGTCTTGAGTAAACTATTCTGCCAACATTGTCATTAACTAGGAAATAACTGATTACTGATTAACACATTTTTCTAGTCTCCAGAAATCTCTTCATCGTGGGTAGTTAATCTTAAAGCATTGAATGCTTTTAAGTAGAAAAGTGCTTTAACAATAATCATAACAGTGCCTTGAACAAAATACGATTTCTTTTCTAAGGTTAGTGAGCAAAAGTGTTTTGATAAAGGTGTAGCATGTTGCTCTTCTAGTGTGAAATATTGGTTCACAGATGTACCTGTTATCAATATGTTCAGGTTGACAAGTAGCAGTGGGTATTGAGTTTCGTAAATTCCATTGTCGAGGACAATGTCCATAAATTCCAGGGTGTGGCTTTTCCTGAGGGAAAGTACCTGAGGTAAAGAAGGGAAGGTTTGGTTTGCTCACAGCCTAGAGGACTCACTGTGATGATTCACGTGTAAAGTGTCTGCCGCAGCCTCATGTGTCTGAGATGAAACCTCATACTTCATCCTCCCTGGTGGAGCCTTTGCTGGGGGACGTGTGTCCCTGAAGACAGAACTTGAGGTTGATTTGGAAGCCCGGTCCCTCTGGGTGTTCTGAGGTCACTCGCCCTCCTTCCTATGGTTGTAGAGATGTGATGCCCAACTGTCGGCTCAGGCAATGCTTTCCCTACCATAAGGAAACTTCCTGTTGAACTGAAAGCCAGAAATAAACTCTTTCCTTTCACAAACTGCTTCTCTGGTCAGGCATGTTGTCCCAGCAAGGAAAAGATAACTGCTACATACTTGATGGTTGGTTTGGGCCCCGTTGTGGGGCATTGCATCAGGGGAGGACACCTATGACAGAGGAAACCTCCATCAGCCCTCTTGGTGTCTCAGAAACAAAGACATAAGTGAGGGTTCCAGTATCCCCTTGGAAGGCCCATAATGACCTCACTTCTCCATGAGACCTCATTTAAAGGTTCCTTCAACTCCTAATAGTACGGAAAGGAGACCAAGTCTTCAACACATAGCCTTTGGGGGAAATACTTCATATCCAAACTATAATGCTTCAAGTTAAATGCATGTCACTTATTTCTTAACCTTACTTTGACTTCCTTTCTCTTCACAAATGTTTTTAAATGAAATTATCAACTTTGTTTGACGAGGGACAGAGTTAAAAATTATTCTAACAAATTGTTCTTAAAAAAAAAAAAACTACTGCCTTTTCTATACAAGCTTTTAAAGTAAAATAATTGATGTTGGTCATTTATCTAAACCCCCCCACCCCAGACACACAAAATGCATGTTGCATAGTAAGATATCTAGGAAGCATTCCACAATACACTCCCTTTATCAGAAGCTGAGAAGTTCTGTTAAAAGAGTATTCCTTGATTTTTTTTTTCATGTTTTCTATAATTATTGGACCCCAGAGCCAGTTTCTTTAGGTTAGCACCATGTAATTGTGTGTGCATGTGATGGTGGCCAGACATGCACGGGGGCCATGTTCTGGGCTCTGCACCCTGGGCCAAGATGAAGCCCACAGGGGAATTGGGGCTGAGAACATCTGCATCCAGCTTTTCCAGAGAGCTCTCCCACTCCAGACGTGAGGCTTGTGGGAAAGAAGCACATTAAAGAAGACGGAGAGATGTTCTGAAAGACCTACCCACTTTTGCAGCTTTTCACCATCTATTTTCTGAGGGGGCCATTCCTAGCATTAAGAATGTAACAGGGTTTTATAGAAGAGGTTTCAGAGAAAAACAAGGGGATTTCACTGTCTACTTGCTCGGTGATGTTTATAAATCCAGTAGTGTGTGTTTTATTTGTTTGGGCTTTATAAACTATAATTCAAACCAGGTTTTATTATTCCCTTCAAGGCAGCCACCCATGGAGGCACAGAATGCTCCAGAAACACACTACTAATTATTGTGGTTTCCCCTGCTGAACTTGGAGGGTTTGGCATTGAACACCAGTCTCTTGGCTGTTGTAATGTCTTTGCAACAAGCTGATTTTTTGGCACAAGAACTGCTACATTTGAACTGCGCATTTAAATAGTCCTTTTGGGTATGATTTTTGCAATGAAAAACCTTCAAAGTCTTAAAACCACCTTCTACCATCTCTCAGTTAATAAACCCCAAAAGTTAGCATGTACCTTCTTATTTTCTTTCGTTTTCTTGTGATTTCCTGAGCAAAATGATTGTCTTTCATCATTAGAAATAATTCCTGCATAATGTTTTCTGTTCATATTTGAGGGTTGCAAAGTAAATTGAGTATGAACGTACACTGTGGTTGAATCATGCTGCTTTATACTGCATAGGCTAGCACAATTTAGAAAAAAAGTGAGGCACGTAGATATTAAACAATGAACCATCACTCATTTCTTTTCATTTGAGAATGGGTGATCTAGTGCCAAAAAAAAAAAAATGTAAGATCTTTTATAATAATAGACAGATGCAGAGAATCCAGTTCCAAGATGAGGAATTAAAATCTCATCATGAAGTATCTTAACAAGATTAAAGAGAGTTTGGAACTTTTCCAGGCCATTGTGAGGATTATTCAGTAACTTATAAAACAGTCAAACTGTTGAGGAAAACTTTAAAACTCCTGCATTGTCCACTCGCTTCTCTTAAGGGACATCTCTCAACTTTCAGGAGCCTCTGATTTCCGTGGTTGACCACACTCCCTCGTTGGCTCATTTTTCTCAAACAGTGTCACATCTCTGTGGCATACATCTGCTCTTCACCAATACCTTCTCCTCCACTCATCTTCTTTGACCTTTAGCAGGTGAATAGCCAATCAGAAAAAAAAAAAAAATTTATGTTTTGTAAAAAGTAAAATTAACATGCTGTCTGCTTTAACTTGTTGTATCTTTTAATAAAGGTCTGTTTGCAAATAAAATATACTAACTCCAAGGAATAAATGTAATTATAAGGTCCTTGAATGGCACAGAGGTATTCCATTTAGGAAGATAATGTAACCAAATGTGTACCTGTGCCTTCAGAATCACCTCATCAATAAATGGCATTTATCCAAATGTTCTTCAAATGATGTAGCATCGTTTTGCCAACGCTTTCTCCTGAAAGGTAGTAAATATGGAGAAGGAGATTGGGAGTCAAGTGAAGCATTAAGCCCTTGTACAAAGCCTATGTACACTCAAGTGCATGTGTGTATACACACACACACACACACACACACACACACACACACACACCGAAAGAAGTATTAGACTGCCTTTCAGCATTCACATCTCAAGAAAAGCAAATTTCTTCACTAAACAGATAAGTACAAGGCAGTAAGATCGTACTTCAGCTGTTGCTATGGTTTGGATATGACCTCCTTCCAACTGGTGTGTTGAAGGGTTGCTATCCAGTGAGGTGTTCGCAGGTAGGCCTCCTGGGTGGTGACTGGTCCACTGTCGGAGCCGTAATTTGACTGGACTGTTGGAGGCGGTGGAAACTGGGAGGTAAGGTCTAACTGAGGAAGTAAGGTCTCCAGGGGCATGCCCTTGTAGGGTATGGCTGCCGCCTAGTCCCTTTCTCACTTGAGGTGAACGGTTTTCTCGGCCACACTCTGGAAATGCTTTGCAGTTGCCTCACTCAGAACCACAGCAGTGTAGCCAGTTGTCCATGGACTGAACCCTCCAAAACCGTGAGCCAACATGAATCCTTCCTTCCTGGGGCTGTTCTGCTCAGGTGTGTGGTTGTACCAGTGAAAGACCAAAAATTGCTAACAGACATGGAAAAGTGTCCCTAGGATTTTATGTGTCTTTTTTTTTTTTTTTTTAATAAAAGAGACAATTGTACTTATGGATTTTCCAATGTTTCATAGCTGTGGCAGACCGTATTCCCAAGGGAGTCCTGCTGATGGGCCCTTGGAGAGAAGTGGCTCAGCCACGCGAACACCAAGCAGAACAGGTAATTCAACATTTGCGACTCTGTGGCTCAAACTAGAAATGACTTCATTTTATTTTATCCCTGATCACAATTTTATCTCATTCTGCTGTTTATTTGTCGTTTGTTTGTTTTCAACTGAGAGGTCTTAAAAGATAGGAAAGAGAATTAAAATCATTTCTATCCCTACTATCTAAATTTAATTTATGGGCAACTTTTGATAGAAAACTACCGAGAACACCCCTATACATTTGTACACAGTGCCTGTTAAATAAAAATCAGAGGCCAGTTTTGTATAATGTGTGGAACTATATGTAAATGATGTTTTGTCTCATTTCTTTGTTGGACGGTCACCCATTTCAGTGCATGCCCTTGGGTTCATTATGCCATGTGCTTTGACATGACCTTGACTGTCATGGTAAACTTTCGCATAGTTTCTCTTGAAGTTGTATCATGGGGAAGCACAGAACTTAGGCTTCGTGGCCAGGCTCACCTTCTGATTCCATTCCCTCCTTACATGCAATTTAAATCTCTATATCTTAGTTGCTCCAAAACATACTTTCAAAGTAATTAGAATAACAGTGCCTACCACGAAGACTACTGTAAAGATTAAATTAAGCCTCTGCACACACAAGCAGAGGCGACTTACAGAAGTGTGTTTTACCTTTCCTGCGATTCTATGTATATGCCCACAAAGGCACTATTTTCCTAAACACTGCATGTATCATGTGGTGATAAGCTTTGGAAAAATTTACTTACTTGCAATTTCTTTCCCCATTGCAGGTTTCATATCAGGCTGTTCTCTTTCAATTGCAGATGACACTGCCCACATTACCTCTGATTATGAAACTAATAACAACAGTGACAGCAGTGACATTGTGCAGAATGAAGATGAGGCAGAGTGCCCGAGAGAGCCACTGAGGAAAGCGTTCCCTTGCGGCACCTATAATCCTGAGGCCATGATCTTCCTGGTAGCCCCATGTCACTGACCTCATTCATTTACTTAAGAACGTGACTTCTATTGTAGAGACTGGCTTAGAAATAACTAGCTTTATATATAAGTCCGTTTAGATCCTCAGGTATTGTAGCCCTATGTGGTTGAATCATTACAACTTACCCCTCTGTCCAAGGGCATTAGTGTTTTCATAGTTCTTCCATTAGATAATGAAATCCAGTTTTTCTCTTTATACATGGTGACAGATAGATATGTCTTAACTTAAGCACACAACTGTAAATAAACATGGATAGGATAAACTGCCAATGAACTGAGGCTAATAATATGAGGGTTAATAATACTAAACTAATGGTGTTTATTTTTCTGTGTGTAATAGAGAGAGGAGATTTTCTCATAGCATCTTCTGTTTATTTGTTGTTGTTGTTGTTGTTGTTGTTTTCATTACCACTTTCTTGATTTGGAAAAGGAGCTAGTATTTATTTAAACCAGGTTCATATTGACTTTTACAATACACTAGAATATTTTTGTTAGTGTCAAATACCTTCCAAGTGTCAGGCATCCATGGACAGACACTGGAGGTGCGCAGCTCAATGAAGTTGCTTTGGGAGGCCAGTGGCAGAGAGCAGTGACCTTGCATGTAAACATCAGTTGCTGCTGTCAGAATTTATTCTTTACTTTTGTATTTTTTGAGGGTGGGGGGTTGAGATAGGGTTTTGCTCTAGTCCAGGCTTACCTGGAATTTACTAAGCAGTCTCAGGGTGGCCTCAAACTCACCGCAATCTTCCTACCTCTGTCTCCCAATTCGCTGGGATTGAAGATGTGTGCCAACCCATGCCCGCCCTTCTTTTACTGTTTTCAAAAACTCATACTTGTCAGGCCAGTTTTCAAGTAAAACAATTTCCATGCTTTTTATCTACATTTTCTTTGGTTTTCTTTTTTAACTTTTTGCATCAGAAAGGGTAAATACATTGACAAGACAACTGCTCTTTGAGTCCAGTTGTAACAAACTGTCTTTGCATGATTTTCAGTAAACACTGACTCAGTTGAATGACATTAAGTTCCTGACTACAAGAATCATTTTGGTTTGAAGCATCCATGTGTACAATCAGTCAGTCAGTTCCCAGTCATAGCCGGGGTAGTGAAGCAGTCTCTATGAGCGGATATCTGTTGGGAGTGTAATATGAGCCAAGATCCTCAGCAAACAAAACTTTGCTTAAGGATAGACAGTGGTAAGTTGAGAGATAGCTTTATGAAGACCTCAAATCTGTATTGAAGAACCTTGCAAGAGACCCACAGTTAGTTACATTGAGTTCTGTAGAAACAAAATCTGGGCTGGAGAGACAGCGTACAAGTTAAGGCACTTGCCTGCAAAGCCTAAGGACCCATGTTTGACCCTCTAGATCCCACGTAAGCCAGACACACAAAGGTGAGACAAGTGCAAGGTCGCACATGCCCACTAGGTGGCACAAGTGTCTGGAGTTCAATTGCAGTGGCTGAGGCCCTGGTGCACCAATTCATTCTCTCTCTCTCTCTCTCTCTCTCTCTCTCTCTCTCTCTCTCTCTCTCTCTTTCTCTGTCTGTCTTCCAATCTCTCAGTCTGTCTATCTATCTTTAAAAAAAAAATCGGTGTGTTTGGAGAATCTTTGACCCAGGAGCAGGCAGGCACCTAGAAATGCAAGATGCAGTCTGAGCTTCATGAGATGCAAGGACCCTTTACTATGGGGCTGGTGTCTTACTTTACTTTGCTTTCAGAATCACAATGGAGTTGTCAGTCGATTTCAGATAGCCACAGTTGTTCATTGTATTCACCAAAGCAGGGCATGGCACTGTAGAAAAACTGCATGCGGGTCAAATGCTTTTGTCTCCATCCCAGGACAAGCCAATTCTTGCTCCTGAGCCTCTCGTCATGGAGAATCTGGACTCGATCATGGAACAGCTGAACACTTGGAATTTTCCAATCTTTGATTTAGTGGAAAACATAGGGAGAAAATGCGGCCGTATTCTTAGTCAGGTAAGAAAAATATTCCCGTGCATGGCTTTAAATACAGAATGAAATAATTCACTGGTTCCTAAAAGCTCTGTTCTTGACGCTCCCGTGGTGTGTAGAGAAAGGAACGTTCTCTAGGTTCTGTAGAGGAGATACAAAGAAAGAAGCTGGAGCTTCGAGTGGTGAGAATGTCATATTTCACAATTGGGACGTTATATGATCATAGTTATTAATAATTGTTATTAATGTTAATTAGTGTTCTATGATGATTTATAAAATACTGTTATTTTGTAACATGGTTACATGGTTATTAGCAGCGTATGTTTGTGGGTATGAGCTCACATTTGACATGGTGTATGTGTGGGGCTTAGAGTGGGGTGGGTTCCCTCCTTCCACCCTGTCCTGATGCCTCACTAAAGAAGAGGCCTTTTGCATAAGCAAAGTGCAGGATTTTCACATGTGCAAACTCAAAGCACATTCCCTCAGATTCTCCTTAGCAAAGCCAAGGAGGCTGCAGAGGTTCAGCGCCTTGTGAGCGGGGAGCGTCACTGGGTCCTGTCGTGATGGTCACTTATGATGTGGGCATACGAAAGACACAGTGGTGAGCACTGCTAATGTTGGGGTTGCTAGTGACCCCACGTCTGTCCAGTGTCTGTTGGTAGCATGACTCTTAAGCCCTTAGAACAGGACGGAAGGCAGATCACTGGCAATATGTGTGCTTAACATGCAGAGAGCCCTGGATTTAATCACTACAAAAATAAAATAAAAATAAAAAGAGGGGCATAGGATACAAAAACCATCTTGCACAAAGCTGATCAACTTTAGACCGCCCATGACCACAATGTAGTGTTATTTGTTACTCGTGCTGAAAAATTAACAGTGATCCATCATCTTTCCTGCACGGAAAGTTGAAAGACATAATAAGTAAATGTTCTTGTTAAAAAAAAAAAATAAAGAAACAAAAAGAAACTTCATTGTGGAACCAGAGAGATGCATTAGCAGTTAAGATGCTTGCCTGCCAAACCAAAGGACCAAGATTCAGTTCCCCAGTACCCACCTGGAGCCAGATGCAGAAGGTGGCTCAATGCGTCTGGGGTTCTTTCATTCAACCTCTCTGTGCCTAACATCCTTTGCTTTCAAATATCAGAAATAAATACACAGTACCTATCTCATAAGGTACTCCGAGAATGAATTATCTGTGAGCAATTATTATATGTCAGCACATTAGGATAATGCTATGTGTACATGCATGACCCTACCCATTACTGTATTATTACTATGCATATATATAATATCTTATTATGCATGTTACTAAAGAGGCATGTATTGTTAAGTCCCATAGTGTTGTGAATAAGAATTCAAGTGAGGCTTACATAATAGTAGAGAGAATGATGAAAAGAAGAAATAGCTTACAATATAATTATTAAAAGGATATCAGTGAATTGAATAGATATAAGGTCAATAAGAAAAGTTATAAATATTTGTTTTTATTTATATATTTGACAGATAGGGAGGGAGGGAGGCAGGGAGAAAGAGAACAAGAGAGAAAGAGAAGGAGAATAGGCATGCCAGGGCCTTTTGCCACTGCAAAGAAACTCCAGATGCATGCACCACTTTTGGTACCTGGTTTTATGTGGGTTCTGGGGAATCGAACCCAGACCAACAGACTTTATAAGCAAGCACCTTTAGCTACTGACCCATCTATCCAGCCCAAGAAAAGTTAAAATTTAGAAAAAAAAATCATATATTGACATTTTAGAAAAAAAAATAATAATTCATGAGACTCTTAAGAAGGCAGGCAGCTAACACACACAGGCGGACGGGTTGTGACGGTTTCCGTGTGGTAACCAGCACTGCCGGTCCCGTGGAGACATGGAAAAAGGAAGCTCTTTTCAGATGTTGCTGTATGTCCCCACAGAAATAACCATTCTCTCCACACTGCTCTCCTCTCCCCTTATTATGTACTTTCTTTCTCCATCATTCGCAGAAATGACAATTATGTCCAAAGCTGTTTACTTGATGTGAGTCATTAGAACTGTGGAAGTGATTTCAGGGGATGTAGATATTTGCAGGAGAAAGAGAAAAACTAATTGAAACAAACAAACAAACAAACAAAAAAGAGTCTGATAGTTCACTCAAAACAGCGCTTTTCCTTTTTCCCATAATTCTAACCTCTCTCCTCATCCTTCACCAAGTCACAACTCTGAGCCCTTTGTTACATAGAAAGATCCTGCTTTTTAAATATTTTATTTATTTATTTATTTATTTGCAAGGAGAAAAGAGAGAGATGGTGGGAGATAGAAAGAGAGAGAGGGAGGGAGAGAAAGAACAAACACAGGTATGCCAGGGGCCTCCTGCCACTGCAAACAAATTCTAGATACATGTGTTACTTTGTGCATCTTGCTGAACATGGGCACTGGGAATTGAACCTGCGTCATTAGTTTTTACAGACAACTGCCTTAACCACTGAGCCATATCTCCAGACTCTGCTGTTTGGTTTTTTTAATTTCAATTTTTTTTTTTTTTTAATTTTCAAGTTGAGAGAGAAAAGAGACAGAGAGAATGGGCATGCTAGGGTCTCCAGCCACTGCAAACAAACTCAAGATGAATGTGCCCCTTGTGCATCTGGTTTACATGGGTCCTGGGGAATTAAACCTGGGTCCTTTGGCTTTTCAGGCCAACACCTTAACTGCTAAGCCATCTCTCCAGGCCCCTGCTATTTTAATTAAATGAAATTTCTCAAAATTAAGGCATTCTCTCATTTTTTATTCACAACTTATTTACTGTACAGTTAACATGTTAGTATGTTATTTTCTCTTTCTTCCTTTTTGGGGGAAGAAGCAAGCAGGGTGGGACAAGATTTCACTCTGTAGCCCAGGCTGACCTCAAACTCACTGGAGTCCTCCTGCCTCCGACACCCTAACACTAGGGTTACTGCTGGGAGCCACTGGGTCTAGCAGACTGTTTATCATTTTCGACTTTTCAGTATCCAGTCATCTTAGCACCTTGCTACACGGCTGTTGGTGTCTTTTGGGTCTTTGTTTAGTGGTATTGGTTTCTTGAATGTCTGTGGGATGTATGTGTAGTATTGATCATTCAGTAAAGATTATGTGGCCTTTGTGGTTAGGAATGACAAAAGGAACGACCTTGCAGAAGTTTCCAGTGTGTTTGCTCCTCTCAGTAAGTGCCCCTGCCTGGAGTAAATTAATAAGGGCAACGGCGTGTGTGCTTTTCCGCTCTTGCTCCCTCACCTCTACAACACACTGAGTGATGTTTTGGTAAGGTTTTCTTTCTTTCTTTTTTTTTTTTTTTTTTCCTTTCCAGGTGTCATATAGGCTTTTTGAAGACATGGGCCTCTTTGAAGCTTTTAAAATCCCAGTCAGGGAATTTATGAATTATTTCCATGCTTTGGAGATTGGATACAGGGACATTCCTTGTAAGTATAAGCTGATAGTGAAACGTACTTCTGATGCTTGGCAAACCTGGGGAGGGTAGTGGGACGTTGAATCACTAGTGGCTAGCAAGGAAGCGCATGCTGTGGTAGCCCGTGGGGCACTGGTGTGTGATGGTGCCTGGTGTGGGCACGCTGCCTTCCCTGTGGACCCGCTGCGTGAGACCTGTTAGCCCGTTAACCTCTGCTCGCCTCAGTTTTCCATCCAGAAGATGAGGCTGTCTGCTAGGGTGTTGTTCACTTGGGAGAGTGTTTGCCTAGCATGTACAATGCTCTATGGCCCCAGCACTGGGGAGCTAGAGGCAGGAAGATCAGAAGTTCAGAGTCATCTTAGGCTATATAGGGAAATCAAGGCCAGCCTAGATTGCAGAGGAAATCTCTTTCTCAAACAACACCAAAGAAGAGCTAATGTTAGATAGAAATGTTTCTATTTGGATAGAGATAACCTATAAATATCTCTATCAAGGGTTAACATGTTGATTTAGTGACCATGTCATTTTTCGAAATATTATCTACAGTGATAAAATGATGAAAACGCACGGGGTGTCATCTGTGACAGGAAAGGAGAGCGACGAACTCAGTGTGCCAATGAGAAGTGCTATAGATTATGGGACCAAAATGTTGACAAAATAGGACAGTTGGGACGGGGGAAAGAGGGGCTTAAGAGCAGCCGGCCCTTCAGGAAAGTCTGACCGCCGAGGCTGTGGAAGTTGGAAGAGAGCTATGAAAAAGGTTGTTCAGAAAGACCTCAAGATAAACCCTGCTTTCTTTAATATGATTTTCCCAGGGCTCTGCCTGGTGGGATGCCAAGGACTGACATAAGTGTCAGTGATTTCTCAAAGGCTGCAGAATTACATAAATAAGCTTTTATGGAAAGGAAGCCACTGAAAACACTGGGCATAGCTAGTCCCCGGCGTAATGTGTATCTCCAAGGGCAGTTCTGTGACAAATCGTCTCTAGCAGAGTTTTGCTGAACTCACCTTGAGACTGCACCCCATAGATACAGCAGCTGCAACAACATATAATTATTAGAACGAATGGCTCCTTGTGGGGGTGTCATCAAGTGACAGGGAGAGGTGGCAGGTATTCAAGTAAAAAACAAAGCTTCCAGATTCTACAGTTGATTATTTCATGTTTTCTTACTGTGTACTATATGGTTTTTTTTTTTTGTAAAACAGTGAATTATTCACTGCATATGAAAAGAGTTTGTCATAGTAACACTGTATGCTACATTAGGACTCCTATGTATTTCCATAGAGGACTTTATTATTATTATTATTTATCTCAGGAAAGCTACAGCTTGAGCCATGATCATTTTCAAATCATAATGCTGTATACTTGCTATGGTGCACATTGAAAGTTTTATGTATCGTCACTTGTAATTAACATTCACACAAATTTTCTGTGTGTCAAAATGTTATTTTAACATTTACTCCCAAAGAATGATGTTTCTAATGGCTCTGTTTAGGTGAATCCATAGTTAATTTTTAAAAGCAGCAGAAGAAAGGAAAATTAAAGTTGGGTTAGCTTTAATATGACAAGGCAATCACATGTTAGAAACTAAATTTTGGCCATAGGTCACCTTTGCAAATTTTCAAGAGAAAAGGGAAAGAAAAACATAAAACTTAAGTTTGTCATTGGCATCTTGATTATCGATTAGTCTGGATATAAAAGTGAAAAAAAAAAGGATTGAAGAAGGAGGAAATTTCATGAAGCAGGAGTCGATGAGACAACATAGAAAATAAGTATAGAAAAGTAATATAGATGTGTGTTTTTAAAAGAAGTACAATTGTCCTGGAGGAATAAGGCAAAGGCAAAGGCAAAGGAAGTCCTAATTGGCGCCCCGTCCTGAAGGGAGATGAGTCAGGTGTGTGGTCACGTCCTTAGACCCTCTCCATTGGGGATTTTACCAGATAAAAATGAAATCATCAACTCATGGGTGCAAAGTTCATATGAGGGACCCTTTTCTGATTTCAATGACTTCCATCTCTACTGTTGAACCTTTTAACTTGAAACCTCTCAGTTTGATATATGAGGTTTCATACATGAGGCTTAGAGCATCGGAAATCCTGTAGGTGATAGAGTTGTTTCGTGGCCTCGGCGAGGACATCTGTCAGCTTGATGTTGCTCAGTTCCATCGGCTGTCTGCAGCGGGACATAAAGCAAATCAGAGGGCACAGAGCTGTGTGACACCCTGGTCCTGTCCTTAAGTAACAAACCCAGCATGGTGGTGCACACTTATAATCCCAGAAGACGGGACTGAGGAAGGAGGATTGCTTCAAGTTTGAGGCAGACCTGGGCTACAAGTTCAAGAGCAACCGGAAGAGCCTACCTCCAAAAAAGGAGGAAATAAAAATGTTTTAATTACCCTTCACAGTATGGTGTGTAGGAACATGCCGACAAAACTTTTGTAAATCCAAAGCCTGTAACTCTGGAAGAATCTGACTTTGACATGCTTCTCCAATGCTTCATAGCTGCAAATTCCAATAATGGACGAGGGTGAGGAGAAGGCCCCCCCAAAAAAAAAATAATAATAAAACCCAGACCTATTCCAAATCCAGAAAATTCTAGCATGACCAACCTGGTCCACGACATAGATATCGACATGAAATGTCCTGTTTGCAAATTATGTACAAATGTGATAGGCTTATGTCACAGTATTGAGGCATAGAGACTCCAATCTTAATAAATTTGCTGTCTGTTGACTACGTAAGGGAAGAGCTGTGACATGAAAATATATGTTTTTGCTATTTCCATCTTAGGAGCCTTAGGGAGTCTCTTTCCCAAAGATTTTTTGAGGCAATGCTCCCAGGGCCAAACCTAGGTCCCTCAACTTACTTCCTTGGATGTTTTCTCTAAGAGTTAGTGACATGACATCCCTTCAGGGTCACCAGAAATGTTGGGAAATAAACAGAATGTCCCTACAGACCACCTGGATGCCTACCATGCTATAATGCTCTCTCGTGTTCCTGGTGTGGATTCTCTTCCTCATTCTCTTCAATTTCTCCTGCTCATCAGTTGACTATTAGCTAAATAATCTATTCTACCGATGCAGGAAAGGCACGTGCTACTTTCTGATCATGCCTGTATACAACTGCGTGACCAGAAGCAAGTTAAGGAAGAAGGGGTTTGCTTTCAGCTGAGTTTGAGGGGGATCATCATGCAAGGGGGAGGGCATGCCAGTAGGAGAAGGAAGCTGGAAGCAGGTACAAAAAAGAGAAACAGGCTGGGCGTGGTGGTGCACATGTTTAATCCCAGCACTCGGGAGGCAAAAGTAGGAGGATCGCTGTGAATTCAAAGCCACCCTGAGACTACATAGTGAATTCCAGGTCAGCCTGGGCTAAGTGAGACCCTTCCTCTGAAAACCAAAAAAGAAGAGAACAAACAGGAAGTAGGATGGGGCTATCAAATCTCAAGATCCCCCACCCCCACGCCATGGCCCACGTTTTTCCGCTGCAGCTGTATTTCCTCAAGACCCCACAGGCTCCCTGATCAGCACCGGCTTGTGAAGCAAGGCTGGGTTCAAACCCATGAATGTGCCGGGGACGTTTCACATTTAGACCAGGACAGAACAAAATGCCATGGCTAATTAGAAGAAATAAGATGTGTGATATTCTTTACATTTATGATAAAGCAAGTCAGTTGATGTAGGATTTTGGAGGAGCGGGTAAACATAGAGGGGGGAAAAAAAAAAAGAAGAATTTCGTTAGGAAAAGGTGAGTCTAGGGCCCACCAGCCATTTGATTCTGGTCCATGAGGTACTGAACAATACACACAGACGATCCCACACCCCCACCCAGATAATGCCACAACAGCTGGTGAGTTTGGGCTTTCCTGATCGTCACACCCTTCTAAATAGCTCAATTCTCTACAACAAGATTTTTATTTTTCTCTTTAGGTATTTCCTAGAAATATATTCCCCAAATAGCATTTCTAGACATAATTGATATTGGCTTTGAGTCCCCACCCACCCCTCCCCCGCTGCGAACTTAACCTTCGTGTAAATCCTGCAGCATTGCTCTGAGGAAGCGCAGTGGTCTCTGATTGCTGCAGAAAACGCTCCATGCACAAGATATACGTGGGTGTCACTTGTCAGAGAAGAAGGATCGGGTGGTGGAGGTCACGGCCCTGGTCTGGCTGGCTGTGGCTTTCTCGTTCCACTTCACCATAGCCTGTGTGTGCGGTGCAGGAGCCTGGAGATGAGCTGGATCGGGAGGAGCCTCATGAACCTCACACAGTGACTTCCTGTGGATGTCAGATTTCTGCTAGAGTCAGGACAAAGACTTTCCCACCTCAGATATCTTCATGCATAACAAATGCTGTGTTTTGTTTTGGTGTGTGTGTGTGTGTGTGTGTGTGTGTGTGTGTGTGTGTTTTGTTGTTGTTTTTTTTTTTTTATAATCAAAGAGGGTCTGTCCTAGGAAGTTGGGCTGGCCTTCCCTGGAGTGTTAAATTGTTAGGCGTAAGCTATGTATCCAGTAGATGGCACTCTTAGGCCTCAGACCTCAAAGCTCGCCACCAGTTGACTGGCTGTTCCTCCACGTTTGCTTACAGATCACAACAGAATCCATGCCACAGACGTCCTGCATGCCGTTTGGTATCTCACGACGCAACCAATCCCAGGCCTCTCAACGGTGATCAATGATCATGGGTCAGCAAGTGACTCGGGTGTGTATGAACTACGTTTGTACTTCCTTGTCAAGGACAGGAACTCAAATTTTCTTTTTTTTTTTTTAATATAAAATTTTTTTAAAAATGCTATCAGTCTTTTTTTTTCTATCCCGTTCCCATTCTCTGCTTAGATTCTGACAGCGGGCTTACGCATGGACACATGGGATATGTGTTTTCAAAAATGTATCACGGGCCAGATGACAAGTATGGATGCCTGTCCGGGAACATCCCTGCCTTAGAGTTGATGGCCTTGTATGTCGCTGCTGCCATGCATGACTATGACCACCCTGGAAGGACCAACGCTTTCCTGGTGGCCACAAGTGCACCTCAGGTGAATGAGCTTGCTCTGACCTCCTTGAGGAGAAATCATTTAGGATAGAGATGTCCTGGAATAGAAATTACTGTCCAGAATTTCTTCTTGTGTGTGTGTGTGTGTGCGTGTGTATGTGTATGTGATCAAGTGAGGGGGGGCGGAGGACGGCCTCCTACGGCGTTCCCCAGTTGCCATCCACTTTTTCTGAGACATGGACTCTCACTGGCCTGCAGATGACCAAGTATAGACTGGCTGGCCAGCACGCCTCTGGGATCCCCCTGTCTCTGATGTACCAGTTCTGGGATTACAAGGATCCCCCACAAGGCCAAGCATTTTTGTATGTGGGTTCTGGGGATTGAAGTCAGGTCCTCGTGTTATAAAGTGAGCACTTTACAAACTGAGCCATCTCCACAGGCCCTGTTCATTTTTTTTTAGTATATTTTATTTATTTGGGGAAGAGAGAGAGAGGGAAAGAATGGGCATGCCAAGGCCTCCAGCCACTACAAACAAACTCCAGAATCTTGGCCCCAGGTTCTCTCGATACTTGACTTCAAACATTTTTGTAAGTGGCTGTCCTCTTTACTTTTCTTGCATCTTCTTTTGGTGTTATTAAAAACACAGATAGATGGCAGACAGATCGATCGATCAATTGACCGATAGACAGATAGATAATCGTTAGTTATTAAATAAAGGGGCTTATTTTTCCACGGATGAGAGTCAGGAAGAAGTGTTTGGATTATAACTTTCTCAGGGATTCTATTCCTCTTCAGCAGTCATGCATAAAACAAGAAAATAATTTCGTTAAGCCTGATGTAGAAAGGAACCAAACTGGTGTGTGCGCATATATGTGCATGTTTACATGTAATTTTTGTGCCTTACAAAGAAACCCAACAGAAAATGGTTAAGAAAGAGTAGCTCTATTATGGTATGTTGGCACAATTGCAGTAATTTGCACCAAAAAAAAAAAAAAAAGTGTTACGGAATGTAAGGTATGCCACAGAAAAGGAACTTCAACCCAGGTCAGTCATTAACAGGTAAAGATACGGCACCAAGGGCCCAGCAGCCACTACCACACTGCAATGCTTCGTCGCATGGGCCAAGTCATTTAAAAGCACTGCATAATTCTCGTTTTCAAAACTTCCTTTTCATGTTTAAAGCTTCAGCTTGCTGCTCACCGGTGTCTTGCTGTTTCCGCAGGCCGTGTTGTACAATGACCGCTCGGTACTGGAGAACCACCACGCGGCCGCAGCCTGGAACCTCTTCATGTCCCGGCCAGAATACAACTTCCTAGTTCACCTGGACCACGTGGAATTTAAGCACTTCCGTTTCCTAGTGATCGAAGCCATTTTGGCCACCGACTTGAAGAAACACTTTGACTTTGTAGCCAAATTTAATGCGAAGGTAAATAGATCTCTACCAGGCTTCACTTTACAACCATCTTAAAGGATGTTTTAGAACCACAGTGTTGAAAAGAAGTCATTGGCCATCAGCTCTCTTATGCCAATGGTTAAGAGGAAATGTAGTAATGTCTTCTTTGTAAAAAGCATCAGTTAGGCATTATAAATCTAGGCTCCTAAGTAAACGGGATATGTAGATAAATAGATACATATATATGTGTGTATCTATCTATCTATCATCTATCTATCTATCTATCTATCATCTATCTATTTTTATGACTTGACTCTATAGAGGAATATTTACTATCCCTGTGGTTTCTATTTGATTTAATGCATAACCATCTCTATGACATCATTATTTATATGTGTTATCTGACAATAGTAGATATTAAAAGCTTGAAGAAGAGTTTCATGTATCAAACATAAATGCTCAAATATTCTAGATAATCAGGATCTCTCTTATGTACTTATTTTAATAGAAATTGATAACGTATGTTAACTTTAGGTAGGATTTCATGTAAATTTCATAGTTAATACATTAGCTATCATTCATTATTTTACTTTCTGTTAAGCTATTTTGGTTTATGTAACCCTATAATATTTTAACTATCTGAAGTCCTAATGTTTGACAGTCTAAGCTCTACTTTTCAAAAGGGCAGTAGTCTTTTATTTTCTTTAATTCAACTTTTGCTTTCATTGAGACAAAAAATAAAAAACTAACATTATCACTCAAACAGGCAAATGATGATGTTGGAATAGATTGGACCAACGAAAATGATCGTCTACTGGTGTGTCAAATGTGTATAAAGTTGGCTGATATCAATGGGCCTGCTAAATGTAAAGAGCTCCACCTTCAGTGGACGGAAGGCATCGTCAGTGAATTTTACGAACAGGTGAATAGCTTCGCTGATTACTCTGTCCCAAGTTGCATGTCCCAATTGGTTCATCAACATTTCCCAAAAAAAAAAAAAACTGTGAAAAATAGGTATTTCACATCCATACTTGTATCAGATACACACTAGCCAATTTTTATGAGGGATTTAAAAATGACATGTCAAAACTGGCCTCCACTTGAATTCATTAAACCCTTAAGATAAAATTATCTGCACACAGCTGAGTATGGTGGTACATGCCTTTTATCCCAGCACACAGGAGGATCACCAGGAGTTCAAGGCCACCTGAGACTACATAGTGAATTCCAGGTCAACTTGAGATAGAGTGAGACCCTACCTTTGGGGAATGAATATATATATCTGCATTCACTTTGGGGGAAGATGTTATGATAAAGTACTGTCAGAAAATTATAAAATACTGTGAATCTACAGACTGATTTATTATAGTAAGGGCTAATTTAAATGGAATGGAAGAATACACACTAAACTTATTTTTATTAATTTCCTAATAGACTTAAAGGAAAGTAATATATGGAGACACTAATAAAATGTACATTCCACTTGATATCATAACATGAGAGTTTATACCCTCCTGAGAAGCCAGCACAGTAACACAAGCATCGGCAATCATCTCCACATAACCCTGCGTGGTCTGACTCTATTTAAGTTTTCTGCCTAGCCGTGTGAACTGTTCTTTGTATGAAGAATGGGAATTGGGCTGGAGAGATGGCTTAGTGGTTAAGCGCTTGCCTGTAAAGCCTAAGGACCCAGGTTTGAGGCTCAGTTCCCCAGGTGCCACGTTAGCCAGATGCACAAGGGGGCGCATGCGTCTGGAGTTCTTTTGCAGTGGCTGGAATCCCTGGCGCGCCCATTCTCTCCCTCTCCCTCTATCTGTCTTTCTCTCTGTGTCTGTCGCTCTCAAATAAATAAATAAACAAAAAATATTTAAAAAAAAAAAGAAGAATGGGAATTGATGAAATAAAAGGACATGGAAAATAAAAAAAAAAGTGAAAAGGTTTACCCTTGAGGAAACTAGAGATGATAGGATGCCTGTCCCTGGATATTTAAAAGGACATACACATTGAAGAATAGGTGTGCCGTGACGTTTCTTTGGTACATTAGCGAAAGGGTCCTAAACACAGAACGGGTTCATAAAAAGTCCTAGCTTCGGGGGCTAGCAAGATGGCTGTGCAGGCACAAGGACCTGAATTGACTTCTGCGCACCCACACAAGAAGCCCGGCATGGCCATGCATGCGTGTTAACACAGAACTGAGGTGGCGCGCGGGGCACAGAAAGAAATTTGCTAGAGTTCTTTAGTTTACCAGTCTTCTGATAACAACAGCAGCTCTAGGCTCAGTGACAGAAGAGTGACTGAAGAATATACCCCACGTCCTCCTCCAGCCCCTACATGTGGGGCCACATGTGTGTACCATACATAATACACAATACATATACTATAGCAAACATAAACAACAAAATAAATGATAAATCCTTTTCCATTCCCTGAAAACACGATGTGGGCTGGGGAGATGGTTTAGCAGTGAAGGCACTTGCCTACAAAGCCTAAGGACCCAGGTTCAATTCTTCAGATCCCAGGTAAGCCTGATGCACAAAGGTGAGGCAAGCACAAGGTCATACATGCCCACTAGGTGGCACAAGCGTCTGGAGCTTGATTGCACTGGCTGAGGCCCTTGCATGGCAATTCTCTTTCTCTCTCTCTCTTTCTCTCTAAAATAATTTTTTTAATGATCTGAATAAGCTGTACATGGTAGCACATGCCTCTAATCACTACATCCAGAAGGCTGAGGCAGAATCAAATTGAAATACTGAATGAAACCCTGTTTCAAAGGAAAGGGGAGATGGGGACTAACTGTAAAAATCTATAGAAGTTATCAGGAGGCAGAATTCAAGTCAACATTAGAGGAAAAAAAAAAAATCTACAGGCTAAAAGGTACACCCAAGCAGGATGGAAATGTGGATTAAACTTTTAACTGTAGAATAAACTTCTATGGTCATCATATTCAATATTCATACATAGAATAAAAGGTTTACCCTTTGAAAAGTAATGCATTGTGTTTCCTGGGGATGGTCCTAATTCACAGTCAATACTAAAATAGTGAAATGCAGAAAAATATGAAAGAAGAGAAAATTCCACTTTACTATTCAAATGCATAGGTGGCACTATTGTTGATATTTGACATATTCCCTTCTTTAAATTTTCTGGTTAACCTCTTGTTTATGCTTCATTGTTTTTGCTAGAAAAATGTGAAGCAGTTCTAGGCATAAAAACATTTATAGTAGTACTATTAAACATATCAATAGGAATGTCAAAATAATAATATAAAATGTCAGTAATCATATCAATATCAAAGGATCACAGATGATAAAACTTAAAATGATATCTGGGGTTAGCTATTTGCACATTTTTAGATGCCAAATGAAGGGAGACTTTTCTTAGGTTTTAGATTCTTTTGTTATTCCCTTTTCTAGCTAACTGTTCCTACCAAATCCCTGTTTCTAGGGTGATGAAGAGGCCAGCCTTGGTTTGCCCATCAGCCCCTTCATGGACCGCTCTGCTCCTCAGCTGGCCAGCCTTCAGGAGTCCTTCATCTCACACATTGTGGGTCCTCTGTGCCATTCCTATGACTCCGCAGGACTCATGCCGGGAAAATGGGTGGATGACAGCGAAGATTCCGGAGACACTGATGATCTGGAGGAGGAGGAGGAAGTAGTGACGTCACACGAGGAAGAAACCTGTGAAAATAATGAGTCTCCAAGTAAGTCGTAAAATATAGTTCCAACGTTCTTTTCCTGGGAGTTTGGTTTTTTAAACTTAGGTTCAAATGGATTTTATGCTTGTCACAAGTTAAATAGTTCAAGTCTAATCGTTCTTTGCTGGGCTTAATTCTAGGTGGCTCTCTTTTCCCTGATCATAACAATAGAACATTCGGAGTATGGAATTTTCAACAATGTCATATACATGCAAAGCTGTCATGAAACAAAGGAAAGAGTTGAAACTTACCCTTCATCTCCATTACCATGTAGACCAATCATTGGCATTCCTTATGAACCAGATGAGAGAGCAGTATTCTTTCATCATTCAGTCAACAAACAATACTTGTGCAAGTGCCCTGTTCTTGGTACTAAAGATAGAACATAAACTAAACGAAAAGTCAATATTTTCCCTTACCCTCTAAGGAGGTCAGCAGGTACTGAGACAGGCCCGTGCATCTGTAGTACCACAGGTACTGATACTAAGTTTTCTTTTTTATTTTTTTAGGAGATATCAAATATGTTAGAGTGATTTTAAAATTTTATGTAAGATACCCTCGAATTGGGAAACCATCAAATGTGTATTTTAATGTAATGAGGCAGTTGCTTCATAGGAATCTATGTGAAACCGGGATTCTAAGGAAATGACCTGAGGTGGGCATTGGCTGAGGTGTGCAGGGGTGTCGGAAGAAAAGAAGGGACAAGAGAACAACAGGGCCGAAACATGGGGAGCTGGATGATGTTGGGGTTGAAGGTAGAACACCATAGGTTACACTATGGTTTGTAAGAATCAATAATGGTTGTTATTTTTATTTATTTGAGATAGAGGGAGAGGGAGGAAGAGGCAGAGAGAGAGAGAGAAAATGAGCACCCCAGGGCCTCCAGCCAGTGCAAATGAATCCCAGATGCATGTGTTACCTTATGCATCTGGTTGATGTGGATTCTGGGGAGTCAAGCCTGGGTCCTTAGGCTTCACAGGCCTTAACCTGTAAGCCATCTCTCCAGCCCTGAGAAGCATTAGTGGTTTTGTTTTAAGTATTTTTTTATAATTTTCATTTATTTATTTATGAGAGAGAGAATGGGCTCACCAGGGCTTCCAGCCATTGCAAACAAGCTCTAGAAGCATGTGCCCCCTTGTGCATCTGGCTTACATGGGTCCTGGGGTCCTTTGGCTTTGCAGGCAAATGCTTTAACCATTAAGCCATCTCTTCAGTCCCATTAATGGTTTTAACACAACAGTGTGTGTGCTCAATTTCCAATGTAACTGGATTGCTTCAGCTGCTATGATGAGAGCATTCTTGGGGGGTTGGGGTGGTAGCAAGGGTCTCACAGAAGACTGTTGAGATCTGGCTGACTTTGGGCCAGTGACAATGACGTTGACCTCATCTGGTAACAGGCTTTTAGTATACCCATGGCTGACCTAATCCATTTAATTTACCTGGTTGTAAAAACATTGTTCTTCTTCATGCCTTTAAATGTACTCTTTTTAATTTATTTGAGAGAGTCAGAGAGAGAGATTGAGAGAGAGAATGGGCACACCAGGGCCTCCAGCCACTGCAAACAAACACATGTGCCTCCATGTGCATCTGGCTTATGTGGGTCCTGGGTAATCAAACCACGGTCCTTTGGCTTTGCAGGCAAACGCCTTAACCGCTAAGCCATCTCACCAGCCCTTCTTTGTCTCTTAACATGAAAAATGTAGTGAATCGTAATAGAAGTAATAACGCCACTTACCCTGATATTGCACACATTTCCTGTGCTCATGAGAACTCAGTATGTTTTCTTGTTTAAGTGTGTGTGTGTGTGTGTGTATTTGGTGTGCCCATTCTCTCTCTCAATCTCTCTCTCAATCTCTCTCTCTGACTCTCTCAAATAAATTAAAAAGAGTACATTTAAAGGCATGAAGAAGAACAATGTTTTTACAACCAGGTAAATTTGTGTGGGAATATATGACAGTTCTGGAATGAATGTGCCACACACAGTGTGCACGTAGAGGTCAGAGGACAGGTGAGTCCTTGCCTTCCACCTCATTTGAGGCAGGATCTTTCGATCACTGCTGTGTTCATGAGCTTCCAGGAACTTAATTTCTCTTCTCTTCTCTTCTCTTCTCTTCTCTTCTCTTCTCTTCTCTTCTCTTCTCTTCTCTTCTCTTCGCTTCGCTTCGCTTCGCTTCGCTTCGCTTCGCTTCGCTTCGCTTCGCCTCGCCTCGCCTCGCCTCTCCTCTCCTCTCTTCTCTTCCTTCTCCTCTCCTCCCCTCTCCTCTCCTCTCCTCTCCCCCACCTCTCTCTCTCTACCTTCCTTCTGGCCATAGGCACACAGGGATGTCAGAAGCCCACCACACGAACTCCATCTGGAGCTGGAGCCCAAGACATGAGACTCCAGAGTTACTTATCCATGCACTAGCATTCTCTTTTACTTGGTTTTCATCTCAGTCAAATGGCCTATTGCCTTATGAAAGAGAAGACGGTTGTCTTTTGGGATATAATTGGAAGGTGTCTGTCATGGAACCCCTTCAAAAGAGCTTTGTCCCCATGATCCCTGAGGTATTGTGACTTGACCTCAAAAACATTAACACACCCCCCCGCCACCCTCCTCTCCGTCTCTTGGCATTTCGAGTTGAAGGACCCGGGTCAGTCAGGACGTTATTTATCAGGTTCAACCTGTCTGCCTCAGTTTGAGCTGGGACTGCTGCACAACCTTTCTGTCCAAAGGGCTGAGTCACCAGGCTGGTCTCAGATTGTCACGTGATCTCCTGACCTCCCCATTTTTATCAAGCACGTTGGAGCATCCATGAGAAGTCTAAGGACTGTGTTAACATGTGGCTTTCAGTGGCTAACTAGTTGCCTTACACTGAACTTTTAAATCATTCCATCCACAGCGATTTGGAAGCATTGTTTTAGAAATTTGATCTAGAAAGTGTTCCTTTGCATGCCCGGCTGGATGTTTGTGGAGTCGTATTGCAGATCTAGGGCTTGGCCGCACAGCATTATGAACTTCGACTCAGCCTCCTTTTACAAAGACGAGCACAGGGTTCAAACGCCCCAGTAGGACCTCCAGGGTGTGTAGAGAAGGCACACGGCTATGAATTCCATGGCTTGTTTTGGTTCTTCATAATATTCATTTCCAAGTTCGTGTTGGCTCAGGTGGTTGCTTTGACTTAACCTGAATACTTAAGTTCTGAAAAAAAAAAATATTAATTATGCACCGGTAAGTGCTGGAGTTTATAAAAGTTGGATGTTTCCCAGGAAACACAGAATGAAACGTTGCAGTGTGGTGTCTAGAGAGAGGGCTTTTAGCCCACCTCATAATTAAATCTGAAGGATTCCTAGGGCCAGCTAAGAGGTTTCTAATGAAGCACTGAGCTGTACTTGGAATCAGGGCAATAAGGACTCTTTGTTCTCCTTTCAAAAGGTTCCAGAGCTGAATAATTTGGCTCCCACGCACCCAGGCTTCAGACCACCTGCAGATTCTCATCTACGCACATTTATTTGGGACAAACTTTCTCCTACGTCACCTTACTCAGCACAATTCCACGGAGGTTTACTGCTAACATTTAACAGCATTAGTAACAGAACAGCTGTCCTGGGGGGGTGCTGCCCTAAAAGAAAAAGAAAATAATTTTTAAAAATGGAGCTTTTGTGAGCCTCCTTACCATAATTGATCAATACTTGAGCAGCAGGGGTTTCTTATCACTGTGGTTCAGATCTGTCCTTCGCCCAGTGAACGTCTGTGACTTTCACAATTCAAACGGTAAAGTTAGAAGGCGTGTGCATGTTTTCAAGCTTCTCAACAGAAATGGCTTTATGCTTCATTGCCACAAAATCAAAGTAGAAATGGGCGAGTAGATGGCTTTGTTAGAATGATCTTTAATTTGCTTCTAAAAACCAAAGTTACATTTTATTGGCCTTAATAGAATGCAACAAACTCTGTTTTTAAGGCAGGTTACACTCTGTCACTCAGGCTGGTCTGGTATCTGCAACATCCTCTTGCCTCTGCCTCCTGAATGCTGGGGTTACAGACATGCCCCACCACATCCAGAACTAGAATGTCAGTGAACTTTAATAGAAAGTCAATAAATACAAAAGAATATTCAGTATAACTTATTTATATTTTAGATCAGACAGATAGACAGGGTGATGGAGGTAGATAGATAAACAGATAGATGGATGGGCAGATAGATAGATGGATAGATAGATGATAGATAGATAGATAGATAGATAGATAGATAGATAGATTGATTATAGATAGATAGATAGATGATGCATAGATGAAAGATAAATAGAAGATAGATAATAGACAGATAGATAGATAATGAAATCCTATCTTAAAAAATAAAGAATAGCAGAGTAAAATATGCTGGCTGAAAGCCTTAGGATCTTGGAGAAGAGCTGGTTAATGAAGGGCCATCTCTATGTTAATTGGAGCGAAGTTAGGCATTCTTCCCTACCACAAAGACAAAGAGAGAACAGTCTTTCCTTCCTTCCCTCCACCTGGACCCCTGACTACTTCCTTGTTTTCTTCTTGTTCCCCTAGTCCTTCCTCCTTCATCCTTCCCCTCCTTTTCTCTCCCCTCCACTGCTCTTATCTCTCCTCCCCCCCTCCTCCCTTTCTCTGCCTTCATTTCCCTCCCCCTTGTTACCAGAGGTCTCTAGGTGTTTCCAGGGTTCCTTATTCAAAGAACCAGAAAACACTCACGCACACACACACACACACACACACACACACACACACCACATGGAAAATACAACAGCAAGGAACTTTATTAAGAGCAAAGCTGCAGTAAAGAGCACATGCAGTCTCTGAGGGAGAGATTACCTGAGGACCCTGGGTATTGTCTGGGGGAGGGGAGCTTTCTATGGTGTCTGGAAGGAGGAGGAGCTGGTTCAGAAGGCTGTGGTTTGGGTGATTCTCTGGTTTGACTGACAGGTTTGGGTTAGATAACCTTTTTCTCTAAGGCACATGTATCTTCCCATGCATGATACCAGTGGTTTTAGTCAGTGCAATGCCCAATTACGCACTGGTATAAAGATACCAAGTAAAGGATTTTCTCTAAAAGTGCACAGTTTGCCTTCTCACATATACACCCCAAACCAGTCCCAATCACAAGGATCCCTGTCTCCTGATCCCAGATATGCCTTGGAACAACTATGAGTAGAAACTGACCATAAAAGGGGATTTGCTAACAGTCACTGAGAGGAGAGACTTACTGCATTTTTGGACCAGCGTGCATGTACATTAAGCACCCAGGGTTACCACATTGTCATCAGGTTGCTAGGGACATTGATAGGTCTGGGGTATATTGTGGTCCAAGCCAGGAGGCGTCTTAGTTTGTGAAGTTATTCCTTCGCTTGTCTGACTCACTCTGTCCTCCGTCTCCTTGCCTTCCTTCCTCTTCATTCTCATTCAGTTTTTGTCTCCCTCCTCCCCTTCCTCCGTCATTATCCACCTTATCACCATCATCATTACTTTAATTCTACTGTGGTAAAGTCACTTAACAATCTCAGATATTCTAGAGATCTGGTGTGCCACATTGCATTTTTTTAAATATATTTTTATTTATTTGTTTGAGAGGAAGAAAGAAGCAGAGAGAGAATGGGCACTCTGGGGCTTTCTGTCACCAAACAAATTCCAGATGCGTGCGCCCCCTTGTGCATCTGGCTTACGTGGGTCCTGGAGAGTTGAGCCAGGATCCTCTGGCTTTGCAGGCAGATGCCTTAGCCACTAAGCCATCTCTCCAGCCCCACGCTGCATTTTTTAAGTCAGCAATATTGTGCTGGCACTGTCTTTCTTGATTATGTTGTTGCCTGAGAGGGTGGCTCCCAGGCTGAATTTTATCTATTTTGCAAGGGGACAAAGAAAGGATTTCCAGTTACGTTCCGCAGTGAACGTTCTAAGAGGGCAACTGGGGTTCTATAGTCTTGGGGGGGGGGAGTTACCTGTTAAAAATGTAGTCAAGCTAAGAACAATGGTAAAGGTGCCTTGGTCACAATTGTATGTGTGTCCCAAAGCAAACCACGTATTCATTTTCTGGTTGTACTCTCCAGTAGAGTGCACACTCCTTTCAGCAAAGCTAGTCTCGTCAATCTTTGTTTCGACAGCATTCCGGCAAACTGAAAAGTGCTTACCTGTTGGTCTGTGTCATTTTGGTTGATGGGTCCATGTCATGAATAAATGTCGAAAACAGTAAATAATTACCTTTTGTTTGTTTGTTTTTTGTTTTTCAAGGTAGGGTCTCACTCTGGCTCAGGCTGACCTGAAATTCACTATGTAGTCTCAGAGTGGCCTCTAGCTCTCGGAGATCCTCCTGCCTCTGCCTTCCGCGTGCTCTATTAAAGGTGTGCGCCACCACGCCTGGCTAATAATTATCTTTTTAAACAAACTTCTTCCTTATGCTTCTGTGCCTGTATTGTTATCCCCATCATTTTACATTTTCATGTATCTATATGGCTCAAAAATAATTCAAGGTCATTTGATGTCCTTTTCTGTAAAATGCTTTTTTTTTTTTTAAATTGGGCTGGAAAGATGGCTTAACAGCTAAGGAGCTTGCCTGTAAAACCTAAGGGCACAGGTTCAATTTCCCAGAATGCACATCAGCTAGATGTACATGGAGGTGCATGTTTCTGAGGATGGTTTTCAGTGGCTAGAGGCCCTGGAGCACTAATTCTTTATCTGCCTCTTTCTCTCTCTCAAATATTTTTTTTTAAATTTTATATTATTGTTCCATAGTGAAAGAAATTTCTGTATTGTTGTAATGAAAGTGGTAAAAGAATCATTAGCACTTCAACAATAGATGCCTGCAGAAAGACCCCCCCCTCAAGAGATCTGATGCATTTGACACATCCCATAACCACTGGCTTTGAATTTTCTTTGCTATCGTTCATATTTCTTCCTCCTTTCTTCTACATTAAAGACCCAGATATCCCTTTCCAATCATCCCAGAAATGTTTGTGGTCAGTGTAATGTTTCATTGATGTCAGAATTTCCTGGGGACCCCTCTTCCTTACCATTTTACCACTCACTAACATGTAATCACTGGCCTGGATAATTATAGAATAGGAAATAGAAGTAATTCATCTAGTAGAAACCTACTGAATACTTCCTAAACCCTGGGGCTTTGTGGATTTGCACACAACAGGAGAGGTCAGTGCTTCTGAGCTGGGAGAGTTGATATATAATGGGGGGGGATGTTTGCCTAACTTCTAAATGTTAAGCCTAACTCTAATGGGTCTCCCCAGAGGAAGGAAACATTACATTCTTCTTGCCCAGAGAAGCTTAGACAGCTTCTGTGTAAGCCTCTCCACTCGTTGCTCAGAACACTCCCACCCAGCATAGACCCATTTGTAGTAACCTTCTCATTTGCGGCTCCTTGTCCAATAGCCTTTTCTCATTTCATCCATTTGGTACTCCATGAATAACATGAAAATAATTCACATATACCCACCAGGCCATTTAATTTAGTACTGTTTGTTTTTAAGGAAAGAAAACTTTCAAGAGGAGGAAAGTCTACTGTCAAATAACTGAACACCTCCTGCAGAACCACAAGATGTGGAAGGAGGTCATTGAACAGGAGCAGCGGTCAGGGGCCATAGGAAACCAGTCGCTAGACCAGGCCCCGCCGCAGCACGCCTCCGAGCAGATCCAGGCCATCACGGAGGAGGAGGAGGACAAGGGGAAGAGCAGAGCAGAGGAGCTCCTGGCCCCAGAGCAGAGCCTGTGACCCTGGATGGAGCGAGCTGAGTTTCCCGACCGAAGGACTTCTCATAGACTCTTTTCAAGCCAGCACAACACTTAGACACAATACTGTAGAACTACGAGAAGACGGGCAAACGGCTCTGGCATTGTGAGATTCTTTCTACTCTGTGTGTTTATTTTTACAGTGAGGTCCAAGGCTGAAGACTTGCTCAAAGAAGCATTCACTCTGCAACACCAGCTTCTAAGGATTTTCTAAAAGAAGGAAATATGTATGTGTGTGTCTGTGTGTGTGTGTGTCTGTGTGTGTGTGTGTGTATATAAGCTCCCACATAGATTCATGTAAAACATTCACGCACACACATGTAACACTGCGAGCCAGAGTGGCTGGCTCTACAGTTAGTAACATTCATATTAAGATATATAATGGTCACTGTGACAATAAATCACGAAGAATGACACAACACAAGGCAACGCTTAGCCGGGAAGCAACGCCAGCAAATGCAGGTTATCAGCTAAGAGGCTTTCGCTCTCTGTACTAAGGAATGAAGGTTCTAGAGCATTGTTTGAATTCTGGTACATCCTGCCAAGTCCGGTGTGTGTGTGTATGTGTGTGTGTGCACGTGCGCGTGTGAATGCGCACGCACACACAAAGAGAGGTGGTTGTGGTTTTGGAGCTTGTACAGCCATAGCAGATGACTCAGTATATGTGATCACACAGGTCTGAAAGAGAGCCATTGTGCATGCTCTCCACTTAGTTTCCATGCAGGTCCCTTTGCAGAGGGAGGGCATGGATGGGTCAAGTGATTGGCTACCGCTGCGCACCACCAGCCTCCCGCGTGCAAGGTTGTGCTTGCCTAATTGTAAGCACGTATGTCACTGTCCTGAGATTCAAACGCCATGTAAGGGCTGACATTCTTTATAAATGAGCACACACACACACACACACACACACAAAGTGGCTGGAATCAGCTCTTCTCATGAAGAATTCTTAAAGGATACCAGGAAAGGAAGTCCTTTTAACAGTGCTGTTTCCTAACTCTTTTTAATTTGCTGCAAAATGGGTAATAGTAGGAGGAAGAAAAGAAACAGAAACCTTCTGTGGACTTTGTGACAAGATGAAGGGAAAAAAAAAATGTCAACTTAGGCAATCAATATTGACATCAGGAAAGTCTGACCCGTGGTACAGGTTAAAGGTTGGCTTTGAGGGAAGTTCACTCTAATCCCCCTGTTTGGGTGGCATTTATTCCACACACTGTTGAGAGTGTAGCTTCCATGTGCCCCGTGGCCCATTCTTTTGGCAGGAAAGATTGTAGACGGATTGTTTGGAGATAGGCTATTGTCGAAAGCTAGTTTTCGGGTTTTTTTTGTTTTGTTTTGTTTTTGGTTTGTGTATTTATCTACACTTGTTTATGCTGTGAGCCAAACCTCTATTTAAAAAGTTGATACACACTTTCGATATTTTATTGCATACCATAATATGTGTCATGAATAGTTACCTTGATGTAAATATAAAGATTTTTTTTTTTGTTCTGTGTAGATAGTTAGCTCTTTTTTAAAACAAAAAAGGGAAACATTTTATAAGGTTATATTTTAATCACCATTTTTATACATTGTAGCTATCTCCAAGCCCAGTAACAGGGTTGATGGTCCGTTTGCACAGGCGTCTATGGGCAATCATCTACCCCATTCTCGTTTCAATGATGACCTGATACCGTTAACTGTTTTCCTTTTTGCCGTTAGATGAGGAGGATATGAAGAATATGTTTTCAGGGCTAACAACTGCTAACTGACTGCATCTGAGATCTTTATCTCCAAGATGAAAGGCTTTTTCAACCAATACCAAGTTGTTACAGTGGGTGTTCATTTCTCTCTAACGCTTCTGGCTGTCACCCATTCTCTTAGGCCTGAGTGTACAGACCTGTTTGTCATCACGATCTCTTGGCTTTCCAAAACACTTTTCCTCACTCAGAAATCCTAGGAAAAGATTGCTTACAGGAAAAATTCCTTTGTATCCCTCCCTTCCAAAGCAAAACCCATGGCACTTTTTTTTTTGTTTGTTTTTCAAAGCTGACAAAGATAATTAAAAATAAAATGTGATTTCAAGGCAGGTTGTCGAATGAGTAGGGAACTTGGAAGAGGATCACGTGGACGCTGAGCTGCCTGAGCCCCTTCAGGCACACATATTTCAGTCTTTGCCTGAATCAACTCCAGGTCATCTGTATCCTGCACTTCCTGAATTCGTTCCATTTTCTCTGTGTTGCCCATGTATCCCTTTTTGTAAAGTCTACTGTAAGGCAAGTACCTCCCCTCAGTGAAGTGAGCTGTTGTCCTTCCCTGGCAATTAAAAAGAAAGAGCATTTATGCTCATTGACTCTTTGTATATACTTAAAAACGTATCCTTAAAAACGTATCCCCTTCTCCAAATGGACATATGTCTCTACAATAAATATAAATGGATAGAAAGGCTAGGTGTGGAGCAAGTGAATGACAGAGCCATCGTGATTGTGCAGCTGTGTCCTGACGGTTTTATTGAAGCTCAGAGTCCCCGAGGGGGCCAGCGTGGTATCATTGCAAGGGTCTCAGCAAACTGCCTGGCTCTGGTCTTGTTTCTTTCACTTTAAAGTTACATGAAATCATAAGAATATTAGTGATCGGAGTGCTCAGAATCTCCTTATCCAGAATTGTGTTCATCTACCCACACGTATAAGTGATTTTTTTTTTTCCCTTAGAAAACAAATAACATTGAGAGATGGAAGTCACCTAAAATACAGGAATGGAGAACTACCGAGTATTTAGTGTCTAACCTTCATGCCCACCTCATCTCAAAGGATGTTGAAGGACATATAAAAACATTTTTCCCCATTAGTGGCGCTCTCCCCTTTTGGGGTGACAGCAGCAGTTCCATGCTCACTTCCCACTTTAGAGCTCACATTTTGTGGTGCGATGTGTGTGTTGCCATTTCCTACAGTTTCATACGAGCCTTTAGAGGTGCCATCCGATCAACTCAGGTCTTTCAATGAAGGAGTTTCTACCCACTTAGGAGATGGATCGTTGTGTAGACAGCCACGGCGTGTTGGTGGTAGAGGAGATTGGAACCAGTTTCTCTCTGTGGAGCAGACACTTAGGCCTATGACGTACGCTGTCAGTGTCATTGTCAACATGCTAACAGAATGTCTTTCTAGTGATTGAAGCTGACCTTTGGAATATTATCTCCTTGGTGAAAGCACCACTTTTTGTTTGTTTGTTTGTTTGTTCGTTGTTACCTAACTGTAAAATATATATCTATATATATAGTCATTTTTACGAGACCTGGTTTTGTTCTCAATAAAAGATGAACTCAGAGGCTCTGTATAGGAATACATCTCTACTGGTCCGCATCCATCTGCCATCTGAAAGAATGTCCTCATATTACATTTAGGAAAGAATCTAGGTTCCACAAACACAATACCAGTTCTGTCTGTTCTATTTTGGATGAATTCCAGAGCAAATCCTAACCATTGAAACCCACAGTAATACAAAAGAAAAGCAATTGACTATCATACAGGCTGTTTATTAGATGTTTGTACTTGACATTTCCCAGTGTCTTCTGCCTTTCTTTCCCAGAGAACTTTCTTGAAGGTCAAAGCTGTGCAAAAGGCATGAGACTCAGGCCTATTCTTTGTTTAAGAGATGGAAAAAAAATAATAAATTATTTTCTAAATAATAAAAACATGAAAATTATCATTGTAAATAAAGTTTAAAGTTTGAAATGACTCCTTGACAAAAGTGAAGTATTGGTGTGGGAAACAACTACTGACTAATGATAAGTGAATTATCCAAAAATCACATATATTCCACTTTGGGAGACAATCTTGGTGCTTACACACCATGGGACTCTCCACTTCCCCGTCACGCAGATAAGGGACATACTGCCCTTCTTCCTAACCTTAGTTTCCACTGAATGCCTGTCCTGATTGTTACGGTATTCAGAATGAAACTGACTTTCCATGCTGGCTTAAGGCTATTATAAATGAGTGCCCTTTGAATTCCCACAGATTGAATTATATTGAAATGCTCCTGATTTTTCAATGAATCCCTTCATTATTGTAGAAAAAAATACCAACAAAATTTCTGATGCTAACAGTTCAGCCTCGGGTAATGTAAAGGAAAAACCATGAAGTACTTGGTGGAAACCAAATTCAGTTTCGTCAGTATATTTCATGAGCGTCCTTCTAGATCTTTCATTTCTCCTGTGACTTCTCCATAAAGCAATACTATGAATATGCAAATATCATCAGTGTATCTTTAAAATCTGTTCAAGCAAGTTCAAAATTTAACATGCAAGACCAAGTCATTTCAGGCAGAAAGGATTCAAAAATTATTCTTGAAATTCCTAATCAGATGAAGTCCTATGTTCATAGCTTATCAATTTGTTTCTACAGAAAATCTTCACATTCTTATTGGAAATCAATTAATAAATTAAGCTGTTGGCTCTGAATTAACTGAAACACAAACCATCATTTAGATAGTTCTACTTGAGTTTTTGAGGAAGCATATGTGCGATTCATACCCAGGGACAACACACTGTTAACGACATGGATTTTAGTACATATTATGCAGCATGAATATTAGGCACCTAATCTATTGTGCTTATTAAAATAACACTGTTTCTATCTGACCTAATGTTGCCTTCTGTCTTACCTAAAGCCAGGTCCTTATGACCACACTAGCAAATTATCCTATCATTAGGTTAAAGAAGCATCAAAAATATTTGACCTTTTGTGTGTGCATATGCCAAACATGTTTGCAGACACATAAATGAAATTGTGGCCTTATTTGCCTAGTGGAAGTCAGTTTTCAGATTCAAAAAGTATTCATTCCCTGAATTCATGTTAATGCAGGCATAAAAATATGTCTTTGGGACTAAATTGGCTCTTAACATAGGCAGAGGTTCTAAAAGTGTCCATGTATCCTGTTTAAAGGTAGCTTTCCTCCATGTCATGTTTCGAAAGCTGCTTAGATTACCATGCATTGGAATGCCTGGCGTTTGCTTTCCTGTAGAGTTGGGGCATACAGAAGAAAAGTGGAACTTTCCCCTTGATAGGAAATGCTAAGCATATCTGTACCTAAGCATGTGTTCTCTCTTGGCATCAAGAAGTGGTTCCTTAATCATGAAAATAGAAGGTAATGCTGACTCTGCATATGTAAGTTCTGTTAGAAATATTTAAATTTGTTTTGTCTTCTTGAAGCAAGGCTATTTTAAATTACTTTGCTAGATTGAGGTAAAACCCATGACATGATGTTTTGTGGGTCTTGAGGCACTGAGTATTTTGACATAACCACAACTAATATCATAGAAATGAAAATTGAAATATTTAGTTATTTTTTAGTACTTTGTGAGGAAAATGTTTTATAATGGGTCCAGTGAGCACACAACACAAATAAAAACTGTGTTTATTTCCAAACATTTAAGTGTCTAAATTACAGTCTAATTTCTTAGGAGTTATCTCCATGCAAAAGAATATATTACCTAGCAGTGTATTGTCCCTGAGGATGTACAAAATTGTTGATTACCACTGCAGATTTTTGGTATTAAATTGTAATACAGATAAAAACCCAAATTCCTCAATGCTAAGGAGAATTAAATATTAATCTTGACTTTTATCACACACTGCCTCTCTGATGAATCACATCCACTTTATCCATCTGTCATGCATGACCAAATGGTAGCTTGGAATATGAAATTCATCAATAGGAAAGCAACAGAAAAGTATTTTTAAAGCTTTAATGCTTTAGATTTCTTTTTTGATTTTCATTCTTAGAAAAGGAAACAAAGCCCAAAATCATATTCATAGGATGAAAGTGTGTGACTTCTCATCAGTTTTTACTTCCCTAATTCAGAATTATTGGACAAAAAAATCAGTAATCCTCCTCAGTTATAATAAGAAAAGTGATATGCTTTTAATGTCAAGTTCAAAGTCATTCCTCTGTTTTCATGAAACTAAGAAGCAAGAAAGGCAGGCTCGAGGACTGGGTGTAAACATTACAAGCACATCCCCTGATACTCTCCATCTTTGTTATAAACCAATTTAGTTATTAGTCACTGTGGAGTAGAGCCACAAAATAGCTCCCCATTTCACCCTGGAATTCCTTTAATGTAATGAGCACTTCCACATTTCCGAATGTGAATTACCCTTCACAGCTTGAAAAGGTTGCTGAGGATGTATCTTCTAGTAATTCCCTACAGGTAGCAAAATGTGAAATTAAGAATAATGGTTCCAAAATGTTTCCTCTGTGTATATAACCTATTGTCTGATAGAACTTCCCGTCACCTCACTTTTAATTTTTTTAATTGATTACTTTTATGACTCACAAAACCTATGTTGTGTCAGATATTTCATTTTTGGATACATATGAGCATACTCCAGTAATATTGTGTTGCTATCATTAAAAATAACCCAAACATATCTATATTCTATGTTCTTGGGGTTTTGATAGCTTGACTTTTAATATATATTTATTCACTTGTTTAAAAGTCACTAATTTTTAATACTCTGTGTAAAATATTTGCATGGCATTTTTTAACATGGTTTGTTTGCTTAACAATTTTTTTCATTAGTGAGTGTCAGTTTATGTCTTAATATATTCTCACAGAAGAATACACACCAGTTTTGCACCAACATGTTTAAATCTGTCAGTTGACAAGCACTGGAAATAAATAGGACTGAATCCCCACAGCCCCTCATATTTCTTCCTAGAGATTTTTATCATGCAAATAACAAACTGAAAAATTGGTGCTTTTATAAATATTGCAAAGCTCTCAATACCAAACAATGGGAACGGTATGTTCTTTGTCTTTCTGTAATGATATTTGCACACACAACTAAAAAATAATAATCTGAGTCCACAGTGTTTTTGATTTGGGTTGGCAACATTAACTTGATTTTTTTTTCATGTAAAATGTGTTATTATTCCTGGTAAACCAGTTGTTTTGATCTATCTCTTCTTGAAAAAAAATGACATTGGACAGTTCTCTAATTCTCTAAGCATTTGACCCTGTATAATATTTTAAACCAGAGAGTATGGGATCAACTTAGTGTTCCTTAAAAAAAGCAATATTTTCAAATAACTGCTGACTAAAGTGATGCTTGAATAGACATCATTTGTATACGGCAATTTTTAACAAGGCTTTTCTTACCAGTCTCAGAAAACTTGATTATGCCCACTAATTAGTAACTTTTCCAAATTTATTGTTTAGAAATGTAAATGTGAAGCATTGTACTTAAACAATAATTTTGCAGTTGAAATAAATTTGGTCCTTCCACCTGTATTTTGCACTTCATATATATGTGGCACTAGTTAGTATCATCTTATCACAAGTATTTGTTAAGTGACATAGTAATAGCTGGTAAAAGTTTTGTAAAATGTAGAATATGTACAGAAAAAAATAGATAAATTGTATTTACTTTATTATTTTTTAGCTTAGACACTATGTTGATACTCTCTTTTGCCAGAACCATTGGAAGTGCCTCTTGGTTTTTATATATAATGATCAATGTGGATGCTATAATGTGAAGATAATGTATAATATAAAAATAAGTCTGTGGTATTATGCTTGATGTGATTATTTGTGCAACACAACTCTTCCACACTTCATGAGGCAGCATATCTTCTTGTATCGAAATACATATGGGCTCTTATCACCCGGTCTGCTCTATAGTGAGACATCCATGGACTTTTTTACACTTTCCAGGGATCCTTTGGGGACTTGAATGGCTGTGGTAACATCTTCCTACCTATTGTTGATGAAAGTATTTTTTTTTTTGATCAAGATATTATGTAGTTCAGGTTAACCTCGAGTTCAATATATAGCTGAAGACAACGTTGAATTTTGGATCCTCCTGCCTCTACCTCCTGAGTGCTGGGACTACAGGTGTGTATCATTGCACCAGGGTATCAAAATCAGGGCCTCTTGCATGCTTAGAAGTCGCTCTACCCACTGAGCTACATTCCCAGTCCTTGTTGCTAATGAATTCTTAATCACATTACTTATTACCTAACTTTCTGCCATTAAGCAGTATCTTTTCTCTTACCAAGTAGCATCAAACCAAGATACCCACGAGTTATACATTTGGCTACAAAATCTCATAAAACAGGCAGTGCTTACATTTATGCTACAAACCTCACGATTTATTCAATAAAATTTAGGGACACACAACATGCTCTGTATGTCTGAAAATAGAATGGTTTCAACGATGAAAAATATTCAACATATATCATTTAATTCACACAAAGTCCTCTGAAACAAATGCAAAGTGTGTGATTTTTGACTGGATTCATGTTTCAATCTTCATGCAATGATTTCTCCATTACCTGTGGGACACCTCAATTTCTAGGTCTGTTTTTTTTTTAAACATCTTTTTATATTTATTTATTTGAGAGAGAAAAAGAGGCAGAGACGGGGGGGGGGAACAGAATGGGTTCACCAGGGCCTCCAGCCATTGCAAAGGAACTCCAGACACGTGCACCATCTTGCGCATCTGGCTTATTTGGGTACTGGGGAATTGAACCTGTGTCCTTGGGCTTCACAGACAAGTACCTTAACCACTAAGCCATCTCTCCAGCCCCTAATCCTATTTCTTTTTAATAATTTCTTTTTTTTTCTCATACCAGACTAAACTTTCTCTAAAAGGAACAGCACATTTCTCACTTGTAGTTCTTTATCTTAGGCAATTATACACTCTCTGTATATACATTTCCTCTCGTTCACTCTCTGCATTTATGCGCGCACACACACACGCACACACACGCACACATACACTTCCAGTTTTCCATAGCATGACAGGACAAGATGGAGTTTCTTGAATTGTGCATTTTGCCTCTGTCCCTGTGGTCCTCGGGGGAAAGAAAAAGGGTCTGGGGGAGAGAAAAAGGGTCTAAGGTCCAGCCTAAAGGAGATTAAGAAATCTCTTTTCCTACAATGAGAAAAGTGGTCTGACATAATGGAATGTTAAAGTGTGCGGCATAAAGGGTGATGTTGAGAAGGTTAATAATCAAGCCAGAGGAAAAAAAGTGAAAGTCACTTAGCCTCAGACAATTTGTATCCCCAGCCCGTCAGCCCTGCAGATCACCCCTATAACCTTGCTGATCTCCGAGGTGTGCTGCATGAGATGGGGGGGCAACCTTTTGAGAAACAATACGATGAGCTCTGAAGTGACGAGGCTTTCTGCTCGTTATGACATACATAAGCTTCAATCGTGCTTTCTTCAGAGCTGGAGATAAGTCTTGAGAATTCTCCCTGACGTCATCCATGACTTTATAAAGGAGCCCTGGGTGCACGTCTGTGGAAAAATGCCCAGGCTGTCTGGAGTCTTCTGGGGGACCTAGGACCAGAAAAAGCTGCGTTGGGGAGGCAGGGTTTCGTGAGTTAACTCCTTTCTGATGCCTCCTATTTGAAGGGGTTTTGCCAGCCATAATTTCATGCAAGAGGGCTTGAGAGATTGCTCAGTGATTAAGGAGCTTGCCTTCAAAGCCTAAGAACCCATGTTCTACTCTCCAGGTCCCACATAAGCCACATGCACAAGGTGATGCACGTGCACAAAGTCGCATATGTGCACAAGGTTTGGAGTTCAATTACAGTGGCTGAGGCCCCGGGCTGATCTTCCCTCTGCCCGTCTAGCATTAAAGAAAAAGGCCAGTCTGTGGGCTTGCTTCAAAATAATTTTTTTTAAAAAATTCATGCAAGACTTGGGTTTGATCTTTTGGAGACTATAAAGTAAGCAAAAAGATGCTGTACAATGGCTCTTTGTATCCACCATGATAAATTGTGACATTCCTGGTGACTTCAAAGTATGCAAATTTGTCACAGCTCTGACTGGGACAGACAGCCCAGCTCTGCCAGGCTATATATTCTCAAGTTTGGGTCTCTCATAAAAACAAATTGAGGTGTCTTACCAGCCCCGAGGACTTTCCGAAGGTGCCAGGGCCAAGTCTGCTTCCAGGCTCATCCGGGGTTTGGGCAGAGCGCACCCCCTTCAGGGGTACAGCCCAGGTCCCACTTTCCTTACTGGCTGTTCCTGGGACTGCTTTCAGTTCCTCATCGCCACCTGTGCGGCTCCTGGCGTCCCCTTGCCTTCCACCTTGATTGAGAGAGGGTCTCCCGCCTCGGCTCGCTTCTGGGGATACCAGGCTACCTGCCCAATGAGCTTTGGGGTCCCCCAATTCCTGCTAGCGATTACAGACATGCGCACTTGGGCTCCAGGGATCCAAATTCAGGTCGTCCGGCTTGCCCACCGAATGCTTTTAACCACTGAGACGTCTCCTCAGCTGATGAAATCCCCTTATTTTAATGTCGGTGACTTTAAGGATATGTCTAGGAATCTGACAATATACTTTTAGTTCCTATCAACGAGGGCCTGGGCTTCGGGGTAGCAAAACGGCATGGCTCTGACCAGGGCTCAGTGGTTGAAGCGCTTACCTGCCACCCACAAGCGTGAGGCCCCGAGTTATGATACCAGGAACTGGCATGAAGCTGAGCACCGTGGTGGGCTCCTGTGATCTCAGGGTACAGATGGAGAGATGGGAGGCAGAGGAAGGAGCGCACGTGTCATCTCTTTTGGCAGCCACAGTGGGTGACGGAGGGACCTTGCTTCAAACGAGAACGAAGGCAAGAGCTGACACTTGAGGCTGTCCTCTGACGGCCACGTACTCACCAGAGCACACGTGCCTCTGCACACACACACACACACACACACACACACATTCATATGAAGAAATGCCATTCCCTTTTGCCTTTGAAGCAATCAGTTGTTCATGTACAAAAGCCAGCAATGGCGATGGGAAAAGTAGAAAGGACCCCATTTCACAAAGATATAACAAGTTATTGAAAACTGGAGTTAGAATTACCCCCAACCCCCCCCCCCCCACACACACACAAGAAACTGGGGGAGTGGTTTAATGGAATAAAACATATGTTCTCGAACCCTCACTCAGCTTACCCTGCTGTGTGTGTGTGTTCTGTGGCCAAAATATGCAGGTATTGGAATTAGGCAGAAATACAAGTCGCTTCCCTCAGTGTTGTAGCTCCTATTCTTATTTCAGCACTTACCTCTGAAAACTTTGTTCTGGGTTAGAATACAAAGAAATGAGATTTATTAGAAATTTTTCATACATATACCATCTCTATACTTGGTTACTGTTTCCCTCCCCATCTGTCCTCTCCCAGCTCCTGGGCACCCTCTTGCTGGCACCCTCCGCGATCGTTCAGAGGAGACAGTTGGTCTCCACTAGGTACATTGGTTTCCTGACCCTGGAGCTAAAACCATTAGGCTAGTTTGTTCTGTCATGCTGCTGAGCCATCGGAGAAGAAATGACAGAGCCCAGGTTATCAAGGCTGAAATACGGCTTCTGATATAAAAATCTTGGCAGGGAAGACTGTGGTTGGAGGAGAGGAAATTCCCTACAAAGGCTTTCACACTGAATAGTAAACATAATAGAAACTGGAGCTACCCAGTAAAAACAAGAACACTAAGGAATGTCAACCTGAAGGAATGAGGTTCTGTATTTCACCACAGCAAAACCTAGAACAGGTCAAGTGGAGTCTGAGAGGATGAGGAAAACACACGGAATGGAGAGTGACTTCAAAAGAGGAATATGACGTGGGTTATACAATTCTGTTCATAGACAATTAAAATGGGTTCTATGAATTGACCACTAGATTTCTTCAATGAATGTCTTCCCTGTTATTGAGGAAAATAGTTATGATGGAGGTCAAAATGACTGAAGTTGGTAGTGAATGAATTCCATTTAATTAATGTTAGAAATTAATTTTTATTTATTATTTTTAAATTATTTTTATTTATTTATTTATTTATTTGAGAGCGACAGAGAGAAAGAGGGAGAAAGAGTTCATTTGCAGTGGCTGGAGGCCCTGGTGCGCCCAATCTCTCTCTCTGCCAACTTCTCTCTGTCGCTCTCAAATAAATAAATTAAATTTTAAAAAAAGAGTATTTATTTAACGTGGAGACCAGAGGACAACCTCAAGTGTGATTCCTCAGGAACACTGTCTACCTTACTCTTCTTTGTTTTCTTGTTTGTTTGTTTTCTTGCTTTGAGACAGGCCATTCCATTGGTTTTGATCTCACCAAAGTGGCTGGCCAACAAGCCCCAGAAATTCACCTATCCTCCACGACCCCACTCTCACACACACACCCCAATCCTGTGCTGCGAATAGAAACACCCAGCACCATGCCCGACATCATTCCATGGGCTCTGGGGCTAGAACTCGGCCCCTCACTCTGGTGAGACGACACGGTATCCACAGAGCTATCTCCGAACCCCTCTGTCCTCTAAAGAACATCTTTTTGCTGCCATAGAAGGAAGAAATTAAGATGAAGTGACCCACCACCCTTCAAGATGAGTTGAGCCCTGGATAATCCTGATGGAAAACTCACTTATTGGTGGAAACCATGTGCAATCTTCTAAAATCATTTCTTAGAAAAAGTGACTTATGAGGATTTTAGAACTTCTCAGCGTACGGGGTTCTGTCTCCTTAGGATTAGGTAGAATAAATAATTAAATGTTAAAAATTCAGTTAGCTTTTTTTTTTTTTTTTTTTTTTTCTATTTTCAAGGCTCATGGAGATTGTTGGTGGGAGTAATTGATGGTGTTTCTTTGAGAACGGACTTCTTCCAGAGGGAGCCTGCAGAGCTTGGTCGTAGGGGATTCTAGAATCCCACTGGAAAATGAAAGCACATCCTGTGAGTGAACCCAAGGTGATTTCCTTCAAGACCCTGTTTTGTTTTTTAAATAAACACAAACAGACAAACAAGCCAAACACAAGGATGTCTCGGTGATTTTCCCCAAAGGATGGCTGGCTTTAAAACAGCATGGAAGGAAATGGAGGGATCTGTTACAAACTTCTGTCCCTCCTCTGGCTTCTCTTTTCTCACCCTCTGTCCCCTGTGGAGCCCTGTTTTCTGGGAATCAGCAAGTAAAAATCACAAGTGGTCTATTCTATTCTTTTTTTTTTTTTCCCACTCTCTCCCATAAAGAAAGCTTTATCACGTGTGTCCTTAAACTTGCAGCAAATTGCAAAGAAATGGCTCAAATGCTGCAGCTCTTTCTGTGCCCCGGGAGCTGAGATGCATGTCAGTGGCCTTGCCAAGCGTGGCCAAATCTCTGGGAATGCCAGAGAAAAAGAGGCCAGCTGGGAAGACGGAAAGAGAGAGATTGCCCAGGGGAAAGACCATCTACTTGTCTTTCCTTTCCCTTCATCTTTCCTGTCTGCCTCTACTCAGACTTTCTTGGTCTGCCAGAGCTACTCGGAACTGTGGAATTTGCCACAATTTCCTCTTTTCAGTCTGAGCGCTGTGGTCCAGCCTCATTTTGTTGAACAGGACAGGAACTGGCTGCCTTTGGTCTGCACCTCCAGGTAAGATTCACTTCACTTCTTTTGAATATGAGAAGCGTGACACTTAGTTCTCCCAGCAAAGCTGGTAACTGACCATTGATTGCTCAGCAACTTCCGGTTTATCTTTGCACTTTCAATAAGGGTTGATAGCTTCCCTTATTTGTTGCATGAGTTTCTTTGGTAGGTGAAACAGTAGTGGAGATTGCTTAAAGAGCACAGATAAACCCAAATCTGGGTTCAGATTTTGATTTTGATGCTTATTAATTGGGTAGGTCTTTGACAAATTGCTTAACTTGTCTAAATCTGTTGATAAATGGGACTGATGAACTTGAACTTGGTGGGTTGTTTAAGGATGGTGTATATCACCTGGCATAAAACTACTTATTAAGCCTGAATCAGACACTAGTAACCATTTGCTGGCAGAGGCAGTGGATTAACTTTCTAAACACAAGCTCCTCATCGAGGACCATGAAGGGCTTTTGTTTCTGTTTTTGATTTGCTTTTTTTTAAACCTTTTGAAAGAGGGGAACAAGAGTCTGGAAGCCTGGCTGGTACACAGGTTTGACTCCTGCAGGTAGCTATGAGAGAGAGGGATGGGAATGACTTCCTGGCCTTCTCTTGTAGCCCTTGGAGGTCTTTGCCTCTCGTCATTGGTCCAGGCTTTTAGCCTGTCAGGGTGATCCACCTTCCACCCTCCTCGGACACCTGTATTCCAGTCATAAAGAGTGGGGGATGGATTCTCAAGCCCATGTGGGACAGAGAAGTCGTCCCTTTTTGTTTCAAACTAAAATGATGAAAATGCACTTGGCTCGTTTTTCCTTAGCCTCCGGAATAAGTTAGACACACATTGTGGGCGCTGGATGAAAACTTTGCCATCTGTCCTTTTTGGAGATGTTTGCTCAAGTGGCCCAAGCACCGTAAAGAAGGTGTGTCCATCCTGCTGGTCTGATGTGGCTGTACTAATACAAACCCTTTGTGTCCCTGTGCACCTCCCTCTCTTTGCAAAGCACTGGAAGCTCGTCACTCTCAAGCTGTGGCCTCTTTGGAGTAAACATCAGAGACACAAACAATTTGAAAGCCGAGGAGATCCCTTGAGTCATCATTTGGAATGGGAAGAGAGTAGAATTTTAGAGGGAGGCCAGGGGCTTGGTTTATAAAAACTGTTATTAGACATAGATTATCTGACCTCATAAACAGTTTTATTGTGTCAGTGTATAGTTGTGCTGATGTGTGTATTAGCCATCAAGGTGAGGTTTGTTTGCAGCAAAAATAGGTAGTGTCAACATTGTAACAGCAAAACCTGCTGTTACTTTGTCCTCACAGAATATCAACATGTAATTCTCTTATTATTTCTAGTCACAATGAGATTTGTGTCAAAACCTCCAGATACAAGAGGACTCGGTATGCTATAATGTCTCAAATAGTTAAATATTATTTCTAGCATTTAAAAAAATTAACATGAACATTCTAGTGTTAACCCTTTAGATCTTTGAAAGACACATTCAGTTCAAATGAAATTTGTTATCAAACATTTCTTACTGGCATTTTCTGGTTACTGGTGTAATCATGACCAATAGGGAATATGTCCCAAATATCCTAAGACAATATGCCAATGTGAATTATATGAATTATATAGCATAAGTTTTGGAAAAGGATTACATTTTAAACTGTAGATTTATTATCATTCCTTTCTTATTCTAAAACTTCCTGCTTTATACATTATATGGTGATTTTTTTATTTGTTGATTTTTATATATAAAAAGGTTGCACACATAGACCCTCCCTCTCCCCCTTGCCAATTCAGCTCTGAGTCTTCAGTGGGGTATTGGTTACCCTTGTGAGAACAAGAGGCCCCAGTCAGTCTCTGCAGGGATGGGGGAAATGTGGTGTCTCAGGCTATTTTATATATTTCATTTTAAAATACCTTTTTGTATGAGAAATGCATTTTTATTGTAGAAAAATTAAAGAATCTACACAGACCTGATATTTGAGAAATAGTCATCTGAACCACTGACTATATATAAGTATTTATGTTAAAGTTGCTAAGGCCTGTTTCTATGCAAATGTGACCACGTGCATTTCTTTTACATATGATGCATTTTTTTTTTCCTATTCACTGTTTTGTAGCATGGCTTTTTAAATCAGCTCTGTAATAAATTTAGGTCTGTGTCACATGGTCACTTCTTTATGTTACCCTCCGTTTGCATCTGTGGTTTGGTGAGGAGAGTTGCCATGGGTTTGATGGACACTGACGTCACTGGTTGTTTGATGCAGTTTGTCAGAAGCACTGAGCCTCCAGGACTTAATGTTCCTGCCTTGTTTCCTTTAGCTGCTGACTCGATTAGCGCTATCAAAGCATAGTCTTCTATTTTAAACACTATGTTTTAATTTTCTTTGTTATACTCTCTTTTCCTGTTTTTAAAATTTAAAAATATGCACTTTTATGGAATCAAATAAATCATGGATAATAACTTCTCTTTTTTTTTTTGTAAAGCAAGTCTGGGCCCCACCCTCTATGACACAGCTTTAGTGAGGCCTAGAATCTGTTTTTAAATAGTTGAGGTCTCTGTTGTTAATTTCATATTTCTAAGTGAATCGTGTTACCATTACTCAATTATAATTTTCACCTTGAGGTATTATGTAAGCATTCAAATGATGGTCTAATAAACCCAAAAGAAGCATAATGTAACAGTTAGATCACATACACATATTCAGAACAAGTGTACATTTCTACCACAATGTATAATACTTCACTCTGTGTGTTATTTACTTAGAGTCATGAGGACATGGAAGATCTCCTTACGTGTAGTCACGTCATCACTGGGGTAAACCAAATGATTTTCGGTTTTGGCAGTGATTAGCTTTTCAGTCAGTAGCAGTGATACAAGATATATAAATATTGATCTGAAAGGGGAGGAATAGGTTCGGAAAGTGATGCTACCTCCACAAGCTCAGTCAGGACAAAAGAGTGAAGGGTGGGTGGGAAATCAATCATGGGTAGGAAGTCCATCTTTATTTCTCCAAGGTAAGCCCACATCCATGCTTTCAGCCAGTCTTAATCTGAGACACATATCACTCACCTTCCCTACTTGTTAAACTAGAGTGATACACAAGTTGGAATGCTTCATTTTTTTGGGGGGGGGCAACATTTCAAGCCTTTCTTTGGGTGCTGAAGGAATTGCTGGTTGCTTTAAGGATCTGGGAAGGGTGTCAACCTCTTCTGTTTATTCTACTAAGAAGGTAGCTTTAAGGCTTTGAAGAGTTCATTAAATGCATCAATATTCTAGTGGTTGGATTTCTCTTCCTCCTTCCCTGCTTGCTTCTAGTTTAATCTGGCAAGACTACAAAGTTAACAAAATTCTGCCTCATTATTTATTCCGAAAGCAACATTTAAATTTATTCTTTGCTATAACGAGGCTGAATGTGGAGGGATTGAAAAAGAATGCTGGCTACACATTTCCAATAACAGGATTAAATTGATCAGATATCCTGTCTTGATTTTAATTTAAAATTTTTGCAATTCACTGCGGTATCAGGAGTAACTTTACTTTAAATTCTGTCTATAGTACTGTAGTCTCCTTTGAGATACAAATATCCTTAAATCGTGTAGATTTAATTAATCCCTTTTCATGCTTTTAAAATCAACTTTGACAGACCAGAGTAAGGGACATTTTCATAATGGAACATACATCCAAAGAAAATATCCAGTTGTTCCGAAAAAACTCAGTGCGACCTGCCGGAAGACCTTCCTTTAAGATGGAATACCCGTCCTCAGAGGAATCCCAGCCTTGCTGCGGTGAGCTAAAGGTAGAGACACAAGAAACTAGGTGTTGTGGACACCTTCCACCTCCCTTCCAGATGCAATGAAGTCAGAGGCGGAAATCACTTCCCCTTTGGAAATTCAATTTGCTAAGAACACACCTTCCCAAGTGCTGGTGATGATCTTGCCTGATCATGTAGGTTAAGTTAACTTCCTGGGCTCGTGTTAAGGACCCGTCTAAAAGAAAAAGGAGAGAGACTAGAAAGTAGTGTGCATTAAGCATAGGCTGGAAATATTGCTCAATGGTTACAGACACTTGCTTGAAAAATAAAAATAAAATAAACAGATTGCCTAGGTTTGATTCCCCAGTTCCCATGTAAAGCCAGAAGCACAAAGTGGTGCATTCATCTGTAGTTTGTAGTACTGAGAGGCCATGTTACACCTTTTCTCTCTCTCTCTGACCCTTTCTCTCTCTTTCTCCCACTCCTTCTTCCCTCTTCTTCCCTCCCTCCCTAACTGCTTACAAAATAATAAATAAAATATTTTAAAAACTCCTACCATGTACCATACATTATGTTAAGCATGAGCAGTTAATGTATGAAACATCTATATTTTTCCCAATTTATGAAAAATAAAACACTTTGGTTTCATTGTTCTAAAGAAAAGGACAGGTATGTATAACACAAAACTCCTTATGTAAAATTATGTTCATTTAGTAAAAAATGATATGTCTTCTTTTAATAACTATTAACCTGGATATTCATCCATGCTGCGTCACATATCCACGTCTATTAAAATGCATAAGGCACTTGGGATCCTAGCAGTGGAGAGGATGCACCAGGAGGATCAGTTCAAGGTCATATTCAGCAAAAAGTCAGTTTGAGTCCAGCCTGGGATGTAAGAGATTCTGTCTCAAAAAAAGGGGGGGGGGGGCTGCTGGAGAGATGGCTTGGCGGTTAAGGCATTTGCCTGCGAAGCCAAATGACCCAGGTTCGACTCTCCAGGACCCACATAAGCCAAATGCTTAAGGGGCATGTGCGTCTGGAGTTTGTTTCCAGTGGCTGGAGGCCCTAGCGAGTCCATTTTCTCTTCATCTGTCTTTCTTTGTCTCTCTCTGCTTGCAAATAAGTAAATAATTTGTTAAAACAAATTTTTAAAGAAAACTAATACATCATTGTAGGGATTTGGAAAGAAAAATAAAATACACAAGCTGGATAATAATTCACTGAGAAAGAACCTGAGAATAATTTTAGCGACCATGAACTTAGAGCTCACGGGTACAGACAAAAGTGGTTCAGTTCCCACTGTTAGACTTGTGATGAGATCACGTGTTTGAGTTCTGATTTTTAGTTGTTTCATTTTCTTACCTAATACCAATGGCTCCTCCTTCTGGCTACACCATAACCCGATGTTTTTAAAACCAGCCCCCTTTCGAAACGTTTCATACATTTCGCATGAAAATCAGCATGCACTTCAATTTCAAAGAGAATTTAAAATTTGGAGCCTTCTACATACGATGTTGGGGTCTGGCTGAGATTCTCCGTCTCACAGAGCTGAAAGCTATCCTCGGCAGTAACAACTTGACGTCACACGCTGAGGTTCACTGGCCTTTTGTTTCGTCTCTTTGCTTGGCAGATTTCTAAACTGCTCCACAGCAGTCAGACTAAGTGTGTGATCTTCCGTACTTGCCAGGTGTTCCTGAGCGCCTTGTCTTTCGTTTACTTCTCCAAGGCGTTGTCAGAAGGTTACCTGAAGAGCACCATCACTCAGATAGAGCGAAGGTTTGACATCTCTTCCTCCCTGGTGGGAGTCATTGACGGCAGTTTTGAGATTGGTACGTACTGCAGGTGCCTGGCTTTAGTTTTAAACCCTGGCTCCTCGTAAGTATGCTTAAAAGCATCTCCTCTCCACTTAGTTGTCTACTGGGATCCAAACCATAAAATCCTGTTTGCAAAAATCTTTATGCTGTTGGGGGATAAAGCGCTTGTAGAGTGAGGACCTGCATTAAGATCCCAGTTCACACATAAATACTGAGCGTGTGTGTGTGTGTGTGTGTGTGTGTGTGTGTGTGTGTGTAGAGGTGGGGGCACTCTGTAATCCTAGTGCTTGGGAAACACAGACAAGTTACCCCTGATCCCTAGCTAGACTCACGGTATTGGCAAGCTTCAGGGTTAGGTGAGAGGCTCCTGTCTCAATAAACCAGGTGGATGGTGATTAAGGAAGATCCCTGGCACCAGCCTCTGGCCTCCACACATATTATACACTCGAAAAGAAAAGGTCAAATCATTTCGATTACCGTTTATCACAGATTAGAGTGCACTCCATGATTCTGCTTTGTGGATAGGTAAAATGAGAAGCATTTGATTCATTTTCAAAGCAAACGGAAATGTCTCTCTATAGTCCCTAATACCATTCGGGGTCCAAGGAAATTGCAGAGAACTAGCTTGGTTGTTTCAACTTCAACTTTACTTAATGAACTTTGCAGAAGAGTGAAAGAATTTATTTTTTTTTAAGATTTGTTTATTTAATTTATTTATTTCAGAGAGACAAACAGAGAGAGAAAGAGGGAGAGAGAGAGAGAGAGAGAGAGAGAGAGAGAGAGAGAGAGAGAGAGAGGAGAGAGAATGGGTACACCAGGGCTTCCAGCCACTGTAAACGAACTCCAGACACGTGCGCCCCCTTGTGCATCTGGCTAACGTGGCTACTGGGCAATCTAATATTGACCCAGGGTCCTTAGGCTTCACAGGCAAGCGCTTAACTGCTAAGCCATCTATCTCTCCAGCCCCCCTGAAAGAATATTCTTTACAACTCCAGCAATCTTTAAAAGCTTCTGTTTATTTATTTGAAGATCTATGCATGTGTATGGTATGTGTGGACTGGGAGAGGGTGGGTAGCATGTGACATAACATGAGTGTGGAGGTCAGATGACAGCCTTTGGGGGGTTGTTTTCCCTCACCTAGCTTCTTTTGAGACAGTCTCTCTCATTTTGCTTGCACTTGGAAGCTTCTAGATTTTCCTGGTTCCCTTTCCCATTATCATGGGTGCCTTGGGATTATAGATACATGCACCACTTTGCATGTGGATTTACATAAAGGCTAAGGAGTATCAATGTCAGCGGGCTTGCAGCAAGTGCTTTCAACGGCTGAGTCAGCTCCTCCCCCAGCACAGCTCCTCAACGACTGTTCTGTTGAGTTTGTAATGTTGGTCTCAGTAAGTGTCTACTACCTGGGTTTTGTTTCCCAAATCTATCTTCTGGTTTCCTATCAGAATAACGTTTCTGAATCAGTGCCACTGAACATCAATGTTCCTACTTGCCTGTAAAACATGCTAAGCGGCAGGCTCTGAATCTGTGGGCAGTGGATCTGAATCCTGGATGTTGATAAAGCTCCCAGGTGGAGCTGATGTGCTGGCCGATGCACAGTGTAGGTTCTGAAACGGGTGTCTGATCATGTCAGTGTCCTAAGTAGTCATCTCTGATGGACCATCTTGACACCTGACTTATGGCTGGCCCTGAAAGACATTAGAGAGTCAAAGTCAAGGTGACAAACTTGCACCACAGGAAGAAACAATTGCAAAGAGGAAGATGGCGCACAGTGAGTGACGATAACTTAAGAGAATGGACCTGATACGGTGATAAAATGACATGTCAGGGAATACGTTGGTTGTGTTCTTGTGGGTTATATGGTGAGAGAGAAAGAGCAAGAGAGGGCTAGCGATGGCTTAGTGGTTTAAACACTTGCCCTGCAAAGCCAAAGGACCCAGGTGCAGTTTCTCAGGACTCAGGTAAGCCAGGTGCACAAGGTGGCACATGCACTTGGAGTTCTTTTGAAGTGGCTGGATGCCTTGGCGCCCCCATTCTCTCTCACTCTCTATCTGCCCTTCTCTCTCTTTCTCTCAAACAAATAAAAATAAGTTAAAGAGTAAGAGAGAGATTGAGAATATAGGTCTGTATTTGATAAAGGACACTCGAGCATCTATTAGTTTACTTATTTGATAGAGGAAACTAAATTCTCCTAGAACAAAGAAAAGGACTCTAACTTCAAATACTTATTAATTTTCCCAGACTATTCTAAGGTTAGAGGTTGCTTAGGTACATGCTTTAAAACGACTTAAAGTTTTTGTTTTGTTTTGTTTTTGTTTTTTACTTCCATGGAAACCCTTACCTCACGCACCACATGTTCCTTAGTTTTACCTATGCCCCATAGACTTATTTACAGGCAATCTGTCTGAGTCCTAACTTAGTTTTCATGCCTTTGTCCACACCCCCTCCTCAGTGCTGTCCTTAGTCCCCAGATCTTAATCATTTTATTTGAAATAACAATCCCTTTTATTGTTTCTTATTTCATGATACTCTTAGAATAAACTGTGTGTGGACAGGCCATATTAATTTTTACATACTATAAAGTTTGTTTATAATTTGTGCATCCTCAGTTAAGCTTGATGTGGAATGGTCTCAGGGTGGGAGGGAATATCCAGAGACATCACCCCCTTCCCCCAGTGATTAACTGCTGCTCTCACAGCTCCAAACCTGCAACCCCATGGTGAATACCAGCCTTCCAGGGAGGAGGGCCGACAACGGGATGGGGGTAGAAAGGAAGGAAATGATGATACCAACACGTGATGTGTCTATACAAAGCTTCTACTTAATAAGCAATGTCTTGTCTTACATTGTTCTCTCCCAGTTTTGGTTTCATAGATCTCATAAGATGGCTTGAGTGGCTTTTTCTTTTCTTTTCTTTTCTTTTCTTTTCTTTTCTTTCCTTTTCTTTTCTTTTCTTTTCTTTTTTTTCCTAGTGCTTAAAGACTTGGATGCATGTCCACAGAAAGAGAGAAAAACTGGGGTGATCTGTTGAGGTTTTGTAAACCATTTGTTAAGGTCTCTGAGCATGTTGTCTTTACAGAGGCCAGTGATGGGAGGTGTGAAAGAATCTTGATTCCAGTTCAATTTTTTCGAAATATTATAAATCACCATGTATTTTTCAAGTATATCACCTGAGAACTTAGAACTTACAAAGTCAAGCAAGCAGAAATTTCTAGAGAAGCCCCAGATGGCGAAAGGGTGCTATATACTTGACCTTATCCTTTAAGGCAACACAGAAATATCCTACAAACCTGAGCCCCTTATCAAATTTTAATGGAGAGCAGATGAGGAAGGGTACAAGAGATTGCCCATGGACTGGAGGTCAGCGTGCATTTTATTTCCGCGTATTTACTTGGGCATGTTAGCAAATATATAGATATACTTGTGAGCATGATGTGATACAAGGTGCTTCTTACTGCTTAAATGTCAGACGGGATTTCTCATGCTTATTTTTTTTAAAAAAATATGAACATTATGAAGAGTTTAATTCTTCCTGGAGCCATAAAGCTCAGACCTAGTGTTTGAGCTATTTTTCTTACTGTCGTTATTATGATCCTTGAGGCTATAAAATTTACTGCTCATTTTCCAATTGACTCAAGCTGGCAGTGTGACGGAACAGTAGTAAATTAGATGATTGCTTGCAGATGGTAGGAAACACGCGCTTCTTGCTGGGAAATTAGAAACATCAAGAACAACTTCAAAGCAAGGCCACCCATCAGCCACTGTAGTCAGTTTCTGGAGAAGTGTTCGTTTCTTTATCTAGCACTGAGGCGCCTGTAAACTAAATATCCCAAACAAAAAGTAGCTAAAACTCTAAGGCTCCATAAAAACTAAGGCCCTAAACAGTGTTTATCAAGGGTTACTACTGCTACCCCCATGGATTTACTTGAGCTCTTGTCACAAATGAGCTCTGTGGAATCAAGCTATTTGGATGTGCCAGCAACCTGCATTTTAACACATTTCCATTTCTCACCTCCTCCTTTCAAACATTATTCCACACAACAATGCAAGAGAAATCTCCTTTAAAGCATGTTCAATCAGAAATCACCATGCTCAACACAGAAGACTTTCATCACATTTCATGAGAGAACACTTAAGACAAAATTCCTACCCCACCCCCGCGGGGACTGGAGAGATAGCTTAGTGGATAGGACACTTTCCTGAGAAGCCTAAGGACCTAGGTTCAATTCCCCAGTACCCCGTAAGCCAGATGCTACATAGTGGTACATGCATCTGGAGTTCATTGGCTATGGCTAGAGACCCTAGCATACCCATTCTCTCTCTCTCCCTGCCTCTCTCTCTCTCTCTCTCTCTTCTTCCATAATAAATTAAATAAAGAACTACCAGCAAGTTCCACACTTTATCATTGTTTTGTGTATACATGTGGCATGTAGTGCATGTTGTATGCACGTTCGTGAGTGTGTGGTGTGAACATTAGTGTGTGTGTCATGCAGTTGTGTATCAAATGCACATTCATGTGTGTAGCATGGAATGCATGTAGTATGCATGTTCCTGTATGTGTGGCATGGAATGCATGTAGTATGCATGTTCCTGTGTGGGGGTGCATGTACACATGTAGAGTCCCGAGGACAAGCTTGGGTGCTGTTCTTTGGATGCCACTGACTTCTTTTTGAGATAGGATCTCCCACTGGCTCAGAACTCACCAGTTGGACCAGTGAACCCTAGTGGTTCATCTGTTTCTACCTCCCCAGCACTGGGATCCCAAGTACAGACCACCATGTTTATGGGGCACTGGGTTCAAATTCAGAACCCTTCCTGTGGTGGTAAGTCAAGCACTTACCGTTGAGCTATTTGCCCCCCGAGCCCCTCACTGAGGATAGATTAAGAGGACCACTGAAGGAAGTCTTTGGCAATTCAAGTGATAGAATACATTAAAATGATGAATGATTAAATGGCATAAAACGAAACAGAAGGGATGGTCATTGAAATATTTGGACACAAGGTTATTTTGTCCATAAAAGAATGAAAGTGGAGATAATTTCAACAGCCATCTCAGCTCAAAGTAAAGAGGAATAAATGAACGTCAGACATACCGTTTAGCTGAAAGGAAACTTTGGTGAGTCCGCGACCTGCCTTCGTGCATCTAGCTGCGCGCTCCTGTCTGTGTTCTGAGTTCTCTGACCTAACTGTGGATGCCTTATTCTCTCCCCAAAGGGAACCTTTTAGTTATAACATTCGTTAGCTACTTCGGAGCCAAACTGCACAGGCCAAAAATCATTGGAGCAGGGTGCCTTGTCATGGGAGTTGGAACATTGCTCATTGCAATGCCTCAGTTCTTCATGGAGAAGTAAGTGTTCCAATTTCCTCTTTTCCCACCTAAACCACGCGGTGGCCTCCTCCCCTTGTTGCTGGTTCTTATTTTGTTTTGTTTTAAATCAGATGAGGCCTTGCTATGTTACTATGGTTGGTCTGATACTCACTGTGTAGCCCAGGTTGGCCTTGAACTCGTGATTTTCCTACCTTAGCTCCTGAGGGCTAGGATTACAGGCTTGGACCCCCCATGCCTAGTTCTTATAATGACAATTCATTATTTAACTTGGTGATTAAGTCATGGCAATTTAACACCTTACTCTAGTCTGTGTATGTGAGTGAGTGAGTGTGTGTGTCTGTCTGTCTGTCTGCACATGCAAGCCGAAGGACAACCTTGGACATCATTTCTAAGACACCATCCACCATTGTTTTATTTTATTTTTTATTTGAGAAAGGGTCTTACAATGGCCTGGGGCTTTCTAAGTAGAGGAGACTGGCTAGCCAGTGAGCCCCAGGGATATGGCGATAGCTCCCCAGTGCTGGGATTACATGTGTGTGCCACCATGCTCAGCCTCTTCACAAGGGATTCAGGGATCAAACCCAGGTCCTTATGGGTGCATAGCACGCACTTTACTCATGGAACCACTTTCCCAGCCTCTGCATCTTGTTACTTTTTTCTTTGGCACACACACGCGTGTGTGCCAGGGCAGAGCACTAGCGTTTTCCTCGCTCCATGGCTCTTCCAGCTATTCAGACTTGAGCCAGACTCCCTTACTGATCCAGGAGCTTCCTGTCTTCCTTTGTTGCTGTTCGCTTGTTGTGAGCTCTGGAGATGCCCAGCTGGGCATTCTGGTTCTGCAGATCTAACTCCAGTGGTCTCCCAGGCCAGTCCAGGCAGGTCCTAACACTTGCGTAGGAAGTGCTCCTTACCGCTGAGCCATCTCTCCAGTCCACTGCACGCTTCTTCTGAGCTCTCTGGAGACCATTTCAGAAGAGTTTTATGGCTTCGCTTGTGACAATACCCTATCAAAGACTTTGTCATGTGACTGCCTATGGATGTCAACAAGATGGAAAAGCAAGTTGACAAATAGACTTTGAGTCAAATGCTTTGATTCAGCCCTGGAGGCAAAATAGTTACATAAAAGCAAACTAGCATATTATTTGGGTATCAAAATCGGTGTTGAATGGGTCGTGATCAGGTACTACCGATAGTAAATATAAGATCTTGTTATTTAATACTTCTAGACTTCAGTTTCTGCATCTTAAAAATAGGTATTAAGATAATACCTAGCTCATAATGTTAATTGTAAATGAGAAGAACCAGGCAAAACACAGTAATGGATTAATTGAGAAGCCATACATAAAACAGATAAATCTGCTTATCAACTGAATATTTTAATAGCTCAATCCGTTTTTTTCTTTTTGTGCTAAATAAATATGTTTTGACATTAAAATTTCAATTGCATTACCATGGTTATAAGCCTTCAATTATATATTGCTTATACAAGGTGAGAATCAGAATAGAGGTATGTTAACTTTTTAAAAAATATATCTAAAGCTGGGTGTGGTAGCACATGCCTTTATTTCCAGCACTCAGGAGGCAGAGGTAGGAGGACCACCATGAGTTTAAGGCCAGCCTGAGGCTACATAGTGAATTCCAGGTCAGTCTAGGCTAGAATGAGACCTTACCTCAAAAAACTACTAATAATAATTAATAAGAAATTTAAAAATCTATTTATTTATTATTTATTTATAAGTGTGCATGTATGAATGTTGCAGTCAGGTTCACATTGCTAGTAGAAATCACTCAACCAAGAGCAGCTTGTAGGAAAAAGTGGTTTATTTTTGGCTTACAGGCTTGATAGGAAAGTTCTATGATGGCAGGGAAAATGATGGCATGAGCAAAGGGTGAACATCACCCCCTGGCCAACAAAAGGTGGACAACAGGGACAGGAGAATACACCAAACATTGACAAGTGGACACTGGCTATAACACCCATAAGCCCTCCCTCAATAATAGACTGCCTTCAGGAGGCTTTAATTCCCAAATCTCCATCAGCTGGGAACCTAGCATTCAGAACACCTAAGTTTATAGGGGACACCTGAATCAAACCACCACATTCCACCCCTGGCCCCCATAAACTGATATCCGTTCATGATATAAAGTACAATCCATTCAGTCCAACTTAAAAGTCCCCATAGCCAGGCATGGTAGCACACGCCTTTAATCCCAGCACTCAGCAGGCAGAGGTAGGAGGATCGCGGTGAGTTTGAGGCCATCCTGAGACTACAGAGTAAATTCCAGGTCAGCCTGAGCTAGAGTGCGACCCTACCTCAATCCCCCCCCACCGAAAAAAATAGTCCCCATAGTTTTTATAAATTCCAGTGATCGGGCTGGAGAGATGGCTTAGTGGTTAAGCGCTTGCCTGTGAAGCCTAAGGACCCCAGTTCGAGGCTCGGTTCCCCAGGTCCCACGTTAGCCAGATGCACAAGGGGGCGCACGCGTCTGGAGTTCGTTTGCAGAGGCTGGAGGCCCTGGTGCGCCCATTCCCTCTCTCTCCCTCTATCTGTCCTTCTCTCTGTGTCTGTCGCTCTCAAATAAATAAATAAAAAATTAAAAAAAATTTTTTTAAATAAATTCCAGTGATCAAGCCAGGCGTGGTGGCACACGCCTTTAATCCCAGCACTCGGGAGGCAGAGGTAGGAAGATTGCCATGAGTTCAAGGCCATCCTGAGATGACAGAGTTAATTCCAGGTTAGCCTGGACAAGAGTGAGACCCTACCTCAAAAAACCAAAAAAATAAAAAATAATAAATAAATAAATTCCAGTGATATACATACATCCTCATAGTCCAAGCTCTTCTATCTGAGCCATAATACCAAAAAAATCCCTCCAAAACCTATAATGAAACAGAATAACCATTCCCACTGCAAAAGATGGCATTGGGCACAGCAAAGAAATATTCAGCTAATACAAGATTTAAAACAACCAGGGAAAACATCAAACTTAGTAACTCCAAGTCCAACAACTCTAGCCAGTGACAAATCTCCAAGTCTGATAATTCTAACCAGCAACAAGTCTCTGGTATTCAATTCTAACCCTCCAGCTAGACTACTCACAGTCCTGGAAAACTTCATCAGGGCCGGCAGCTTTCCTTAGCAGCCATCTCGTGGCCCTGACATCTCTGCTGGGTCTCCACTGCAATCCATGGTTCATCCTCATAGCCCCATGGGGTCTCCATGCAAGCATCCAGCAAACCTGCTTCACACTGCCCATGGCCATTTCTAAAACACAAGACCGTGTTGCAAACTCAATGACCCTCTTTCTTGCATTTCTTATAGTCCACAATACCAGGTGCAGTGCTAATTTGTTAGTTCAGGAGGGGAATAAAGCAGACTTTGAAGAACAGGACACTTCTTGAGCACTCAGGTACTTTCAAAACAGTCTACATTCTTCCTGTTGCTACAGTGCAGGTCAGCTGGTCCAATCTCAATGGTTGTAATATCTCAAACAATTTGCAGGTGAACAGGCAGCAGTTTCGGCCCAGAGATTTCATTTTTTTTTTTTTTTATGTGCCATATCCCTCTGCTCACACCAATCGATTTCTACGCAAAGCAACCCTGCACAACTTCTCAGGACACAGGTATAACAGCAAGCTTCTCACACAAATTACTAGCCCAGCTCAGGCAAAGTTCTTTCTCACCCACATAAGCCAAACCTCACAGTCCATAGTTCTTACTGCATTCAGGTCTTTCAACCAGAATAGCCCATCAAGCTGTACTTACAGCACTGCAAGGCATCTCTTGGGCCAAGGTTTCAAATCCTTCCTCTTGAAAATCAGCTCCAAAAGGCCAAAGGTGTCCAGCAGCAACCCCACTCCCTGCACCACTTGACTGTTTCAGCCAGGTTCGCATTGCTGGTAGAAATCACCCAACCTAGAGCAGTTTGTGGGAAAAAGAGGTTTATTTTTGGCTTACAGGCTCGATAGGGAAATTCTATGATGGCAGGGAAAACGACAGCATGGGCAGAAGGTGAACGTCACTCCCTGCCCAACATAAGGTGGGCAACAGGGACAGGTGAGTGTGCCAAACACTGGCAAGGGGACACTGGGTATAACACCCATAAGCCCTGCCACAACAGTACATTGCTTCCAGGAGGCGTTAATTCCCAAATCTCCACCAGCTGGCAACCTAGCATTCAGAACACCTGAGTTTATGGGGGACACCTGAATCAAACCACCACACAGGGCATGTGAAGGTCTTTGCTCCAGTTTCATATAGATGCTGGGGAATTGAACCTGGGCCAGAAGTCAGGTGAGGTTTACATCCAATTGCCTTTAACCACTGAACCCTCTTTCCAACCCCCCCCCTTTACTTAAATTGTATTGGGGTGTGGTCTTTCCCCTCTGAGAGTGCAGATGGAGCAGAGAACTTGACCAAGGGAGAGCTGTAATGAAATTGTCGGGGAGGGCTTGGGCCCAACACTCACCATCTGCTCTTCAGCCCAGGGGCCATCAGGGAGAAGTGGGGAGCAGCCTGACCAACCTGGAGCCAGATACGTGGCCTGTAGAGGAGGCTGCAGGATTCTCCGTGCCCAAGTGGCTCCAGCACATCTTCCAGTGTCCCGTGCAGCACATCTTCTGAGGTCCCATGCAGCACATCTTCCAGGGTCTCATGCAGCACATCTTTTGGGGTCCCATGCAGCACATCTTCTGGGGGCTGTGCAACAGACTAGAGATTGCTCTGTCTTTTCTGACTCAGAGGAGGTGGAAACCCAACCTCATGCCCTTGTGAGGCATAACACACACAAAGAATGCTGTTATCCTGGCGTTGATGAGTCTGCCATGAAAAACATATTTGTATTCTCTTCACACAGGTACAGATATGAGAAATATCTGCCTTCCCCCAATTCTACTCTCAGCATCTCTCCATGTTACCTAGATGCAAGCAGTGATCTACCAATGCCTGTCATGGAAAATTCGCCAAACAGAATCAATGATGGTAAGATGATTTTTTTTTTTTTTGAAGTTTGTTTTGACTAAGCAAGTTTGCTTTTTAACCTTTCTATATGTGATAGTCTGGACCAAAAAAAATCTATGTGATTTTTGCTCTCAAAAGATGTATCACCTGAGATAGTATTAAAATGCTATAAAAATTCCTAGAATATAAACAGTAAAATTAGGTCCTAATAAAATATACTGATTATCAAATTTTATGCAAAAGAATAGTAATTGCTAATGATTTGGAAGATCTACCAGTGGTTCTAAACAAGATAAGCTTCAAAATCCAATAAAATGAGCTTAACAAATCAGTATTCTAGTCTAATACTCACATAAGAAAGAAGCACAATTTTCTCTGGATGTCTAATTTCTTGTTCAGCCCTCTTTTCAACCGAAAGTCAAAGACTTAATCTCAGTTCGTCCCTCACCTCCATCACCTTCCTTGAAGTCTGCTTATGTTCTAGGAGCTTGCGTAATAAATAGAGACAGTTGTGGCAGGAGAGCTCTTGGTGGTGACGGTCACATGTCATCTTAGACACCAAAGACACTTTTTACCACAGTATTTGTCCATACAAGTAGTCACAATGGGGCCATCTTATATTCATGGTCTTTTAAAAAAGAAAGAGAGAGAGAGAGAGAATGGGCATACCAGGGCCTCCAGCCACTGCAAACAAACTCCAGACAAATGCGTCCCTTTGGGCTAACGTGAGTCCTGGGGAATCGAACCTGGGTCCTTTGGCTTTGCAAGCAAATGTCTTAACCACTAAGGTATCCCTCCAGCTCCATGTTCACTTTCCTTCCTTCTTTCTTTCTTTCTTTCTTTCTTTCTTTCTTTCTTTCTTTCTTTCTTTCTTTCTTTCTTTCTTTCTTTTACCACAGTAGCTCTCTCTGGTATTACAGTAACAGTCTTCAATGCAAAGAAATAAATTCTGCTTTCAGGTGAACTGTAGTGCAGGGAATTCTGTCCAACTGTCCAGCCTTCCATATGACCAGTGCATGTGGCACAGCAAAGGTGAAACTGTGCCTTCCTCGGGGCCAGGGGAATCAGAGCTCCTGTGGCCCACTAGACATGCGGGGTCACACGAGGAGCCTGTGCTGAGTGGGTTACATAAATGCTACTGTGTGATATGTAGCCTTTTGTTTTTGTTTTTGTTTTTATAATCTGGGGTTTGCCATGTCCCTGACATACGCAGGAATCCCAGTTCAGAGTCCACAGATGTATCCACACCGAGGCCATGTCTCTTTGACAGAAGTAACAAGGACAGCAAATCACACTGTCAGCATGAAGATGAGCCATGTGTCCACTGCCTCTAAGGAAAAGTTACTTTCAGGGTTAGAACAGGTGACAAGCACTCCTGCCTCATAGGATTGTTATGAGAAGTCATTTAAAATAGCCAAGAACTGCTTACCGCAGCCTGTGACTGGCTGGGAGCCTTTAGCTCGCCGACTGCAGGAAGATAACGTTGTGGGTTTTGTGAGAGTGACTAAACGTTGTAAAGCCATTTTCCCTTTATGTTACTGAGGTGTTTATCCTACTTCATAGGTCTTATAATGGCATGGCGCTTGTGGCTATGCCTTCACTTAGATAAATGTCTCCCAGAACATTCTTTTTTTGTTGGGAGTGTTATACTGGTAAAGAAGGTTAAGTATAATTGTTTTTTTCTAGAATTTATTTCTAGAGCCCTGCAAATGGTTAATCACTGCCAAACACTTGTGATTGCAAGCAATACTGCCTGGTGTCATAGAATCGACCACATAAATATTTGAATTTCAAGTATAACTTGTCAACAATAAGAGTACTTAGAATTTCAGCTAAAAACACTGAAAAGCAGAAAAGTCAAGGCGAGGAAGCTTTTGTTCGCGCTGTGTTTTCCCTCAGATAGCATGCTACACGTTACAGGAACATAGGCAGTGGAGAAATTCAGCATAGGTATAAAACTAAAAGAAGAGGGCTGGAGAGATGGCTTAGCAGTTAAGTTTGCCTACGAAGCCTAAGGATCCAGGTTTGATTCCCCAGGTCCCACGTAAGCCAGATGCACAAGGGGCACATGCATCTAGAGTTCATTTGCAGTGGCTGGAGGCCCTGGAATGTCCATTCTCTCTCTATCTTTCTCTCTCTCTCTCTCTTGCTCACTATCTCTCTGTCTCTAATAAATCAATAAATAAAAATAAATATTTTTTAAAAAAGACAAAAGAAACAAATGGAGAACAAGGAGGGGCTGAGAGAGAGTTTCGCTAAATCTCTTGCTATGCAAATGTGAATGTCTGAGTTCACATGAAAAACCATGGGAACGGTTGGGAAAATGGCTCAGCAGTTAAGGTGCTTGCCTGTAAAACCTGACAATCTGGGTTTGATTTCCCAAGACTCATATAAAGCAAAATGCACACAGTGGCACATGCATCTGGAGTTCATTTGCGGTGGCTGGAGGCCCTGGCATGCCCATTCTCTCTGTCTCTCTTCTCTCTGTCTCTCTCTGCTTACAAATAAATAAATAAATAATGTAAAAATGCCAGATGCTGTGTCTGACCTCTATAATTCCAGTACACCTATGACATGGAGAAAGGTAGAGACAGAAAGATATTCTGGAAGACTGTGGGCCAGCTAGCCTGCAAAACAGAGTGGTGACCGCTGAGAGACCTTGCCTCAGACAAGGTGGCATCTAAGGACTGAAGTTGTCCCCTGACTTCCACATATGCATCACAACACGTACATACACGTGCGTGCACACGTAAAAGGGACAGGAAGAAGGGGCTTTTGTCTACATAAGAGCTCAAAGTTGGGCTGGAGAGATGGCTTAGCAGTTAAGCGCTTGCCTGTGAAGCCTAAGGACCCCGGTTTGAGGCTCGATACCCCAGGATCCACGTTAGCCAGATGCACAAGGGGGCGCACGCATCTGGAGTTGGTTTGCAGTAGCTGGAGGCCCTGGCACACCCATTCTTTCTCTCTCTTTCTCCCCCTCTTTCTCTCTCTGTCTGTTGCTCTCAAGTAAATACACACACACACACACAAAAAAAAAACTTTAAAAAAAGAAGAGCTCAAAGTCACACAAGATTTCCCCAAATTTGTCCAGGTTCTTATCAAATTAGGAGCATTACGGGTGTCACCTTTGCATCCTGATTTGATTTGAGCCTAACTTGCACACGCGCAGAATAAACACTTACCTTTGGCAGCCATCTAGTTTCAGCGCTCTCGTTTTCTTTCCTGTCAAGAATGTGAAGGGGCCGCGAGCTCGTCCATGTGGGTTTATGTGTTCCTGGGAAACCTTCTTCGAGGATTGGGAGAAACGCCCGTGCAGCCACTGGGCATCGCCTACCTGGATGACTTTGCCAGCGAGGACAATACCGCTCTCTACATTGGTAACGCCCACCCGCCTCACTCAATGTGGCCAGCACCCTTCCCCTCTATACCGTTTGGGCATGGAAGGTTTTCCAACTCATCCCTCACTCTTGGACTCAGCAAAGGCGTTTCTGAAGTGCACTCCTGGGATCTGATCTATGTTACCAAATACTCAGAAATCAGAATGATCTAATGCGTTAGGGAAATCATACTAGATTGGCAGAACAGGGCCAGCTGCCTGGGCTTCGGGTTTCATAGACTGTCTGGAGTGGGATAAGCTCACTGTTCAGAAAGCACTTTCCTGCCCCGAGGTCTGGCTGTGCTGGTTCCTTCCAGAAATCCTTGTAGGCCGTATGCTCAGAATGATCCCACGAAAGCTCGGTCTCAATGAACGTGCTTCTCACTAAGGTGGAAGAAATTGATTTTCATGCCCAAGCAGACACCTTCAGTTGAACTAAATTGGTTTGAAAGACCATCAGAATTACTATAGTTCCTTTTTTTTTTTTTTTTTTTGGTTTCTTTTTGAGGTAGGCCTCACATTTCCCCTGCCTTCTGCCTTGTCTCTCAAGAACTGAGATCATAGACATGTGCCACCACACCTGACTTTTGTTCTAATTTTTAAGACTCATCCAAGCTAAAGTTTGCCTCATGTTTGGAAATTCACTTTTTTCAAAGTCTTGCTATTACTTTTTAAGGAGTTGGTTAATGTGTTAAAAAAAAAAAAAAAGCATTCCTTCTCCAACAACAGTGAAGGATTTGTTTCCCCATTTAGTGTAACTAAAACTTTGATAAATGCATGCAAATGAGAAACTGAAGTATTTTGTAATTATTAATTGGGCAAAATTGACAGTTTTTATTTTAAAATTGTATTAGTTTGTCAAAAGAAAATAAATGGTAGCTTTCTTTTCTTTCTCTTTCTTCTTTTCTTTCTTTCTTTTTTTTTTTGCTGCAGGGTGTATACAGACGGTTGCAATTATAGGACCCATTTTTGGCTTCCTGTTAGGCTCCCTATGTGCCAAATTGTATGTTGATATTGGCTTTGTGAACCTAGGTAAGTAGGTTTATTTTTATTTATTCGTTTACTTTAGTTTCTATAAATTTTAATGGGGACAGTGTGAAAAATATCAAATTATGTTTTTATAGAAAATGCCAGGGTGGTACTTTTTCATAAATGAAAATATCCCTAGAACACGTATTGATAAAATCATTGCAAACATTAATAAGTGGCATATGAGCAGTAGGTGGTCATTAGTTCCGGATGACCCAGGGTCTGGTGTGAAAATGGATTCTTTTCCATTTGTGGTTTGCCAGCTCTAATGTATTCCAGCATAAGTTCAAACTGGAAACTGTGGCTACTTGCTGTTTCTTGTTGGTGTCAGGGTGCCAACATTTATGAAAGTTCCATCAATTGGTAATACACATGACAACGTGCCAGAAGTCACTAGGACTGGAAGCCCGTGGCAACAAGCTTCTCTCTTCTCTCCTCCTGTCCCCTCTCTGGCTACTCTCCCACGTCTCTCATCCCCCCCTCTTGCTCTCTCTTCTTTTCTCTCTCTCTTCTCTCAACTCTTCCCTGTCTCCTTTATCCTCTCACATTTACTCTGCCCCAGATGCAAGGGTACAAAATGGATTGTTAAGATGAGGTCATGGTGATGATTGACAGGGTGAGGCTGTCAGGAGAAAGTATCTGAGCTGTAGCCATGAACCCACAATGTTGCTACCCAGCCTGATTCAGGTACACAGGTGAAGGTGGCCTTTCTCGTCTTCTGAAGTATAAGGCAGTGGGCTCTTACCCAGAAAACAAAGCAACAACCAATGGACACAAAACGCCCACTCAGGGAGGACTGCTTACACTGCTGTCCTCCAGACAGTAAGTGGCCTTGATATTCATGTCCTCACAAGACCTGCATAACAGGAGGGGGGAAAATGGTGACATCGAAATAGAAAAGACTCTAGTTGGAAAGAAAAAGAGATTCAGTGGAGTGGGGATTTGGGAGGAGGAAAAAGGGAGAGTGGTGGGAAGCAATCGTGATCATGGTATATTTTCTATATTTATGACAGCGTCAATAAAAAGCTTTAAAAAAAATCCCCACTCAGCTGGGTGTGGTAGTGCACGCCTTTAATCCCAGTACTTGAGAGGCAGAGGTAGGAGGATCACCGTGAGTTCGAGGCCACCCTGAGACTACACAGTGAATTCCAGGTCAGCCTGGGCTAGAGCAAAACCCTACCTCGAAAAACAAAACAAACAAACAACAACAACAAAAAAAAAAATCCCCACTCAAATTGACTTAGGAAATCAAATTTCAAACTTTCTTTTGAGTCAAGTGAGGTTTGGTATGAAAATCACACTTTTACAAGGAAGAATGAAATTTCACTTGCACATAGAAATCTTGCTTCAGACTAGGGTAGCTCTGAGCCACTGAGCAGTAAGTAGCAGTCTGCTGATTTTTGTCTTTGAGTACATCTTAGGTATTCACTACGTAAATCAGATGCCAGTGGCCTGCCCATGGGGCAGCTGAGTGAGGGGGTGTCAGGTTCTCCTGACACTTCCTTCGAGCTGGCCTCTCCCTGCCAGGACACCCTCTCCCAGCAGAGAGCACAGTTGCAAGGCACGGGCTCCATAAGTCGCAATAGCAGGAAGAAATCTGGTCACCAGAAACGTCCTCTGGGAAGATGGAAACAGGCAGATCCCAGGGCAAGATGGCAATCCTAGAGGCGGAACTGGGCTCTGGGTGCAGTGAGAGATCCTGCCTACGTAATCCCGGTAGAGAGGAATTGAGCAAAGCACCCAACATTGACTTCAGGTCTCCTCTTGTATACACACACACACACACACACACACACACACACACACGTGCTCACACACTGGCACACCACTGCACTCACAAGCGAAGGAACATTCATACACACGTGCATTTCCACAACACACATATACGTGCAAAAATAAACAGAAAAAAATGCCTTGTATGAGTATTTCTTAACATTTTATTTATTCATTTATCTGAGAAAGCGAGAGAGGAAAAGAGGCAGACAGAAAGAGAGAGAGAGAGAGAGAACGACAGAGAATGGGACTCCAGCCACTGCAAATGTACTCCAGACACATATGCCACCTTGTGCATCTGGCTCACGTGGGTCCTGGGGAATCGCGCTGAGGTCCTTTGGCTTTGCAGACAAACGCCTTAAGCTCTAAGCTTTCTCTCCAGCCCCTGGTACGAGTATTTTTCTAATGACGTGGTGGAAGTCTTGGCGGTTTCGTCAGCAGTGCCTTGTTTCAACACCATAGGCTCTTCTGTCTTTCAGACCATATAACCATCACCCCACAGGATCCCCAGTGGGTCGGGGCCTGGTGGCTTGGTTACCTGATAGCGGGAGTCTTAAGTCTTATTGCGGCTGTGCCCTTCTGGTGTCTGCCCAAAGCTCTGCCAAGACCCCAAAGCAAGGAAGACTCCAGTGCTGCTTCTGAGAAATCCAAGTTCATCACAGATACTCCTGTAAACTACCAGACGCCCCACGGAGAAAAAGCAAAGCTGGTGGAAATGGCCAGAGGCAAGTTGGATTCTCTTTGATTTTGAACTGTTTCCCTCTTCCCTCTTGAGGCGTTGGTGATTTCATGAACAATTCCACTCCGTTCCCCTCCTTGTTTAAAAGAAAGATTAAGAAAACCTCTAAGAAGCCGACTGGAGATGGAAAGGTTGGCTTTCTTACTAAATGAGTGATGAATCGGGGACACGCGTCCTGGTACCCTTCGTCACCTGCGTCTCCACTCTCCCCTCTTCCACTTAATCTGCCACTGTTTCCACCTGGAGCGGCTCCTGCCCTTCTCTTTCCTTTCAAGCAAATTTTTATATTCACATTTAGAAACTCTGAGCTTCTCCAACGTAGTTCTCTGCATCATCGTAAAAAGAGACCGAGAAAGCCGGGCGTGGTGGTGCACGCCTTTAATCCCAGCACTTGGGAGGCAGAGTTAGGTGGATCACTATGAGTTCGAGGCCACCCTGAGACTACATAGTGAGTTCCAGGTCAGCCTGGACTAGAGTGAGACCCTATCTCGAAAAACCAAAAATAAAAAAAGAGGGGGGAGAGCAACAAAAGTCTTCTTTATTTTTCTTTTTTTATTTATTAATAAGCAGAGAGATGTAGAAGAGAGACAGAGAAAATGGGTGCACCAGAGCCTCCAGCCACGGTAAACCAACACCAGATACATGTGCCACTTGGTACATCTGGCTTGACGTGGGTACTGGGGGAAATAAACCCACGTCGTTAGGTTTTGCAGGCAAGCACTTTAAACTCTGAACAATGTCACTAGCCCTTTCCCTCTGGTTGTGACGTAAATTTGGATGCCCAAACGGGATGTCCTAGCAGGCCAGCTCCCTATTCCCTAGTGTGATGGTGACAGATATATTCTCATCTCTCTTGTTGGCTTGTTTCAGCTAGAGGAATCTTCCTGTCCAATTGACAATTCTAGCATCATCCACCTACAGGGCCCATGTCTGGATTTGAAACTGGCCAGGTTACAGACTTGCAGGATGCCTCTTCTAATGTGCACGACACTGCCTTGGTTCCGTGGGGTTTTTTGTTTGTTTGTTTCTTTGTTTTCCAAGGTAGGGTCTCACTCTGGCCCATGCTGACCTGGAATTCACTATGTAGTCTCAGGGTGGCCTCGAACTCACGGCGATGCCCCTACCTCTGCCTCCCGAGTGCTGGGATTAAAGGCGTGCACCACCACGCCCCGGCTCTGTGCTGTTTTCATCTTACAGACTTCCTTCCATCGCTGAAGAACCTGCTCGGAAATCCAGTGTACGTCCTGTATCTGTGCGCAAGCACCGTTCAGTTCAACTCTCTGTTTGGCATGGTCACCTACAAGCCAAAGTACATGGAGCAGCAGTACGGACAGTCGTCCGCCAAGGCCAACTTTGTGATCGGTATGCTGGCCCGCGCGTCCTGCTCCCCGAAGGAAGTCTCTCCATCCTGACGCTTGTTCACTCTTAGCGACGCTAGGTCACTCCAGTTCTTTGGCGTGTGTATCTGTGCGTGTGTGTGTGTGTGTTTGCATGTATGTGCAGGAGAACCCGCCCCACCAGATCTCTGCCTTCCGAGGGCTGCGGGTGTTGGCAGGCTGCTACGTCTACCCCCCCCCAGCTCTTATGGGGGTGCTGGGGATTTGAGCCACGGCTGGCATGCTGGCACAGCAATCATTTTATCCACTTGACCATCTCACCAGCCCCTAATTGCTCTAATTTTTAACCAGAGGTAATTTGGAATGTTTTAGATGACGTGGAAAAAAATAAGTAAAATTTCTAGTAAGGTAAAATATTTAGTTAGTCTGTGGTCCTGCTCTGCAGCAAAAATTCTTTGCGTGTATTTTGTTCCAGGAGGAAGGCTCATGGCTCTTGAAGAAATCTTAGAATCTAAGCTAGCATGCATTCTGTTAGGAGATTATTACTGCTGGGCCCTTGGTAGCTGCGTTTAAGAGCCTGGCCCAAACCCATCCCAAAGTCTTATCATATCCCTCCTATGAGGACATAGTGGAGAGTAAAATAATGCATAACATGCCATTGGCTTAGCTGAAAGACACATTATTAGCAAAAAATAAGCATCGGACTTTATTGTTGATAGGAAGATTACCGAACCAGGAAGCTAGGTCAACAAAATCCAATTGTACCTGATCCAGAAACAATGACATTAAAAAAAAAAAAAAAAAAATCCCTGGGCTGGAGAGATGGCTTAGCGGTTAAGCGCTTGCCTGTGAAGCCTAAGGACCCCTGTTCAAGGCTCTATTCCCCAAGACCCACATTAGGCAGATACACAAGGAGGCCCACACATCTGGAGTTCATATGCAGTGGGTGGAGGTCCTGGTGCACCCATTCTCTCTCTCTCTCTCTCTCTCTCTCTCTCTCTCTGCATTTCTCTCTGTCGCTCTCAAATAAATAAATTCAAATAAGCAAAAAAATCCCGCACTCTTTGTGCCTATTAAGTACAATAGTTGTATGCATGGTATGCTTTTTACATGCCTATTCATATGTGTGTATAAGTGTGTGTGTGTGTGTGTGTGTGTGTGTGTGTGTGTGTGTGTGTGTAGGCCATAGGGGGATGTCTGGTGTTTTCATCAATTGCTTTCTACCTTATTTTCTGGGATAAGTTCTCTCCCTGAATCTGTAGCTTGCTGATTCGGTCAGACTAGCTAATCAGTTAGACCCAGGGTTTCTCCTGCCTCTACCTCCCCAGGGCTAGGACAGGTGCACACTGCCATGCCTTGCTTTATGTGGGTGCTGCGGTACTGAACACGGGTCTCTTCGCTTGTATGACAAGCCCTTTACCTATGGAGCTGTCTCCCCTGCCTTCAAGTGCAATTTCCAAGAACGTTAATTGGCCATGTAGTTGCCCCATCCCTGGAGTTGTTAACCCTGGGTTTGGCCCAGGAACCCATTACTGCATTGATGTCCTGGGTATTGATGGAGCTGAAACCCTGTGGCAAGAACCCTGAGTGCAGGTGTGTGTCTCTGAGCGGGCCCTTCACTCACAGCTCTCTGAGGCCGATGACTGAATATTTCTGTAAGGTAAAGTGACCACACCACCTAATGCTATATCTGCAAGGACTGACAGGTTTTTGTGTAATCACCCAGAAAGTGTGTGTAAATGCACTCAGGTTGCTTTTAGGAAGTCACAGAACGTCATTATTTCGTTGTTTCTCAGGGCTCATCAACATTCCTGCAGTTGCCCTTGGAGTACTTTCCGGAGGAATCGTTATGAAAAAATTCAGGCTTGGTCTGTGTGGAGCTTCAAAACTCTACCTGGGATCATCCGTGGTTGGCTACCTCCTGTTCCTTTCCCTGTTTGCTCTGGGCTGTGAGAATTCGGATGTGGCCGGACTGACTGTCTCCTACCAAGGGTAAATTCCCCCATTCATTTACTTGAAGATGGTGGCTTGATTGCTTCAATTAATTATTGATAATAATTTCCAGTAAGAAATTTAATTTTTGAGACTTGTAACTATGGAAAGGAGGTCACTTTATTAGGGAATAGCTGACAAGACTTAAAACTTGAAATGTGTTATTGTCACCTAATTTGTTATTTCCTTTGTTCTTGAATTTGAATGCTTTACAGAAATTAAAAAAACAAAAACATTAAATCCACATCTTACACTGGAGAACTAACTGACAAATGAGACAGTGGAAATACGGACCTTGGGTCTTGCTTCTAACTGTCCACAGGGAAGAGATGTGCTATGGTCTAAATCCAGGTATAATTTTCCCATGGCTAGAGTAGAAAACTTCAAGAGTTTACATGGCCTAAGTAAGATAATGTCCGTGAGTGTGATTATCATGAGCCTGACACAAAGTAGAAACCCATTCAGGGAAAGCCTTGTATTCTTCCTTTTGGGCCACTGGGGGACCAGCGGGGTGTCCAGGCCACTCTCCATCACTCCCACTGCAGAGACCACAGGAAGGATTAGGAGAAATTCACTGTCCATCCCCAGCTGTCTTGACTGCCATGCCCTGGGTCTGGAGAATAATGTGATTTGTTGTCGTTATTGATGGCCTCGCTCATACATCCTCCCAGTGTGCCTTGGTGATCGCATCACTGGGCGTCTAGCGTCCGTGTCTCTCAGTTCCTGGGTCCTATTTGCTCTCCGGCTCCCGTCTCACTCTCCCTCCCACGCCTCTTTGTCTTGTTTCTATATTCTAATCTCCACTTCCTTCCCTCATTTTTTTTTTTTTCCTCTGCTGGTTAGTGAACACAAGCTACAATTTCTGCCATTCAAAATCTACACTTAGTGGGCAACTGGGAGTTTATAGTAGTGTTGTAAAAGTGAACAAGGGTCTCCTATCTCCTTCATAGCAGTTGGAAGTGTGCAATGAGAATGTTAGCTGTTCAAAATGCACCCAACATGGCTCAGGGAATTTGCAGAAGAGGTGGTGGTGGAAAGATGGTTAGAGCCACAGGTTGGGACATTTTGCACAGAGACACTGCCTCTCCCCCATAACTGACTGCTACCCCCCCCACACACCACAATGCATGAGCCACAGTCCCCATGGGGTTGACCTGCATCTCCAATGAGGAAGGCTACTTCAGAAAAGGGGCAGGGGTGAGGGAAACGATGCTACCAACATATGTTGCCTACATACTAAATATGTCCATATCTAATAAAAATAAATTAAAAATTTTTTAAAAGAATATTGATTGTTGGACTGTAAAGAAGGATCAGTGGTTAAGGCACTTGCCTGCAAAGCTTAATGACCAGGATTCAATTGTCCAGCACTCATGTAAAGTCAAATGCACAAAGCGGTGCATGCATCTGGAGTTTGTTTGCAGTGCCTGAAGGCCCTGGTGTGCCCATTCTCTCTCTTTTTCTCTTTCTTTCTCTCTCTTTCTGTCTTCTTACAAATAAATAAATAAATAAATAAAAGATTCTTCAAAAAACATGTAAGCTGTGGACTGGGCAGATGGCTCAGTGGGTAAACTGCTTGCTGCTCCAGCTGAAATACTCGACTTCAATCCCTGGACCTATGAAAGGTTCTTGAAGGTGTGGCAGCATTCTGTCATCCAGCACTTTGAGGCTCATAGTAAGACACCAAACGCTAGTATCTCCCAGAAGTCATGGCTCTTGCAGAAAACAACAGCACAGTTTAAATCCAGGGCAAGAAACTCTGCCTTAAATGAAATAGAAGGTGAGGGACGACCTTAAAGTTGTCCTCTGATCTGCACATGTGCCCTGTGGCCTCTGGACCCCTGCATTGGCATGGGGACACGCACTAAATATAAAAGAAGAAAAGAATGTTAGTTGTAAATATAAATTGCAAAAAGATTCTGTAGAGGTGATACAAGCTGTGTGTCCTCTTTGCCTGGCCCCTTGATGCTCTTCATAGGTAGGCATGGTCAAATTATTTGTATTTTGAAATTTGCAGACATGACAACCTTCATTTTCTAACACATCCTTCATACACCTATGTGAGTTTTGTTATCCTTCTTGGAGGAGAAACAAGTTTGGAAAGTCAGTTCTCATCCCAGAAGCAACGTCTCTCCAAGGTCGATCCTGACCTTGAACGCGGGCATGACTCACAGTCTAGTGTGCTCTCCACATCACGCTCTTTCTAAGCCAAAGGCAAACACTTGCACAACGGCTGCAAACTTTTGAGGTTCACATTAAGAGTAGGCTTAGAGAATAAAAGATGAATTTTTAAGAAATAAAAGGTAATATATTCACTGAGCACAAAGCTCTTCAAGGGAGTCACCTTGAGAGACGGAAGCTGAACTACAGTTACATGACCATTGTTTAAATGAAACTGCTTTCAACATTGTTTTCCACATTTTTTTTTTTTTTAGAAATTCTTCAACACTAGCAAAGATTTAACCTTTGAGAATAGCCTTGCTTTTGGAAGTAGCCAAAAGAAATGGGCTGGAGAGAATGCCTAATGGTTAAGGCACTTGTCTGCAAAGCCTAAGGACCTAGGTTCAGTTCCCCAGTACCCACATAAACCCAGATGCACAAAGTGGCACACGCATCTGGAGTTCGTTTGCAACAGCTAGACAACCTGGCTCACCCATATTCATTCTCTCTCTCTCCTTGCAAATAAATAAAATTTTTTAAAGTTGTTTAAAAAAAACAAACAGCAGTATAACTGAGTAAAATATCTCAGCTGTCATTGTAACTCTTTTGAAAGAAAATCTCATTTGAGTATCAATGTTCTGACATCCTTAGTGAAGCACTTTTTATAATTAAACTTCTAAGTCTCAGCTCTGCTGTCAAACACACCCTCCATAAAACATGTATGCAATTAATGTCTACCCTAGATGGCAAATTAAATATTCTCTCAGTAACAGAAAATAATTATCTTTATAAGATACAAAATGTTCCCCAAAGACTGCCCCTTGTTGCTTTATATGAAGAAGCTATTTGATCCTGGACACTTGAGAGGCTGCCTACAAGGTTTAAATACAAAAATGGTAGAATTCTTCCTTCTGCAGCAAGAAGATCTGCCCTGATGTGAGATAGGAACTTAGAATCCAGGCCTCGGGGGTTTCTACTTCCAGGTTGATCACTGACAATGGTGTGAGTTTGAGCAAGTTTCGTGCCTGGTTTGGACCTGACCCTCTTGATGTGTCCATTGGCCACTGAGGTGCTGGTCTCCAGTGTCCCAGATACTGTTGTTCCTCCAGCCTTGGGTCAGCTCAGCCTTACAATATCCGCAGAGTTCGATACTGGGCTTTCAAGAACTCATTTTTACTTCACATGCTCACAGTTGCCTAGTGAGCAGATGATGCCTCATTGAAAATGGGATTAGATACTTTCTAGAAGTAGAAGACTTTCCAGGAGGTCCAGTTAAATACTCTTTTATTCTGTTTGGAATGACCTTTGAGAAAGTCAACCCACAGTATTTTTTGTTTGTTTGTTTTGTTTTAAAGGTCTATTTTTATTTATTAGAGACAAAGAGAGACAGAGACAGAGACTGGGCATGCCAGGGCCTCTTTCTACTGCAAACGAACTCCATGCACCACCATGTGCATCTGGTTTATGTGGGACCTGGAGAATCGAACTTGGGTCCTCAGGCTTCTCAGGCATGAGCGCCCTAACCACTAAGTCATCTCTCCAGCCCCATAGTAGTTTTAATAGATTGAATATGATTATACTTCTGAATAAATTATAGTTGTAATCATCACAGGAAATGCCTCTCAGAAGCAGGGGGCAAAACAACTGGTTCTTTCTCTACTATTACTAAAATACCATTATTGCTGAGTGAGGTGGCACATATTTGTGAGACCAGTACTGTGGAGCTGGAGATGGAAGGGCTATGAATTCAAGGCCAGCCTAGACTACATATTGAAACCCTATCTCAAAAATAAAGCCCAAAATAATTTTTATTTTACAATTCACTTCCAAAACATCATTTTTTCTCACCCTACTGAGTGCTAGGGATTGTACTTGATGTCAATGCTGTAAGAATGAATAAAGCCATTAAATCCTGACCTCTAATATTAGAACCTGACCTCTAATATTAGATCCTGCTCCCACTGAGTATATGTCATTGCACTCCCTGTTCATTTAGACATCTCAAATAGCTCTGTGCAACAAAATTGGTAGGGGGAATACACTAAAACTAACATAAAAAATGAGGGAGGAAACTGAATTGCAAATGTCCAATAGACATAATATATGGAGCAGGTAGAAACGGCATCCTGTTGTGTAATCACCACATGAAGAGAAAAGAGAGTGATGCATGCTGCTCAAGATGAACAGAGAAAGGATGAGGAACTCACACAGGAAGGAAAACTGCAAGTGAGGGAATTCTAGAGGAGGTAAAGAGGGGAACAAGGGAGAATGAAGAGTGAAAGAGAGGAAGAGAAACAACATTAAAGTGCCATAAAGTAATTGCCCAAGAAAGTCAGTGCCTTGAGGACAAATATTGTTTCATCAATGCTTAGAACCATCTTCCATAATCTCAAAGCTAGTGTGTTGGAGGTTTTTCAACAAAACTTTATGAATAACTGATTGGTGATTCATTAAAATACTATGAGACTATGCAAGCAAGGATGCTGCAGGCTGTGGAAGTGCTTCCTATATTGAGATGACATAAGAGAGAAGGAATGCATAATGTCAAAGTGCCTTATTTACAACATACACACAAGCAGGTATGAAGCCTCTACAAATGTTGAAAGTGTGTTAACTGCTTACTTACTTTTTCCTCTCATTGCATTGTTAGCAATGCACATTTAATTTATATTTATAAAAATTAGGGGAAATTATTAGCCCACACATATGACATAATGCCGAAAGTTTCTGAAAAAGTTCATTCCTCTGTCTGCAACTCCATACCTATGCTGGAGCACAGAAATATGTTAGATTCTAAAAGAGGGGATTGATCAAAGCCAGATGCTAAGAAGTGGGCATGGTATGAATTTGTAAACCTTTTAAGAACATTGTAAAGGGAAGTCATTTCATAGCTGATTCATACTTAACAAGGAGATCCTGTCAGTTCTGGCAAACGCATTTCCATGAGGCAAACGTCATTGGCAATCACATTGGGGATTATGATCCTAAGGACATTGGTTTCAAATCTGTATTCAGGTCCTGCTTACTAAGAGGTAATATTATATACTGTTATATTTCTTTTCAGAACCAAACCTGTCTCTTATCACGAACGAGCTCTCTTTTCAGATTGCAACTCAAGATGCAAATGTTCAGAGACGAAGTGGGAGCCCATGTGTGGTGAAAATGGAATCACGTACGCATCAGCTTGTTTTGCTGGGTGCCAAACCTCCAAACGGAGTGGAAAAAACCTTGTAAGGCATCTCCTCCCTCCCTTAAAGAATATGCCCATTAGTCAATTACCATGGTTACTATACAAAAGAACACAGCTCCTCTGGGAGCTTAACACAGATTACTGCATAGAAGCCCTGCCTTTCCCTCATTCTTTCTTGTGAAAAAAGTAAATTTATAATGACTCCTAATGGATCCGAAATTGAAAGAAGTAAGGTAGAATTTATAGTCATGAATCAGATAGGACAACATCTGCAAGTGTTTACTCTATTTCTCTCATTTTATTATAAGAGGCATTATTAGCCCCAAATAAGGAAGGCTAGCTCATAGCATCACATCATAAGCTCTGCTTTGGCCTCCGTGTCTATGGACACAAAAACAGGCGATTTTGGAGGTTGTAGGCGCTGATCAAATAGAGGCCGATATTAGGAAGTCTGTGTCTGTGAGTAGACGCAGGAGCCCAGGATCCTATTATGAAGAGGTCGATAGCTCTGGGGGCAGTTCTGCCTGATGAACTAAGTCAATTTGTGTGATAATGAAGATGTGGGCTGGAGAGGAGAGTTTCTATTAGCGTGTAGCTAAGCTAGACACCCTGGCAGGAAGCTGCTTCAAGGTCCAAGTCTCGGTGGCTCACACCACAAACATTCATTTTCCATGGTTCTGGAAGCTGAGAAGTCCAAGTGAAGGCCGCCATGAACCTAGTCAAGGGCCGACTTTCTGGTTTGCAGACCCCCAAGTGTGCCCTCTGTCCTCATGGGGCAAGAGATCAGAGGTAGCTTTTGTTGACGACCTTTTTGTCACTGTGGCAATTTGTCTGATAGAAACAAGTTAGACAGTAAAGGTTTCAGAGATTGCAATCCATTCGTCTTTGTGTTTCTGGGTCTGAAGTGAGGTTTTGATTAGGGCTGGATTGGGGGGTGGGGGTGGAGTGACGGGGGTTGTCAACCTCCTGTTGGACTGTCAGCAAGGAGAAGAAGGCTGAGGAGACAAGCCACGTGATTGAGGCCACTTCCTTAGGGACGCACTCCCTCCAGTGAGGCCTTACCTCCTACTTTCCACCCTCTTCCAAGAATGCCATTAGATCATGAATCCATCAAGCGATTATTAAGCCGTTAAGTCAGAGCCCAGTCATTTCTGACAATTCCACCAGATAGAAACTCAGCCCACGATACATGAGCCTGTGGGGGACCTTTCATGACTTAACTGTAACAGTGTGTCTTCCTCTGAGGGCCCTAACCCTGTTTCCTGAGGACCTATTTGTTCTTTCATCAGTGACAGACATCATACATTTACATGTCTTTTCCAAACGTCGAGTCTTCCTTACACTATGTCAGACTACATTCTGCTTGTGGCTGATGACATCTGCTTTCACTTGGTAGTGCTAGAAGGATGGAAATTAAGCCACACATATATTTAAATATACTTATCAACTATTTATGAATAAGCATGTGTAAGGCTGCCCAGACTACATAAAAAGACACTGGCTCAAAACAAAACATACAACACATTAAAAAATAAATAAACATGATCAAGATTCAAATTGTTTCATCATTTTTTTTTTTTTGAGGTAGGGTCTTGCTTAAGCCCAGGCTGACTTAGAATTTATCATGAAGTCTCAGAGTGACCTCAAACTCCCAGTAATCCTCCTACCTCTGCCTCCCCAGTGCTGGGATTAAAGCTGTGCTCCACCATAGCAAGCTGTTACATCAGGACAACTATATATATACTTTTTCTATAAAAACCAATGTGCCAACTTTATTTCATTCTTTATCTAAAAATTTACATTTCAGTGATGAAAACAACTTGTCATGTATATTACATATATAGTAAGTACTTTGAAGTTTTATCTCATAAGTGAATTTCACAGAAACAAGCTATTGAATTATAAAAATTATTTCTCATTGGTCAAGATATGGTTAGTTTTTATACATAAAGATTATTTTGCCAGTACCAATATAAATTCTGTCTTATCCTCTAAGTGTGCCTACTTACTTAACAAATTTTTATTAAACCCTTAAAATCAGGATAAATTTAGGCTCTAGATGTATATTGATGGCACAGATGATCATAACTGCCTTTATAGAGATTATATTCTAGTAGGGAGGTATAGTTGAGAAATAAATAAGCGCTTTGAACTAAATATAGTTGAGAAATAAATAATATCTTGGTAGGTAGCAATAGGCACACTGGAAAAAATGAGTGAGGGTGAGGAGACGGGGTGCTGCTCAGAACGGGGGTTGTGAAGGTTCTCTCTAATGAACCCACTGGGCAGACTGAAATGAGGCTCTTATCTGGAAGAAAAACATCCAAGGAGAGGTTGTGGCAAGACTGAAGTAAACTTGCCATGTTTAGGGACAAGATGGGCCTGTGAAATTGTCCTTTCAGTAGCCATATCTGTAGCTAGAACAGAGACTGTGGGGAGGTCACTGAACAGGAGGTAAATGTAGGAGCTATGTGAGCAAGGATAAGCACCTCCTTGTACAGAGGAGAGTGATGGAATCTATGGAATCTGACCACCATTTCTTTAATTAGTTTTTTAAAATTTATTTGCGGCTGCTGCTTGAAGAGATTTTGATTTGACATATTTGATAACGAAAAAAAATACCCCATTATTCATTACAACACATGTATGTTATACTATAAAGTTTTTCAGTAAATGTTTTACTTTAAGTTTATTTAAATGTTAGTTCAATCATTGGTCTTTTCTTCATTGTTTTTTTTTTTTTTTTTTTTTTTTTTTTTTTTTTTTCCAGATGTTTTATAACTGCACTTGTGTGGGAATTTCCGCCTCCAAATCAGGAAATGGGTCAGGCTTGGTGGGCAGATGTCAAAAAGATAATGGATGTCCCGAAACATTTCTGTATTTCCTTGTCCTTTCGGTCATCACGTCATACACTTTATCCCTAGGTGGCATTCCGGGCTACATACTGCTGCTGAGGTGAGTGTCAATTCTCTTCACAGCAATTTTAACGTAAGATGCGACATAAACCCTTGTTTGTGGACTAGTCACCATTCCTTACAGCATTTTCCCAAAATCCCTCCCAGACTCTGCGATCATGGTTCTGTGCTCCTTCTTTAGGTCTTTATAGAAAACTGTAGCTGAATAGAGATTTTTTTTTTAAGTTTAAAGTGCGTGAAAGCTGCTGATCCAGTAAAATAATACCTGTATCTACATCACAGGAGTCATTCAGTAAATACAGTGTGGTGCTTCCAAAGATGGTAACATCAACTGACAGACAAAATGTGTTTTAGATAAGCATTTTGTAAATAAAATAATTGTTTTAAAAAATATAAGCATTTTGTAAAAAAAAAAAAAAAAAACATTTCAGACTCACTCACAAGGTGTTGGATTCAATTTATCATTGTGATTTCTGGATAGTCTTGTCAAGTCTGGAATTTTGTGTGGTTGATTTCATGTTTCTGGAGTCAAGTTGAGGATCCTAATCTGTGACAATCGTGTCAATGATTAAAAACACTTTTATGTATCAAAATCTTAAAACAACTTTAAAAATGATGCCACCCTTGCATATTTTTAAATTGACAAGGAAAAATGTGAATAATTTGAATAGGAACTAAGCATTGATTAATAGCATATTAAACGTGTTTCCATTTAAAAACGTCACAACTATAAATTTTGTGTCACTCTTTCAAACATAATTTATGAGAACTAAATAGCAGCGATTAAATAATCAGTGTAACCCAATTAAAATGATAAGAATAGAGCTTCTGGAAGGAGGGGGCATCCTGGAGATAAATTACGGAGCCTCTTACACGCTAAGAAAGTTGGAGACACCTGAGTCAAATCCACTTGAAAAGATCTTTCACAGTCAAGATACTGCACAATTCTTTCCTAAAGCCTTTCATTCTCTTCTAACAAAATTTTGCTTGAATGTGTTTTTTCATTTTCCTCTCATAGATCTCTATAAAAATGTGTATGAATTTATATTTTTAAATACTAATAACTAGGGCTCTTAGTGATGATATTTTCTTTCTAGTTGAATATTAACTTTGCAAAATTCCTTGGTACAGTTCAACAAAACAACCAAAAATGTTATAAATCGGATTCAATTGCTAAACATAGAAGGTCAAAATTTCTGGGAATCATTCGTTCATGGTGTGAACTGAGTGTTTCTCAAATTAATTCTCATCTCTGAGGGTGAATATGAAAAGCTTTTCTATACCGAGGCTGAGCATAATTGTAACATACACTTTTAATTTCCTGGTTTTCACTGTGGAAATTGATTGGAAAAAAAAAACACAAATCAAACAAACAAAAACAGAAAATCTGACTTACCATGAACAAATCTCTTTTCTCCACCTGGCTTATGGAGAACATGAGATGTTTGGGTCTGAAGCGGAGCATGGGCCCCCTTTACCCTGGCCTTCTCAAACCATTGCAGACACTTCTGTGCCACTTGCTAAACCAGGTAGAGGTGCCAAGTTGTCACTTGAGACAAGGAAAGAATCAGGAATCAGCCTCCTCACTGCTATGACCAGCATTTGCCTCACCATGAGTCCCTTCACGGCCATGGTACATGGGGGTATCAGAAGGATCTCTTGAGTTGAAAGAGTAGAAAACACGATGCTCATCTTCAAGAGTTTTTTTTTTTTAATTTTTATTTTATTTATTTGAAAGAGAAAGAGGCAGATAGAGAGTGAGAGATAGTTGGCGTGCCAGGGCCTCTAGCACTTCAAAGAACTCCAGACGCATGTGCCCTCCTGTGTGTCTGGCTTTACGTGAGTACTGGGGGATCAAACTCAGGTCCTTAGGCTTTGCAGGCAAGTGCCTTAACCGCTGAACAGGTTGCTCATCTTTATAAAGCAAAAACTAAATGATACAATAGGTAGGAAGTACTGAGTATGGTTATTAACCAGTAGTTATATTATGATTGTTGATATTAAATCTATAGAATGATCCTTTAAAGTGATATAATCACAGTAATGTTTTTGTTATTTTAGGTGTTCTTATGCCTTTTGGGTCAATTCAGTTCTCCACTGCTTGGCAATAATGGCACCATGATCATATGAATGCTGATCAATGTGCCCCTGTACTTTCAGATGAAAGCCACCCAGACAAGTTTCAGCTTGTTCGTACAATTGTTGCTTCAAGTTCTTGTGATCCAATTGAGCCTATGATTTCACTGTACCCAATATTACTTAAGTAAGTCCCATAGGGATGACTTACCTCATAGAAATATTAACTATATACCTGCCGACACACTGCAGGTAACAGATTGAGGCTTTTACACATATTTCCATGACTATCCTAGCACACTGGTGAGCTAGCCAGATGTGACGTTTGTTACCAGAACACGAGGTCATGTGTGCTAACCAGGTTGTCACCAGCATCTCTACTTGCCAGGAGCATGAATGCATGTATATGTAATGGTGCTTTTATTGATTTTAGGTGCATTCAACCACAGCTGAAGTCTTTTGCCCTGGGCATATACACCTTAGCAGTAAGAGTTCTTGGTAAGTATAAGCAAAAAGACAAATATCTTTCCTCTGTACCTCTCAGCATTTCTATATACACATACATGTGTGCACGTAATATTCATGCTAAACCATTTCAGCATCATGGTGGACATCTCTGCCCTGCACTGCTTAAGACCTGGGCTTTTTTTTTTTTTAATTTTTTATTTATTTATTTGAGAGTGACAGACACAGAGAGAAAGACAGATAGAGGGAGAGAGAGAGAGAGAGAATGGGCGCGCCAGGGCTTCCAGCCTCTGCAAACGAGCTCCAGATGCGTGCGCCCCCTTGTGCATCTGGCTAACGTGGGACCTGGGGAACTGAGCCTCAAACCGGGGTCCTTAGGCTTCACAGGCAAGCGCTTAACCGCTAAGCCATCTCTCCAGCCCAAGACCTGGGCTTTTATCCAACCAGAGCAAATACTTCATTCTGCACAGCCACAGGGCCATTGTCACTCGGAAGAAACGTGACACTCAGCGTGCAACATCTGCTGTGTGTTCCTCACTCACATTTCTCTCACTGTGACAATAACAGCGCATTCTGTTCACTGCCCCCTTTTGATCCAGACTAAGTCAAGGACCACACATTGCATTTATTGTTTTTTTTTTAATTTTTAGAAGTATTTTTATTTATTTACTTGCAGGGAGAGAGAGAATATGAATGAGAGACAGGAAGTGGGGGTGTCAGGGCCTTCTGCCACTGTGAACAATCTCCAGATGCATATGCCAGCTTGTGCACGTGGCTTTAGGAGCTTTCTGGGAACTTGAACCTGGGGCATCGGGCTTTGCAGTCAAGCTCCTTTACCCATTGAGCCATCTCCCCAGAGGCCCACATTTATTTATTTATTTTTGTCTCTGACAATCATTATTTTTTTCAATAGGTGATTGCAGTTGTTTTGAGGAATATCCTCCCATTTGCATTTCCCTGACTGTTTTTGTTTGTTTGTTTGATAAACAGTCTGTAAATTTTTACAAGTGGAAATGGTGGGGGCACTGTGTGTTAATCCTTCACATCAGGAAACAAGCGACTTCAATCTCGCCAGCATCACTGGCAATCTTATGTTTGCTCTCTCCTGCAACATGTCCTCCAGCGGTTGCCATTATAAGTCTTTTGACATCACTAAGAAATCTGTAGTACAATATTTACAGCTGATGGCACTATTCCATTTGGCACAAGGTTTTTCCTAAAGTGGAAGTGACTGTTACGGTTCTGAGATGAATAGATTAGTACGTAAGTGTAGAACTTAGGTAAGACCTTTAAGGGGAAAACATTTCCAAATATTTTCTCTTTGATATCAGAGATCAAGAGGATGATCTCTTCATCTTGGTGGTGCCACACTTAGATGGTTTAAAAAATAATTTAGTTAGAGTACCAAATTCTTCATAAACATGTGTTATGGTTTGACTATGAAATATTCCCAGCGGGCTCATGTGTTTGAACTTTTTGTTCCCAGTTGATGGCGCTGTTTTGGGGGGAGGTGGAAACTTAATCCTTGTCTGGGGAAAGTAGGTCACTAGGAGAAGCAGGCCTTGATTATTATACCCTGCCCCCACATCCACTCAAGTTCTCTCTGCCTCCTGGTCCATCCATCTTACAAGCTGAGCTGCAGCATGATCCTGATGCCATGGGCCACGCCTGTACCATGCCCTCCAGCCATTCTGGGTGCTAACACCCCGGACCATGAGCCGAAATAAATCCTTCCCCACTTAAGTTGCTTCTGTCAGGTGCGGTCAGAGTGGTGAGCAAAGTAACTAACTCAGACGCCAAGAACATTCTAGGCAGATGATGAAGATGAAGAAAAGGAGGGAAAAGGGCTGGAGAGACAGTTTAGGGATTAAGTGCTTGCCTGTGAAGCCTAAGAACCCCAGTTCGAGGCTCGATTCCCCAGGACCCTCCTTAGCCAGATGCACAAGAGGGCGCACGTGTCGCGTCTGGAGTTCATTTTCAGTGGCTGGAGGCCCTGGCGCACCCATTCTCTCTCTCTCTCTCTGTCATTCTCAAATAAATGAATAAAAATGAACAAAATATATTTTTTAAATAAACCTTTAAAAGAGGAGGGGAGGGCTGGAGAGATGGCTTAGCGGTTAAGCGCTTGCCTGTGAAGCCTAAGGACCCCGGTTCGAGGCTCGGTTCCCCAGGTCCCACGTTAGCCAGATGCACAAGGGGGCGCACACATCTGGAGTTCGTTTGCAGAGGCTGGAAGCCCTGGTGCACCCATTCTCTCTCTCTCCCTCTATCTGTCTTTCTCTCTGTGTCTGTCGCTCTCAAATAAATAAATAAATAAAAATTAAAAACTAAAAAATAAAAAAATAAATAAAAGAGGAGGGGAGACAGCTCAGAGGGTCAACGCTACATGGTAGGAGGGGCATCAGGGGTGAGGACAGCTGCTGTTTAAGGCCAGCCAGCATTTTTCATGACTGCCAGATAATAGAGCTTTTGAGAAAACTCAGAAGCCTGCAGTTTTACATGAAATTGTTGTCTTTGTAAATATTGGCTACTCATTGATACAGAAAAAAAAAAAAAAAAAACCTACATAGACTAAATAACAGATGTTAATGTACCAGCACTTTGAAACACATAAAACATAAAGGAGTTGTTAGCACAGTGAAATCTTGCTTGCGCAGGAGAGTTTATCTTTTCTGCATGGGAAGAATTGTACGCCCAATAAACATGTGCTGAGAAGCCATGAGAGTTTCAAGCATGGATCTGAGAGGCGTGCTTCCTGCGCACGTGTAGCTCACAGTCTAACAGGAAGGACGATTAAAGAAGCCGTGCCGAAAGCATTGAAGGTTTTGAAAAGGCAAGAGAGAGCTTTGGGATGGTGAACACAAGGAATCAAGCAGTTTAGGTCATTGGATTAGCTCTTTCTGCAAGAAATCATTTGAGCTGAGGTACAGGGTCCACGTGGGCATTAGGAAGGAGAGAAGAAAGTGTTTCGGGGTCCAACCCTTCGGAAACAGGGCAGAGCATTTTAAGCTTTGAAAGGAATTCAGTAAAGCTAAAGTCTGACGTACAAAACCATTGAACTTTGCCTCAAATAAGACCAGAAATGTAGAATGTCTGGTTGCCTACTCTTGTCTTGGAATAGATGTCTTGGGCAATTATCTATTTTATTTGCATAGGAAATAGGTGGAGAGGGGGCTAGAAAGATGACTTGGTGGTTAAAAATGCTTGCTTGCAAAGCCTGATAACCCAAATATGATTCCCCGGCATCTGTGTAAAACCAGATGCACAAAGTGGCACGTGCATCTGGCGTTCATTTGCAGTGGCACGAAGCTTTGGCATGCCCATTTTTCTCTCCATCTCTCTTTCTTTCTCTCTCTCCCCAACCTTCTTTCATACCTCCATCTTTCTTTCTCTCTCTTGTAAATAAATAACTAATAATAATAAATTATTTGAGAAGTTAAAGAAAACAGGTGAAAGAACAGGAGGACCGTTATTTTGTTTCAATTTTTTTTTTTTTTTTTGAGGTAGGGTCTCACACTAGCCCGGGCTGACCTGGAACTCACTATGTAGTCTCAGGGTGATCTTGAACTCATGGAAATTCCCCTACCTCTGCCTCCCGAGAGCTGAGATTAAAGGGATCATAAATTTTATATTGCCTTTTTTAAAAGTATTTTAAGCAGTACTGCGAATTGAATTCAGGGCCTAATGTATGCTAGACAAATGCTTCACCACTGAATTAGACCCATAGACTAGCTGTGGCTTTATTTTTATTTATTTATTTTGAGAGAAAGAGGGGAGGAGAGAAAGAGAGAGAATGGGTGTGCCAGGACCTTCGGCCAATGCAGACGAACTTCAGACACATGCGCTCCTTGTGCACATGTGTGACTTTGCATGCTTGCATTACTGTGCGTCTGGCTTATGTGACCTGGAGATTTGAGCAGGCATTCTTAGGCTTTGCAGGCAAGTGCCTTAAATGCTAAGCCATATCTCCAGCCCCTGGCTGTGGATTTAATGTTTTATTTATTAATTTTTTATTTATTTGACAGAGGAAAAAGGGAGAGAGAGTGAGAGAACGGGCACACCAGGGCCTCCAGCCACTGCAAAAGAACTCCAGATGCATGCAACCCCTTGTGCATCTGGCTAACATGGCTTCTAGGGAATTGAACCTGGGTCCTTTGGTTTTACAGGCCAACGCCTTAACTGCTAAGCCATCCCTCGAGCCCAAGTAAGTTCTTGTGGCTGAGGCTTTAAATTAGGGGAGAAGTAGTGGCAGAAAGAACAAGCATAAGAAACAGACTTGGACTGGCTCCATACGTGTTAAATGTGTGCAAAGGGATCCAGGATGATGCCCACCCTGTAACCATAGCAACATGGTGGTTGCTGGTGCAGAGACAAACCTTAGGAGGAGGCTTTGCTCATGACAAGTGTAAAGAGCAGCTGCTAGAGGTAAACAAGTGGAAGTTGCTGCAGAGACACAAGCTTCTGAAGAGAGGACCCAAAGTAGGAGGTTTGGGACTGCAGCAACTAAAGATGGCTCTGAACGATCTCCCAAACCGTAATTCCTAGGCTCAAGGTGACTAATGAGAGTCATAACTAACACTGCACAGGTATGTTTTAGTGCCAGTGATGTGTGTTTCTCGCAGCAGGAATCCCAGCTCCGGTGTATTTTGGAGTTCTGATTGACACTTCCTGCCTCAAGTGGGGCGTGAAAGGATGTGGGGGCCGCGGATCCTGCAGGCTATATGACTCCAACGCTTTCAGGTACCACTCCACGCGCCTCCCCGAGCCCCAGTGCTTCCCAGCCCTGCTTCATACAATGCCTCTGAGACCCACAGGTCGTCCTGTGATTTCTGTTGGTGAGGTAAACCAGCCCAAGACTGCGTGCTTCTCCATAGAAGAATCCTATCACTGGATTATTTGGCTAGAGGGTTTTATTTCTCCCCATTCCTTACATGGACTCCCATTTGAAATGGGCAATAATTTTAAATTACTCTTCTTAATTTACATACAAAATAATGGGCTTCACTATGGTATTTTCCTATATCTGGGCCATTATCCATTTGCACTGTTTTTTCTAATTTGTCCTCTCTTAACTAATCATTTTTTTTAATATAATGAAAATGGGCCGGGTGTGGAAGCTCATATCTGTAATCCCTGAACTTGGGGTGCTGAGGAAGGACAATCACAAGTTCAAAGACAAACCTGGGCTACATAGTGAGTTCCAGGCTATCCCAATCTACTGAGTTAGACCTGGTCTCACAGAACGCACACGTACACCCATGTGTGTATGCATACATACATGCATGCATACACGCATACATAATACACACATGTATGTAATGAAATATATGTATGCATATGATGAAAAAGTCAAGGACAGAATAGCATTTTGAAAGTTCATGCACACCAATGGCTAAGTAATTCCCTGAAACTCAGAGGCATTTCAATTTAGGTCACATTTTGGGTTTAATTCTATTCTTTTTCAAACTGAGCCAAACTGTACCATTGACGTCAGATATAATCCCTTGGGCAAGAGCTGGATTTGGCTCTCAATCCGTCCGGCTCTTACTGCCAAGCTGATGTTCAATTATTCCGGTACTTGAAATGCATAAAAGTAAAAGGTTTTCTCTGTGCAGGCGAGTGTGTCTGGGGGCGGAAAGCACAGTTTTCTCACTACGGTGCCGTTCAGTTCAGTTCATCAAACATTTAGTCCCTATTGCTAAAAGCAACGCTCCAATGCCTTAAAAGAACAATGCTTTTTTTTTTTTCAAAGACTTGCCAGCTGAGTTTTTTTTTTTTTTTTTTTTTTTTTTTAAGACAGAGAAATAAACTTTGGGCTCAACCATCTAAACTGAATGTGAATTAGGCTTACCATATCCAATAAGTTTGTTTGATTTAAAAGGCTTTGATGTAATGTGTGAAACGTTGTTTTTCTGGTCTGTGAGTGAGGCCCAATCTGTGAGTATAATTTGGGCTTTACTTCCATTTGCTAAGACTTTAATGTGGAGACAATGTCATTCCAGTCGCATGAGAGTATTTAGCAGGTGACCGGAATCAGACATTAAGCCCATCCTTCCACGTTTTGGCATCTGCTTGACAGAGCGCGGAACTAACAGAAGAAAGTGAACTAAATGTCTGATCTATTCTCCAATCAGAGCCCGGTTCCTTCTTCTCTCTGCTTCCTGCAGCTTGTCCTTAGAAAGCATTTGGGAAAGCTCTGAGCAGAGGGTCACAGCACAAATTCTCACCCAAATCTGGACACTTTGAGCCATGAAAGAAACCCCTAATAACATTGTACTGAGATAGCAACAGTACAGGGACTGCCCCAGACAACACGGATGTGGCCCCGTGGCCACATGGACAGAGGAGATGGAAATGATTTTACGATTCATTTTAAGTACCAAAGATGTTTGTAACATAGTAACACAGTCACTAAGACCTTGTTTTATATTAGCAAACTGCTTGTTCAGTCAATCTACCAACGTCCATGGCCACCATTCTATTCAAAATCTGCTCGCTTCACGAGAACCATCACAGTCCAGGCTGTCGCTGCTGACTTTCTTTTGCGTGTCATTTCGCATGAGGTAGCTGCCCTAATCACGACCACACTTCTCTGCTCTTCTAGGTACATATATCTGGGACTAACTGTGATCCTGGGCACGGGATCTATTTTCCTAAGTATTGCAGTTCTGTTCATTTTGAAGAAGACCTCCATTTCAAAACACGGAGGCTTCAGAACAAAGAGGGAAAGCACAGCGGTCTCTACAAGATTCCAGAAGGAGAGCTGTGCCGCGAGGGATCATTTGCTGCAGCCCCAGTACTGGCCAGGCAAGGAGACACGACTTTAGAAAAACGTTGACTAGCAAGCCATGGTTTCCAACGTGTGGAAATTCCTCAAGCTAATAAAATTTTAATCAAAAGGGTTTCAGGGTGTGATTCTCCTTTCAAAATATGTCTACTTTGGGGCTGGTGAGATGGCTCAGTTAAAAGCGTTTACGTGGGGAGCCTGGCAAGGCAGCCAGGCGTGGTGGCGCACTCACTTGGGAGGCAGAGGTAGGAGGATCGCTGTGAGTTCGAGGCCACCCTGAGACTATGTAGTGAGCTCACTACTCACCTCACAGGATCTGGTCTCTGACAATCTATGTGGATCTTCCTAAATGTGCTGTGGCTGCTGCGGATATTTCTGGATGGCGCCTTCTTTTTTTTTCCACCAAGGCTCAGGGAATTTTGTAGAAGAGGGGGCAGAAAGATTGTGAGGGCCAGCGCTTGGGTTGTCATACCCAGAGAGACGTTGCCTCCCTCCCCACCCCCTCAATAACTGACTGCTGCTCCCACAACACATTACCCACAACTCCATGGGAAATGCCAGCAATCTGTCCACAGAGGGCCCCCAGGAGAATGGGGTCAAGGAGAAGGGAAAAGATGGGGCCAACAGATGATGTATCCATACAAAAATATGTCTTAATTTTTAAAAAATTAAGTTAATTTAAAAATACAGTCCTCACTTAGCACTTGAGGGGTAGCACAGAGATAGAGAAAAGAGAGATGGACAGAGAGAGTGGCCACACCAGGGCCTCCAGCCACTGCAAACAAACTGCAGATGCATGCGCCACTTTGTGCATCTGGCTCTATGCGGGTCCTGGAGAATCAAACCTGGGTCCTTTAGCTTTGAAGGCAAGTGCATTAACCTTCGAGCCATCTCTCCAGCCCTGGATTTCTGCATTTCTAACTGGCTCTGCAGGTCTTCAGCAGGGGCCTAGCTGGCCTCTGCACATCTTTGAAACTTTGCCTTTCATTTTTGAGTCTTCTTTTCCATGGTATCGGCCCCCAGGGACTGGATGGCCCGCAGATCTGTCCCATCCTTTCCAGCTACTTAACCGCTGTAAGGGCGATCTTTCTCATTGCTGTAACAAAATACCTGACCAGTATCGACAGGGAAGAAAAGGCTTATTGAAGGTTCATTCCATGCTGGTGGAGAAGGCTTGGTGGCAGCTGACCTCCTGGCAACCAGAGGCAGGAATAAGTGAGGGGTGAACGCTGGCACTCAGTTCACTTTCTCCCTTATATACAGTCGAGGACCCAGGCCTTGACATGGTGTTGCCCACCGTTACGGAGTTGTCCCATCTCAACCCAGTCTGGAAACTGCCTCCTTACAGATATTCCTGGAGCTGTGGCTCCTCAATGATTCTAGATCATACCAAGTAGACAATAGTCATCAATCACAAACATCAGAGTTAACTTGCCAGTGCTTTTCTCTCCCTTTAATTGATTTATGCATTTATTTATTTATTTGGAGAGAGGGTTTCATTCTGTAGCCAAAGCTGGCCTGGAACTCACTGCATAGCCCACGCAGACCTGCCTGGAATTTGCAGCAGTTCTCCTCGCTCAGCCTACTGGGAACTGGAATTACAGAACTGAGCCACCACACTGGTTTTATGCTTTTAGTCCCTTTTCCTGGGCTCATTAAGACTGTTGTCTCATGAATAGAAAGCGCCCACCAGCTTACACCCTGCGAAGTAGCTGGGAACTGTGGCAAGCTCAACTAAAGGATGTGAAATGCCTGTGTTACAGTGACCAGACTGTCTACATGGGAAAGGCCTCAGGAAGTATTACCTCTCGTATAGAGGCACCTGGGCCACAGGGATGAACTAACCTGTCATAGACCAAAGGGGGAAAAAAAAAATCAAGGTACTGATGAGCTGTCTGCGATTATTAACCAGTTTCCTGGATACCCTGCCCTATGATTGTTCCACCAAGCCAGGCCAAGTTTAAGGTTCACTAACTTGGGATAAACAGTGGTTCTGAGAAACCTTGCTAACTTGTAACTAAAGCACTCGTGTGGGCACAACATAAAAATTTTGTTACACGTATACTCATGTCACCTTCGGCCTTAAATGCACTGAGTCCAGCTACCTCTCCCATACTGAGCGCCCACACTCGCTGCCCTCAAACTGGGTCTTCTCTCTGGTCCCCTGACACACGTGGAGAATCTAGGCACTCTGTGGGTGGAATGTTTTATGCACTGAAGCTTGACCTCACAGGCCACCTTTGTTCAGCATTTTGGAACATTTCCCTGGCAACACTCACGTAGCATACGCTATCTCTTGCTGCCCCACATAGTCTCACTTATTTTTTTAATAGAGGTTTAGCACTCTTGGTACCTATTTTCTTGCAATTTGTTTTTATTCTCTCAAGAATCCACAAAGTGCCAAGAAACAGCCATTCTCATTGCAAAAAGCCTGGGCAGGAGAAACCAGGTAACTGAATCAATAAAACATCCAGGCATGAGAAAAGCAAGGACAACAGAAACAAAATCTGATGCTGAGGAAGGCTTCCTCTCCGTTAAACAGAGATCTAAGGGCTGGAGAGATGGCTTAGCTGTTATGGCTCTTGCCTGCAGAGCCTAATGACCCTGGTTCAGTTTCCAAGTATCCACATAAAGCCAGATGCACCAAGTGGCACATGGCATCTGGAATTTGTTTGCATCAGCTGGAGGACCTGATGTACCCATTCTCTCTGTCTGTCTCTCTCTTCTCTCCCTCTCTCTGCTTACAAGCAAATAAATAAAGTATTTTTTAAACATGAGGACTGCTCTCTCTGCTGTCCCGACAACCAGCTCCAGGGAGATGACGATAGACACCAAGGACACTCAAAACTCTCCAAAGCAGAAACCCAGAGGCTGTAGAGAACTCACCACTACAGTAGACTTGCAACACACCCACCCAAAGCTCGGGGGACATTGCGGAAGAGGAAGCTGAAAGGTTGTAAGAACTGCAGAGTGGGAAGGAATATCCTGAGGCGCTGCCTGCCCGTCCATCCGCTTTGTGGTGAATGTTAATAACTCCACCGAGGGCCTTCAGTGGGTCGAGGGTGGGGCAGAGAAGATATAAGAGGATAACTTTAGGGGAAACAGGACCAACACATAAATTTTCCTATAGCAAACTCATAAAAACAAAATAATAAAAAAAAAGTGAGAGAGAAAAAAAAGCATCAGTTCACCCATAGGAATGTTTAACTAAATGTCACATAAAGAAACTAACAAAGTTTTACCCCAGAGTTTTACCTGAATCTTTACAAAAGAGCTGTCTTGGGGCGCTATTTAGAATGAATTACACTGCACTGCTGAGGTTGCCCAACCTGTTAATAAACTCTGCATTTTTCTAGCATTCCGCCCCTGACATGGGTACAAGCCCATCTTCAGTTCCACGGTGCCCTGGGCTACGTCTGGCTTGGATTGGGTCCACCTTTTGAAAATTCAGGCATTGATTTATTTCGTGCCAAGGGCCGATGTGATTGGAACAGACTCCGTGCTTCATAAGACCCCCAATTAGTGAAAGATTCCAATTGCAAGACAGACAGACATTCAGGAGGCTAATGTGTGCATCTGTTTGGGTTTATTCACAAACACACCCAAAGAAAATAACCTGCCAGAAGCTGCTGCATTTTGAAAGTCCATGTTTTCCACAGTTCGGCTTGTGATGAATGTTTATTACTGTGCACTTTGTAATTTGTACATTTTTAGATGGAGTTTTTTTTTGTTTTTTTTTTTTTGTTTTGTTTTGTTTTTGCATGGATCCCCCAGGAGTTGGCATAAAGCTTGGGTACCACCTGCCATGCATCTCCAAGGAATCTGATTGCACTCAGAACCCGGACGCCCTGATTATTTTTCTCCTCTTCATCCAGGCATTCTGTGGTCCATAGGAGTTCTTCTCAGATGCCCACGACTATCCTGAGGTGATGCCCTGCCCCCATTACTGCCTTCTTTCTTCTACCAGCAAGTGCCATCCCTCTCTCTCTCTTCCCAGCGTGAAAGTTCAAGGGCACCACTTGCCATGGGCTTTGCTGCACACACGGAAGTTGTAAAAAGCCCTGAGTCTGAAATAAAGTTCTTCTCTAATTGTCTGCCTCTGATGCTGTACTCCCACCAGGCAGGAAGTTCCTGTTTCTCCAGTCATTACACATGAAAATAGGAGAAAAAAAAAAAAAAAAAAAAGTAAAGGCAAAAGAAAGAAAAGAGAGCCGGGCGTGGTGGCACACACCTTTAATCCCAACAATCGGGAGGCAGAGGTAGGAGGATCGCCGTGAGTTCAAGGCCAGCCTGAGACTACAAAGTGAATTCCAGGTAAGCCTGAGCCATAGTGAGACCCTATCTCGAGAAACCAAAAAGAAAGAAAGAAAGGGGGTGAGAAAGAAAGAAAGAAAGAAAGAAGGAAGGAAGGAAGGAAGGAAGGAAGGAAGGAAGGAAGGAAAGAAAGAAAGGAAGGAAGAAAGAAAAACACACACACACATCTCTTGGTCTTAGAGCTCCCCCTAGTTACTATCTTAGCTCTCTAGTTTTATTATAATCAGGTTTTCAAGACATTTCTATGGAATATTCGTAGTTAGGTCCACGTACAGGGATCACTCCTTTTACTGTTACGTCTCATTTGGTGATTTGAACAGTATACAACACTTTCCCGTGTTATGCATGAGGAAGACTCCAGGGTTCAGAGACGTTACCTGATTTCCCCCAAAATCTCAGACCCTGGAATGTGGATTCACGTGTATTGTGTGACATTTTTTTTGCCGATGAGATGTGAACAAATGTCCATTCACCCCAGATAGGACAGCAGTCGTGGACCACAGAAACAATTCTTCCCACAGCTAGGTTAGTGAACCGGTAGGTGCATTGGGGTCACTAACAAGAGCATGGGAGACTGGGCAGGGCACCCCTGGACGGGTCATGAGTCAAGAAAACCATATGCCCGGAGCTTCCTACCTGACTTGCAATGGGCTGCCTCACCAAAGGGCACCCTCCCCCTGGGAGTTGTGTGTTTTATACCCTTCTGGAGGGTTCTTGTGAATCTTGACAGCTTCTCGTCTTTCTGAGCCTTCTACATCTCACGAGATTGTTTTCCAATCAGAGGAAATTTCCCCTTAGCCCTTCTGTGAGTTCGGCTTCCTATGTGAGCTGATTTACAAGAGTCAGTCCAGCTCTTCCCCTGGATACAACACGCATCGCCTCACACTGCACTCAGTTCGCCATACAGTCATGGCATTTCCACATAGCAAAGTGTCTTATTCGATATATTTAATTTAGCCTTCATTTTTTTTTTTTTATCACTCAGTATTTTTCAGCTTTTAAACACTTTCTATCAATGGCTCTCTTGGCTTATGCAATGAAATTCTCTCTTGAGGGCTGGAGAGATGGCTTAGTGGTTAAACGCTTGCCTATGAAGCCTAAGGACCCCAGTTCGAGGCTTGATTCCCCAGGACCCACATTAACCACATACACAAGGGGGCACACGTGTCTGGAGTTTGTTTGCAGTGGCTGGAGACCCTGGCACATCCATTCTCTCTCTCTCTCTCTCTCCCCCTCTATCTGCCTCTTTCTCTCTCTGTCTGTCGCTCTAAACTAAATAAAGAAAAGAAAATAAAATATTTTTTTAAAATTCTCTCTTGAATCCTTCCTCTTGCTCTGACTCTACCCTTCCAGCCTTTTCCCTCACCATCCATCTCTTCTGAATCCAGACCCAGGCTGGCAGGCTTTGCAAGTAAGCACGTTTCACTGATGAACCATCTCCTCAACCCTACATACAGCATTTGAAGATATCTGAATACCTATAAAGTAGATATCTCACTCCTGGACATAATGTCGTAAGAATATTAGCTGGGGAAGAAAGAAGTCCTTACACAGAAAAGTTGATGTGGGTTGATCAGTAAAGGGAAAACAAAAAAACAAAAAAACACCCAGGATCCATGTTGGTTTAGGAAACAAATAATTTATGGGTTTTTACCTTGAGCAGATATTATAAGTTTCAATGTGGGTCCTGCCATTGGGATGTGGGCCAGCTAGAAAGTGATCAAAATCGTTGAGGGAAGGAATTAGCAAACGTTTTCTGAAGAAAAGCACAGTATACATTTTAGACAGGTTACCTGATAGGTTGTAGTCTCCCAGGTTGCCGGTGCCTAGGGCAGGATAGAGTTAAAATACTGAATTATCAGGCTGGAGGGATGGCTTTATGGTTAAGGCAGTTGCCTGCAGAGCCAAAGGACCCAGGTTCAATTCCCCAGGGTCCACGTTAGCCAGTTGCACAAGGGGGCACATGTGTCTGGAGGTCGTTTACAGCAGCTGGAAGCCCTGGCACGCCCATGCTCTCCCTCTCTCTCTCTCTCTCTCTCTCTCTCTCTCTCTCTCTCTCTCTCTCTCTCTCTCTGTCAAATAAGTAATGAAATAAAAACTATTTAGAAAACACTGTATTATCTAGTTTGTTGGGTGGAGATATAGTTAAGCGCTATAATGCATGCCCAGAGTGTGTGAAGCACTCATACAAGCCCTAGTATGAAAAAAATTATTAATTTTTGACTGAACCCTATCTTTACTCAACAGCAAAGCCAATATTGAACTGGGTCAAGTTCTTCACATCTTTAGCATGCAGATGAATTCTAGGAAAGCATTTGGAAATTCTTTCCTGAGGAAGTGATAAGGAATAATACATAATCATAATTATGTATTATTATATTATTATATATTATATATATTATTATAAACTATAATAATAATACAATAATTATTTCCTAAGGAAGTGTAAGAAATGTATTATGAAAAGTAGTGTTGATATTTTTTTTTTCCATAAAGAGCCAGCTTGTAATTAACTGAAAGTTTACTAAGCCATGTGGGGAATCCAGCAACTATCCACACGGTGTCAGAACCTTACCCATGGACCAAGCAACGTTGCACATCTTACCCTTGAGAAGATATGTTTATTGTTTAATGGCATTGAATTATTTTCCATTGGGAAGTGTTTTCAGAGCCTTGGATTACATGCTGAGTATATATTCCTAAGGAGAAACAATTTCATGCAACCAATTCAATGGAATAAAACAATGCAAGTCTCTCCCAGAAATAAAGCTTAGAATTTTAACACTAACACCAAGATAAAACATAAATTCTTAATAAAATTAATACAAACTATTCATAGTGGGATCAATGTATGAGAGAGAACATGTCTTTGTTTGTATTTCTGAGTCTGGGTAATCTCATTTTGTGTAAGTTTTCCAGGTCTAGCTGCTTTTCTGCAGATTTCATCATTTCATCTTTCCTGACTGCTGAGTAGAATTCCATTTGTTTATATGTACCGCATCTTCATTACCCATTCATTAGTGAGTGGGAATCTGGGCTGATTCCATTCCCTAGCTATCAGGAATAGAGCGGCAGCAAACACAGCTGGGCAAGAATCCCTATGGGAGAATCTTGAGAGCATGCATGCAGGAGCAGTGCAGGTCAAATGGTAGACATAATTCTGGATTTTTAAGGAACCTCCATGCTGGTTTCTACAGTGCCTGTACAACCTTGTGCTCCCACCAGCAGTGGCTGGGGGTTCCTATTTCTCCACACCCTTCCTTTCTCCACAGCGATTAGCAATATCCCCACCAAGGAGGTCCCTCAGTGGAATGCGGGGGAGGGGACAAAAGCGCATCATCTGATGGGACTACGACCAAAGTTCAATACGTTCATAAATTAAAGTTTTCAATTTAAAGAAAAAGAAAATTAAAGGCTGGAGGGATGGCTTAGCAGTTAAGATGTTTGCCTGCGAAGCCAAAAGACCCAGGTTCAATTCCCCAGGACATTAGCCAGATGCACAAAGGGGCACACTCGTCTGGAGTTTGTTTGCAGTGGCTGGAGGCCCTGGCATGCCCATCCTCTCCCTCTCCCTCTCCCTCTCTCTCTCTCTTTCTCCCTCTCCCTCATCCTCTCTCTCTCTCTCTCTCTCTCTCTCTCTCCCTCTTTCTCTGTCAAATAAATAAATAAATAAAAATATTTTTAAAAAGAAAATTAAGAAACCAAAAAAAAATCAGTACAATCCTGAAGATCAGGAATGTGTAGTTAATTTCTAATAAGATAATTTAAATCTATTTTGCCTAGGACAAAACAGATAGTGTTCACTGAACTAATAGGAGCAAAAACTAAAGAAGGGATTGCACAGAAAATAAAGGCCAAGCATGCTGCAGGAGCTGAGGGATTCTAAGTGCGCACGCATCTGGACTTCGTTTGCAGTGGCTGGAGGCCATGGCGCACCCATTCTCTCCTCTCTCTCTCTCTCTCTTGGCCTATGTCTGTCACTTTCAATAAATGAATAAATAAAGCATATGAATATCATCGTGGTCATGGAACATATGACAGATTTTATGCCTTCTACCTTATATTTATATATTCGCCTATGCTCCAAACCCTCAAAACCTGTTAACCTTCCCTTCTGGAACTTGATTTATCTGAGGTTTACACAGCCTTACATTATACAAGTCATAGATGTATATTTTAAATCAGAATTTGTAAATCTAAAATACTTTGTAGACAAACGGAACTTTAAGTCAGAAAATTAATGGACTTCATGGTTCCTTCTTTAAATGGGCCACAATAATTTTCATCAATGTCATGGGATGGAAAGCATCAACTCCCTGTTTTCTTTGATCTTGTCTAAATCAGAAAACAGAGAGTGGCCCATGCATCTGGAGCACATTTGCAGAGGCTGGAGGCCTTGGCATGCCCATTCTCTCTCGGCCTCTCTTCTCCCCATCTCTCTCTGCTTGCAAATAAATAAGTAAAAATTTAAAGTGACGCTGGAAATATCTGTTTGGTAAGAAGGTTAAAAAAGGTAAAGCTTGGCAGTCTCTTATACAAGGCTTCCAGAGGGATTTGAAAACATGAATTTAATGGTCAAAAGCAATTTTTTTTTTTTTGAGAGAGAGAGAGAGAAAGCAAAAGAATGATAGAGGGAGAGAGCGAGAGAGAGAGAGAGAGAGAGAGAGGGAGAGTTGGTGCGCCAGAACCTCAGCCAGTGCACTTGAACTCCAGACACTCACGCCACCTAGTGGGCATGTGCAACCTTGCGCTTGCCTCACCTTTGTGCGTCTGGCTAATGTGGAATCTGGAGAATTGAACATGGATTGTTAGGCTTCACAGGGAAGTGCCTGAACCACTAAGCCATTTCTCCAGCCTAAAGTACTTTCTTAATACCTAAATCCTACACAGAAGGGGGTATGGAAAAAAATGCCATGAAGTTGGCCAAACATCTTATTAACTCAAGAACACACTATTACTGACTTTCCACTCACGCCACTTCACTCAGGAATTGATTGTAAGCACCCAGACACATCAGGGGCACACCTGGAGTTCACATGTAGGTGCACATAGGTGTGGGTTCGTGCATATGAACGATATACTTACATACACAAGGGGCCATTTTGGGGGGTTGAGCTTAGGAACTCTGTTTACTACTGCTTATCCAAGGATTCATTGAACTTGATCTCCACAAGGATCAGATATATATATAAAACAATATGATCTGGTTGCTTTTCTGCATATATATGACTTTCTTATATATGCAACTTTTGTGTTTGATGAAGAAACTCATAAAGTACGGGTCGGTGGGTTGGTTTCCACTCCATTACGCATCCAAGGAATGCCTTAAAACCTGTTCCAGTTGGATTCCAGCTATATGCATCAAACCCAGTTTAACAAAATCTAAATCTAACACAGTAATAATAAAAAAAGTCTCAACTTCTTAGAAAAAAAGTTGGCTCAATGGCACTATGATCAATAGTCCAGAGTTTGTATTTATTTATTTGAGAGAGAGAGAGAGAGAGAGAGAGAGAGATGTCAGAGCCTCTAACAAACTCCAGATGCATGCACCATTTTGGGCATCTGACTTACATGGCTACTATGGAATTGAACCTGGGTCCTTTGGCTTTGTCAGCAAGCATCTTAACAGCTAGGTCATCTCTCCAACTGCATTCTCTCTCTCTGCCTCTCTCTTTCTCAGGGTGTGTGTGTGTGTGTGTGTGTGTGTGTGTGTCTTTCTCTCTCTCTGTCTGAAATAAATAAATCATGTATTTTAAAAGTAAATAAATCAATGTCTTTGGGATGTGTTGCAGTCAGGTTCGCATTGCTGGCAGAAATCACCCCACCAAGAGCAGCTTGTGGGCAAAAGGGGTCTACTTTGGCTTATAGACTCAAGGGGAAACTCCATGATGGCAGGGGAAATGATGGCGTGAGCAGAGGGTGGACATCACCTCCTTGCCAATATCAGGTGGACAACAGGAACAGGAGAGTGTGCCAAACACTGGCAAGAGGAAACTGGCTATAACACCCATAAGCCCACCCCCAACAGTACACTGCCTCCAGGAGGTGTTAATTCCCAAATCTCAGTCCACTGGGAACCTAGAGAACCCCTAGATTTATGGGGGACACCTGCATCAAACTACCACAGGGTGCTCTCTCAGGTCTGTAAATGTCAGCAGAAGGAACAGCGAGTTGCAAAAGCAGCCACGGCCCCGTCCTGCAATTCCAGCGTGGGGAAGCAGAGACAGGCGGGTCCCTCCGGGTTGCTGTCTAATCTAGCGGGCAAGCTCCAGGGCGATGAGAAACTCTGTGTCAAAAGAAAAACAAAATGTGGACGGTATCTGAGGAGCGGGAAACTAAGTTCTTCTCTAACCTCGCCTGCATGCGCGCGGGCAAGCACACACAACGTAGGAAGTTACAATCATGAGAGGAAGGAGTTTAAGACAGTTGTCAACAGAGCAAACTGCAGCATACTGGGTTTGCTAGATGTATAAGTTCCTGGAACCAACTCAGTAGGCTTGAATTCTGGGTAGAACCCAGCAACACTCACCAAAGAGCTGCAGCCCAGAAGACAGTGCGTGTGATGCCCAGGGATCCTGACCGAACGTTCAGTTCTGGACAGTCTATAGAAGAGGTTGGCTTTTCAGGGGCCAGCACAGGAAGGGAGGTGCCGAGGAATTATTATTTTCCCATTTTTTGCTGTATAATACAGCACAAATTTAGTGGTTTAACACAATACAGACTTATTCTCTTACACTTCTAGAGGTCGCAAGCCTGAGATCCATCCTACTGTGGTTTGATTCCCTGGTACCCATATAAGCCAGAGGCATGATGGCACATGCTTCTAAAATTCATTTGCAGGGGCTGGAGGTCCTACAATGTCCATTCTCTCCCTCCCTCCCTCTCTCTCAATCTCTCTCTTTCTCTTTCTCTCTCTGTCTCTCTCTCCAATGATAAATAAATAAATAAAGTGTTCAGGGGTTGGAGAGATGGCTCAGCAGTTAAGGCACTTTCCTTCAAAGCCCAAGCACCCAGGTTCAATCCCCCAGTACCCACATAAAGCCAGATGCACAAGGTTGTACATGTGTCTGGAGTTTGCTTACAATGGCAAAATATCCTGCCACATCCCTTCTCTTTCTCTTTCTCTCTCAATTTTCTCTCCTTCCCCCCCCTCTATGTCTCTCTCTCTCTCCATCACTCTCTCAGTAAATAAGTAAACAAATGCATATATAATATATACATATATGCAATCATTTTCAAAAGCCTATTCCAGCCAGGCACGATGGACTACATCTGTAATTCTAGCCCTTGGGAGGTACAAGCAGAAGAAATATGAGTTTGAAAACCATCTATTCTATATAGTGAGACCCTGTTCCACGCTAAATAAATAAGTAAATATGTAAATAATGTTAATTTTATTCAGGCGACAACTTTCTCTTTACTAAAGTATACTTCTCCTATCTTAATGGTACATGGGAAATTGTTGTGAACTCCTGAACACGAGTTAAATTTATGAAGGCCCTTAATCAGCTTTAAGGAGGGCTTAGCGGCTGCATAAATACTGCCCCAAGAAAGAGCTGGTTCCAGATTCCTGAAGAATGAGATTTCCTTTTCATGCCAGACTGTCTCAGCACTCAGATATGTGGTCCGCTCCACACGAGCATCTCTAAAGACCGGTGTCTGCTTCCATCTGCTGGCTGGAGAACTGAACATCACCAGGCCTTTACAGGTGACTTCTTGGGTCTTTTGTGTTTGTTTCTGACTTGAAGATAGGACATCAGATCCTTTGTAAAGAACCCTTGAGAACCTTGAAAACAGAAGTCAAATAGAAAGCAGTGACTCAGCAAAGGAGCAGGGATTATAAGAGAGCAGAAAAGCACATTTGAGCTTCATGGTTTAAATTTAAATCTGTATAGTGGAGAGGTTTGGTTTTCGTTGTTGTTGTTAGCTGCATTCCTCTCTATGGAGAAATGGGCTGGGTGGGCTAAGTATTATGGAAAATGAGCACATGAGGGAGAAGGAATGGTGAAGTGTCAGTGAGTAGCTTGTAGATCGCAGTCAAGGAAGCATTTCTGAGCCCCGGTGCCGGGGGATCCAGTCCTTGATACTGACCTTTCAGAGAGCTGCGTTGTGCCGTCATGGTTTATGTCCTCAGGAGGTAGTAACGGCTGAGATCGCCGGAGAAGAGAAAGTTGGAAAACCCAGAAGCTAGTGCATTAAGATTTTTCTAAACAAAAGAAAAAGACTTTTGAGTGGAAAGTCATTGGAAGGGTGGACCTGATTGACTAGTACTTAGGAAGTGGGCTTTTAGAGAGAGAGAACCACGGTTTTGTTGTTGTTGTTGTTGTTTAAAAAAAAAACACTGGTTGGGCTGGAGAGATGGCTTAGCAGTTAAGGCATTTGCCTGCAAAGCCAAAGGATCCCGGTTTGATTCTCCAGGACCCTTGTAAGCCAGATGCACAAGGGGGCGCATGCATCTGGAGTTTGTCTGCAGTGGCTGCGTGCCCTAGTGCACCCATTCTCTCTCTCTTTCTCTCTCTCAAATAAATAAATAAAATATGCTTTAAAAAACACTGGTTGTAGACAGTGAAAAGCTAGCTGGCCCTCTTCATGTCTATTTTCCTTCCAACTACTTGCATCTAAAAAAAAAAAGAACTGTTTTATCCCACTTGCCTTCTTTGCTCCTCTGTTAAAATAAAAACAGGGATTGACTTATGTCCCCTTCCTGAACATGTGACATTTGTACAAAAAATCTTCTATGAAAATGATTTATAATCTGTAGACTTTACTTGGATGATGTCTTGAGATGTAAAATCCCACCCTTTGGGTTGTGGGTTTTGTTTTTTTTTTCCAAACAAATCTGATCTTAAAAAGAAAAAAAAAAAAAAAAGGTCATTGAAATATGTTCACAGACTGAATAGTTGTCCTATGGTTCTTTGCTTTTACCTTTCTGTACTAAGAACTCCTTGAGCTACTATATTTTATAAATGTGTATAACTCTGAGAGGATCAGTAAGTGCATACTTAATAGAATTGCTTTAATCAACATTGTATTTTAAGAAATGAGAATAATTTTAAAAAGAAACTATCATAGCATATTTAACAAAATAGGTCTCTTTCATAAATCCCCAAAAAAAGACGTCCATTCAAATCACCAATAATTACGATCTAATCTGTCTTTTGCACATGTGTATATTTCAAACAAATTGAATTAAAATTGTCCTGAGGTGAATACAACTGAAGTATGACTTAAATGCCAGTAAGAGATTCCAACAAGGGAGAGGTGGCCTGTCTTCATAAGAGACTCAAAGGTAAAAGGCCGCAAAGGGAAGGGAGGCACCGGACAGTGAACAGAGGACAGCAGGAGAAGCAGGCTGGAGAGAGGTGTCTCTGGTCTGAAGCAATACAGAGGGGCTAGGCGCCACGGACGAGGAGAGGCAGGGTCTTCGGGAGAAGCCCAAGCTGAAATACCAGCCAAAGAGCCATGTGGAAAAGTTCTACCGCAGTCAGGTTCGCATGGCTGGTAGAAATCATTCAACCAAGAGCAGCTTGTGGGAAAATAAGGAAGTTTATTTTGCCTTAGAGGCTTGAGGGGGAAGCTCCATGATGGCAAGGGAAAACGATGGCATGAGCAGAGGGTGGACATCACCCCCTGGCCAACATCAGGTGGACAACAGCAACAGGAGAGTGTGCCAAACACTGGCAAAGGGACTCAGGCTATAACACCCATAAACCGGCCTCCAACAGTACACCACCTCCAGGAGGCGTTCATTCCCAAATCTCCATCAGCTGGGAACCTGGCGTTCAGAACACCGGAGTGGATGGGGAACACCTGAGTCAGACCAGCACACGTTCTAAGAAGAGGCCGTAGGTGAGGGGACTTTTATGACTGGCTATGGAGGAGATGAGGGACAGAGACAGAATGTGCAGTCACCATGGGCATTGGAAGAGTGGTCGGGACGCTCTTCCTCTTGCCATGGTGGCTAACATAAGGGATGAATGCCACAGCAGCTCAGCCCCTGGGATGTGAGGGCACTGAACACCAGTGGCAAGAGTCCCAGGGTTCCCAACCCTCTAGCAAGCAGCCTGTGAGGGTTGTGTGCTGGGCAGGCAACGTCATATTTTATATATATATATATAAAACAGGGGCTAGAAAGACAGCTTAGCAGTTAAGTCGCTTGCCTGTGAAGCCTAAGGACCCAGGTTTGATTCCCCAGGTCCCACGTAAGCCAGATGCACAAGGTGGTGCACACATCTGGAGTTTGTTTGCAGTGGCTAGAGGCTCTGGCATGCTCATATTTCCTCTCTCTCTCTCTCTACCTATCTATCTCTATCTCTCTCTCATTTCCACCCATTTCTCTCAAATAAACATTTAAAATTCTGGGGCTGGAGAGATGGCTTAGTGGTTGCCTGTGAAGCCTAAGGACCCACATTGGACTCTCCAGATCCCACCTAAGTCACATGCACAAAAGTGAGGCAAGGACTGGGGAGATGGCCTAGCAGTGAAGGCATTCACCTGTGATGCCAAAGGACCCAGGTTTGATCCCCCAGGGCCCATGTAAACCAGATGCACAAGGTAGCACATGTATTTGGAGTTCATTTACAGTGGATGGAGGCCCTGTTGTGCCTGTTCTCTCTCTCTCTCTCTCTTTCTTTCAAATAAATAAAAATAAAATATTTAGAAAAATTTAAAGAGACATTGACTCTTCCCCCCACCCATAATGCATGACCCATAATCGCCATGGTGTTGACTTGCATCTCCAATGAGGAAGGCCTCTTCAGAAAAGAGCAGGGAGGAGGAAAATGATGGTACCAACATGTGTGGTCTACATACTAAATATGTCCATTACTAAAAAAAAAAAAAAAAAAAAAGAAAAGAAAATTTAAGTGAGGCAAGCGCAAGGTCACACATGCCCATTCAGTGGCACAAGCCTTTAGAGTTTGATTTCAGTGGCTTGAGGTCCTGGCATTCCAATTCTGTGTGTGTGTGTGTGTGTGTGTGTGTCCCTCTTTCTCCCTCAATTAAATAAAAATAAAATATTATTTTTAAGTGAGGGAAATGCAAGGTCTGCGCATGCCCACTTGGTGGCACAAATGACTGGAGTGCGATTGCAGTGGTGGCTGAAGCCCTGGCAAGCCAAGCCAATTCTCTCCCCTCTGTTTCTCTCCCTCTCTCTCTCTCTCTCTCCCTCCCTCTCTCCCTCCCTCCATCCCACTCTCTCTTAAATAAAATACTGGCAGGTCTGGGAAGATACCTCAGTGGGAAGTGTTTGTCCTGGACCTGAGTTTGAATCCCCCATGTCCCTGGAAAATGGCAGGTGGGGTGGCACGCCTTTAATCCCAGCCCTCGGGAGGCAGAGGTAGGAGGATCACTGTGAGTTCAAGGCCACCCTGAGACTACATAGTGAATGCCAGGTCAGCTTGCGCTAGAGCAAGACCCTACCTTAAAAAAGAAAGAAAGAAAGAAAGAAAGAAAGAAAGAAAGAAAGAAAGGAAGGAAGGAAGGAAGGAAGGAAGGAAGGAAGGAAGGAAGGAAGGAAGGAAAAGCAAAAGAAAAAAGCCCTTATGACCTACAAGGGAGATACAATGAATGTAATTAGGCTCTGAATCTAGAATGAGCCACTCGGGGCTCTCTAGAGGAACATAACTGATAGAACGGATTGGTATTGAAGGAGGATTTATAGAATTAGCTTACGGAGTCCAATAAGAGCTGTCCACAGGTTTGAACGTCTCATGCGGCTGGATGCCTCAGCTGGCTTATTCCAGGAACTAACTTCCTGGGGGACTCCTGGAGAGCTGCTGGTCTTCAGTCCACGTTGGAAGGCTGATGAAACTTGGGTCCAACGTCCACCAAGAGCAGCTGAACAGGGTACAAGCACGTACGAGTGAAGAGTGGGGAAATCCAGGTGAAAAAAAAAATTCATTTGCCAACAACACAAGCAGCCAGGTGAAAAAGACCAGATCCTTCCTCCAAATGGTCACTTGACAGACAAGGGGACTCTCCAGAGTGTGAGAGTTCAGCAAGTTCAGACCGCTACCAAGCAGTGGAGGTGGATTGCTGTCAGAGGTCATCAAAGGGCATGCCATTTCATCCAAACTCTGCTGGTGATCTGAAACAAATATTAATGGACTTTAAAGAAATTTTGCAATTCTATTGATCAATGGCTGCCGGCAAGCTATCGATTTTGAGAGGCCGGTGTCGGCGGCTCCTCTGACCTGTCCTGTTTTTCAGAAAAGCAGTCTAGCTGATTTAAGGATCAGCAAGAAATGAACCTAGGAAAATACTCTTTGGTATCTGAAAGCATTCTGGTGTTTCATCTGTATGATTCTGAGCTCATCAGGTCCAATTGGTCTGTGTACCTACATTGCTGATTTCCAGTGATCTTGCTGGGAACAGTGGTGCATGTCTGAAATCCTAGCACATGGGAGGCTGAAGCAAGATTGCAGGTTCAAGGCCTGCCTGGGATACATAGAAAGATTTTGTTAATAAGAAAAGAAAGAAGGGGGCCAGGTGTGGTGGCACTAGACTTTAATCTCAGCACTTGGGAGGCAGAGGTAGGAGGATAGCCATGAGTTCGAGGCTACCCTGAGACTACAGAGTGAATTCCAGGTCAGACTGGACTAGAATGAGATCCTACTTTGAAAAAAGAAAGAAAGAGAAGGCGGGGAAGAGGGAAGGAGAGAAGAAGGGAGGGAAGGGAAAAGAAAGGAGAGAAAGGAAGAGACAGGGAGGAAAGAAAGTAAGTCAGTCAGTCTCTGGCCTATCAGAATGTCATGTGCTACTTTAATCAAGATCCCAAAGACCCACAGGAGTTTAGGAACTGGCAGAGGAGTAAGTGGAGACAATTTTATCAGCTTCTAGTTTGCCTTCTGATCATTCTCCCTCTCCACAGTCTGGTCCCTCCCATGTAGAACCATATAGTCTACAAATTAGCAAGGAGTAGAACCCATGAACCAATGTATCAGATACATACTATTATAGATGTACCAATGATTGCCATGCAAGCATGATCATGGGTAATATTCTTTACACACACACACACACACACACACACACACACACACACACACACTGGGGAGAATGCTCTAATTTCCAATAGTGCTCTTGAAACAGAGCCCCAGGTTTGAGTTGGACTAGGCAAAGTGTTTGAGTTGTTGAATTCATTAAACCTTATTCCTATGAAAAAATAAAATAAAATCAAGGATGGAGCACTTAAGGTACTTGCCTGTGAAAACTAAGGACCCATGTTCAATTCAATCTCTTTCTAGAGCTCACCTTAGCCAGACACACAATGATGAGGCAAGTGCAAAGTTGCACGTACCCACTAGGTGGCGCAAGCATCTGGAGTTTGATTGCAGTGGCTGAGGCCCAGGTGTGCCATTATCTCTGTAAAAAAAATTAATAAATTAAATTTGAAAAAAAAAAAAAAATCAGCCCGGTATGGTGGCTCACACCTTAATCCCAGCACTCAGGAGGCAGAGGTAGAAGGATCACTGTGAATTCAAGGTCACCCTGAGATTACATAGTGAATTCCAGGTCAGCCTGGGCTAGAGTGAGACCTTACCTCAAAAAAACCAAAACAATAAATAAAATAAATCATAAAAGGCCTTACAACTGAGTGGCCATTTTTTACTTCGTTTTGATATAAGGAATTGGAAATACCTCTCATGAGTAGGTACTTTGCAAATTCATGGGGATATCCATTATTTTAATCACTTCATATTACAGATCTATCCAAGTACCAATCATGATATATGTATCTTATATTTTGAATTCTAGTGTAACCTGGAGACACATTTTTTTTAATTACAGTGGATTCTTTTTTATTGGGAAGAAATGGAAGATATGTTACATTTCTATTCCTAAAGACAAAAAAAAAATCATACAGCTAACTCAATTGAATAAAAACAATACAGGCCGTTTCTAGAAATAAAGCTTAATATTTTAACCTTAATATAAAATAATGTAGAAATTCTGAAAAATGTTTAATACAAATTTGAAAGACACAAAACCAGAGTGAATTTCTAGGTAGATCATTTTTTCTCCTATTTGCCTAGGACAATGACCTAAAAAGATAGTTAATCATCATTGGACTAAAAGGAAAAAAAAGCCAACCAGCTATTTAAAGAGGGACTTGCACCACAAATAAAAGTTGGACATGTTCCAGGTGCTGTAGGAATCTAAATTCAGGTAAGAACCTTTGAAACTCTTGAATTTCATTATTTCTTCTATGTGACTATTTTACAAATGCAAAGAATTTTTTTTGTTGTTTGTTTTTTGAGATAGGGCCTCACTCTGGTCCAGGCTGACCTGAAATTCACTATGTAGTCTCAGGGTGGCCTCAAACTCACGGCGATCCTCCTACCTCTACCTCCCAAGGGCTGGGATTAAAGGTGTGCACCACCACACCTGGCTGAAAAATATTTTTGTAGTCATGGCACATATTACAAATTTTAATCCCTTATGTCTACTGTATCCATATGTTGCAAATCTTTGGGACCTGTCAACAATCCTTTCTTGAAATGGAGATTATTCAGTTGTACATAGTCTTAAATTACAGGGAGCCACTGGGTGTACACATTTAAAATAAAAGTCTGTAAATCTGCTTTTAATACTTTCTAGGCATGCAGAACTTAAAATTTGCATAACTGGACCTCAAGTCACCTCTTCCAATTCCTCTACAGACAATTATTTTTCACCCACTTGCATAGAAGAATTAGAGTTGATTCTCTCTCTCTCTCTTTGATTTCTTTGATCTCATTTGAACTGGATAATGGAGAGCGGGGAGTTACTTGCTAAAGACAGAGACATAGATGTGTCTCCAAGTCACTTGTCCACCTTTGATTTCTACTTTACACATCTAACGGATGACTTATAAGGAAGGAAAATGAACAGATGTCCCTGATCATCTTACCTCCAGTTGAATGGGATAACGAAAATGCTGGTCAGCCTAGTTCCCAGTGTAGAACCAAGATGGCTGCTCTTGCAAGGAAAGTGTGACTGTCAGGGTAATTTGGGGTGGACGAGGTCTGTGTCCTTCCCTTTTCATCCTTGCTCAGCTTCCTTTCCTGCCCTGCTTTCCTGTGAGCCCAGGTAGTAAAAGCGAGGCACATTGACGTGGGTGCTGGGAAACTTCTGCCCCCACCTCAACCCAGTCTAACTGGGAAGCCTGAACTGGTGGTCTCTTCAGGGGACATTGCTGGAACGCCTTAAAAGGCCTGTGGTCACCTATAAACATTCTATGGCCCAATTATTTACCTTGGCCTTTGACTACCAAGAAAAAAAAAAAAAAAAAAAACTACATTCAGAGGGGGGAAAAATATGTCCCGTGCCCCCAATTCAGGCTCCAAATTCCAAGGTGCAGGGGAAGGGAGGGCTCTCACTCGAGCCTCTGCCGACACTGTAAGTTCTTAGTTGTAGATGTAAATTGCTGCTTCATTTCTATAAGAAGTGGAGAATAAGGCTCCTTTCCTCCTGACTCTTTTGCTGTTAATTTTCCCCCAAGTTTCAGGAAAGAGATGTACCATTCTGGCTTTTCTGCAAAAGGATAGCAAATGCAGAGGAATTGGCAGTGTGAGTGGGGGACTCACTGTCTCACTGGAACCCCAGTGCAGGAGGGGTTATTTCAGGGAAGGTACCTGAGAATACTGAGGAGACGTAGAGAGGTTTCTTCTTAGAATAGTCATTCATCCGTCAAAGTAACTGTGGGCAGATTGGAAAAGGAAACTGGAAAACAAGCTTGCCTCAGGCTGTGGAAGAGGCTCAAACGTAAACTGTGCCTTGTGTTTAAAAGTGGTATGATTCTGGGGTGACATATGCATAAATATAATATGCACTAAGGAGAGACAAGATCCCATGAGACCAGACAAGCATTAGAAGCTTTAAACCAGGTATGGGTGTTGAAAAGGTTGTGAATAGAGCTGGAAAAGAATCTACCCATTTTGTCCCCCTAAATCAATGTTTTGCCATTTGCTGATTCTGTGTTCCCAGCAACTTCATAGAATACAACAAACATAAACAGTGATAATCAGGCTGAAGGGATGGCTTAGCAGTTAAGCACTTGCCTGTGAAGGCTGAGGACCCCGGTTCAAGGCTCCATTCCCCAGGACCCACTTTAGCCAGATGCACAAGGGGGCACACGCATCTGGCGTTTGTTTGCAGGGGCTGGAGGCCCTGGTGCCCCCATTCTCTATCTCTCTGTGTGCCTGTTTCTCTCTGTGTCACTCTCAAATAAATAAATAAATAAACGATTTAAAAAATAAATAGTGATAATCAATTGCATAGTAGTGCATTGTCAAAAATTACATATGCTCCCATATGTCCATGGCCCTGCTTCACGTGGCCTCAGTGCCTGTGGCTTCTCCCAATGAGCTTGCTGTTCCCTGAGTTCCTCATGCTTCTAAAGCCAGTACCAGGGGGGTGATGTGGCCAAATTTATAAACCCAGGGGAGAATAAAACCTGACTTTGAGGAGCAGGATACTCTTTCTAGGACCTCTCTGCTCAAAACAATGTGCATTCTTGGACTGGAGAGATAACTGAGTGGCGAAGGTGCTGGCCTACAAAGCCAAAGGACCTGAGTTCAGGTCCTCAGAACCACATAATCACAAGGTGGTGCACGCATCTGGAGGTTGTTTGCAGTGACTAGAGACCCTGGAGTGCCCATTTCTCTCTCTCTCTCTCTCTCTCTCTCTCTCCCTCTCTCCTTTCTCACTCTTTTTCTCTCTCTCAAATAAATCATTTTTTAAAGTTTTTTTTTAAAAAGAATGTGCATTCTTTACTAGTTGGAGCCTTACATGGCTTAGATTTTGACCTCAGGACATCATCCCAATTGTCCCAATGCTGAACAAGTGACCCAACTCGTCTTTTTTCTTGTTGTTTTGGTTTGGTTTGGGTTTCCAAGGCAGGGTCTCAGTCTGGCCCAGGCTGACCTGGAATTCACTATGTAGTCTCAGGGTGTCCTTGAACTCATGGCAATCCTCCTACCTTTGCCTCCCAAGTGCTGGGATTAAAAGTGTACACCACCATTCCTGGCTTTTCCCCCCCATTTTTAAAAATTATTGACAATTTCTATAGTTATAGACAATAAATCATGATAATTCTCCCCCCCCTTTTTCCTTTCACAGCTCCATTCTCCATCATATCCCCTCCCCTCTCAATCAGTCTCTCTTTTATTTTGATGTCATTATCTTTTCCTCCTATAATACTGGTCTTGTACAGGCAGTGTCAGGAACTGCAAGGTCATGGATATCCAGGCCATTTTGTGTCTGGAGCACGTTGTAAGGAGTCCTACCCTTCCTTTGGCTCTTACATTCCTCCCACCACCTCTTCCCCAATGGACTCCAAGCCTTGGAAGGTGTTATAGAGATATTTCAGTGCTGAGCACTCCTCTGTCACTTCTTCTGAACACTATGGTGCCTTTGAGTCACAGCAGAGGTCACTGCCATCTGAAAAGAGAAGCTTCTCTAACCAAAAGTGAGAGTAGAATTAATATATGGGTATGAACATTAAGAGAAGTGCTTACCAGGCTATTTGGTGAGCAGAACGTATGCATTTAGCTGACTGTAGCAGACGTTTCACCCTAAGTGCAATTGTTCTTTAACAATTGTGGCTTCAGTGACCTAAACTCAGTCTCTGTGCCTGTAACTTTAAGCTTGCTCACATTCTTTCTGAATCAAATATATATACATATATATACATATATGTATGTATGTATGTATATATATAAATAATATTTTTCTTTTCTGACAAGTGCACCAGTCCATTGCATCTAAATTTCACTCTGCTCAAATTTCTAGGACATGGACAAGAACTCAGCCTCAGATCTGTCTCAGTTTCTGTTTTCTCTTCTGAAATCTCATAAGCTGAGCCTTCATGGCCCACACTTCTTTCTAGCTTGTGGCCTGTCAAGAACGGCCCATCAAGCTCTGCATGCAGCACTGTAACACCTCTCTAGTCCAACGTTCCAAATCCCTCCACAGCCCTCCCACGAACCCGTTTCAAAAGAGCAAAACCTCACTCAGATTCACCATGGCAATGATCTCACATCTCACGTCAATTTAATCTTTCTTTTTGTAAAAATTTTTTTGTTTATTTTTATTTATTTATTTGAGAGCAACAGACAGAGAAAGAAAGAGGGTGATAGGTAGAGAGAGAATGGGTGCTCCCTTGTGCATCTGGCTAACGTGGGTCCTGGGGAATCGAGCCTCGAACCGGGGTCCTTAGGCTTCACAGGCAAGCGCTTAACCGCTGAGCCATCTCTCCAGCCCTTAATCTACTTCCTTGTTAGTGGGACGTCAGAAGCAGCTTGTAGAAGGGAGGGTTTATTTCAGGCTCATAGTTCTGAGGGGAGTTTCATGATGGTAGAGAAGGAAAAGCTGGGACATCCCATCTCCACATGAGGCAGGAAGGAAGCCAGCTCTCCACACCCAGCCGGACTGGACCAGTCGGCCCCCCAGTACCACCTGATAACACACCTTCCAGCTAGGCTCAGCCTCACAAAGGCTTCACCAGCTCAGGCAAAAATCACAAATACTTGAGGCTAGTGGGAGAGTGTTTTACATTCAAACCACCACAGAGATTTAACTTTTTTTGTTTGTTTGTTTGTTTTTTTGTTTTTCAAGGTAGGGTCTTACTCTAGCCCAGGCTGAGCTGAAATTCACTTATGGAGTCTCAGGGTGGCCTCGAACTCTCAGTAATCCTCCTACCTCTGCCTCTTGAGTGCTGGGATTAAAGGCATGCGCCACCACGCCCAGCGAGATTTAACTTTTAAGATAAACTTCTCTTATTCTTTGATACTAAAACACTTGTAGTCAATTTTTTTCCCTACAGCTGTGACAGTGTAGTAAATTAAACAAAATGAGAAATTAACATAATTTCTAAGAGGAAGTAATGATCCACCCAACTGTTTATCATCATGGAGCTAGTTAACTGTAAACATAATAAGAAATGTAGGAACCCAGTATTAAGACAAAATTAAATATATACAGCAGGGTAAAAACATGGACAATATAATACCATTTGTGCTACAAAAGACAATGTTATGTGTTTAACTAACAACTTTATATCACGCTTCTCAATAAGGAGACAAAGTTGAAAGGAAAAACAATCTATGTAGTCTGTTCCAGTTGTGTTTTTAACTGTATTGTCTTTGGGCAAATAAATGAAAAACATAAGGTAAGTCAGGGTTAGGGAGATGGCTCAGCAATTGAGGCACTCACCTCAAAGCTTAACGAACTGAGTTCGATTCCCCAGCACTCAGATATATGCACAAAGTGGCACATGCATCTGGAATTCATTTGTGGTGGTTGGAGGCCCTGGCACGCCCATTCTCCCCCGCAACCCCCCCCCCGGCCCCTTCTCTCTGTGTCTTTCTGCTTAAAATAAAGAAATCATTTTTTTAAAAAGTAAATCAAACATAGCCAGTCTCTCTGAGAGGTACTTTAAGCATACAATGTGCTTCTCTCTGCCTTTTGAAGCTGTCTCTAAAGGTAATCACTCTATGAACCCACCTCATGCAATTCAACTTATCGGATTTTTTTCTACTTATTCATATCTACTATGTCCTTTAAAACTCACAAAGATAAATTAAACTTACATTTTACTTTCATGACTCTTGTGATCAGGATACTTGGAAAGATATAGAAGTCATAATTTATACCATTTAATGGTTTTGCTTATTGAGAATATATTTCATTTAAACAACTGTCATGTCAAATTTCTCTCTGTTAATTTATCTCCTTAACTAATAATTTTCCTAAGTCTAGAACTTCGTATCCTTTCTTTCCCAGTTTTGGCCTAAGCACTGATCTTGTGTACTAGTTGGGACACAGTAAGAACTTCGTAAGGTTGGCTGGTTTGGGTTGACCTTGTGTTTTATTGCTAAACTGTATGCTTTAAAAGTGAACTACATTACTTTTTCCTTGGCTAGGTGATCGAGCAGAGCATCAGCAGTAGCTGAAAACGTCTCCATCACGTTGCCCTTCAACCATGGATCAAAGTCAAAATTTAACCAAAAATGAGAATATCCCATCTTCAGGAAAACAGAAAAACAAATGTTGTGATGGATTCAAGGTAGAAGGAGAATAATGTTTCCAAACTAAGATAAGAAAACAAATCATTTTTATTTGTAGAAAAGGAAGCCAGTTGTTTAAAGGAATATTGCGCTTCAAATTAAAGCTTTTAATCAAAGCAGCTAGTAAGATATAAGCAAGATGATCTATATCTTGATTTAAATGTCTTTAAGATGCTTAAGTGTTCGTTTATATTTAATAATAGAAATGTGTGATACTGTTCTTAGGTTCCTGATAGGTGAAGCAATGGCTAGAAATGTGGAAGTAAAGTAAAAGAAGCTGTTGTGTAATATGTAAAAATATCCTTGAAAGTAATCTGTAAACCCAGATTTAATGTTTCATGAGCAATTGTGCAGTTGGGGCAAATAATAAGATTCAGCATAATTTATAAATAAGCATACTTAAATATTCTTAATATTCTTTTCTCAGCAAGTTGTATTTGATAACTTAAGGGAACAGCTGTTGAGAAAGAATTTGCCATAAAAAGACCTGGCACAGTGACCTAGCAAATGACTGAGTAAATCTACTTAATTTTTCATCTGAAAAATAGTAAAAATAATAAGTCTGTCCTTGGTTCTCACAGAAGTGTGCTTAGTGAATGATGTTTGCTCATTCATGAACAGGAAAAAATGTCCCTCAAGCACAGTGTGACATCAGGAAACTGAAACTCGGCGAACTTGAGAAAGTCGCCTGAAGTCACCTTACCTTGCAAACTAAAAGGACTTGAACTCAAGGCGAATCCCATAAGACCTTCACAGAGGTTTTCAGGAGATAATGGAATCAGTCACCTTTTGCCAATATTTTATGCTCCTTACATAGAGGAGGTTGTTTATTATACACGTAAATAGATGCTGTTGTTGTTGTAAGCATTTTTCCTTTTAACTTTGTTCAGGGAACATGAGGTTTATTTGTTTTTTAGACACTAGTCTGGTAAAGTCTGTTCTGATGTAATGCTTGAATAATGTTTAAGCAGAAAGAGAGTGTTGCAGTCCGGTTCACATTGCTGGTAGAAATCACCCAACCAAGAGCAGCTTCTGGGGAAAAGAGGTTTATTCTGGCTTACAGGCTCGAGGGGAAGCTCCACGATGGCAGGGGAAAACAATGGCATGAGCAGAGGGTGGACATCACCCCCTGGCCAACATCAGGTGGACAATAGCAACAGGAGAGTGTGCCAAACACTGGCAAGGGGAAACTGCCTATAACACCCATAAGCCCACTCCCAACAATGCACTTCACTACAAATTCACCAACAATTGTCATGTTGTTTTAACTTAATGTAATTTTTTGTTTAGATGTGCACCTTGTGTGTATGGTGTAGTGTACACAACCCGTGGTGTGTGGGTGTGTATATGCTGATGTATGGGTGTGTATGTGCAGGTGGATAGGTGTGTGTGTGCGGGTGTATGGGTGCGTGTGTGCTGGTGTATGGCTGTGTGTGCTGGTGTATGGGAATGTGTGTGCTGATATGTGGGTGTGTATGTGCTGGTGTATGGGTGTGGGTGTGTGCTGGTGCAAGGGTGTGTATGCTGGTACATGGGTGTGTATGTGCTGGTACATGGGTGGGTGTGTGTGTGCTGGTTCATGGGTGTGTACATGCTGCTGTACTGGCTGTTCATCCCTTGCAGCCCACCCACGTTTTATTTTCTTGAGATCGGGTCTTCTCCTTCACCCTGAGCTACCACCCGTGGTAACCCCAGGGCTTCTCCAGCCTCTGCACCACCGCCTCCATAGATTCGGATTACAGTTACGCCTTGCTGGCTTTGCGTGGGTTTGGGGTATCACACGTGGTCACCTCTCACAAGCGCTCCTCATGCCTGAGTATCAAGTTCCCTCCCTGCCGACTCAGCCCCCTGCCCCCCCAGCTACGGCGATGGCTCTGCCGATGCAAGGTAACATCTCCTTGTCAAGTCAGCTCACGTTTCCCTGGTGACTAGTGATGCTGACAGTATCTTTGTGCGTCTGTGTTTTCCGGTTTGTTATATATATTATATATATATATACACACACACACATATATATACATGTATATATATATATATTATAATATATATATGTATATATATATATATTGCTTGTGTGTATGTAATGTGATGTGTGTGTGTGTGTGTGTGTTGTATTCACATGTATGTGCCCTGGCAGCAGCGCGTGTGGGCTCCTGAGGTAGCCGGAACAAAACATCAACTGTCCTATCTCCCCATTGCTCTTCCACCTCTTCTTGTTTGAGCCAAAGCCTCTTACTGATGCCACAAGTGGCTTTTCACAAGGTTGGGCAATTCTCTTGACTCTGCTCCCTTTGGAGGGCCATTTTCGAAATGCCCTGGCTGCCACTCACTGCAATTGGCATCTGTGGTCCACTTGGAAACAAAGAATAGCTTGCAGATGCTGACCACCCAGAAAGGGTGTCTGGTCTCTTATGACACAGTTTATGACGGTGACCTGAAACAACAATGTGAACCTTATTGTTCTCCTAAGTTAGAAAATAGTGCTTTACCTACATATGGATTATGACATTCAAAGGGCTGAGAAGTTCCAGTCGCTACAGGAGAAAATTAGGCATGCTTTCCATAATAAAAATATGTTTAAGTAAACAAGAAACACTATTTTAATTCCTGGTCCGTATAAACATTATATACTATTTTTTTTAACTAACCATTTCTCTCTTTTTCTTCTGCTTTTCCTTAGATGTTTTTGGTAGCTCTGTCACTCAGCTACATTTGTAAGGCCTTAGGTGGGATCATTATGAAAAGTTCCATCACTCAAATAGAAAGGAGATTTGACATTTCTTCTTCCATGGCTGGTTTAATTGATGGAGGCTTTGAAATGGGTAACTTTTATTTCCATTTTAATAATCAGACTCGCAGAGATAAAACACCATGCAGGCATGTTTGACCCTGAAAGTTCTCCCCTGGCAAATTTGGAATATCGGAAACATTTTGTTGTTACTGTCACACATGGGTTGGGGTGCGGTCGCTCTGGGAGTAAGGAGTGCGATATGGCGAGTCTCCTACAAGTCACAACAAAATGTCCCCCCCTCACGATGCAAGCATTAAGGATGAAGGGCTGTCTTTGTACAAACTCGGTGCTCTCGGACTAACACTTGTGACACTTCTTACCATTCTTCATCAACGTGCCCTGGCACGCAAACTTGCAGAGAGTTAGTGACTGCTGGATGCTCAGCCTCTATCCCTCCCCACCCAAAGGCTCTGGGAACCTTGCAGAAGAGGAGGCAGAAAGAATGACTGAGCAGGAGGATGGGGAGAAGGGCTCCAAGGTGTCGGTTACCTTCATGGGTTCACAGCAGCTGTGGTTTCCTGCAAAAGACTGAACCTTGTCAATCTTCTCATCATGGATGGTGAAGCGTGCCTAAGACCCCGTGACTCTCAGAATAGCTAGTGGTTGCTGGCGGGTGGGGAGTTACGTTCATCCATGCTGGAGCCACTAGTCAGTTACACATTCCATAGTAATCTCCCACGATCATGCAAGCAGCCTTACTTTAACTCTGTAGATGTTTTTAAAAGACAAGTGAGTAAGATAGGGATTTTTGGAGAAAGGGAGATGTTAGTAAAAGGAGAAGGACGTAAGAGAGGGTAATGTAGATAAATAAGATAAAAGTACATTATGTGTATCTATGAATGTGTCAGAAATGAAGAAAATAATTAATGTTTTAAGTAAAATGCCCAAGTATGAAGAGATGTTGACCAAGGACAATAATATGTGTGATTGAAGGAGCAAGGAAAAACTTTGAGGGAATATATGTTGGATTTCAACTCTCCATCTCTCTGGAGTTAGAAACATTTTTGTGAAAAAAATATTTTTCTTGAACAACACTAAAAATATTACTGTGTTGTCTTCATTTAATTTTATTGCTTTCTCCAATAATAGAAAAGTTTTATATAATTGCTAAAGTTAAGAATTTTTTTTCTCGTGAATTGGAAGCTCATAACCTCTGTTCCTTCTCCGTTTCCTATTTGCTCTTGAATCATATGGAGGAATCACAAAGTTATGTTGTTATATAGATTATAAATATTTCCTAAAAGTTGGTTGTTCATTTTTAAACCTCACTCGATACATACATCACTGTGTATTTTGAAGATAATCATATAAAGGAAAGCCAGTCTAACTTTTCCTCGTGAATCCTGAAGTTATTTTTTGGCTCAAGGGATGTGACAACCTCCATATTGTCCACTCTTCCACCTCCCTTCTGATTGATGGAAGCATCTCAAGTTTTAAAACCAGCGTGTGAATAGGTTTCCATTTTAATTCGCTGCATGTCTCTTTGATTGAAGAATTATTCACGATACCCCTGTCCATCTTTGAAGCATTTGAGCAACAACTATTTATCCTGACTGATGGTTCCTTTGTCGACCCCTGATTCTGCAATCTGTGGCTGCGTGTATTGTCTTTCCCCTTTGGAGATTTCCTTCTCAACAACTAGTCATTTTTTCCAGAGAGAACTGAATGCATGTCCCTGCTTATTTGGAAGTGGGTTTATTTTACTATCATATTAAATTGTCATCCATGGTTGGATGGGGTTTGTTTTGCTCCAACCAGATGGAAGTGGTCAATCAGAGACAACTTCCCTTGACGCTGGTGGCCCCAAGTTCTTGACTGTGAGAAGCTTATAGCCTAGACCCACTAACCCAACTTAGTTGGAACCTTCAGGCTTTAAGAGCCACAGAAATAGTTCTTGGCCTTTTCTTGCTGCAAGCTCCAAATGCTACAGACTCTGCAGGCTTAGGTTAGAAGCTTCTTGCTCTGAGTTGTGGGCACTAAAAACCCAGCATTGGGCAAGGAGTTCTACAGCCTCAGGATCCTCGGATCATCACCCTGGGCTATGTCGCCCATGCCTCTGCCCTTGGCTGGAGTCTACAGAGCTTCCGGCCAGCTCTGCCACAGCTCTCCTCTTCTTCGCATGTGTCAAGTCCTTTCTAGTCCCCGAGGTCTCCGCTTCCTGCCACTGGCTGGAACTGCTCAGCTACCAGGCATGTGTGCTCTACGAGCTCAGCCTGCTATAGGAGAAAGACCACAAACAGGCAATAAAAGGCCATCTGAGCCCAGCGTGGTGGAGCACACCTTTAATCCCAGCCCTTGGGAGGTAGAGGTAGGAGGGTCACCGTGAGTTCGTGGCCACCCTGAGACTACATAGTGAGTTCCAGGTCAGCCTGAGCTAGAGTAAAAACCTACCTTGAAAAAAAAAAAAAAATCTGAAAGAAACCATTATTGGGGGTGGAGTGCTGCAGTGTAAGGGAGAGGGCGATGCCCCGGAGAGAAGACTGCCAGAGATGCCCAAGAAGATCGTAATATAGCCGGAAGATGGGCATGGCTTCTCGGCCCACCAACCACAAGCATCGCATAAGCAGACACAGGCTTTTGGCCAGTTTGTTGAGGAGATGCCCTTTCTACTGTCCCAAATAAGCACATGACTGGACAGGGTCGTCTGGAGTTCCTACTTGCTCCTAATGACTGCCGTCGAGTCCTCCAGGACCAGTGGAAGTTGCTAGAGGTGTCTGGTCGTGACTGGAGGAGAGCTTCTGAAGCAGGGCTTGTTGCTTCCGTAGCAACTGTGGGTGCAGCATTCCTCACAACTGGAAAAAAAAAGAAAAGAAAAGAACAGAGAGGAGAGGAGAGGAGAGGAGAGGAGAGGAGAGGAGAGGAGAGGAGAGGAGAGGAGAGGAGAGGAGAGGAGAGGAGAGGAGAGGAGAGGAGAGGAGAGGAGAGGAGAGGAGAGGAGAGGAGAGGAGAGCAAAGCAAAAAGGAAAGGAAAGGAAAGGAAAGGAAAGGAAAGGAAAGGAAAGGAAAGGAAAGGAAAGGAAAGGAAAGGAAAGGAAAGGAAAGGAAAGGAAAGGAAAGGAAAGGAAAGGAAAGGAAAGGAAAGGAAAGGAAAGGAAAGGAAAGGAAAGGAAAGGAAAGGAAAGGAAAGGAAAGGAAAGGAAAGGAAAGGAAAGGAAAGGAAAGCTTGCCCAGAGAGACCACTACCTAGCATTCAAAGCATCCAGGCTGCCAGGGTGACAGCGCAGCCATGTGTCAAAGAACAGGATGCTTCAGCGGACAGCTTTCTGCTGAAGACTATGGCGCGCAGAGAGGGGTCGGGTCGGCCAGCTGTCCGTCCAGTGGGCTGCTGGCCCGCCCACAACAGATTTGCTCCTTTTACTTCAGGCTCTTTAGCCTTAGGCTCTCCCTAACTACTATCTCCCATCCCGCTGGAGTGAAATGTGCACAATTTTCTATTTTTTTTAAATCAACACCAGTAACGCATCGTTATCTTTTCCATTGAACCTTCCAGTTCTGATTTTGTGAATGTGGCAGGCTCTTGTGCCTCTGGAGCTACTCCCTCGGGATGTTGTGACTTTCTTTCCACTTAGCCCACACTTCAGTGTGACTTTGGGTGTAATCTGCTGAATCATTGCGGTGCTTTTCTGTCTTGCCTTGTCTCTGCCCAGTAAATCTTGGTTAGCATCTGTTGCTTGGTCTACATGTGCCTTCTTGACCACGGCTCCCTTTGTTTAGAAATCTTGTTTATCACATCTTTAAGCTACATAATCTATAATCAACAATGAATCTCAAATGATCGTTCTTCCTGGAAATTTTTACTGACATTCCCAATTAATTTAATCGCTCCCTTTCTGAATTCTAGTTGCCACTCACTTTCCCAGGTATCTGTTTTCATTAATGCCATGTTTTTCTTACTGGTATGTAACATGGCTTAATTATAATATTGCTGACTTCAAATGCCATGACAAGTACATATTAAGAATTTAAAGAATGCCAGGAATGAATAAGTGAGTGGATTAATGTGCTTCTAACAAGTCAGAAGCATTTTCTTTCTACCTTATATATACATAGATGCAAAAAAAATAAGAAAAGTCTTATTTTACAAACAAGAAGTCTTTGTTCACTATGAGCTTTGATACATATAAGAAGGGTTACAAAGACATTTGACAGTATAGAGATGTAAATATTGATAAGCATCAAAATTGTCTCCAAAAATAAGGGGTCAATAATATAAAAATACACATACTATCCATCTTATAAAACTTTTCAGTGATTTTTTTTTTATTGTGTGTGAGTTTCACCATAGGGGTCAAATTGAGGGAAAGTACCAGATATTGTGTGCTCACTTTACACCATTCTGAATTCTTCCTTTCTAATGGAAACAAAATTGGACTCAGTATTTGGTCGAATGAATCAAATTGATATAATGTTTGCCTCTTCCTAGGAAATTTGCTTATTATTGTATTTGTAAGTTACTTTGGCTCCAAATTACACAGACCAAAGATAATTGGAATTGGTTGTTTCGTTATGGGAATTGGAAGCATTCTGACGGCGTTGCCACATTTCTTCATGGGATAGTAAGTGTCTTACCTTCCGTGCTTTCCTTGTTAACTTGTAGATTGTAGTAAAAGACTTTTACTTCCTTTCTTTTAAAAGAGGTGGCTCTGCCTTTTTTTATTATTGTTCAGTAGAAACTTTGAATGGACATATCATGTGTTGGTAGCATCATTTCCCTCCTCCCTGCCCCATTCCACGGAGAGCCCTCCTCAGTAGGATTGCTGGTATTCACCATGGTGCTGTGGGTTATGAAGTGTGAGAGCAGCAGACAGTTTGATTCTTGATTATCTGCCTAGCGTCATCCTCCCCTGCTTCCCACGCTTGATAGCACATGTCAAAACTGTCGTTCTCCAAGTGTGCATACGTTGTCTTTTATATACACTGCCCCGTGCTCTCAATCATGTTACTCCTTGGCCTATCTGCCAAACTACCCATCACAAAGCTTCACATCACACGTCACACCCAGCATGAGGGCCTTCTCACATGCACCCCAACTCAACCTTCAAGCAAACCTCATGAGTCCCTGTTTCTTATGACAACGCAGAACCTTGGATATTGAACTTACAAGGATGTAGTCATATTGTACCTTAGAGGTGGCAGAATTCCCTAATCACAAAACTCTGTGTTTTATTTCTAATTTTTGCAGTTGGGCAGGATGCCTGGTATATGCTAGCTTGTCCTTGGAGTTGCAGGATGCTTTATTATTTCTTGGAGAAAAGCATTTGTGTCTATTAACTCCATCTTCATAATTTCTGTGACGTTCTTCCTTTTCAGGTTGAAGTGGGTTAGAATGTCTTTTACTTTTAGTGAGTCAGATGTTAACATGCATGTGTGTGTGTGCAACCATGCAGGAAAACCAGATTTTTTGGTAGAAAATGCACATATATATATATAATATTATATATATATTTGCAAAACACTAGTTTAAAGTCTGTTAAATATCTCCATAAGTAATCAGGAAGTTTAGACCGTGACCATTCTTTGATGATAATTCCAAAGGAGGAATAGATACATTAGCAGCTGACAAAAACTAAAAGGGGAAACTATCACATGGAAATGGTTTTTCTTCCTGGGCATTTCCATTTCACTGTCACACACTCTTCCTCCTTAATGCATTCTGGAAAATTGAGGATTCTGGTAATTTGGAGAAGAGAGGTACAATGAAAGGGGAAATCCCTCTGTGGCACTAAGAAAAGTGAAAACACTCTGTAGATGAGCAACATTTTAAATGTAGTGACGTTCTTACAGTTACAGGTACTCCACAAAAAGCCTGGCTAGTTCATTAGAGAACTCAACCTTGACCTGCGCGGCCAACCAAACCTCATTACTCCCTGGAGCATCACTTGAGATAGGGGAGAAAGGTAAGAATTAACAGTGACAGCAAGTAACATTTTAAAATTTGTAAATGCAATTAAATTTATTTTTAATTAATTTATTATTATTAATTAATTTTGTACTCAGTGAAAACAGTCAAGTTGGTACCATTGTTAGGCTCGTCCATGTCCTACCCCCTCCCCCGACCCCTCCTTGTTGAGGTATATGGGTCGTGCATTATGGAGTTAGCCCACAGTTATGGGTAAGATAAATGTCTCTGCATATCATGACCCAACATGTGGCTCTGACATTCTTTCCGCCCCCTTTTCCGCAAAATTTCCCTGAGCCATGTTGGGTTCATTTTTGGTCTGCTTCAGTGATGAGGTGTTGGGGGCCTCTGGATATCTGGTTTGGTAGGAGTTGATTGTTCTCTGTGTTGATCTCCTTCCCCCTTGTGCTAGTACCCGGTTCACCAAGAAAACAGCAACCTTGCTTGTTTCGCCAATTATTCTTACTTTCAACTGGGGCCCTTTTGAGGTATGATGGGGTGGTTCTCTTTTTCGGATATGCGTCTATCTGAAAAAGAGAAGCAAATTCTCCAACAGAGAGTTCGAGGCTCGATTCCCCAGGACCCACGTTAGCCAGATGCACAAGGGGGGGGGGCATGTGTCTAGAGTTCGTCTGCAGTGTCTGAAGGCCTTGGCGCACCCATTCTCTCTCTCTCTCTCTCTCTCTCTCTCTCTCTCTCTCTCTCTCTCTCTCCCTCTTTCTCTCTCTGAAAAAAAAAAAGTTTAGTACTGTTGACAAGACCCTGCAATAGGAGGGGAAAAATTTATGTCATCAAAATAAAGGAGAGTGTACCTAACTAATAAAAAACAGAAAAAAAGAAAAGAAAAGAAAAGAGAGATTAATTGGGAGGGGGATGGGATATGATAGAGAGTGAATTTGGGAAGGGGAGGGGAGGACAGGGAATTATCATGGTTTATTGTCTATAATTATGGAAATTATCAATAAAAAGTTTTAAAATGTTTAGTAGTGTTAGGACTATATAAATTTATAACTGTTTCTGGAATATTGTCCTATATATTGGACAAAAATATACTTGCTTAGTTAATTGTCATTCTACTGTTATTGATTAATCTTAAAGAAATAGTAAGACTTACACACAATTATTGTCAACACATCCTATATGAAGGAATGGAAACTTTAGAATATTTTGCAGTTAAAAAACTCACGCCTTTAATCCCAGCACTCAGGAGGCAGAGGTAGGAGGATCACCAAGAGTTCAAGGCCACCCTGAGGCTACATAGTGAATGCCAGATCAGCCTGAGCTAGAGTGAGACCCTACCTAGAAAAACCAACTACATGTACACACACACACACACACACACACACACACATGAGATTGGTGGGCTGGAGAAATAGCTCAGTGGTTAAGGTGCTTGCCTGCAAAGCCTAATGACCTCGGCTTGATTCTTCAGTACCCACATAAAGCCAGATGCACAAAGTAGTACATGCATATGGAGTTCGTTTGCAGAAGCTGGAGGCTTTGGTGCCCATTCTCTCTGTATCGCTCGCTCGCTCTCTCTCTCTCTCTCTCTCTCTCTCTCTCTCCTGGCAAATAATAAATAAAAATAGTTTAAAAGCTATAGATTGATTAAATAGATTCTGAGACAATGTGAGGTTGTTAAGCTCCTGGCATGAATGATAACATAGTCAAAACAAATAGGGGAATTATCAGAACAGTATGACTGGGAAGCGGATTATAATACAACCTGGGTATTTCCATCTATAATGTACATGACCAATATTATGCACATTGTTCTATGCACCAAAAATATGGAAAATGTATAACATAAACCTATAAATAGGGTTTCAGATAATTTTAGCTTTATTTGTGTTTTTTGGCATTTTCAAGCATTGCAAACTGAGTATGGAGTCACTTAATATTAGGGGGAAAAAAGTAAGGACAAAAAGAAAAGAAAAGCAACAAATAAACCCAACAACCCAGAAACAAGGGATGGTTTGAAGAGCTGAGTTCCCAATGGCAATGCTGGGATTCATGCTTAAACCTCTCTTGTCTACACAGATTGTGAGAAGGAATCCAAGTCATTTATGTGGATCTATGTGCTGATGGGTAACATGCTCCGTGGAATAGGAGAAACTCCTATAGTGCCGCTGGGAGTTTCTTATATTGACGATTTTGCTAAAAATGGACAATCATCTATGTACTTAGGTAATATACAGAAAATCCTAAACTGGCTGCTTAATTTCTCTGGGTCTGCTTTTGACCTAAGTTAATTCTTTATCTGGGAAAATATTTGGAGCAATGTTTCTTTTTAAAGCTTGTGGGCTAGAAACTGTGTATTCTCAGAATTTGATGAGAAAGGTCTGTAACGCTTCCAGGTACTTTGAGTTCCGTGGCGATGATTGGTCCGATCCTCGGCTTTACCATGTCATCTCTGTTTGCGAAAATATACGTGGACGTCGGATTCGTCGATCTGAGTAAGTATGACCAGACTAAGGAAGAGAAGAGATCCTTCCACATACCTGAGCCACACCCACCCGCCAGGTAGCACTGTTTACTGCAGTTCAGGTGTTCCTTCTCTTCCAGTCTCAGGAAGAACTTGAGAAGGGTTGATATTAATTCCTTGTTTTTTATAAGTGATGGGGCGTGCTCTCCAGTAAGCCGTCTGTCTGCCCGTGGTCTTGTCCTTGTTGAGAAGTGGCTCTGTGCCAGGTCCCCTGAGGTTTCTTTTGCTAACCCAGGATTCAGGATTTGCAGGTTGTTTGGTTCTGAGGAGCGCATCCCTTGCTTAATGGCTGGTCAGGTGACACACACCCAGTATTTGTGAATTGTATGGCCTGATGAATGGATCCGTTCCTTTTTTTTTTTCTTTTTCTTTTACATTTGATTTTCTATTATTGACATTTGTTTCCTTTTCTTTCTTATTATTTATGTGCCCAGTGTGTATACAGCCACGTTGGTACCATCGTTAGCCTGCTCCCTGTCCTCCTTCCTCCGCAGGGACCCTCCTCGTTGGGGAATTTGGGTCTTACGTTGCGGGGTTAGCCATCAGTTACGGGGCAGAGGCAACGTCTCTGTGCGTAATGTCCCAACGTGCGGCTCTAACAATCTTTCCTCTCCCTCTTCCGCAAATCTCCCTGAGCCTTGTTGTGGCTAGCCTGCTGACCGTAGTGTCAGTGGACAGCAGTATGACATGCCATGCTTGCACGACTTTAAAGGGAAATAGAACTGAAACAAACTGGTTAAATTATGCCTAACACTTAGAGCCCAACTTTTCTGACTTCCTTTCTTTGCATGCGTGTTGGGTATGTGTGTGTACATGTGTTCATATAGGTGCAGGAGTCAGTGTAGTGCGCATGTTCATGTGTGTGGTGTGCTCACATGTGCGTACACATGTTCGCATGTGTGGTGCATGTATGTGTTTACAAGTATGTGCTGTGTTTGTGTATGTGTTTTCATATGTGTGCAGGTGCGTGATGGAGTGTTTGCATACGCATGTATGTGGAAGCCAGAGGTTGACATAAAGCATCTTTCTTGATCACTCTGATTACTAAGGCCAGATCTCTCCCTTAAACCCAGAGCTCACCAATTCACCTATCCTAGCTAGACAGCTTGCCCCAAGCAATCCTTCTCTCTGCCCCCTGATGCTCGCGTTACACGCAGGCCAGCCTAACCTCCCACCATCGACATCATGAGTGCTGGCATCATCCTCTGGCCCCCACGTCCGTGCTCCAAGGGCTTTCCCCACTAAGCCATCTCCCCAGCCTCTCTGGTTTCCTTACAAGCTCAGATTTTTACTGTGTATATATTTTTTTCAGTTTCATTCTCTGCAATGTCAAAAACAAAAAAAAAAGCTGTGAGTGGGGCTGGAGAAATTTGCTTAGTGGTTAAGGTTCCTACCTGTAAAGCCTAAGGACCCAGGCTCAATTGCCCAGAACCCACGTAAGCCAGATGCACAAGGTGGCGCATGCGTCGGGTTTGTTTGCAGTGGCTGGAGGCCCTGATGTGCCCACTATCTCCCTTTCTCTCTCTCTCTCTGCCTCTTGCTCTCTCTATCCCTCTCAAATAAATAAATAATATAAAATAAAAAGAACTGCAAAGCCATTCTTGGAAAATAAAAAGCTGTGAGTGCATGTCAGAGTGGGGAAAAGCCTTTTTAGTTAATTTCTTTTTTATGAATGGTGAACTTTACTATAGGACCGTGGTGTGTCTGGTCACATTCCCTTCAGTTCTGCACTTAGGTTCCCTCTCCCCACGCCCATTCCACTGAGGGCCCTTCCTCAGCGGGCTTGTTGCCATTCACTGTGGCCATGAAGCCCCCCCGTCCGTCTCTGTGGGAGGGACAAAGCCTCAGGAAGCACGTTCCCACCTCGTGGCTCTTAAACACCTTCCGCCCTCTCCTCCACAATGTTCGCTGGGCCTCGGCAGGCGTTAAGTGTCCCTGAGTGCTCAGCTCTCTGCGCCCTCTGAATTTCTGCTGTGACGATTTGAGTCTCTTCACCGTCTCCCTGGAGAAGGTTGTCGGCCCAGCAGTGAGAGCAGCACTCGTGCTTAAAAGGCCACTTCCTTGGGAGTCTCCGGCACCCTGGCCGGTGGGATAGAGATGATTCATATCATGCTAAGCAGTTGGCTTTCTTTTCCTGTCATGCTGATGGATCTTGGGTCTTTCAGGTATCTGCTGCCACCTGTAAAAAGCAGATTCTCCAAGCAAGAGTCTGGGCAGCATGGATTAAAAAGAAAAAAGAAAAATTCACAAGACTGTCAAACTAGGAGGAAAGGATGATGTCAAAATAAAAGAAAGACTGATTGAAAGGGGGAGGGGATACAATGGAGAGGGCAGTTGTGAAGAGGAGAGTGAGAGGGGAGGGAATTATCATGGTTTACTGCCTAAAATTATGGAAATTGTCAATAATAAAAAATCAATGAATAGATAATTTTTTTTAATTGAAAAGACTTTGATCAGCATACTCTCTCTGCTCAGTCAAAAAAAAAAAAAAAGAAAAGAAAAGAAAAATAGTGGAGCTTTCCTCAAAAGTGTATGCCACTCCTATCCATGGGATTCTGACTTGATTCTCAACACCAGGTCTGAGTTCTCTCCACTGAGTGGGCCTCATACCTGACCAGAGAGCAGCTGGTCACTCCCATGGCCTTCTGTGCCACTTATTGTTCAGGTTTCTTTGCTGATTGAGTTTGAGGCTTGCAGAGTCTCCTGCTTATTCACACTGTTTTTGACCATTGCCCCCTCCTCCCCCCGCCCACCGGGCAGCTCACACAGGCCTCTCCAGCACTATGAAGGGCTAGCCAGCAGAAAGCTAGCTTTCCTTGGGAGAAACCATTTTACTGACTGGGAAAGTTTCTTGGAGTCCGATTTAAGATTCACTGCTGCCGTCTTGTTGAACCCAGCACATGCATGTTTTTCAGTTGATAATGGAAGTTCTTTTTTTTCCTGAATAGTCCTCAAGTCGTTTGCAGGGTTGAATATTCATTGTTGACAAGCTTATTGTGTTGAGACGCTGGAGAGATGGCTTAGCGGTTAAGCGCTTGCCTGTGAAGGCTAAGGACTCCAGTTCGAGACTCGACTCCCCAGGACCCACGTTAGCCAGATGCACAAGGGGATGCATGTGTCTGGAGTTCATTTGCAGTGGCTGGAAGCCCTGGCGTGCCCATTCTCTCTCTCTCTATCTGCCTCTTTCTCTCTCTCTCTCTCTCTCTCTCTCTCTGTCACTCTCAAGTAAATAAATTTAAAAATTGAACCAAAACATATTTTTAAAAAATTGTGTTGAAGCTCACAGTATTCTCAAAAGCCTCCTATCACCAGAAAAGCCACAAAGTTTACACTGCTGTAGGCGCTGCCAACGATGCCGTGACTGATTCTGGGACTCATCTTTGGTTGAGTAGATGTCACCAAAGGACTCATCTCATCTTCTAAAAGGTCAAAGGTTTACATGGTCTGAGGAGAAGTCAGAGTATCATCTTCTAGGTTGATAAAGTGAGAGAAGAAATTACATGTTGGGAATGGGTGGCAAATATCTTTATCAGTATTTCCAGTACTTTCTGTATCTAAGATCATTTTTGACTGGCTTCTTCTAATTATTTCTTCTAGGCACTATTCGAATAACTCCTAAGGACTCTCGCTGGGTTGGTGCTTGGTGGCTTAGTTTCCTTGTGTCTGGACTATTATGTATTATTTCTTCCATACCATTCTTTTTTCTACCCAAAAATCCATATAAACCAAAGAAGGAAAGAAAAGCTTCAACCTCTCTTCAAGTGTTCCAAACAAATGAAGAAAAGGATCAAATATCTAATTTGACCAAGCATGGGCAACATGCTTCTGCTATTCATATGACTGGTAAGTGTTTCACTTGTAGCATGGAATTGCTGTTCCCCAAGGGAATACTACAGGGCTGGAGACATGGCTTAGTGGTTAAGGCACTTGCTTGCGAAGCCTAAGGACCCATGTTCTACTCTCCAGATTCCATGTAAGCCAGACCCACAAAGGTGAGACATGCACAAGATTGCACATGCCCACTAGGTGGCACAGGCATCTGGAGTTAGATTGCAGTGGCTGTGGACTTGGTGTGCCAATTCTCTCTGTCTCTCTCAAAAAAAAAAAAGGAAAAAAAGAAAAAGGATTAGGCGTGGTGGTGCATGCCTTTAATCCCAGCACTTGGGAGGCAGAGATAGGAGCATTGCTGTGAGTTTGAGGCCACCCTAAAACTACATAGAGAATTCCAGGTTAGTCTGGGTTAGAGTAAGACCCCTCGGGAAAAAAAAAAAAAAATTCAAAGTAATAACATACATCCAACTTGGGTGTTAGTTCTCTCATGAACTAAACTTTGCAGAATATTTTTCCTAAAACTCCTATAAAAATCATTTCCTGAGGCCTGGAGGGATTGCTTAGCAGTTAAGGCATTTGCCTGCAAAGCCAAAGGATCCTGGTCTGATTCCCCAGGACCCATGTTAGCCAGATGCACAAGAGGGCACATGTATCTGGAGTTCATTTGCAGTGGCTGGAGGCCCTGGCATGCCCTTTCTCTCTCTCTCTCTCTCTCTCTCTCTCTCTCTCTCTCTCTCCCTCTCCCTCCCTCTTTCTCTGTCAAATAAATAAATTTAAAAATAAAATATTTTTAAAAATCATTTCCTGAGTATGTAAGGAAGTGAAGAGTAACAGGTAGGTGGACTTGAACATGGATACAAAAAAGCACTCACTGCAAAATACATTCCTCAGAAACCAAAGAAATATCCACCTCAGGCTTTTTAAACTTTTATGCTATTGGGGAAGCAAGACCAGGACCTCACCCAGGCTCAGTAACTCACTAAGCAACGCCCACACCTCCTCACTTCACAGGTATGTAGTATAATAGGTCATGTTTCTGCCACACATCATCCATTGACATACACTCACTGAACAGAGTATCAGGCCCAAGTGATAGAATTTTTCACGAATTTATAATTCTTTCTAAGAACCTATTTGATACTTTGAATTTTCCAAGAATCTACAAGAATTTTCATTTCAAAGAATTTATGCTTTCCAGGAATTTTCAGTTATTTCCATAAACTTTCTTGATATCAAGAAATAGAGAGGAGGGCTGGAGAGATGGCTTAGCGGTTAAGTGCTTGCCTGTGAAGCCTAAGGACACCGGTTCGAGGCTCGGTTCCCCAGGTCCCACGTTAGCCAGATGCACAAGGGGGCGCATGCGTCTGGAGTTCGTTTGCAGTGGCTGGAGGCCCTGGCGCGCCCATTCTCTCTCTCTCCCTCTATCTGTCTTTCTCTCTGTGTCTGTCGCTCTCAAATAAATAAATAAAAAATTTAAAAAAAAAAAAAGAAATAGAGAGGAAAAATTGCAATAAATCGCTACAAGTACTATGGTCAGGTTAAAGTCAACTATCCTTAGGTAAAGAGAAGTAATTTAGGAAAGATTTATTTCTAGGTAATTAGACTAAGGTTATTTTTTTTTCTTGATAAATTGTATAAGGAAAAAAACACCACTTGCCAAAATATTCAAAAGGCACAAGCAGTATAGCACCTAAAATCCCTATAGTCCATGATTTGAAGTAAAATGCTTCACTATTAGATAGTGCGCTCTCTTTAAAATACCAGTTCTGAGGGTTGGTAGAAAGCCACCAAGAAGTCAAGAGAGTGATCAATTAAGAACCAGACAAGAATGTGAAAAAAAAAATGGAGCTGTGTGGACCACCACACCTGGCCATTACTTTGTATTCTAAACTAAAAAGAAAACAATTTAATTGAAAAACGGGAGAAAGAAAGATTGGAGAGTGTTGGTGAAATAAAAGAGAAATCAAGACCAGCTATGGTAGCACATGCCTGTAATTGCAGCACTCAGGAGGGCGAGGCAAGAGAATCACAAGTTCAAGGCTCGCCTGAGGTATGAAAGAGAGAAAGATCAATCCTCTGTCAGAAACAACAAAAGCCATGCTCAGTGCTCTGCATAAGCCCTTCTCAACCTTGTCAAGTTGACATTGAAATGAGAGGACAAATTCTCAAGTGTTTCCCAATTCTTCCTTTTATCAGTTCTTTCTTATCCATTTGATGACCTTTTCTCTACCACTGTAACCCCAGAGCAGTGATGCACTGGCACTTGAACTGGCTCCTGAAGGAGACTGTTAAATTTCTACCACAGCTAGTAACATCGAGGAGGCCATGGCTGGAGCATCCATCCTCATTGAGGATGGAGGAAATGGAGAAATCAGGGCTTGTTTCCCAAGAGTCCAAGCACCACTGTATTTCTTGTTCATGGTGTTCAGTTTTTATTTCTCGTGCTGAGGTTTGAACCAAACATTTTGTGCATGCTAGGCAAACATTTTACCACTGAACTATATTCCCTGCCCCCAAGTTAATTTTTTTGAAAATTAATATGAACCTCAAAAAAGAACATGTTAAGAAATGTTCAGGACTGGAGAGATGGCTTAGTGGTTAAGCGCTTGCCTGTGAAGCCTAAGGACCCCGGTTCGAGGTTTGATTCCCCAGGACCCACGTTAGCCATATGCACCAGAGGGCGCACGCATCTGGAGTTTGTTTGCAGCGGCTGGAGGCCCTGACATGCCCAATCTCTGTCTCTCTCTATCTGCCTCTTTCTCTCTGTCTCTCTCTCTCAAATAAATAAATAAAAAATAAACAGAATTTAAAAAAAAAAAAAAAAAAGAAATGTTCAATCAGGCCTGGTGGTCCACACCTGTAATCCCAGCAGTTGACAGATGGAGGCAATGGGGTTAGGAGATCAAGGTCATCACTACTCTGAGAGACATTTCCTCAATAAACAAATAAATATATAAACAGACAAATTTTTCATCTTGAATTTGCTGCATTTCTACTAGACTATATGGACTGTATAGCCCTAAGAGAACTGGTTCCACTGGGTATCTAAAACAAATGAAGAAGCAAGAGCGAAGCTGTAAGAATGGGATGGTTATAAGCACCTGCTGGGTTACCCACTGGATTTGCATGCCTCAGTACTACCTACTACTGAGCTGTGATCCTGTTTGTAGAAAAACATAACTAAGACCACACAACCAGAATAAAGAGCAGTGGGTTTTGGTATATGTTCTTGAGTATAAGTAAGACTAATTGTTTAGAAAGAAGGAAATGACGATTTCAGTTAACTGCCCAAATGAACACGTAGCCGATGAGAACTGCGCAGAACAGAACCTCCACTTTCTGAGGCAGTTGGTGTAATGTCAGTTGAATCACATATTGATCTAGCCAGTAAGGATACAGAGAGGACTGTGACTGTGCGGAAGGTCAGAGGAGATGGCATCTAAGTTCCTCTGCCTCAAAGCTTCACTGACAATGAGTTTACATGGTCCGTCTCTTTACCTCAAGAGTCATGTCATTTGGTGAGGAGCCTTTCTACAGGAGTCCTTTCGCCTATCCCTGCTGGAAAGGCCCTCACCTCTTCTGTTTTTTTTTTTTTTTTTTTTCTTCTTCTTCTCTTTGTGCCTTCTGCCCTCATTCTATTTTTGTCTTATTCTAAACAGATTAAATTATCTCTCCATTAACATTAGGCAGAATTCTTGATTCAGGTGAGAGCTAATGGGAAATGGCAATTGTTAAAGACCTAATGATCAAAACCTATTCCAACCGAAGCCTGCACCTTGATCTCTCAGTTACCCTGTTTGGAACTCTGATACTCCATGCTGGTTAACTGTGTGCTTCCTTCCACCCTCCAATTCAGTCACAGCAGATTAGTCTGGGGGTTACCATCCTAGATCACAAAGTTTGTGGCACAGGGCCGGAGGTGGTAAATCTGTTATCGTGCCCATCTTAAGGTCACTTCAGACACATCATTGTGCCCTGCTTCTCCTTCTTGTACCTGAAGACATGTGATTTGAATCAAGATATATTTGCTGGAGTATTGTTTTTTTTTTTGTTTGTTTTTTTGTTTTGTTTTGTTTTTGGTTTTTCGAGGTAGGGTCTCACTGTAGCTCAGGCTGACTTGGAATTCACTATGAACTCTCAGGGTGGCCTCGAACTCACGCCAATCCTCCCACCTCTGCCTCCCGAGTGCTGGGATTAAAGGCATGAGCCACCACGCCTGGCTGGAGTATTGTTTTAATGTCAATAAGTCATATACTCTTTGAAAGCTCAGACTAAATTGATCTTTAAAATTTTGAATGTCAGCATACTTATTTCTATGGGTTTCAGGTTATGCTGTAATTTAAATTTCTATTTAACAAGTTACATCATTAACAAAACAATCATTTGGTTAAGTGTTGACAAATAAGAGACATCGCATGTAAGATTCACTTTTGTTTCATGAACACACCATATTGCCCAATACCCAATAAATACCAAGCATCAGCCGGGCAAGGTGGCACACACCTTTAATCCCAGCACTTGGGAGGCAGAAGTAAGAGGATTGTTGTGAGTTTGAGGTCAGTCTAGAGATACAGAGTTCCAGGTCATGCTGGGCTAGAGTGATATCTTACCTCGAAAGAAACAACAAAAAAACAAAAAAAAAAAACAAGGATTTATTGAATGAGAAAATAAATGAATTTACTAAGTATGTAACAGTTGATAGATCAGAAAGAACAATAAAATATTAAATGAATAAAGAAAGTTACCTAACAGTATACAAATATAAGATTTACTATGGGAGAAAAATGAATTGTTCAAACCTATACAATTAGAATAAACTTACAAAACTATTCACATCAAGATTTCAGAGCATTGTCACTTTCAGTCATTTATTATAGCTGCCTGTAATTTTAAATCTTTTTTATTTTATTATTGTTTATTTATTTGAGAGAGAAACAGGCAGAAAGAGAGAGAGAACATGAAAATGGGCATGCCAGGGCCTCCAGCCATTGCAAACGAACTCCAGACTATGCGCCACCTTGTGCATCTGGCTAACGTGGGTCCTGGGGAATCAAACCTAGGTCTTTTGGCTTTGCAGGCAAAGTGCCTTCATACCAAGCTATCTCTGAAGCCAAATATTTTAAAATCTTATATGACATATAATAAAAAGATTGGGATACACTTGACTTAATTGTAATATTTCTTATTTTTATAATTTCAAGGTTTCCTACAGTCCGTGAAAAACATCATAACCAACCACCTCTATGTCCTATACTTGGTTTTGACATTACTACAACTCAGCAACTATATTGGTTCCTTCACTTATGTCTTCAAATTTGTCGAGCAACAGTATGGCCAGTCAGCATTTGAAGCTAACTTCTTATTGGGTAGGATCTGTATACTGTTTGCCCATTTGCCTTGTAGTTGATGTACCACTGAATTGCTGTATCTGTTCTAAGTGCTGCTGCACTGTGAATGCGTTTGACGTTTCAGCAAATAATTCTCCCTTATTCTTTCCCCAACATTCTTCAAAGTGTCAGTCTTATGATATGATCACGACTTGGCCTTCAGAGATGCATCCTGTACCCCAGGAACGTTTTTTTAAAGTTATATGTGAATGGAAATTTGCAATTCAGTACTGAGATGCCAAGATAAACCATTCTGTAATGTGGTCCTTGAAATTAGGATTCCAGCTTAATATAAATACAGGACACTGAGATTTCCAAAATGCAAAGCAATTTAAATACACTATAAAAATCTTCATAATTCAAGGCAAATACCATAACTTAGGTGATTTTTTTTAAAGCAATGTCTATTTTTCAATGGCATATCGACTTGTTTGTTCAGGGAAGGTTTCCTCATAACGTTCTTCCCCCAATTCCAATGTTATGGAAACACTGGGAATACTCAATAAATATTTGGTAAACGAAAATTTATCTAGTGGCAAGTAGCTAGATCATGAATACAAAGAGAACTAATCCCTTGTAATTGAATTTCTAAATCAGAACTCTGTGTGATGATCTCGTTAAACTTGTAAGTTTTGGCTCTCCTTAACTTACACTGAATTCTTCGGTAAAGGTCTGTCTTTAGGACAGTCAAAGAACCATGAAACAGAAAGGTTATAGGAGGGATCAAGCATCTTAGTACTGTATATAGATCTGTGTATTCTTCTATCTTGATGATTATGGAAGTAATGTCAATCATGTTTCCTATTCTAAAATTCTGAGCAAAGTTGAAGTGGGTTCTTGGGAGACTAGAACTCTTCCTCTGGAAAGGTATAAAAGATTTTAGATGATAGGTTAGCTCTTTTAAGCAGATGGGGGTTACTATTGTTGCTGTTGTTTTGGGGGGGTCCCTCATGGAAACCAGCTGTTCAAATGGAAATGAACCCAGTCATTGCCTTTCATTATTGAGAAAATTAGAACTCGATCATGACAAGAAGAAACCTTCCCTCCCACCCAAACCCCCAAACATCTCCATTTTGGCTGCCCACCTATATTTAACAAGTAGTAAAATTGAATAAATTAAGTTGACGTACACTGTTCCATATAAGAAACAGATCTGGAAATCCTTATATATATAATTACAATTTTTTCTCTTCTCTAATTTCTAGGAGTCATCACCCTACCTACCATGGCAACTGGAATGTTTTTAGGAGGATATATCATCAAAAAATACAAATTCAGCTTGGTTGGAATTGGCAAATATGCATTTTTTACTAGCTTCATGTCCTTTGTTTCTCAGCTATTATATTTTGCCCTGATCTGTGAAAATAAATCAGTTGCTGGTCTAACCTTAACTTATGATGGGTTTGTATATATACATATATATCACAATATCAATTGCATAACATGTTAACTATCCCACGAAAAGATTCCATGTGAAGAAAATATGGAAGAAAATGATTTTCACTGAACTTTACTTCACTTGACATAATTATAATCTACAAATGCAAAAGTAGGCAATTTTGAGGCCTCAAAAAGCAGTGTATATTTATTTCCTAAAGAAAACAGTTTTGGTAATAATAATGTCACTTATGGGTGTTTATAGTGTGTGATGGATATTTTTGTCCCCAGTTTATATATTTGAAAAGTAAGGCTTGAAGACACATACAGATTATATGGCCAGCAGTATTATAACATTATTTCACTGACTCAAATTTGGAAGTTTCACTCCACTATAATCTTGGATGGGCCATAAGTATAATATAAAATGATATTCTCCAAAGAACTTGGAAATTTACTGCTGATCATTCTGATGTTTAATGACTGCCTTTGTAAGAGCATACTTCCTGTCACTGTACTGAATCTTTCTGTAAATTTGAATCTCCTATGGAACCGTTTCCACTGGAAGTACAAGTACTTGACTACCCTTTGTAGTACTGAGTATTTTCCCTGGGAGAACTTTCCAATCATCAACCCAGAATGTCAGTGCAGCCGGCTCTAAGCGCACCACCAGACTCCGATACCTTCAAGGTAGTGAGGTGTACCTGCTTAAGCAAAGCCCTTCTAAGCTCCACAGCTGCTCCCCACCTCCTGCCTCATCACCTCTGACCACAGCTGCTCCCCACCTCCTGCCTCATCACCTCTGACCACAGCTGCTCTCCACCTCCTGCCTCTTCACCTCTGATCACAGCTGATCCCCACCTCCTGTCTCTTCACCTCTGACCACAGCTGCTCTCCACCTCCTGCCTCTTCACCTCTGATCACAGCTGCTCTCCACCTCCTGCCTCTTCACCTCTGATCACAGCTGCTCTCCACCTCCTGCCTCCTCACCTCTGATCACAGCTGTACCCACCTCCTGTCTCTTCACCTCTGATCACAGCTGCTCTCCACCTCCTGCCTCTTCACCTCTGATCACAGCTGCTCTCCACCTCCTGCCTCTTCACCTCTGACCACAGCTGCTCTCCACCTCCTGCCTCTTCACCTCTGATCACAGCTGCTCTCCACCTCCTGCCTCTTCACCTCTGATCACAGCTGATCCCCATTTCCTGTCTCTTCACCTCTGATCACAGCTGCTCACCACCTCCTGCCTCCTCACCTCTGATCACAGCTGCTCTCCACCTCCTGCCTCTTCACCTCTGATCACAGCTGCTCTCCACCTCCTGTCTCTTCACCTCTGATCACAGCTGCTCTCCACCTCCTGCCTCATCACCTCTGATCACAGCTGATCCCCATCTCCTGTCTCTTCACCTCTGACCACAGCTGCTCTCCACCTCCTGCCTCTTCACCTCTGACCACAGCTGCTCTCCACCTCCTGCCTCTTCACCTCTGACCACAGCTGCTCTCCACCTCCTGCCTCTTCACCTCTGACCACAGCTGCTCTCCACCTCCTGCCTCTTCACCTCTGACCACAGCTGCTCTCCACCTCCTGCCTCATCACCTCTGATCACAGCTGCTCTCCACCTCCTGCCTCTTCACCTCTGACCACAGCTGCTCCCCACCTCCTGCCTCATCACCTCTGACCACAGCTGCTCCCCATCTCCTGTCTGGTCACCTCTGACCACAGCTGCTCCCCACCTCCTGCCTCATCACCTCTGACCACAGCTGCTCCCCACCTCCTGCCTCATCACCTCTGATCACAGCTGCTCTCCACCTCCTGCCTCTTCACCTCTGACCACAGCTGCTCCCCACCTCCTGCCTCATCACCTCTGACCACAGCTGCTCCCCATCTCCTGTCTGGTCACCTCTGACCACAGCTGCTCTCCACCTCCTGCCTCTTCACCTCTGACCACAGCTGCTCCCCATCTCCTGTCTGGTCACCTCTGACCACAGCTGCTCCCCACCTCCTGCCTCATCACCTCTGATCACAGCTGCTCCCCAGATCCTGCCTCTTCACCTCTGATCACAGCTGCTCCCCACCTCCTGCCTCTTCACCTCTGATCACAGCTGCTCTCCACCTCCTGCCTCATCACCTCTGATCACAGCTGATCCCCATCTCCTGTCTCTTCACCTCTGATCACAGCTGCTCCCCACCTCCTGCCTCTTCACCTCTGACCACAGCTGCTCTCCACCTCCTGCCTCTTCACCTCTGACCACAGCTGCTCTCCACCTCCTGCCTCTTCACCTCTGACCACAGCTGCTCTCCACCTCCTGCCTCTTCACCTCTGACCACAGCTGCTCTCCACCTCCTGCCTCTTCACCTCTGACCACAGCTGCTCTCCACCTCCTGCCTCATCACCTCTGATCACAGCTGCTCTCCACCTCCTGCCTCTTCACCTCTGACCACAGCTGCTCCCCATCTCCTGTCTCTTCACCTCTGACCACAGCTGCTCTCCACCTCCTGCCTCTTCACCTCTGACCACAGCTGCTCTCCACCTCCTGCCTCTTCACCTCTGACCACAGCTGCTCTCCACCTCCTGCCTCTTCACCTCTGACCACAGCTGCTCTCCACCTCCTGCCTCTTCACCTCTGACCACAGCTGCTCTCCACCTCCTGCCTCATCACCTCTGACCACAGCTGCTCTCCACCTCCTGCCTCTTCACCTCTGACCACAGCTGCTCTCCACCTCCTGCCTCTTCACCTCTGACCACAGCTGCTCTCCACCTCCTGCCTCATCACCTCTGATCACAGCTGCTCCCCAGATCCTGCCTCTTCACCTCTGATCACAGCTGCTCCCCACCTCCTGCCTCTTCACCTCTGACCACAGCTGCTCCCCATCTCCTGTCTGGTCACCTCTGATCACAGCTGCTCCCCACCTCCTGCCTCTTCACCTCTGACCACAGCTGCTCCCCATCTCCTGTCTGGTCACCTCTGATCACAGCTGCTCCCCACCTCCTGCCTCTTCACCTCTGACCACAGCTGCTCCCCACCTCCTGTCTCTTCACCTCTGACCACAGCTGCTCTCCACCTCCTGTCTCTTCACCTCTGACCACAGCTGCTCCCCACCTCCTGCCTCTTCACCTCTGATCACAGCTGCTCTCCACCTCCTGCCTCTTCACCTCTGATCACAGCTGCTCCCCACCTCCTGCCTCTTCACCTCTGATCACAGCTGCTCCCCACCTCCTGTCTCTTCACCTCTGACCACAGCTGCTCTCCACCTCCTGTCTCTTCACCTCTGACCACAGCTGCTCCCCACCTCCTGCCTCTTCACCTCTGACCACAGCTGCTCTCCACCTCCTGCCTCATCACCTCTGATCACAGCTGCTCTCCACCTCCTGCCTCTTCACCTCTGACCACAGCTGCTCTCCACCTCCTGTCTCTTCACCTCTGACCACAGCTGCTCCCCACCTCCTGCCTCTTCACCTCTGACCACAGCTGCTCTCCACCTCCTGCCTCATCACCTCTGACCACAGCTGCTCCCCACCTCCTGCCTCTTCACCTCTGACCACAGCTGCTCTCCACCTCCTGCCTCTTCACCTCTGATCACAGCTGCTCTCCACCTCCTGTCTCTTCACCTCTGACCACAGCTGCTCTCCACCTCCTGCCTCTTCACCTCTGACCACAGCTGCTCTCCACCTCCTGCCTCTTCACCTCTGACCACAGCTGCTCTCCACCTCCTGCCTCTTCACCTCTGACCACAGCTGCTCCCCACCTCCTGCCTCATCACCTCTGATCACAGCTGCTCTCCACCTCCTGCCTCTTCACCTCTGATCACAGCTGCTCCCCACCTCCTGTCTCTTCACCTCTGACCACAGCTGCTCCCCACCTCCTGCCTCTTCACCTCTGATCACAGCTGCTCTCCACCTCCTGCCTCTTCACCTCTGATCACAGCTGCTCTCCACCTCCTGTCTCTTCACCTCTGATCACAGCTGCTCTCCACCTCCTGCCTCTTCACCTCTGATCACAGCTGCTCCCCACCTCCTGTCTCTTCACCTCTGACCACAGCTGCTCCCCACCTCCTGCCTCTTCACCTCTGATCACAGCTGATCCCCATCTCCTGTCTCTTCACCTCTGACCACAGCTGCTCCCCACCTCCTGCCTCTTCACCTCTGATCACAGCTGATCCCCATCTCCTGTCTCTTCACCTCTGACCACAGCTGCTCCCCATCTCCTGTCTCTTCACCTCTGACCACAGCTGCTCCCCATCTCCTGTCTCTTCACCTCTGACCACAGCTGCTCTCCACCTCCTGCCTCTTCACCTCTGACCACAGCTGCTCTCCACCTCCTGCCTCATCACCTCTGATCACAGCTGCTCCCCAGATCCTGCCTCTTCACCTCTGATCACAGCTGCTCCCCACCTCCTGCCTCTTCACCTCTGACCACAGCTGCTCCCCATCTCCTGTCTGGTCACCTCTGACCACAGCTGCTCCCCACCTCCTGCCTCTTCACCTCTGACCACAGCCGCTCCCCACCTCCTGCCCTTCACTTACTGTTGGCAGCTGGTTTGCCAACTCTGTGTGCTCTGAGATGTCAGTCATAACTCTCCAATCTTCCGTATGTCTTTTTGTTTTGATTTTTGTTTTGCCTAAGCATTCTTCCATTCTTGGAGGCTTGCCATATTCATTCTGAATTTCCTTCCTGTTTGCTCCTTATTACAAAGAATGCCAATCTTTCAATCCCAATCATCACCTATTCTGGTAATGGAGGCACAGTGCACTCTAGGAAAGACCGTTACCCTTCACCAGGGGAAACAGTCCCATGGGAACTCCACCGCCTTTGTTGCCTATTCTCAACCCCAGCATGGCTGCGTATGCCAAATGCTTGGATTCCACCCAGAAAATGACAGAAACATCAAAACTATGTACTTGCCTAGCTTTTCTTGTCTCAATTGATTTTATCCTTGATTTTTCAAAATTGATCCTCAGACATTTGGTCTGGGTCATGTGGATTCTTGTGTCGTCAATCTGCGGTCTATTAAATCCAAACAGTCACATTAGAATTCACAGACTCACATGACCTTTACATTGTGGTGGAAGGAGCCTCAGCTTAATGCTCATTATCCTACTGAAAAAAAAAATTGAATCAGAAAAAAATGAAATAATTTATCTAATGTTAAATTTCTTAAGGATTCCCAGCACTAGGGAGGCAGAGGTAGGAGGATCGCTGTGAGTTATAAGCCCCCCTTTTTAACTACGTAGTGAGTTCCAGGTCAGCCTGAGCTAGAGCCAGACCCTACCTAGAAAAACCAAAAAAGAAAAAAAAAAATCTTAAGTGAATCACTGAGATCTTTTGTTTGAGTCGCACATATTCTCTCTGCTTGCTGGCTTGCTTTTTTTCTTTTTTTCTTTGAGTTTTACTTCTTGTAGTTATGTTTGGTAAAGTTGGTAAAGATGGAAATAATCTAGAACATCAGGTGGTGCCATTCCATCACATTCCCTTCTCTAAATCGAGGTGGTCCCTTGAATCTCACTTATCTTTTCTCTTCTCCCTTCCCCAGTTCTTCCTCCCTCCTCCCTCTTTCTCTCTGACATCTATCCATTGTGTATTTTCAGAATCAACCCAATGAAACCTCATACTGAGGTACCACTTTCCTACTGCAACTCAGACTGCAATTGTGATGGGAAGGAATGGGAGCCAGTCTGTGGGGACAATGGAATAACTTACATTTCACCTTGTCTAGCAGGGTGCAAATATTTGACCGGCAATAAAGTGCCTAATAATACAGTAAGTATTGATTTGCTTTTCTCTCCTTAATCAAAACTACAGATGAGGTTTAACATTTACTTGCCAAATCTTCCCATAAACTAAGTTCTCTGATAACGTGATAAGGAAGATTCACATTTTGCCTGCCATTGTATTGGCTGTGATATTAGGGAAATGAAGTTGTGTAGAAAATCTTACTTCTGACCCCACAAGCTTATTCTGTCCCTTGATTTTCATTTTATCCTCTTTTAGAATGGGAATGTATTTAGGGCTTCCAGGAAGCTTTTTATTTGATAGAAGTATGTAGTTTTCATCACGTGGGGATTATTTTTATCTCTAAGGTGGAAGGGGAAGCCTCTATTTACAAATAGTGTGATTACATCTATAGACATTCGTGATTCTCTTATTTGTTTTTTACTTTGCTTTCTTTAGTAGGAAGAGAGACAAAGACAGAGAATGGGTACACCAGGTCCTCTAGCCGCTGCAAAGGACCTCCAGACACATGTGCCGCTGCGTGCATCTGGCTTACATGGGTTCTGGGTAATTGAACCTGGGTCCTTAGGCTTTGGAGTCAAGCGCCTTAATTGCTCAAAGCCATCTCTCCAGCAACTTTCATGAATCTAAATTTAGGCTCGCTTGCCTTCTAACGTTCCAGGAAGTAGTAGTGACTGAATGCTCACTTGGCTGTCTTCCGCCCCTGTTTCTACCCAGGATCATGTAGGTCCTTGGCTTACATATTGCTGACATGCCTCATGAAAAAAGTGCCCTTCTCTCCTCCCTCCAGAACATTCCTTTCTACATAAGCTGAGAGTTATCACCAACCCCTGGGGACTCCCAGTACTGGAGGGTCACTTAGGGGGCCACCCACACCTCCAGTCTTCTCCACATCTCACAAGGTTGACTATCTGCTAGCTTCTATTTTTTTACCCTTACCATTAGCCTCAATTATTATTATTATTATTATTATTATTTTGACAAAGGATCTTGCTATGCAGCCCACGCTGTCTTTGAACTTATGATCCTCCTGCTTCAACTTCATAAATGCTGCGGTTACTGCTTGCGCCACATGGCCGGTGCTTTAGGCCACACCCTTATGCATTCAGTCTTTAAACTTCCGCCCTTATTCCCCACAACATGTGCTATGGGAAAACATAACAAACTTTGGAGAATAAAGCATCCCAGATTCTCTAGAGCTGACACACAAATAAACTCACACATCTTTAGAAGTCTGTATCTCATATTCATGGTAATTCATGGTAAGGCATGATTAATGTCTTGTCTTTGAGAGGTCCTTGTGTAATTCATAATCCCATACAGCCTACAGCGAAAGCCCCAGGAACAGTTAGAATCTTCCAGAGAGTTCCACCTTCCATGGTCACACCATCTTTTAAATACTAGAAATGACCCTAACATTTTGAGGCTACTGCGAAGGTCTTTTACTAAACCCTCAGTAATAAACTCATCTCTTCTGCAATAAGGATTTTTGTACCAAAGTTTGGTTTTATTGGCCCATGTGTTTCATTCATTAATGATTCTGCCACTTTATTTCTTTATTTAAAATATTTTTAAAGTTTATTTGCAAGTTTACCGAAAGATAGAATGAGACAGAAAGGAAGTGGCCGACCGTATTCTCTTCACCACTGTAAATCAACTCCAGATGCACGTGACACTTTGTGCATTTGGATTTCTATGGGTACTGGGGAATTGAGATTGGGCCGTCAGGTTTGGCAAACAAGCAAACACCTTTAACCACGGAGCCACCTCACCAGCCCTGCCATATTATTTCTAAGAGATTTATAAGAGGGAAAAAAAAAAGCTAAGAAAAGAAAGCTTGGTAGAATTATACAACTGTGGATTCAAATTCTTTCTCAGTTCCTCCAGCAATTTTTGTTAAACTTTCCTTAAACTTCCGTTTAATATGAAACCGTATTATAATTTGTTACAGCTACCTATGCTTAGAAACCTCTCATCAGATTAAAATCTCCAAGTTTGTGTATCCCCAAATCTATTCTTTCTATGCACTACTAGCCAGGCCATTCTATTGTGTTAACATTGCTTGGAATAACATTATATATTTTTTTTTAAATTTTCTGTCATTATGCTATTGGATGTTATTTTCACTTGCCAAAATAGAATTCTAGAACCTCTATTTCAGATTTTGACCCCTCACAAACCGTTTTATTTCTGCATTATCTGAACAATCATTCCCTATGGCATGCCCCTAACACACACTGGTGACTTCAAAGAGAGTAGGTGGAAGCAATGCAGAAACTAAAGGTGAATGGAAGCAGAATATTTAAAAAGAATCTAGGCTGGAGAAATGGATTAGCAGTTAAGGCACTTGCCTGCAAAGCCAAAGGGCCTCAGTTTGATCCCCAGGACCCACATGAGCCAGATGCACAAAGTGGCATATTCATTTGAAATTCATTCGCAGTGGTTGGAGGTCCCAGCGTGCCCAGTCTCTCTTTCTTTCTCCCTCTCTCTCTCTCTATCTCTCTCCCTTTCTCTCAAAAAAAATTAAATTATAAAGTTTTAAAAATCTACTTGAACATTTAAATCATTTCAAATACTAATTTCGATCATTTTATAAGGTCAAAATTAGATGTTTGGCATGGTGGCTCACACCTTTAATCTCAGCACTCTGGAGGCTGAGGTGGGAGAATTGCCTTGAGTTCAAATCCAGCCTAGGTGGCATAGTTTCAGGTCAGCCTGGGCTAGAGTGAGACCCTGCTGCAAATAAGTTAGTAGTAAATTGTTTTGTCTTATCTAGAAAGTAATTCGGGAAGCTATTTTGTCTGTCAACTGTTAATTTTACATTCTGTTAACACTTGAAACACTTTAGCTTGAATAGATGAAAGTTCTTTAAATATAATAGAATACATTTTTAAATAACCCTGGCCTATTTTCCAGACAACCTGTGATATTTCAAAACTCTTTTTTTTTTTTTTTTTTTTTTTTTTTAGGTCTTCTATGAGTGTAGCTGTGTGGAGCCACCTGCTTCCAAGACGGGCAATTACTCAGCCCGTTTGGGTGAATGCCCAAGAGATAATGATTGTAAAAAGAAACATTACGTTTATATAATTGTACAAGTCCTGAATTCTTTTTCTATTTCAATGGGAAGTACCTCACTCATCTTGCTGCTTGTGAAGTGAGTACAACTTTCCACATCAATTGTATTACTCATGTATATAGGCCCTAAACACATATCATGATGTACCTTGTCTCATAATATACTTGGGACCCAGGTTTACATCATGTTACATTTTAGCTATCCAGGAATGTATCTTCTAGACAAGATTGCCTTAGGTTCGATACTATAATTAATAAGAATCCCGCCTCTGGTTATCCATTGATCTACATTCCATGTGTTCTCACCTGTGACTCTTAAGATACAGACTTATTGATAATTACCTCAATTTTAAAACAGTCTTTCCATGATTCTAAATGAACTGCTTTGGGTTCCTTTGCTTCCTTCCGGGCATGCCAGGGAGAGTCGTTTATTAACCTGGTTGAAAGAAGCTACTTGGGCATCAGACACATTTAAACCAGAGTCAACAATAATATTCCAAAGGATTTCAATCACTTCACAGGCTTCATCTTCCATAAGGCCCAATGGACAAAAATAAATAAATAAATAAGCAAATGGAAAGAGCTTATCCCTTCCCTTAGTGGCCAAATCCCATACCAGATGAAGAATATCCCACGTTGAGTAAGCATCTTAGATTGCCACAAGAAGCTGGCTGTAAAATTCATGTGTAACTGCAAAATTATCCACATGACAACAGAAAAGATTACTAATAATAAATGGATTTTTTTATTCAATTTTTATTTATTCATTTGAGAGAGAAAGAGGCAGAGAGAGAGAGAATGGGCGCGCCAGGGCTCCACCCACTTCAAACGCACTCCAGACGCATGCGCCCCCTTGTGCACCTGGCTAACGTGGGTCCTGGGGAATCGAGCCTCAAACTGGGGTCCTTAGGCTTCACAGGCAAGCACTTAACCGCTAAGCCATCTCTCCAGCCCATAAATGGATTTTTTTTTAAAAAAAAAAGAAATCCAATTTTAAGAACAACGTGAGGGACTGGAAGAATTTCACAGATACTTCTCAAAAGAAGTGACATTTGATCGGAAAACCAAGTAGCCGCCTGGAGGGGTTTTCATGGGAAACCTTGAAGCTGGGCAGATACAGAACTGCTTGGAGGCTGAAAACACGCACACTGGCTGGACCTCAGAGAGGCGCAGGGCACACTGGAGGTGGAAACACAACTGAGGAAGAACAGGTGTCTTTGGGGGAATTAATCACTCGCTCCCAAAACTGAAGAGATGTGGAGCCTGGCAAACGGACCTTTAAAGTTATGCACATATAAGTACAGTGGCCCAGATGACTGTTTCATTATACCTTGAAACCCAACATAACTAATTCATATTTCACTAGAGGTCAGAAGGAGGGTATAAGACATAACTAGCTCTTGTTAAGATGGGTACTGGTAGCAACTCAAGCTGCACTATGACCACAAGTCTGGTAAAATTTACACTAAGCTAAGTCCTGGGATATAACTCGACCTTCATATCAAATGCCGTCTACTTAGGGAAAAAGAAAAACACGTTTTCCTTACTTACCAATTGAAAGACTTACTAAGCTATAGAAAATCCTATCAAACCTCAATCTGGGTTTGTCTCTTGTGGGTTTTAGCCTCTTAATTTAGCCATCTGGCAATAATATTACTATCATGAGAGAGTATAAAAAGCTATGAACCCATCTACTAAAGACAGTTATCTTTAGCCTTCTTTTAAAAAATAGTGAAGACGGGCTAGAGAGTTGGCTTAGCAGTTAAGGCGCTCTCCTGTGGAGCCTAGGGACCTATGTTCGGCTCTCCGGATCCCACATAAGCCAGACACACAAAGGTGAGGCAAGGGCAAAGCCATGCGTGCCCACTAGGTGGCGCAAGCATCTGGGGGTGCAATTGTAGTGGCTGAGGCCCTGGTGCGCCAATTCTCTGTCTCTCTCTCTCTATCCCATTCTCTTTAAGAAATAATAAAAAATAGTGAAGTGAATGTTAGCACTCATGGAAAACACTTATTGATCCTATCACTGATACTTGATTTTTATCAAAGGAAACTTTCTGAGGCTGACCGTGGGGTAGAACATTAAACTACCATCACTAACTGATTCCTCGGGGATTGCGGTAATGACAATGCGCATCCTTTCAAGCCTGCTCATGGCACATGCCAGGCTCTAGCCCTGGGGGCTGCGACGGGAATAAAGGTGACGGGGCTTCCCCGAGCTTCAGATGAGGGCGTGGGTAGTGAGTGGGTACAAGAGGAGAGACAACAAGCGAGGAAGAAACGATGCAAACTATACGAGAAGGACTGTAATCACAGGGTGGAGATAGAAAAGGAAGGCCAGCCGGGCATGGTGGCGCACGCCTTTAATCCCAGCACTTGGGAAGCAGAGGTAGGAGGATCACTGAAAGTTCAAGGCCACCCTGAGACTCCATTGTGAATTTCAGATCAGCCTGGGCTAGAGTGAGACCCTACCTTGAAAAACCAAAAAAAAAAAAGAAAGAAAAGGAAGGCCAGGGAAGACTCCAGTTCACATAGCAAGCGTTGGAAGCCCCGCCTAGGACAGCAGCCACACTACTATCGGGCCCTGTGGATGAGCCTAGGGGAATCCAGACAAAGGGCAGGACCCATGACGTCCTACCATGAAGGAGGTCAAGGAACGCGAAGGGAGAAGTCAACAGGACGGTGACAGAGGCATCATCGGCCACGTGCTTCGCGGTGGAAAATCAAGACGACCCTCAGTGTGCCGAGGGGCCCGTAGAGAAGTTTGCACGTCAGGATCACACCTGACTTGCCTAATGAGAAGATTACACACCGGCTGCTGTGTGAAGAGAACTTTTGAGGGAGAGGAGGCTGGAACCAAGAAGCCAGGGTGGTGGCGGCTCCTACCTGTAACCGCAGCCGAGGCAGGAAGATGCCCGCAAATTCAAAACCAGCCTGGGCCGCAGACCTTGTACTCCGAAGCATGGAATCAAGGAAAATAGAGGGCTATGCTACTGTCTGCAAGGTGGGATGATGTGGGAAGCACGAAGTGATTTGCTTCCTGGCCTCTTTGTTTGGTTTTTAAGGGAAAGCCAGTAGGATGAGCTGGAAAGGCAGGATTTACAAATAATCCCAAGATTCTGGTCTGTGGTCCCAGAGGAGACCAGTGGTGCTATATAGAAAAAGAAAAAGAAAAGAACAAAAAAAAAAAGAGGGAAAAACTAGGACTAGGGAAGATTGGGGATGCAAGGACCTCTTCCATCTGTCTAAATTACAAAGGCTTATTAGACATTGGGCAATACGGTCGCACGTATAACCCAATCGTAAAAACACTGCAGTCAAGACACGTACGTTTTGGAATCAGCAACATTCAGAACGTGTTTAAAATGCTGACGCTGTTTAGCCGGGCGTGGTGGTGCACGCCTTTAATCCCAGCACTCGGGAGGCAGAGGTAAGAGGATCGCCGTGAGTTCGAGGCCACCCTGAGACGACATAGTGAATTCCGGGTCAGCCGGGACCAGAGAGAGACTCTACCTCAGAAAAAAAGAGAGAGAGAGAGAGAAAGAGAGAGAGAGAGAGAGAGACGCTCATGGTCGAGGCTGAGTTCTGAGAATAGACATTAGGGTCAAGACCCAGGCACGGTAACCTCAGAGTCTTGTGAGGGAGAATCCAGTGTGGGAACAGAAATCACTGGAAGGCACCAGAAAGCAGATGAACAAAGTGTCAAGGAACGTGAGCAGTGGCATCCAGGGTTGGTGAGAGAGATGGGAGCTATGGAGTAGGAAGAGCATCGCATTTCATGACAGGCTGTTAGTCTTCACAGGGATAAGGGCAAGGGCTAAAGGCTGTTTGGAAAAGCAGTGGGAGAAAGGACAAGAGTAGAAAGAAAGCCTAGTTCGTAACTGGGGTGAATTTCTTTTACAGTGTACTAGAAGGGGAGGTGATCTGGTGGGTGGAAGGCAAGTGAAATTGTCATTTTACTGGTGAAAGAATACTGAATGACTCTCCGTCAAATAGAACGCAAGGCTCGGGCTGGAGAGATGGCTTAACCGTTAAGGCCCTTGCCTGCGAAGCCTAAGGACCCAGGTTTGATTCTCCAGGTTCCACGTAAATCAGACGCACACGGTGGCACACACATCTAGAGTTCATTTGCAGTGGCTGGAGGCCCTGGCGTGCCCATTCTCACTCTGTCCCTCTCTCTGTGTCTCAAATAAAAATAGGGCTGGAGAGATGGCTTAGCGGTTAAGCGCTTGCCTGTGAAGCCTAAGGACCCCGGTTCAAGGCTCGGTTCCCCAGGTCCCACGTTAGCCAGATGCACAAGGGGGCGCACGCATCTGGAGTTCGTTTGCAGAGGCTGGAAGCCCTGGCGCACCCATTCTCTCTCTCTCCCTCTATCTGTCTTTCTCTCTGTGTCTGTCGCTCTGAAATAAATAAATTAAAAAATTAAAAAAAAATTTCAATAAATAAATAAATAATAAAATAAAATGCAAGGCAATCAGTTTAGTGAGAAAGAGGGGAAGGAGCAGGAAATATGAGCTGGTAATCTTGAAGATGTACTAGTACAATACTGTGTAATTGGATCACATGGGAAACCCACAGAAGGTTGATGCTTGTGAGTTTAAAGGGAGCCAATGTAGCTGGTTAGGTATAGGTGGTGCAGGAAAGGCAAAGGGCAAATGAAAATGGGGAGCATTTCTAGCACAATAAAGGACAAGAGAGAATCAAAAATGTCAGCAGGGGCTGGAGAGATGGCTTAGCGGTTAAGCGCTTGCCTGTGAAGCCTAAGGACCCCTGTTCGAGGCTCGGTTCCCCAGGACCCACGTTAGCCAGATGCACAAGGGGGCGCACGTGTCTGGAATTCGTCTGCAGTGGCTGGAAGCCCTGGCGCGCCCATTCTCTCTCTCTCTCTCTCTCTGCCTTTTTCTCTGTCTGTCGTGCTCAAATAAATAAATAAAAATAAACCAAAAAAATTTTTTTTTAAATGTCAGCAGGATATGATGTGAGAACAGGGGTGAAGAGGTGAATGAACTTGGCCCATGAGAGAGGGGGCAAGGGTCTGAGGGAGGCCTGGGGTCCCGGCTTGGAGGTAGGGTACTGCAGGTTGTAAAGTCAAACTGGGAGATAGTTATAAGGACAAGTGTACACTAACTTGAGAATCAGGAAAACAAGTACTGCTTGGTATGATGGTGAGGTAGAAGAGAGAGGTGAGATTTCTGGGAAGAAACAGCCAAGAAATTTACAGGCCACAGCATTGGGAGAATGGTCTACTTGGGCATTTAAAACAATGAGAAATAGTAGCAAAGATAATTTTGGAGAAAAAAATGACTGAACTAAAACTTAAATTGTCAGGAAATGGCAGGAGCGCTGATATGTGAATCTCTATATAACTTCTCAAGGAGGTTTGGGAATGGTGTCTCAGGACAGTGTACAAACTTCCTTATCAGGGCAGACAGAGGTCATGCAGAGGAGGGACATGACTCAGCCACTTACGAGACATTCTGGAGCAAGATAATTGCTATGAATTTGAGGCCAGCCTGGGCTACAGAGTGAGACACTGCCTCAATTATTTTTTTTTTTAGTTTGGAAAGTTAAAACATCTGTTAGACTTTCTTGAAGTCATAACACAATGAATAAATAAAAGAGTTATTATTATTACTCAGATATTTGCCTCTTAAAAATGCTGAATCTTGGGCTGGAGAGATGGCTTAGCGGTTAAGCGCTTGCCTGTGAAGCCTAAGGACCCCGGTTCAAGGCTCGGTTCCCCAGGTCCCACGTTAGCCAGATGCACAAGGGGGCGCACGCGTCTGGAGTTCGTTTGCAGTGGCTGGAAGCCCTGGCGCGCCCATTCTCTCTCTCTTCCTCTATCTGTCTTTCTCCCTGAGTCTGTCGCTCTCAAATAAATAAAAATTGAACAAAAAAAATATTAAAAAAAAAAAAAATGCTGAATCTTGCCTGGTGTGGTAGTGCATGCCTTCAATGCCAGCACTCGGGAGGCAGAGGTAGGAGGATCTCTGTGAGTTCAAGGTCACCCTGAGAATACAGTGTGAATTCCAGGTCAGCCTGGACTAGGGTGAGACCCTACCTTGAAAAATCAAAAAAAAAAAAAAAATGCTGACTCTTGGGCTAGATAAATGGCTTAGCAGTTAAGGCGTTCGCCCTGCAAAGCCAAAGGACCCAGGTTCAATTCCCCAGGACCCATGTTAGCCAGATGCACAAGGGGACACACATGTCTGGAGTTCATTGGCAAAGACTGGAGGCCCTGGTGTGCCCATTCTCTTTCTGTCTCTCTCTTTCTCTCTCTTTCTCTGTCAAATAAATAAATAATAAAATAAAAATGCCAAGTCTGTTAGCTTTATATGATATGAGCATTTACTAGTGAGTTCCCATTCAATCATAAACAAAAATAACACAGACTGATTGTTTCAATGATGAGCTCAACTGGTACTTTAAAGCTGTTTATTTGTTTATTTATTTATTTTGCTCTTATCTTATTTCAGAAATGTTCGACCGGAATTAAAATCGCTCGCAATGGGTTTACACTCACTGGTTATACGAACACTAGGTACGGTAAATATACTAAATTCAGTATATGACAATACATATCAAAGCTCAACACCTGAATGCAACTGATTTCAAATTACTTAGAAAGTTTGAAGCGGCTACGAATCATTTCTAGGCCCGGGGAAATGATTCAAGTGTGTGGACCTGAGGGGGTCAAGGCTGGGTGTAGCCGGGCACATCTGTAACCCCAGTCCTGTGTGGGCAGAGACCAGGCAGTCCCTGGGGCTCGCTGGTTACCCAATCTGACTGAGTAAAAAACCACAGCTCCAAGCTCAGTGAGAGACTTGTCTCAGAGAAGCGCATGGTTGAGCAAGAGGAGGGCATTGGACATTCTCCTCTGACCTCCAAACAAGATCATATGGGGCACATGCATACACACCCACACACCCACACACACAATGCAGACACACACACCCCCCCACACACACACATATGACTGCACACGTATGCCAAAGAAGAGAATCATCTCTATTTTATACTCAATGGAAATAATAAGAGAAAGAGGAAAACCAAGTGATCTAAAATGGAATTTGTTTGCCAATTCCAAGGTCAAGGCTGACCAAGGACTCTTCATGTTCACCCTGCACGTTAAAACCCAAAGGCTGGAAGGAGCTAGAATTTTCCATTTCACTTGGTGCTATTTCTTCCAAGGAGGGTCTTCCTTCCAAACTGAAGCCTCTTTTATGTAACGCGGAATGCAGCTTGGGAGTTCTGGGAATTAGGTCAAGATGAGGTTGTACAAATGAGAAGAAATGGGCTTTTTCACCCGCACAACTTCCCACTGCCTGGTCCTGGGAGTGAAGGGGAAGGAAAATTTAACACTCCAGATTCAGCATCTGGGATTAAGAAAACATTTTCAAGGAAAGCGAACTAAGGAATTGATGACTCTTGTTGACAAAGAGCATGCCCTTGGGCTCCCCAAGTGAAAGGCCTGTTTCTAAATATGCAAACGAGGAAGCAGTAGAGACTTAGGAAAGCGCTCTTGCTGTGACTGCCACTTGCTATTTTGACCCCCAGAAACCTGGTGTCACTTTAACAACTTCTAGGAATCCCTCTAAGACTGGCAAAGAGGGAATGCTTGTGCCTAGGCAAGGGGAGAATGGCTCACCTAGGCACCTGGGCAGAGGCTCTAGAGGAAGGAAGCTATGGAGGTAAAGGTGAGTCCCTGGGATCTGTGCAAGCAAAGGGAAATGAGCATTTCTGAGCGGAGAAGTTGTCCAGGGAGTGTGTGTAAGGATGGGTCTCTGTCTCGGATTCTCAAAGGGGGAAAGAGGGCAGGTAACAGGAATGACGTGGAGGAGGCAGCGCCGTGGGATTCCACGCCGTGCTTTCCGGGGCTCACCTGTGCGCCCCGCGTGTGTCTAAAAGCCGCGCGTGCTGACGTCGTCCACCCCAGGTCCAGTGGGATGCGGCGCCCCTGGGACCACGTAGCTGTGGAGTCGGCCTTCCTCCTGAAGGGGTGAAGTGAGACGTTAAGGATGGAAGGGTGCTGGAGAGATGGTCCAGCAGTTCCAGGTGCTTATTTGCAAAGCCTAACCAGCCCAAGTTCAATTCCCCAGCACCCACATAAAGCCAGACCCACGAAGTGGGCATGCATCTGGAATTCATGTGCTGTGGCAAGGGGTCCTGGAGCACCACACTTTCTCTCTCTCTCTCTCTCTCTCTCTCTCTCTCTAAATATTTTTTTTTTAAGAAATAGAAGAAAAAGTTCTGAAAGTATATAATACACTGCTAACGAGAATTTTGTAATCCTAATTAGAAAAGTTCTATGGCAGGGCTGGAGAGATGGCTTAGCAATTAAGGCGCTTGTCTGGGAAACCTAAGGACCCAGGTTCGAATCTTCAGGTGCCACGTAAGCCAGATGCGCACGGTGGTGCATGCGTCTGGAGTTTGTTTGCAGTGGCTGGAGGCACTAGTGTGCCCATTCTCCCTCCCTCCCTCCCTCCCTCCCTCCCTCCCTCCCTCCCCCCCCCCCTCTCTCTCTCTCTCTCTCTCTCTCTCCCTCCCCCCCCCACATAAGTAAAGAAAAAAAGATATTTAAGAAATGTCCTGGGCTGGAGAGATGGCTTAGCGGTTAAGCGCTTGCCTGAGAAGCCTAAGGACCCCGGTTTGAGGCTCCATTCCCCAGGTCCCACGTTAGCCAGATGCACAAGGGGGCGCACGCGTCTGGAGTTCGTTTGCAGTGGCTGGAAGCCCTGGCGTGTACATCCCCCCCTCCCCCCCCCTCTCTCTCTCTCTCTCTCTCTCTCCTTCTTTCTCTCTCTGTCACTCTCAAATATATAAAATAAAACAAAAAAAATTTAAAAAGAAAGAAAGAAATGTCCTATGGCCCAAGAAAACCTAAATGCTTCTATGGGGAAAATATCCATCAAGCATCAACTTTCTAAATAGAGTATGTTATTGAGTAAATAAGTTACTCTAGAGTTGTAAATTTTAGTAATAATCAGGACAAAGAATATTACATAAAACGTTCAGTAGGTTTGTTCCCACCAGTAGCTTCAGGCAGGAAAGATGAATTTCTTCCCAAAGGGTGACCCCATTTTTGAAAGAAAACATGTAAATTTCACAACCATTTTCTCAGCACTACTTTCCCACAGCTGCATTGGCCTCAGATACTGATGTTTTGTTAACTCTGAGAGTCCTCATTCCCAGAAAATTGAAACTAATTAGAATATGAAAATTGCATTTCTAAAAGCATCATTACATCTTTCTTACATATAATTTGCTTTGTGTCAAGTTGCTGTTATGGAATTATTTTCCCCTGGGAGACTTGGTTTTAAATTGGAGGATTAACACTTTGCAGAAGCGATGGTTTGTTTGGTTTTGTTTTAGTTTTGTGTGGGATATTAATTATGCTCATGGGTTTTTCTATGAAGCAATTTAGACTTCCTTTGATAGATTTAACTTGAAGCATTGGAGAGTGAAATGCATTATAGTAAGCTTATTTTACATGTAGTTCCAAAAGTTTCAAAGAGTCTTCACACAAAATTGGTTTCTAATCTGGGAATGTTGGTAATAAAGTTCTAATTCCTGGGGGAAAAAAAAAAAAAAGAAAATGGAATTAATAAGAGGTATGATGTGAATAACTTTCACATCTTACATGACAAAGATCTAAAAAAATCATGCATCAAATTACAAAAACAGAATAAAGTCAATAAATCATGAATACACACTGAAGGATAGATTTTTACTAACATTTCCCTCTAATAATTGGTCAGAGTACTGATGAGATAATATCAGAATTGGTAAAAATAAAATAGTAGTGAGAACAGATGGGCACTTCAGTTACAGATAACATGTGTTCCCCTGGGGAGGCCTTGTATATTCTACAAATTTGTGTACTATAAAGAAAAGTTGGGTTAAACCAACTATTGAAGACTCAAGTAGCATTACAATCAGAAACAAAATTTAATGTGTAGGCCCTGTCTAAGGTACTTACATTATTTTTGTTTATTTTTATTTATTTATTTGAGAGTGACAGACAGGGAGAGGAAGAGGCAGAGAGAGAGAGAGAGAGAATGGGCGTGCCAGGGCCTCCAGCCACTACAAACAAACTCCAGACACGTGCACCCCCTTGTGCATCTGGCTAACGTGGGACTTGGGGAATCAAGCCTCGAACCGGGGTCCTTAGGCTTCACAGGCAAGCGCTTAACCGCTAAGCCATCTCTCCAGGCCTTTTTTAAAAAAAAATTTTTGTTGTTTATTTTTATTTATTTATTTGTGAGTGACAGAGAGGGGAAGAGGCAGAGAGAGCCCGAGAGAGAGACCGCCTAGTGTATTTAAACACAAACCTCAGTGGCCAGAAAGTGCTTTGTTGTGGGCTCTGATGATCCCAACGGGGGAATAATGAGTAACATCTATTTGTCAAAGATGGTTGGGGCAAAGGCCCGGAGGGTTATTCTCGGAAGTTTGGAGGAGGGTAACTTCGAGGAAGGGTTGGCAAGACTTGTATGTTCTAATAATCTTTTTAAGATTTTTATTTGGAAGCCGGGCGTGGTGGTGCATGCCTTTAATCCCAGCACTCAGGAGGCAGAGGTAGGAGGATTGCTGTGAGTTCAAGGCCACCCTGAGACTACAGAGTGAATTCCAGGTCAGCCTGGGATACAGTGAGACCCTACCTCGGAAAACCAAAAAAAAAAAAAAGATTTTTATTTGGTATTTGGGGGAATCTTTATTTAAGGCCTCTCCAGTTGATGTGGGTTAGGGAATGAAATTGGATAGCTTCTGAGACAGTGTGACAATGAGCCACAGAGGCCAATTGGCCAAGCTGTTTCCTTCAGACAGGAAACCTGGTAAATTCTGATGGCCTCGAAGATGTTGTATGAAGATAGGGTGGACTCTTTGTTTGAGCAGGGCACGATCCTGGATCATTAAGGGGGATGTAGGGTTGGAATCAAGTCTAATGTGAGCTTCAATAAGACTGGGCAGTAGGTTTACCACATAGAGGCTGTCAGAAAATAAGGTGAACAGCTCCTGAATAGTACGTAGAGCCAGAACAACTGCAAAAAGCTCTTTGTACTGTGCTGATCCCTCCATTTCCTGAGAGATAGACTTGATGGGCTTAGGTTTGACCCCCAATTTAAAGGAAGCCCCCAGGTGTCCCCCCATCTGTAAAGGCAATGTGGAAGTCAGAGTTGGGTTGAGGTAGGAAAAGCCTGGGGGAAGGGTCTCCACTCCAACCTGGAAAAAGAGTTCATCCACTTATGAGGGCCACAATGGCAGTCAATGGTACCCAGGAACCCTTCAAGTGCCATAGCGACCCTTACATTATTTCTTTGGAGCCAAGAGAAATCAGTTATCTTATATGGGGTAATAATGGAGTCAGGCTCAATACCAAAGAGTCTAATGGCAGTTTCCCTTCCTTTAATGATACAATCAGCTACTTGGTTACTTAAAGAATAGACCCTAGGGGCCCCACCAATCTAGAGGTGAATCCACTGAATAAGCTCGCCCTTTTGAGCCAACAGGGCAGTGGTCAGGGTCTTCCAAGGGAAAAAGTAGAGGAAAAGAGGGAGATCAGGGTTGAATGGTTTAAGAGTAGAGTTATCTATGATCTCCTGGAGTCTATGGAGGCTTTGTTTTGTTGGGACACTCCTTTTTAAAGTGGCCCTTGTCCCTGCACCTGAAACATGTTGATTGATTTTTTAGGGTTTAACTGTGGGTGCAAGGGGCATTGGTTGTCCCCCAGAGGCAGGGGGGGCTTTGTCTTGTTGGGGCACTCCTTTTTAAAGTGGCCCTTGTCCCCGCACCCTAAACATGTTGACTTTTTAGGGTTTAACTGTAATACGCAGATCATAGTGGCCAAATCTCTCTGTTTATTTTCCTGAAAGGCAGCAGCCATGGCCCTAGCCTGATGGGAGATAGTGCCAACGTCCTTGGTGGCTACAATCCATCTACTCATGGAGTTATCCTTGATTCCCGCACAGGCGAGGCGGTGATTGGCCGTCATCCCTTCCAAGACAACATTTTAGTAAACTGATCCCATAATGCCCCTGGGGGGAATTTTCTTTGGAGACTTTTTTCCACCCTATCTATAAATGTAGCCAGGTCCTTAGATGGTTTTTTTTTTTAAGATTTTTATTTATTTATTTGATTATTTGAGAGTGACAGAGAAAGAGGCAGAGAGAGAGAGTGAGAGAGAGAATGGGCGCGCCAGGGCTTCCAGCCTCTGCAAACAAACTCCAGACGCGTGCGCCCCCTTGTGCATCTGGCTAACGTGGGACCTGGGGAACCGAGCCTCGAACTGGGGTCCATAGGCTTCACAGGCAAGCGCTTAACCGCTATGCCATCTCTCCAGCCCCTTAGATGGTTTTTGAGTAATACCCATAAGGGGGGGTTCCGAGGGTCCATACTTTTCAACCTTACAGTTCCAGGTGAAGCTTGTTTCTGGTAGTGATGGCTTTTCTCCTCCTGTTGCAGGCGGGATTCTCACACCGATCTATTATGGGGCTCTAATTGACAAAACATGTCTCAAGTGGTCTTTCACCAGCTGTGGGAAACGAGGGGCTTGTAGAATATATAGTTCTGAACTATTTGGGTAAGTTGTCATAAATACATTTCATTAACTGACTTTCCTTTTGGCTGTATTAATTCCTAAAGGGTATCACTTTTAGTGTGTTAATACATTAACAATTAAATCCTTCAACTAACTTTGCTCAGTATTCTATCAGGCAGTCTTATCTTAGTACTCATAGGAACTATAAGAATATTTATATCTTTATGCTTAAATGTGGATAAGTTAACATTCAGAGATAAGCAATAACTTGTCCAAAAGCACATAGCCGGGGCTGGCGAGATGGCTCCGTGGGTTAGAACACTTGTAACGCAAGCATGAGGTCCTGAGTTTGATCCCTACCACCCACAAACATGGCCACAAATGCTTGTGACCCCTAGTGCTAAGCCAAGGAAGGGGCTCACTGGGGCTTACTGTCCCAGCCAGTCTAGCCAAGAAGTGGCAAACTGCAAGTTCAGTGTGAGACTGGCTCGGGGACATAAGGCAGGGCAGCTATAGAGTAAGACACTTGACTCCTCCTCTGGCCTCCACATGCATGCATGTGTCCCCACCCCACACAATACACGTACAAAAAAATAATCACATAGGTAAAAGAGCTGGACATTTTGCTCAATGGCTGTTGTTTTTTTTTTCCTATTTATTTTTATTAGTTATGGGCATACTTAGTATGTCAACAACACATGCTGGTACCATCCTTTCCCTCCTCCCTGCCCCTTTTCTGAAGGGGTCCTCCTCACTGGGGATGCAGGCCATCCCAATAGGGACTGTGGGTCGAGCTTTGTGAGAGCAGCAGTCAGTTTTGGGGGAGAGGCAATGCCTCTGTGTGTGATGTCCCAACTTGTGCCTTCCCCAAACTCTGCTCATACTAGAAGCATCATTGGCTCTGGCTTCTGAAAGAAGACAAATATGGACAAGCTGAGAATCTGGTCATATTAATTAGAGAGGAAAAATGTTTGAATGCTCTTCTCAAAGGGAGAGATAATTATGTGAGTGGTACATAGACCGCTGGATGGTAATCTGGAAGAACAAATTACCTTAGATAAACTTCATAGAGCAATTAATTGTGCATGCATATATATATATGTTGCAGTTATTAGAAGAACTCAAAGAAATCATGGTAAAATTCTTTGAATTATCTAGGAAGCAGGAATATGTTTGAGAGAATGACCCAAACCACCAAAACAGAAAATGGAAAAAAATATATATTCAAAACTCTACATAATAAAAATTATGTTAATCAAAGCCAAGCATGGCGGCGCATGCCTATAATCCCAGCACTTAGGAGGCAGAGGTAGGAGGATCACTGTGAGTGAGGCCACCCTGAGACTACATAGTTAATTCCAGGTCAGCCTGGGCTAGAATGAGACCCTACCTCAAATAAAGCAAAAAAAAAAATTATGTCAATCAACATTCAATGACAAAATATAAATTGGAGAAACAAAATGTAACTAGTAATATAGGCACAATAGAATTTGCTAAATATATAGGGAGATGTGCAAAACCAACAAGCCAGCACCAAATACTCACAGGATATGGTGCAGCAGAAATTCTCCTCCATTGCTGATGTGTATATGAGAGAGTATAGCAGTTTGGAAGTCAGACTGGCAGATTCTTGCAAAGAAAACCATATTTGCACTAAGTTATAATCTCTTAGCTGTTTACCTAAATGTAGCAGAAACATCCTTACAGGAAATCTGCACACAAACGTCTAGAGAGACTTTATATTTGTAAAATATTTGTAAAATAATGGAAGGCTACACACATATGAACATGCATGGACACACATACAGATGTCAAAATAAAGATTGGGAAACAGAAAGGTTATTTCTAAGTAAAAGAAGGAAATCTGAAAACGTCTTAGTTTTCAGGATTTATTTAAAATTGCCTTCAAGTGACAGAGAGAAAGGAAGCAGAGCAGTTAGGGTGAGGCTTCCCAGCTCCATTACCTAGTCTAAGCCGCCCTCATAAATAGGCCCTGAGAGGCGGGGTGGGGGAGGGAGGGGGATTCTAGATCCTGTAGAGTTTTCAGCATAAACCATAACTACAGGTTAATCGCAGTTGTTTCAAATTCCCCTCCCGATAATCCCGACCTCCTGGACATGCCTAAGTCTGGCTCATTCTCTTCAACGTTTTCTTTACTTTTAGGATGACTTGGGATCTTTTATCATGACAGACATAAACTATTGTATGAATGGAACTACGGTAAATTAGCTTTGACGGTGGTGGGCTAGCTAAGGTGTAAGAGGCGGAGTGCTAACCTATAGTCCCAGAAAGCACTTCCGCTCATTTCACCACCTGGAGTTTCTGGATCATGGCTCCACAGACGCTTTGACCAGATGTGTCTCTTTGCCTTAGGTAGGACCAGAATGGCTTAAGGGTGACAGATTCTCTTCCTCCATGCAAAGGTTACAGCTAGCTGGAGTTGAGCATATGTTTGCCTGCATAGATCTTTAAAAATAATCCAATTCTTAAATCCCAGGGAAAAGAATCACTAGGATTGTTCTCTTTATGGTTTTTTTTTTTTTTGTATGCAATTTTACTTTTTTTTTTTCTTTAAGGTATGCATTCTGCAGAGAAATAGTGTAAATCATGCCATACATTATCAAATAATAATCTCCTTTTCCCCCCCTCTTCTCATAGAAAGACCTACTTGACCTTGAACACATCTTTAAAGTTTTCCTCGCTTGTTTTATATATTGTATTTATTTACGCCATGAAGAGAAAATACGAAGGGAAAAATGCCAAGGCACTGGAAGATGGGGGGAAAACAACAGAAGCAAACCTGGACTCTGTAAATAATAACGGGCGCTGTGTTTCTCCTGCTGGAGTAGATAGTGAGACACACATGTGAGGCTGAAGAGAGACTCTTGCTGCCGTGTTCCCCGACAGCACCGTATGACGAACTCCTGGTCCTTCTTCTAAGAAATCCCAATTCTCCCCACGATGGACAGTGAGTGAGTCTGCGAACTTACAATGAAACAAACCACAAATGAGAAGGATTGGGAAGTTCTGGGAATGGCGAGGGTCTGGTCAGGCATCTGTCTGTGGTTAAGATACTCTCCCTGCAAATTTCAAGTGAGAAGGCTGGTTAGCATCCACCAGCAGGAAAAGGACTGCTCTAAGTAATCACGGCCTAATAAAGCCGTTGACTACAAAGTGAATGAAAGGGGACAAGGAGGAGAGAAACGGAGTGGCTGATGTTGCTCAAGCCTGAAGCTTCGCCTGAAGGAAGATTTTTATGGCCCTTGTCCTCAGGTATTTGTGTTAATCTTGTTTCACAGACTTGTTAAAATTGTGTTTAACAATGCATGTAGTTTATTCCCCCTATGCAAGTAAAATATTGAAAAATCAGAGAGATTGAAAAATTACAAGCTGTGATTATCAGAAAGCATACTATATCCAATGTGCTTCTAACAGATTCATGGAAATGGATTTAAAAAAAAAAAAAAAGCTGACTTTTGAGACCATTTAAAAGACGTCTTCTCGCAGTCATTTCTCTGGGCAAAGAGAAGTATATGCCAAATAAGATGTGTGGCAGGTAACATATCACCTATCACTATTGCAGAGATCTTTGGTCATTTATTTCCTTGGTTTTGGTGGACAAAAAAGATAACTCATATCACTAAAAGCAAGTCAAGAAAGATAGTGAATGCAGACCACATATTTAAATATTACATCTTTAACATGGGTCTAGTGTATTGAATGCTAAAGTCTGTACTTTTTTATGTTCTCATTGGCTAAAACATTTTGTTTGCACCTGTGAAAATTTAGATTAAGTATATATTTTTTCATAACTTCCCCAAAAATTCTGACTAAAATCATCTTTATGATCTAGATTGGATATCTCCTTTATGAAATAATTCCGCCTGTGGCAGGAACCTTCCGCAGAAAACAGGATAACAAAAGGAATTGGCCTGGAAGTTATTATATACAGTAACCTACCCTCAGGCTGTAGAACTGAAAACAATTTATTAATCACACAAGCAGAAATTTCGGGGAACCACACATGCTAAGTTAGTGGGGCATCATTTTTTCCATACTTATCTTATATTGATAAATATGATGTAATACGTTTCATTTAAAAAAAAATAAAGGGGAAAGAATTGTGAAGCTGTATTGTTTTAAGTGCTGCAAAGACAAAAAAAAAAAAATGGAGCCATCTTGGGTACTTAGCAGTTCTTTAGTGCCAACTATCCATCATGCAAAGTGGCACAGAATGACAGCTTGCATTCTAAAGCTGGGCATGAGACCGTGGGGGTTCACCCCTCCAATCCCTGCACTCAGGAGGCAGAAGTAGGAAGGATCACCAAAAGTTTGAAGGCAGCCTTGGCTACAAAAGTGAGTTCCAGTTCATCCTGGGCTACAGTGAGACCTGTGTGCTACACAGGACCTGCTAGCTTGACTAGGACCCAGTTGGGACAGGGTCCTTGAGTTCCAGCATTTGTAAGCTTCTCGGGAGCTGGTTTCCCTTAAGCGCATGTTCAGCCTCTGCCAGCCACTGGAGCTTGGACCCCAGCTGAGTCCCAGCATCGAGTCCCTCCAGCAATCCCCTTCGCCGCCTGTAGGGGGACCAATGATCTCCCATTTGGGCTGGGAGCCAAGGTGTACCTTCTAGCTTGGCTTCAGGTGAATTGAGACCACCGCATCCAAGAAGCAGGACCGCCTATCTCCAGGGCTGAACGCCAAGCACCACAAAGCAGAGACGAGACAACACAACTGAACACAAAGAAACAGGCGCCGAACCGAGCGTTCAAGCAATAGATGAAACCCAACAACCCAATTAGCAAAACTGGCCATGGAACAGACGAACAGAGTAATCTGAGAAGGAAATGCAAAGGGTCAGAACGCATTCTTGAAGATGCTCCGTATCTTTACCCATCGGGGGAAATGCAAATGAAAATAACTTCGATGGGCTGGAGAGATGGCTTAGCGGTTAAGACGCTTGCCTGAAAAGCAAAAGGACCCACGTAAGCCAGATGCACATGGTGGCACATGCATCTGGAGTTCGTTTGCAGTGGCTACAGACCCTGCTGCAGCCATATTCTCTCTCTCTCTCTCACTCTCTCTCTCTCTCTCTCTCTCTCTCTCTCTCTCTCTCTCTCCCTCCCCGTCTCTCTCTCCCTCTCTCTCCCCTTCTCTCTGTCTCAAACAAATATATAAATGTTTAAAAAGAAGTAACTTTGAGATTCCATCTCACCCCTGTCAGAATAGCTATCATCAAAAATTGAAGAAAATGGGCTGGAGAGATGGCTTAGCGGTTAAGCACTTGCCTGTGAAGCCTAAGGACCCCGGTTCGAGGCTCGGTTCCCCAGGACCCACGTTAGCCAGATGCACAAGGGGGCGCACGCGTCTGGAGTTCGTTTGCAGAGGCTGGAAGCCCTGGCGCGCCCATTCTCTCTCTCTCCCTCTACCTGTCTTTCTCTCTGTGTCTGTCGCTCTCAAATAATTTAAAAAAAAATTGAAGAAAATGTGAGGAAAGAGGACCCCTTACTCAGAGTTAGTGGGGATGTACGCTACTAGAGGCACTATAGAAATTACTATGCAGGTTTCTCAAAAAACTAAAACTAGATGTGCCACATGACCCAGCTATACCTCTCTTGGGTATATGCCCTAAGGACGGTACACTTTATTATAAAGATACACGCTCGATCATGGCTGTTGCTGCTCTGTTCACACTAGCTGGGAAATGGAACCACCTGGATGCCCACCGACTAGTGAACAGACAGTGAAGATGTGGTACAAATACACAATGGAGTTTCATTCAGCTGTAAAGAAAAACTGAAAATTTGGGGAAAATGGATGATTTGGGGGGGGATTGTATTGTGAGGTAACTCAGTCTCAGAAAGACTAAGGTTGCATATTCTCTCTCATAGGGGAATCCTCCCTCTGAAAATTTTAGATTTGTTTGAAAGCCAGAGCAAGAGTCAGTAGTAGAGACCAGGAAGCTAGAGTGTAGCCTGGAAGGAGAATGCTAGGAAGGGGGTTAGCGGGCGGGATCTAGCATGCAGGCAAGGAGAGGGCGGGACACAAGGGGCAGGAATGTCTCAGTGGGGGCAGGAGGAAGGGGAGGAGTAGGGAAGCAGGGCCACACAAAACTAAAGGTGTTATAAATAAGTCATAGAGACACCTACCTCTTTGTTAGATAATTTAAAAGTTACAGCTTAACAAAAAGAGAGGAGAGAGAGAGAGTTTGGGCAGTGGATTTGCTGTGGTGGAGAAAGCTTTTTACCAAAGTCTTAAAGTTGTAACAGATAAATCTCAGCATCAGGAATAGGTCACCGCCCTGCCCACCACTACCACCATGAGTTATTGATCAGGAAGACACATGAGACCAGCAATACACTATCACCAGTGTTCTTGGTTAACCTTCCCACCGCACAACGCGATCGTAAAGCCCACTGCTGAAGATAACGCATGCTTCATGGCAGAGACTGAGAAATCCACTTGGAACTGAGCTGGAAGCCACCACCTGCCCATTGGCTGGCTACCCCAATGCTGGAAAGCTCTATGCTAGCTGGTGATGGGAAATAAAAGCATCAACAGTCTTAACAAGCAGTGGACCCTGAAAGCTACACAGTCAACTGTCAAGCAAGATGTGCCCACGGGTGCAACAGTGGCACATAAGTTAGGAGGCTGATCAACGGTTCTGTGATGGGACTTGAGGACCATCTTATGGAATGCAATTCCTGCCTCACACTGAAGACAGCCAAGAGCCTATGGCTTAGGACATAAGCCCTACAGGGAAGCTACCACTCTTCTGTGGCTAAGCGGGTATGCTATGCCAATGAAATAGCCTTGTAAATGTAAATTTTTGTGCCCATTGATTAATGCTAGTCTCACTTTTGGTTAGACAAGTTTCTTTTTCTTTCTTTTTTTTTTTTTTTTTTGGTTTTTCAAGGTAGGGTCTTGCTCTGGCCCTGACCTGGAATTCACTCTGTAGTCTCAGGCTGGCCTTGAACTAACAGCAATCCCAATCCTCCTACCTCTACCTCCTGAGTGCTGGGATTAAAGGCAGCGTGCGCCACCACGCCCAGCTTAGAGAAGATTGTTGCAACGTAATTTCACATTTATTTATGACTCTTTTTTTTTATTTTTTTTGTTCATTTTTTATTTATTTATTTGAGAGCGACAGACACAGGGAGAAAGACAGATAGAGGGAGAGAGAGAGAATGGGCGCTCCAGGGCTTCCAGCCTCTGCAAACAAACTCCAGACGCGTGCGCCCCCTTGTGCATCTGGCTAACGTGGGACCTGGGGAACCGAGCCTCGAACCGGGGTCCTTAGGCTTCACAGGCAAGCGCTTAACCGCTAAACCATCTCTCCAGCCCTATTTATGACTCTTTGATTGCTATCGTCTCTCGCACTAGTGATAAACCCCAGGAGAGTGGGTGTGGCACGTGTCTTCACTTAGCTAGACTGCTCGTCTTTCGACAGGGAGACAAGCCGAAATGACAGACGACGGAGGGATTCGCAGAAAGGTAATAGACAGACGCAGGTTGATTACAGTGATAGAGAAGGCCGATGATGATGATGATGATGATGATGATGATGATGATGGGAGACGACAACAGACAGAGATTACAGGAAGGTAGACATGCTATGGTTTATACTGGTTATGGAGATAGAAGAGGATGATCACCATGTATATGAAATGCAAGAAGAGAGGAAAGGAGACAGAAACAGACAGTACTACACACAGAGACTCATTTGCCCTGGAGGCTGAAGGGTCACAGTGAGGTCACTTCCAAACTGGAATCCCAGCAAGTCCAAGGTCATGGTTCAACCTAAGCTTGGAGGCCTCAGACCCTGAGAGGCCAATGGCTGTGCTGGCCATTGGAGGCCACAGGAGGAACCCCATGGAGTCTGTGGTGCATGTCCAAGGGTCCCAAGGCCAGAACACAATCTCTTTGTCTTTTCCTCCCTGTCTTTCCCTGTATATACACCCTCCCCGCTCTCTCTCTCTCTCTCTGCTTGTAAATAAATAGATAAACATTTTAAAATAGCTCCATTAAAGTCATGTGTTTGAGCAGATTCATATTGTTAATTTTCTTTAAAAGAAAAAAAAAGTAAGATTAAAACTGGAGACAGAGAAGTCTTCCGACTGTCACACACAGGCACATGCTAGATGGCATTTACAAGCCAGAATCTGTTCTTTAGAAGACCACATAGTGGGGAACAAAACACGCAGTGGGCAAAAATACAGTCTAAGAAATTCTACAGCAGAATAAAAATGCTTTGTGGGAGCTGGAGAGATGGCTTAGTGGTTAAGGCATTTGCCTGCAAAGCCAAAGGATTCCAGTTCAATTCTCCAGGATCCACGTTAGCCAGATTCACAAGAGGGTGCATGCATCTGGAGTTCGTTTGGAGAGGCTGAAGGCCCTGTTGCACCCATTCTCTCTCTCTCTTTCTCTCTCTCTCCCTCTTTCTCTCTCTCAAATAATTAAATAAAATATTTTTTAAAAATGCTTTGTGTTCATGAAGAAGGACCATGATAGTCTGTCCCTGAATAGTACCTGAATGGATAAGACTTGCAAGATGGAAACCAAACTAACCAGATGAAACGATTCTACAAAAGTGACTTCAGCAAAAGTACAGAGTGATGCAACCATTACCCAGTGTGCACACCGCACGTCCTTGGCCCCATAGAAAGTGTGACACGATGCCACATTCTGTCACTGAAAGTGTACCCCTATAAAAGCTTAGACCCTGGTGAAAATGGAAGAGATGATCCGTGCGTGGTGGCACACGCTTTTAATCCCAGCACTCAGGAGGCAGAGGTAGGTGGATCTCTATGAGTTCAAGACCACCCTGAGACTACATTGTGAATTCCAGGTCAGCCTGGGCTAGAGCAAGACCCTACCTCAAAAAGTATGGGAAAAAAAATGGAAGAGATGATACTATCAGACTTGTCCCATGTGCACTTCCAATCATCGTGTTGTTTCTGATTTGGGTGTGATTAACTGAACCAACCACCAGGCTTTCTAAGCATGTTCTGTACCACTGAGCTCCTCCTTGCAGCCCCAACACTTTATTTTATTTATTTGCTTATTCATTTGCGAGAGAGAGAGAGGCAGATAGAGAGACAGAATGGATGCACCAGGGCCTCTAGCCACTGCAAACAAATTCCAGATGCATGTGCCACCTTGTGCGTCTGACTTACATGGGTACTGGGGAATTGAACCCAGGTCCTTAGGCTTCTCAGGAAAGCACCATAACCACTAAGCAATCCCTCCAACCCAAGCCCAACACTTTTAAGGAGGACTTTTATTTCTTGATTTTGGTTTTCATTTATTTATAACATTAGGCATGTGTCTATGTGTGTGGTATGCATGCATGTTTGTGTGTGTGTGTGTGTGTGTGTGTGTGTATGGGAGCACATGTGTGCATGCATGTTGATGTCAGACATCTTTCTCTGTGGCTCTCTACCCTATATATATATGTATGTGTATATATATATATATATATATATTTTTTTTTTTTTGAGGCAGGGTCACTTGGAACCAAACTGACTGATTCAGGTAGAGTAGCTACCTCATGAGGCCCAGGCATTCCCTAACTCTATCTCCCCAGGGCTGGGATTATAGGTGTGCATAACCATGTGCGGCATTTCATATGTAGCCCCATGGATCCGAACTCAGGTCCGCACACTGTTGCAGCCCTTTAGCCCCTGAGTAATCTTCCCAACCTCTGCTCTTGGTAGCTTGTAGTAGGTACCCTACACTGACCTTGAACCCCGGAACCTCCCACCTCCACCTTCTGAGTGATGGCAGGTATGTGTTCCATATCCGACCTGTGATGTGGGATGTCATAGGAATGAAAGTGGAAGGCATCATGGTGGTCAGGTGGCAAAAAGACAGTTATAGGAAAGCGAGATTATCAGCAAGAACATAATCAGCCCACATAACAGGTCTGACCAATAAAATCTGCGAATGTTTAAAGGCTGTAAAACATTCTTCAGGTTTCCTACATTAGACAAAAAGCCTTCGCTTGTCTGATAATCAACATCTGCAGCTGATATTTGGTGCTATTAAGGCTTCTGTCTAGTCAGATTGCTTTCTATTGTATTTTTTTGTCTTATTATCCATTTATTTGTTTCTTTTTCTTTTTTCTATCGTTATTATTATTAATACACATATTTCATATGGATACTTCATGTGTTGGTACAGTCTTGTCCCTGCCCCCATTCAACTGGGTACCCTCCTTCCTGGGGTTGCAGAATTTCCCCATGGGAGTGGGGTTTATGCGTTGTAGGAGCAACAGTCAGTTGTTGGGGTTTTTTTTTGGGGGGGGAGGGAATGCCTTTCTAGGCATGATGTCTCAACCTGTGGCTCTTACAAGCGTTCCACCCCTTTCTGACCCTCACTCCCTGCCTGCCAGCCCACATGAAATGAACGGTTTCCTTCTATGCCCTGCCTGTAGAATGGAACGGTCACAGTCTCAGAGCAACAGGGCAAGTGACCATGAGCCGAGACCTCTGAAAGAATGAGTCAGATGGGCTTTTCCTCTTTCAAGGCTGATTATATCAGATATCCGTCACAGTGATGGAAAGCTGACTGACGCAGTGTGGTTATCCGCTTAACTCTCCCATCTACATCCATGCTTCTTCTGAGAGCATTTGAGATTGTGACTGTCACACACTCTTCTGTTCCTACAGAAACTCACACCCAGTGTTACCACACATAAAACAACCATTGTGTAGTGATATCCTCTTCTCCCTTTCCTTCCTTGATTCTCTTCACCATTAAAGATTTGCATCAATTTTGTATGTTTGACTTTTGTTCAAAGGAAAGAGAAATAAGGAATAGACAGAAAAAATTACCTGTGAGTCCATTCTTTTGTCTTAAACCAGAGCTCTACATAATCAGAAATAGTTAAGGCACTTGTCTGCAAAGCCAAAGGACTTTGGTTCAATTCCCCAGGACCCATGTAAGCCAGATGCACAAGGTAGCACATGAATCTGGAGTTCGTTTGCAGTGGCTAGAGGCCCTCCTGTGTCCATTCTCTCCCCCCACACACACACCTTTCCATCTCTCAAATAAATAAATAAAAAAAAAACATTTTTTAAAATCTGTATACCTTTACTAACAATTTTATAATAGAAGTCACTCTGTGAGTTTCACTATAAGACAATTTTGGAAATCCATGTCATTCTTTATTAAGCTTCTAACCTAAAACATGGTATACACACTGGTCTGAGGAGGCCCTCCTGAACCTTAGAACGCAGCGCTCTGAGAATATCTGATGCTACCAGTGGATATTTACTTATTTCTGTTTTGAATATTGAATCCAGGCCCTCATGTATGCTAGGTAAGTGATGTGCTACTGAACTACATCCCACTGTTACAAATGGCCTCCAAGGACTGGTTTTCTCATACGTTTGTACTTTGATTTTCACACTAATCTTTAAAAAAAAATTATTTATGGTTATTTATTTATTTATTTGACACAAAAAAGGGAGAGAGAGAATGGGCACACCAGGGCCTCCAGTCACTGCAAACGAACTCCAGTCGCATGCACCCCCTTGTGCATCTGCCTCACGTGGGTCCTGGGGAATTGAACCTGGGTCCTTTGGCTTGGCAGGTCAAACCTGCCTTAACCACTTAGCCATTCCTCCAACCCCATATTCTTTTTTTTTATGAAAGCATTTCATCACCAGCTTTGAATTGTTGAAGACACAAGTTGTGACAATCTCTCCTACATAATATTTAATAATTTGATTACATTTGTCAGGACTATGGACCAAATAAACAACTGCATAGCATGTGAAAGAGCAAACTGAAAACAAAATTTGGCGCATTAATGAGAGCTCTATTGAGTTATGACTGCAATGAATAAGGAGCATTAAAAAAGAAATACTAACTCCTAAACAGACCAAAAAAAAGATGTCGGTAGCTTTCACACGGAAGTCATAAATTTGAATAAATTATTTCAACGTCACATAACAGGATGAATTTCCATTTCTTACAAAAAAAAAAAAAAAGAAAACCAACTTCGAAACGCAAATTCGGTGGAATTAAATAGACGTCAGCCCAGGACAGTTTGAAAGGTATTTGGTTCTCAAAGGCGAGAAAGAACTCCCTGCAGAGCCACTAGGGCTTGCAAAGCGTGAAGGTGCACAGTGCCGCCGTCAGCCCCGGGCGGGCAGAGGGGAGAAGACGTTACAGTTTCGTTTTCCATTCCTCGCTGCTCACAACCTTAGCATCTTCGTGAGCATCCTTGCACTGGCCTGCCTTGTCTGCGGCCTTTGTCTCTGCAAGCTCAGTTCCTGAAGGATCGTTTTCCCCGGGGAGACGACGGTTCCTCAGAAGAAACAGAAGCAGGAAGGCTGGAAGGAAGCTCATGCCTCTTAGTGCAGCGGGCAGCCCAAGGTAGATGCGCCTAGGGAAGAGAATGGGACTAGACTGAGTCACAGACAGCTGCTGAGCACCAGCTCTTTGTGACTTGGTAGATACTGAATTCCTTTAAGGTCATAACAGACGGTTATTCCTCAGGTCCAGTTTACGTGAGCTGCTCTGCTGACTTGCTCAATCTAACGTTTGCTAAAATGTCTGAAAATTTCCATCGGGAAAGATAAGATTTGGCTTCTCTTTTTGTTTTGTTTGTTTTTCCATATCACTGATGGTTAACCTTCATTGTCCACTTAACTGGATTTAGGATCACCATAGAAACTGACCTCCACGTGTGCCTAGGAGGAGGGTGTTTCCAGAAATCTTTAAGCAAAGATAGAAGACCCTCTCTGAATATGGGTGGTATCCTCTCATGGGCTGGGGTCTCTGCAGAGTGAGGGTCCCCCTTCTCTGGCTGCGGAGGGGGGCGGTGAGAGATGTGGAGAGTTTGGTTTCTCCTGCTGCACTGTTTGCCCAGGTCTCGGGATCGCAGGCAGTTTTCATTTTTGTCTGCTGATTTCCAGGGTTTTCCCAGGATTCCTCATTCAAGACACAGCTCTGCCCCGATGGCATTGACTCCTCTACTCAGCCACCTTGCTCTTTCCAAATTTTTTTTAATTTTTATTTTTTATTTATTGATTTGAGAGCAATAGACAGAGAGATAGAGGCAGAGAGAAAGAGAAAGAGAGAGAGAGAGAGAGAGAGGGAGGGAGGGAGGGAGGGAGAGAGCAGAGTAGGCGCGCCAGGGCCTCCAACCACTGCAAACAAATTCCAGACGTGTGCGCCCCCGTGTGTGCCTGGCTAACGTGGGTCCTGGGGAGTCGAGCCTCGAACTGGGGTCCTTAGTCTTCACAGGCAAGCGCTTAACCACTAAGCCATCTCTCCAGCCCCTTCCAAATGTTTTAAGGAGACTTTTGGTGCTTGTATCTGTCAAGCACTTTAGAAATATAAGGAAGTACCATTCTAGGACATAAGTAAGGAATGAAGCCGTAACATGAGCTTTTTGTTCTGAAAATGTACTTCTGTCACCTCGCAAAGAAAATGGTAGACGTAGCCAGGCATGGTGGCGCACGCCTTTAATCCCAGCACTTGGGAGGCAGAGGTAGGAGGATCGCCATGAGTTCGAGGCCACCCTGAGACTCCATAGTGAATTCCAGGTCAGCCTGGGCTAGAGTGAGACCCTACCTTGAAATACCAAAAAGGAAGGAAGAAAGAGAGAGAGAGAGAAGGAGAAAGGGAAGAAAAGGTTAGATGTGCCTAATGCCATTAAATGCAGACGTTACAAAGGCAGCTCTAGAAATGTATCTTTACCTGAAGTTGGTTGAATCATATATTCTGCATGCTCCTTTTTTGCCACATTTCAGAGTTCCCCAGTGTAAACAGGTGGAGTCTACCAAAGCTCCAAAATAAATAGGTGCCGGAATGCCAGCTACAGTTGAAGAAAGAAAAATCATAAACAAGGACAAAAATAAGATACATTGATTTCTATATTTTTTATTTTTATTTATTTATTTTTGTTTTTCAATGTAGGGTCTCACTCTAGCTCAGAGATGACCCAGAATTCTCTATGTAGTCTCAGGGTGGCCTCGAACTCATGGCGATCCTCCTATCACTGCCTCCCGAGTGCTGGGATTAAAGGTGTGCGCCAGCACGCCCAGCTTGATTTCTATATTTTTAAGACAAATGCAGTGTAAAATATTATAAATCAAATGCTCTCAATCTGATTTTCACAAATTATGTGGTTGTGAAGTTTCTAGGTTACAATGGATTAAGTAATAATAAGGTATAAAATTATTCACTGAATTGACTTGTGAAATTTGTATGTGTTTTGAAGTGCTTTGGGATAACTTTGTGTACATTTAACTTTAACAAAGGGTTTTCTGTTTGTTTTCTTTTCATGACTTTTAATGGATGAAAGATATAATAACAAACTTCAAATGGTGCCTTTCCAAAGAAAAAGGAGACAATCTCCTGTTTGGCTGTAACTTGCCTACCTCATATTTCCACAAATGTAGTTGAAGATACTTCAATTTATGAATTTCTCTTGTTATGTTACTATAAACAGTTCATAAAGCTGTTATGTCATGAGAACATGGCATTCAGGTAACTTAAGACTGTGTTCCTGGACCAGAGTCACTCATATTTGGCCCCAGAATAAACTATGTCTTATATCCTTTAAGGTGAGAGTGGGGTTTGTGTTAAGATGGTTTTTAGCATCTTATTGTGAGATAATAATTTCATTTCATAAGCATTTAATATTGACCCGTGATGATGGGGAAACTTCCTACCAAATATTCTTGTGCAAAAGGCATGTACTCCCACACCAAGAGACTTCTCCTCAGATTTGATACACCTGAAAAAAAATAAATACATAAAATAAACACATAAAATATGGAAATATCAAAACTACAAGAGTCTCTTAAAAGGACAACTGGTATGCTAATAATAAATTCTGGGCATTAAAAATTTGACTTTCACACTAAGGCCTTGGTGTTTGGGAGCCCTATTTCTGGCCATTGTTTTTATTTTTATTTATTTATTTTTTGTGTCACTCTTACTCATTCCCTATCTATTAAAAGTTAGCAAAGAGGAAAATATTTTACACCAATTCATTTCTATCTGCGTCTCTTCCTGTTGCCAGGAGGAGTTCTAGAGTCCACTGGTTAAGCCTGTATCACAGAGCAAGAGCAATACAGCCCTAAGACTATTTCAAATTATGTAGGAAAGGTAATAACAAAGATGGCCTCAGTGTGTGTGTGTGTGTGTGTTAGCACATTGTATCTCTGTGTGTGTGCCTTTGCATATTGTATCTGTGTGTGTGTGTGTATCTTTGCATGTTGTATCTATGTCTGTGTATCTTAACATATTGTATCTCTGTGTGTGTGTCTTTGCATATTGTGTCTGTGTGTGTGTGTGTGCATCTTAGCATATTATATGTCTGTGTCCAGACATGCAATTAGCATGTAGAGCAAGAGCAGCCTGGTGGGGCTGAGCCCATTACATTGGAGAACTGATGCTAATCCGAGATAGATAGCATCCAGATAGAACTGAAAGGCCTTGTTCTAGTGCCAGAGAATTAGTGAGCGGGGAAAAAAGTGAAGGCATAGTTATGATATCGGAAGAGAACACTTAGTAGATTTTCTCAGAGTATATATCTGTGTATATATACATTGACATGTCTGTGTCATTTACATATACATTCATATGTCTGGGATGTGACCTGACAACATGTCATCGTTATAGAGACTCATATAAAACCTTATTCGAGGGCTGGAGAGATGGCTTAGCGGTTAAGCGCTTGCCTGTGAAGCCTAAGGACCCCGGTTCGAGGCTCGGTTCCCCAGGTCCCACGTTAGCCAGATGCACAAGGGGGCGCACACGTCTGGAGTTCGTTTGCAGAGGCTGGAAGCCCTGGCGCGCCCATTGTCTCTCCCTCCCTCTACCTGTCTTTCTCTCTGTGTCTGTCACTCTCAAATAAATAAATAAATAAATTTTTAAAAAAATCTTTTTAAATAAAAAAAAAACCTTATTCGAGAACATAAAGAAAATTTAAGTACATAGAATGATGCTGCATGGTAGCCAGGTTTTGATGTTTTGTTTTCTCTAACTGATCTGAGGAACTCACATCAAACCAACCAAAATGCCTGTGCAAGTGGAAAGTGACTGCACCAGCCAGGGGAGAGTGGGGTGACGTCACAGCAGGAGGGCAGGTAGGGGAAGGAGAGTGGCCAGAGAGAGTTCACCTTGTAAATGCAAAGAAATGAAGTCAATGCAACAGAATTTGGAATAGGTAAGTGTCTAACATGCCATGATTTGTTATACCACACCACATTTAACAAATGACCAGACGAGCATCTACATATGGGAGATAATTCGTGTACCTCAGGAGAACCATATAGCCAGGGATGGCTGCTAAGGAGTAAATGAAACTGCTGCTCATGGACAAGATTAAGAAGTATTGCAACATCATGGCGCAGTCGTGGCCTTTGTCACACAGCCCGAGCACTGCAGACGCGTTTCCTGACGTTCCCACGCAGCTGCAGTTTTGGAACGCCTGTCAACAAAACAGCATGTGAGCCTGTTAAGGGAAGAAGCATTTTGAAGATAGACCTGAAATATTTTCTGCATAGCCACTTGGATCACAATTGGAGTGTGGCCAGGCCATGGATGTGATTCAGAGTAGAACACTATGTGAGACCCTGGGTGTGAGCCTCAACACAATTAAGGAAACAAGTATATCTTCTGGATTCTGCTCCCCGCAAGATGGCGTTACAGATGTGTGTGGCCACATCCAGCTGTGTATGTGGTCCTAGGGATTGAACTTGAGTGGTTTGTCAGGTCTCCCTAGGTCTTCAGGCTTGCACAAGAGAAAAAAGCCAGAGAATTGTTCAAGCCTGTGAGAAAATCTGCAAGATTCAGGATCAGTAAGAGACTCCAGCTCAAATAAGAAGGAGCAGAAGAGGGCTGAAGAAATGGCTTAGTGGCTAAGGGGCTTTGTTTGCAAAGCCAAAGGACGAGGTTCAATTTCCCAGGACCCACGTAAGCCAGATGGATAAGGTGGCGCATGTATCTGGAGTTCCTTTGCAGTGGCTGGAATCCCTGATGTGCTCATCCTCTCCCTCCCTCCCTCTCTCTCTCTCTCTCTCTCTTAAAATTAATTACTTAATTAAAAATGAACAGAAGAGCATTGGAGCAGGACACACACTCTGCTCCAGCCACCACAGGCTTACAGAACACCACAGGGGCACATACACATGTATGTAGCACAAACACACATTGCATACACACACATGTAAAGAACCCTGTCGTGATGTGAAAACACAAAATCCCATATATATAATACATATATATATATATATATATATATATATATATATATATATATATACACAATTACTTGGATATTTGAAGTAAAAACTGCCAACTTTTATCTCAATAAAAGTTTTCTGTTTACCTCTACTAGATAATGAGTTCAAGGCCAGCTTGGGATATATAACACTCCATCCATATCTCCCTCTCTCTCTCTCTCTCTCTCTCAAAAAAAAAAAAAAATGGGGAAAAGAATTCTGTCCCAAGTTTTTTGATTTTAAATTACTTGAAGTATTTTGAATACTAACTGCAAGATATGGCTTGGATGGTACAAGGATTGTACCTAATATCTGTGAAGAAAATGGTGATCGAGTGGACTTAAAGACAATATAATTTCCCCACAGATAGGAGTCGGCACAAATTTTGCTTTTCCGCACTGTGGGTTCACAGGAGCTAGCGCTTACCATACGCACTCCAGTTCCCACAGACTTTTCGCAGCCAGCAAGACACGCAGACATGTATGACAAGCCATTGTCCCCGCACACAGGATCCCATGTTTTCATCTCACAGTCGCAGCCAGTATTGCAGTCGGCAAGGGTGTGATTCCCCACGTGAAAAGGGTGTTGCATTCTGAAATGATGTAAAATCGTGCTGTGGATGCTGAAGAAACACTAGAATATTTTCCCCAGTTATATTTCCTCTTCTCCCCCAGATAGAAATTGTCAGTCATCAATGTACGGCTCCTATACTGCGTTGTTAGCATAGCGGGCATCTTCAATGATCACAAAGCTACTTTTTAAATTACTTCGAAAGTACAGTTGATAAGCAAGCATTAACAGGGCAGGGCCCAATCTGTATGAAGGTATTTTTATAGGTACTATGAAACAAAAAATAAAATAAAAAGGCAGATGGCCTTTGTGATCGTCCCATATCATGAGAGGGTTGGCCAGCTGGATCTGCAAGTTCCACTTATCATGTAGGAATGCTTCGAGCTCAGAAACAGAGCGGCTTGAGTAAGTGCAGCATTCTTCTATTGCCAGTGCCCAGGCCTTTCAATGGGACCAAAGAGCACTCGTGCAGGAAGCTGAGTTCCAATCCTAACTCTGCCGCTCAATCAGTGGGAGCCAGTCTGGCTGGAGACGGATATGGGCTAACCCTATCCCCATGTGGTTGAAGCAGTTTCTCATAGTTTCTCCCTTTGCCACTGAGTTTCGATTTCTTCATCTATAGTGGAAATAAGATGCTTGTCTTAAGAGAAGCTGGGAAGACCCACATCATCTAAAGTAGATAAAATTACTGTGTGATTTTGTATTTGAAAGGACTCTAATTTCATCGTCTATAATGACGGTGAGAGGTGGAGCCTTTAGGGTACGCTTCATGTCACTTTAAAATTTGGGGGGATATTTTTGTTTATTTATTTGAGAGCAACAGACAGAGAAAGACGCAAAGAGAGAGAGAGAGAATGGGCGTGCCAGGGTTTCCCAGCCACTGCAGATGAATTCCAGATATGTGCACCCCCTTATGCATCTGGCTAACATGGGTCCTGGGGAATTAAGCCTCGAACCAGGGTCCTTAGGCTTCACAGGCAAGCCATCTCTCCAGCCCTTCATGTCACTTTAACTGATGATTTCATATATAAATATGTCCTGAAGTGAATTTGAGAAACTCATATCACTATGAATAAGCTTTCCATATAACCCAGATAACCTTCAAACACAAAGTTTGTGACTACTGAGTACTTCAGATATAACAATACCAGTGAAGTGTGAAAGCATACATGCTAATTGGTTCATGCTAGGATTCAGCCATACTACATTGAGCCCACTGCAGAGGCGGATAAAGGCTATCTAGACCATAGAGGCAGCTTCTGATTTTATCTCCCTATGGGAATGTAGACATGTACACAGCATAAGCTGAAGAGCTAAAGGTAGCTCTTTGTGTGTACCTTAAAGTCCACTGGCTTGCACAATGACAAACACCTCTACACGGGTACAATCATAAACTGTCACTTGGTGGTACGCATATGTCTCTCAACCTCTTTAATAAGTGTCCAGCTTGACAAGCAGAAGATACAGGAGAACCAAGGATCCGTGACTGAGCCAGTATACGCGTCGTTGTTGAAAAAGCATGACATTTTTACAGAAAAACATACCCTTGATAAGAGGTAGTTAAGCCAGCAACTGGAGAGTTATCACACGTCATCGTAAAAGTCAAGAAATACAAAAGGTACTCGAACACAGATAAGAAACATGCTATGTGGGCGGCTTTCTTAACAGAAATCTTGAAGTTCTTCATCAATAAACCACCAAGTAAATACCCGACGCATATTGGAGGTAAGTTATAAATACCTATAAATGCAAGTAAAATATTATTTACAAGAAAAAAAATCACAGGAATAAATAGCACTTTTTTCTAATACGGCTTACATAATAAATGACTTAAGTCATTTGAAGCTATTTAATGCCTCACTTATCTATAAAGAGATTTTCAAATGTCCTATAATATCAAAGTAGACTTTTAGGACACTATGGTTATCATTCATTGCCTTAGGTGATAAATGTTTTATTAACAGAGATCATGGTCAATAATACAAAAAGAACTAGTAAGTCAAAGATGCTTAATTGTCTATTAACTCATTACTCTGTGTTCTATGGGATATATTTATTAACTCCAGAAGTCTTAGTACTCAGATTTCCTCCCCCCACTAAAAAAAAAGGAAAGAAAAAGAGAAAACCAGGTCTATGTTACATTCATTCAATACCGACATTTGGCCTGGGGAAACTTGCCACTCATCAATTCCAGAGGCCATTACAACAAATTCTATGTTTCTGAAGTGGGGTCCTAGGATTTGGATCTCTCAGATTGTTCTAAGTAATACGGACGCAGGTAACATGTGAGAGTCCGGTAAAAAAGATCTCAGGAAAAAAAAACACACACACAAAGTAAGATAGGCTCACTGGGATTAGTGTGCAACAGGAAAAGCAAGATAGATACGGCTTCAGAGTTACCCAAAACCATGGGGAAGACCAAGTTGCCGGATGAGGAAAAACATGGGACGCAAGCTTGAAGTTCAAGAGAAACAATGGGGTAAAACGCAGAAACAGAATGACTTAACTGTCCATTCCCCTTTAATTTAGTGAACTGCCTGTCTGAAAATTGACTTATGTACACATTCTCTATGGTTTTCATGAATAAGGCCAGTTTAATGCAAATTCTCACAGGAGAGAAAACCCAAATGACCCTTCGGACCTCTTTCTGAAAGAGTAGAAAAAGGAAATTTCCCAGAGGCAAAATATCCTAAAAGTCTTCAACTGAGAAGTCCTCTAGAATCCCTGTCATATCATTCCCCATGCCATGAGTGGGGGAGTATTTTACTAAAGAAATAAAACCACCTACCAATGAGGAAGATTGCATCTGAGGTTGATTTTCCAAACTGCTGTTCCAGATATTTGGGCAAGAAAGAAAACATATTCACAAATGCATTGAACTGGATGACACTTATCAGTATAAAAAGCATGTAAATTGGATTGCACGCGAGACTTTTCATGAAAGGTAGAAAATCTGAAATGAAAGTATGACAACTTCAAACTAACATGGCATTGCATTTTGTAAGTGGTGTTACCCTAGAAAAAATTCTCAAAATATGTGCCACAATGCATATGCACTTATTAAATCTTGACTTCCTGGAAGCTAAAATTACATATCATCACCGCTTTTGGAAATTCATGGTACAAGGCAGTGGTTAAGAATCAGAGCATACTGGGCGTGGTGGCACACGCCTTTAATCCAGGCAGAGGTAGGAGGATTGCCTGAGTTCGAGGCCGCCTTGTGACTACATAGTGAGTTCCAGGTCAGCCTAAGCTAGAGGGAGACCCTACCCCGAAAAACCTAAGTAAGTAAGTAAGTAAGTAAATAAATAAATAAATAAATAAATGCGACCAGAGCACAATTGTGCTTCATGCAAAACTACAAATGAGACCAAAATAGTGTTGGTGTTCACACCATTTCTATCTTAGCCTTCACTATTGTCTGTCTATTAAAACCATCTCTTCACTGGGGATCGTCTAAATGGGAAGCTCTGATTCTATTCTCTGAAATGTAGAAGGCAAAAAATCACTTGGATGAAGTATGCTTTTATATCTTGATATCTCCAGTATGAATATTTTAAATGGAGATGCATGTGGGAGTGCATGAGGTTAAAAAAAAAAGCAATCTGCTTTTTTTATGCATTTCTACCAATATTTCACAGCAAAATGCCCATTAAATGCACCTGGTTACAGTTTTTTAATACTAGCAATGCACATAAATACTCTAAGTGCTGATTCATTGGGTCTGTACCAAGGACCTTTAAGTGATTTAACCCAGACTTCTCCCTGTCTAAAAAGCTAAGATCCAGATTTGGGGCTCGTCTCAAGTAAATAGGTGAAGAGTATTTTGGCTCAAATTCTGACTTGACAGTCTTCCCTTTTTCCATGTTCTTCATGTTCTCTGTCTTGATTTACTTATCTCCTGCCATCCCTAACAAGTTCTCCAAAATTCACTTGAGGGTAAATTATCAATAAAGAAACCATTTGCAAGTAGAGGCCAGTTTAACGCAAAGACATGAACTCTAGTGGTAGAAGCCATTGATTAACATGGCACATTCAACACCCCACATCAATTAAGTTAGAGTTCTTAAGACTCCTGCAGAACTTCCAACCATCCACAAGTTTGAAAAACCTCATATGGTATCAGTGGGTAGCAAGTTTGATAATCAGTGTTTTAACCACATACACACACACACACACGTGTGTGTGTGTGTATGTATGTGTGTGTGCATGTCAGGGTCTCTTCTAGCCCATGCTAGCCACAGACTCACTTTTTTTTTGTTGTTGTTATCTGAGGTCGGGTTTCACTCTAGCTCAGGCTGACCTGGAATTCACTATGTAGTGTAAGGGTGGCCTCGAACTCATAGTGATCCTCCTACCTCTGCCTCCTAAGGGCTGGGCTTAAAGGTTTGCACCACCATGCCCGGCTTCAAGCTCACTTTTTTATTGCCTTGAGCTTCTGATTCTCCTGACTTTACCTCCTAAATGTGGAGATTACGGGCAGGCACCACCATGCTTTAAACCTATATTTTCTGTAAAAACAAACTTTTGAAAGTAGATGCGACCAAACACGCTTGTTTTGTGAGTGCCTAGCTTGACTGGAAAGTTTGTATAAAGACTAATCTAAGATAAATCGGCTTCTAGATGTCAAAACTTATTTGCAAGAGGCAGGACAGTAAGAATTAGACTAAATAGCCACTATGAACTGATGACCATTAGTAACTGTCACTTTAGACGAAACCACAGGCGCATCGATATTCAGACTAGCAGAGATTATTTGACTTTGAAACTCACCTTTGGTGATCCCACGCTCTGCCTTTTTGACCCCTTCTCTCTGTTTCTCTTTATCACTTTTAATGACATCAGCATGATCCTCTAGTCCTTCCTTTGGAGGCGTTTTAGGCAGAAAGAAAAAAGGAATGCCAGTGAGGACATTCGCTCCCGCACAGATCAGAAAGCCAATCCACCACGCTCCAACCCACCGCGTGTCAGTGGGCATGATGGTCAGCTCATCTGGAAGGAAATATGGCAGGTTTATTAGCTTGCATCATTCTTTTCTGCATGAACTCTAGAAAATTATAAAAATCTGGGCTGGAGAGATGGCTGAGTGGTTAAGGCGATTGCCTGTAAAGCCTAAGGACGCTGGTACGAGTCCCCAGAGGTGCACATAAGCCCAATGAACAAAGTGGTGCTGGCACACGGGTGGTGAATGCGAACAAGGTGGCACAAATGTCTGCATTTGTTTGCCATGGATAAGGCCGTGGCACCCCAATTCTCTCTCTCTCTCTCTCTCTCTCTCTCTCTCTCTCTCTCTCTCTCTCTCTCTCTCCTTCTCCCTATCCTGTTCCCTCACTTTCTGTGTCATAAATGAAAAAAGAAAATTATTAAAATAAGAATACCTAGATGTTATCCAAGTATAAATCATGTATATTACTCACCTATGTTATTTTTATTGCTTTTGGGGAAAAAAAGGGAGTCTCGCTTTGTACCTCAAGTTTCTCTTGAACTTGTGACCCTCTTACCTCAGCCTACTGAGTACTGGGATTACAGGGATTTGCCACTGTGCTGGGCTTCATGAAAGAACTTCATAAAATTTATCTGGGCTTGATCAATGGGACCAAGTTCAGCTTAGACAGAAAGAAGACTCTCTGGCATGCTGGTTCACAGTGGCTGAGCTGCACATAAGAATTGAATACCAAACATTTTTAAAATCCAGTAGAAAGAACTTTGAAACCTTTTGTCTTAAGGAAATGACAGAAATGTGAGAAAATAGCTATAATTGACCAAATACATTCATGAGTCAAAATATCCTATGGTATCTTATTAAAATACGCAATTTTTAGCTGGGCATGGTGGCGCACACCTTTAATCCCAGCACTCAGGAGGCAGAGGTAGGAGGATCGCCGAGAGTTTGAGGCCACCCTGAGACTCCATAGTGAATTCCAGGTCAGCCTGGGCTACAATGAGACCCTACCTTGAAAAACCAAAAATTAAATAAATAAAAAGTGCAATTTTGGGCTGGAGAGATGGCTTAGCGGTTAAGCACTTGCCTGTGAAGCCTAAGGACCCCGGTTCGAGGCTCGGTTCCCCAGGTCCCACGTTAGCCAGATGCACAAGGGGGCGCACACGTCTGGAGTTCGTTTGCAGAGGCTGAAAGCCCTGGTGCGCCCATTCTCTCTCTCTCCCTCTATCTGTCTTTCTCTCTGTGTCTGTCGCTCTCAAATAAATAAATAAATAATTTTTTTAAAAGTGCAATTTTTATATTTTTGTTTATTAAAATTTTTTATCTGGGATTAGAGAAGCTACTCTTTTCAGATGGCAGTGACCTCAGGGATGACTCAAAAGACACCATAGTGCTGAGAAGAAACAGGGGAGTGTTTCACACTGAAACATCTCCATTACACCTTCCAAGGCTCAGGGTCCATTGCAAAAGAGGTGGAGGAAAGAAAGTAAGAGCCAAAGGAAGGACAGGACTACTTACCATGCAGTCTTCCAGACACAAAGTGGCCTGGGTATCCATGACCTCTCAGTGCCTGGTGCTCCCTACACAGGACCCTCATAAGAGGAGGAACAGATAATGACATCAAGATAAAAGAGAGACTGACTGAGAGGGGAGCGGATATGATGGAGAGTGGATTTGTGAAGGGGAAAGTGGGGAGGGGAAGAAATGCTTATGATTTATTGTCTACAGTTATGGAATCATAATTATATATCTATAAACAGTTTTAAAAAATTATCTGGAAACACGTGGTGGTGAGACATTGTCCAGCAGTATATTACTTAGTATGGTTATCTGTGCCATATTCATAAATTGACACTGTTTAGGTAAATAAAAGCACTGCTTCATTATCCATGGTTATTTCTCTATATGGAGAGAAATCTAGGACTGGAGAGATGGCTCAGCAGGTAAAGACACTTATTTACAAAGTCTGCTGACAGGGGTTTGATTTTCCTCAGTACCCACATGACGCTAGATGCACAGCATGGCACATGTGTCTGGAGTTCATTTGTAGTGGCAGGAGGCCCTGGCGTGCCCATACTCATTCTCTCTCTCTCTCTCTCTCTCTCTCTCTCTCTCTCTCTCTCTCTCTCTGTCTCTCTCTGTCTCTCTCAAGTATATATATTTAAAGGAGAAGCCTGTATTTAACTTAGTCTTTTGAAACCAAAACTGTGGCTGCAACATGATGGACAGAACAGGGGATTTTGAGTCAGGCATAGCATTTTATCTTCTTGTGCTGCTAATTATTCCACTGAGCTCTGCCTTTTGTAAAGCGGAGAGAGTCTGCCTGGGGGTCAAATAAGGCAACGGTGATTACTGATAGCACTCCTCTGATGAAGTAGGTATTTTAGACCCGTAAAGTCAGCTAACATGGACTCACCTGTGCTTACGGATCCGGTGTCGACGTAGATGTTCGCGCAGAATGATGCCAACAGAAGTCCAATCAAAGGGCCGACGATTGTTCCTGTTTCGATAAACCCTGGAAGTCAACAAGCACTCAAGGTCAGTCTCATGACCACCCAATGGGTTTGGTTACACAGGAAGTCCAAAAATTGCATTGCTTTTATCTTAGTTTCCTTTGTGGTGCAGGGATCAAATCCAGAGCCTTGCTCAAGCCAGGCAATTGCTCTACTACTGAGCTAGACCCCCAAAGGCCTTAGATATTTGCGTATGTTCAAATGTCGAGGAAAATAACACTGGTGTGCAGCCACATGCATGCATAACGTTTCTGCAAACACTGAGGAAGAAGCCACTGAACTGGGGAGACGGTTCAGCAGCTAAAGGCACTTGCTGACAAAGCTTGCTGGCCAGCATTCAATTCCCCAGCACCCACGCAAAGCCAAATGAGCAAAGTGGTGCATGTATCGGAGTTCATTTGCAGTGGCAAGGACCCTGCCCATCTTCCCCTCTTCCTTCTCTCCCCTCTCCCCGCCACAAATAAGTAAGGTTCTAATGTTAACTGGGAATTTAAAAATCAACAAAGTACAGTAAGAGAGGTTCAAAAGAAAGACTGTCCAGATGCACTGGTTCCCTGAACAGGCTGCTATTTCATCAGCAAGGGCTGGAGGCCCTGGCATGCCGATTCTCTCTCTCTCTCTCTCTCTCCTTGCAAATAAATCAATAAATTTTAAAAGTAGCAAAAAAAGAAAGAAAAAAACTGAATCCAAGGAACACTTTCGAGAAAACGCTGGTAAATCTCTTCATGGGTTAGCTATAGTATGGCACCAAAGAAATAACTTGGGGAACTCCAGGAGCCTCTGAACCAGAGACATATCCAGCAGTAAACAATAGGTTTCATAAAGTGGTTGTCTAGAATTAGCATATTATTTCTCCATTCAACCAATTTATAGCTAACTTATGCCCAGGGGTTCCATTCGTCATTCTAGAAGTCACAGAGTCCAAACAGTAATTGATGTTTTTACCCTCTGAGGACTCACTATTCAGAAAAGGGGTTAAAGCAGGTTTTCAAGCTTACCAATATATAAAGGGGAGTTTTCAGGTTTGGAAAAATCTTCTATGTAGGAAATACCCAAAGGCATGATAGGAGTTTCGCCTATGCCACGGATCATATTTCCTACCAGTACGTACACCCACATCAGTGATTTCACTTCTTTTACACACTCTGCATTAAAGCAAAACAAAATCCCATTAGTGCTTTGACAAATTAATTGTTAGTGACAGTTAATTTTAATTCAAAGACTTCCATAAGCTTTTCACATCCTATACCCATAGCAACTTTTCAATGGGTTACTAGCAGTGAATTGGGGGGGCAGGGGGCAGCTGTATTCTATTTTTTTGAGAGAATACTTAGGAATAATCTAACCGGCATGTTCGAGGCAGTTCTTACTTGGTCGAGAGACCTGACTGTACAGTGCTTAGTGACCACCCATTGGCAGTTTGGTGGGAGAATTTGCACCATACCAATTAGCAAAGGCTAAAAGATGGGGATTCTCTTCACCCCTAGAGATTGAATTTGCCTCCAACTATTGCACCAAGTTGGGTACCATGAGACTACCACGTTCCCCTATGCACACACATATGCATAACTCTCCGGGTAATTCATGCTCTATTCATGCAATGTCAACACAAGCTTGACTGGAGTTTGAATTCTCTATAGCTCTGATTATTTTATAGACACTTACACGTATATCTGGGTATTTAGTCACATTTTTCTTTGTAGGTCCTGTTACATAGTGTAACTTTCAAATAATTAAACAAATGTACACCAACCATAAAGAAGATGCTTAGCAGAATAAAAAATAGTGGGCCATTGGGGGTTGAAAGGGAAAAAGAGAAATCTCTGAAGATTTTTATCTATGTTTATATTATATATATATATATATCTTCATATATATATATATATATATATATATATATATATATATGAAGATTTATATCTATGCTGTGTCAATGCCTAAGAAAACTCCGTGGCACCACTGGTTTCAGGTAAGTGAAGAACAGGGTACCCTCCCCTCCTATAAACAGGCCAGAGGCTGCTCATACACGAAAGGTTTGTAAGCATAGTGTCACCTAGGATTTTTCCATGAAGTCTATGCCTCAATCATTCCTAACCTCCCCCGCCACACACACACACACAAAATATGTCATGGCACACTTTGTTCAACTACAGAGTAGTGTCTGTTAAAGAGAAAAACAGCGGCAAAAAGACAAATTTCTAATAGCAGAAAGGCAATAGAACAATTCTAGACTGAGGTAAACATACTTATGATCCCTGATATATGTCAGCTATACAATATAAATCTCATTTATTTATTTGACAGAGAATGGGAGAGAGAGAGAGAGAGAGTGAATGGGCCCACCAGGGCCTCCAGCCACTGCAAACGAACTCCAGATGCATGCAACCCCCTTGTGCATCTGGCTATGGTGGGTCCTGGGGAATTGAACCTGGGTTCTTTGGCTTTGCAGGCAAATGTCTTAACCATTAAGCCATCCCTTCAGCCCTACTATGTTAATCTTTTGAGCAGTGTTTGTATCTCTGTCTCTTATTTGCATTATCATACTGGTCAAATCACAAGTTTAAATCTTTCTAAGTCACTCTCGTCTGTGGGATTAACTCTACAATGGTCTTAGGATGGATATATTTGACTCATTTTAAATAAACATTTAAGAAACAGAAAGTCTTAATATGCATCAAAATATAATAGGAATAATGGTCTATATCATGAAGCATCCTGCTTCCATCTTCAACACTCCTCCAGAGTTCCTGAAGAGAGAAAATATCTTTTGTCCATTTATCTTGTACATTTTTATCAATCTAATAGCACATATACAGCCCTTATTTAAAAAGTGGTTTATGGAACATTCACTGAGAAGAAGAAAGCAATGACATGAAGCAGACACCTGCTGGATCTTGGGTTGGTTTTAAAGCCTGGGTTTGATTTTCCATACACAGGAAACTGTTTGAGGACATGTTGCTTGAAACTGACACTGTAGATTCATATTCATATCTGTATTAACACAGGGAAACATTGATTTAAACAATGAATTAGGGCAATGCAAGCATTTGCAGATTATTGACTCCAGATTCACTGAAATGGCAGCATTGAAACCTGTAAACAAGTATTTCCCTTTCCCTCTGTGTTGGCCTAGTTGCCAGAAATCAGTCACCAGGAGCAGGGATGTGGCTTAGTTGGCAGAGGACTTTCCCAACACACATGAAGCCCTAGGGTGGATCCCCAGTGCTGGCTTAACTGGATATGGTTGTACAGGTCTCCCATCCCAGCAATTGAGATGAGGAGGCAGGAGGACTCAGAGTTCAAGGCCATCCTTTGCAATATACATAGAGAGTCAAAGGCCAACCTGAACTACATGAGGCTTTGGAAAGAGAGGAGAGAGAGAGAGAAAGAAAGAAAAAGGAAGGAAGAAATGAAGGAAGGAAGGAAGGAAGGAAGGAAGGAAGGAAGGAAGGAAGGAAGGAAGGAAGGAAGAAGAAGAGATGAGAGGAAAGGGGAGAGGAGGGGAGGGAAAGAGAGAAGAGAGGAGAGGAGAGGAGAGGAGAGGAGAGGAGAGGAGAGGAGAGAAGAGAAGAGAAGAGAAGAGAAGAGAAGAGAAGAGAAGAGAAGAGAAGAGAAGAGAAGAGAAGGAAAGGAAGAAAGGAAGAAAGAAAAGGAGGAAGAAGGGGGAGAAAAGTCAAAAGACCTGACTACTCATCAAATGCCTTTAATATTATCTTTCAAACCTCTATACATAGACAACATAACTTTTTTTTAAATTATTTATTTATTTATTTGAGAGCGACAGACACAGAGAAAGACAGATAGAGGGAGAGAGAGAGAATGGGCGCGCCAGGGCTTCCAGCCTCTGCAAACGAACTCCAGACGCGTGCGCCCCCTTGTGCATCTGGCTAACGTGGGACGTGGGGAACCGAGCCTCGAACCGGGGTCCTTAGGCTTCACAGGCAAGCGCTTAACCGCTAAGCCATCTCTCCAGCCCGACAACATAACTTTTAAATGATCTGATTCTGTGGTTTCTAGCTACTCATTTCCTAGAAATAATTAATGTAGAATAAAGAACAAAAGCCAGGAAAAATAAGAAATTCAGGAAAGGATAATTAAGAAGATAAAGGCTTTATAGGGAAACAAAACAACACAGCCAAAGAAATTCTCTGAGGTTTGTTCATAAGAAGCACAAACCTCACTTTCTGAGGATCCGAACAATAGCTTCTCCATGTGCTCCTGCACTCCCACAGAAGGAAAACGATGCCCATCACAAGACAGTCTGAATTGCCAGGCGGCATAATGGAATGTAACTTTCTCTTCTTAGAGGAACAAAAGGGAGAGAAAGAAAGGGCAGGATGGAGGGAGAGAAGAAGGGAGAGGTGAGTAGAGGAAAGGAGAAAGAAAAAGTAAAGGAAAAGAGAGGAGAAAGATAAAGAGAGGGAAGGAAAGGTGCTAGGAGAGGTGAGAAAGAAGAAAGAGAAGGAGCAAAATAAGTTCCTAAGGAAAATGACAAGGAAATAGAAATTCAACTGGTCTCAGGAGGCCCTAGTTGAGAATGCGCAAGGAGCAAACAACGGGGAGAGTGTCTCTGAGACAAGGACAAAGCCCTCTGACCTACGCTGGGGGTATTTACCCCACCGGATGGTTCAGCATTAGTAAGGTAGAGATACAAAGAAAGCTAATTAAACGAAAAAAAGAAAATAAAGTACTTATTAAACCCAAGAAAAATAAAGTGTCCTAACAGAGGAAAGAGGTGTGATACGGTGGTGAAAACCTTTTCATAGTCATACAAGTAACAAGTATGAAGCCGGGCATGGTGGCACACGCCTTTAATCCTAGCATTCGGGAGGCAGAAGTAGGAGGATCACCGTGAGTTCGAGGCCATCCTGAGACTACAGAGTTAAATCCAGGTCAGCCTAGACCAGAGTGAGACCCTACCTCAAAAATCCAAAAAAAAAAAAAAAAGTCAACAAGTATGGCTTTGTATATTACATGACATTAAAGTATTAAACAAGATATAGAAGCGAGGGCTGGAAAGATGGCTTAGCGGTTAAGCGCTTGCCTGTGAAGCCTAAGGACCCCGGTTCGAGGCTCGGTTCCCCAGGTCCCACGTTAGCCAGATGCACAAGGGGGCACACGCATCTGGAGTTCGTTTGCAGAGGCTGGAAGCCCTGGCGCGCCCATTCTCTCTCTCTCCCTCTATCTGTCTTTCTCTCTGTGCCTGTTACTCTCAATTAAATAAATTAAAAAAAATTTAAAAAAAAAAGATATAGAAGCGAATGGAAGGCGGGACTAAAAGAGGCTGCTCTTCTGGCAAACAGGAAAACTCATCTGTCTCTTGGTGGCCTGCAACGGCCAAGGTGCAGACCTCCTTGTAACTGGCAGTGTGGAAAGAGTCCTGAAGAGGGAGTCAGCTCAAATTTGGAGAGCTTCTAAGGCTCCAGTTAGTCCTGGCTTCATGGACAAGGTGTCCCCTGTCCCTCGTTCACAAACTGACAACAGGCGCCCATAAATGGAAGAGAAGCCACCAAATTCACCAATCAGACGAGTGAAACGCAGCCGCCCTTTTCCTGTTCCCCTTCCTGTCTCAGGGCTTTGTGCCTTTGGAAAGGATTTCCCAGAGAGGAAGGCCCAGGGCTCACCTCCTGCAGGTGAGAGCTGAACCTAAAAGACGGTCAAAGACTGGAAAACTTACCGGTCCATGAGGAAGTGAGGCAGCGATATGAGGAAACACCCTAATCCCATGGTCACACATCCAATACCAATTATGATCGGTCTATGCAGCTTAGTTCCAAAATAACTCACAAATATAATCAACAAAAGGTTGCCTATGGGAAAACGGGAGAGTGGTCATTTCAATAGGCAGACTCAAATATGTAATAACATCCTTGCCAATCATTTTTACACATTAGCATTTGTTGCTTAATAAACATTAAATGTCCTGGGATTGGATGCCTAGGGTGTTTTAATTAAAGGGAAAAAAAAAAAAACAACTCCTGATCTAAAGGAGTAACCTGTTCCAAAGGATGTTAAAGGTCCCATGCGAACATCTAGCCTTGGGAAATGGAACAGATCAGCTTTTATGTGACCTGTGACCTGTGTCCTCTAGCCTTTCCTCTCAAGCTTGCTCTGCAGAACACTCTTTTTCCAATGTTCCGAAGGAGAAACAAGGTTAGATCCAGACAGATACACAAAGTTAAAAATAATTTTCACATTAACATGGGATATTTTTTATAGTCATGGAAAATGCTAATAAAAATTTAAAAAAATAATTTTCATTGCTCAGCATCATCAAGCCCATTGTCTACTTGTGTTCCCACTTCCCGTAGATCAGGTAATGTTCTTAGGCAAGCAATAGAAGAGCCCTGCACCCCCCCCACCCCACCCCCAGTCCCAAGCAGACTCTTAAGAAAGCCTGGATCCAAAGAGTTAAAAAGTCAAAGGAAAGTTTTATCCCCACAGCTTAGGACGAAGCTTCTGGTTCAAGGGACGTTGCTGGGAGGCCCTGTTCTGCTGGATCCGCCCTTGGTAAGCTTGGAGATGAGCGCTGAGGGTGCCAGCTGGGCCTTGTGACACACACCTGTCTTCCTAGTGGCTTGGGAGACTGAGGCGGGAGGAGTCACCTGGGCAACTCAGTGAAACCAGCCTAAAAAGACAAAGTGAGGGCTGGAGAGATGGCGCAGCGCAGTGGTTAAGGTGTTTGCCTGCAAAGCCAAAGGACCCGAGTTCGAGTCCCCAGGGCCCACGTAAACCAGATGCAGAAGGGGCGTATGCGTCCAGAGTTTGTTTGCAGGGGCTGGAGCCCTTAGCACGCCCGTTCTCTCCCTGACAAAGACAAAGTGAACAAAAAAGCCTGGCTATAGCTCATTGGTAGAGTGCCTACCTGGTATGTGTGAGGCCTTGCGTTGCAGCCATTTACACACATATACATGCACACACACATAGTTGAAAGAACCAAAGACAGACGTAAGTACGTTACAACCCTACATTTTCAGTTAAGAATGTTGGGCTGGAGAGCTGGCTTAGCAGTTAATGTGCTTACCAATCAGGGATCGATTCCCTAGTACCCACAATAAAGCCAGATGCACACGGTGGTACATGCGTTTGGAGTTTGTTTGCAGTGGCCTGAGGCCCTGGCATGTCCATTCTCTCTCTCCTCCCTCCTTCCCCTTGAAAATACATAAAAATATTTTTAAAAAAAAATGTTTACTCTGCCCCCCACCCCAATGAACACCAAAGACCCTACTGAGGAGGTTCTCAGAAAAATGGAGACCTGGAGTGAAGGGCTTCAAGACTATAACCTATCTGAAAACACTGTGTGTGTGTGCGTGTGTGTGTGTGTGTGTGTGTGTGTAAGCTAAGAAAAGAATGTTTACTCTGCTCATGTTGCATATAAAGGAAACTTGTATGATGATCCCAAGAATAAGAATAACCGGGCTGGAGAGATGGCTTAGCGGTTAAGCGCTTGCCTGTGAAGCCTAAGGACCCCGGTTCGAGGCTCGGTTCCCCAGGTCCCACGTTAGCCAGATGCACAAGGGGGCGCACGCGTCTGGAGTTCGTGTGCAGTGGCTGGAAGCCCTGGCGCGCCCATTCTCTCTCTCTCCCTCTATCTGTCTTCCTCTCTGTGTCTGTCTCTCAAATAAATTAAAAAAAAAATTTAAAAAAAAAGAATCAGAATAACCAAAACCTCTTCCTTCACGACAATAAATCTCTAAGTGGCCTTAAATATTTGGAAGCCTGTCTTTGCTTCCTCTAGTCCGTCTATGTAGGAGAGCTATCAGGTTGCACATCCGTTTAGAGGGATAATGTGCCACCTCCATATCTATTTTGGTCACACTGGCCTGTTTCTGTTTCTGAAATTTCCATCATTAAGCTTGACATACATAAGGTAATGCCTCTGGATGTCTGAGATGCCTGTGTTTGGGAGAAGAGAGGAAGAGTCTCCTGTCCTCACCTTTCACATCACCTTGCTGTATTAGTGAGATGACCCCCTAGGGGAACATGCAGAAAGAGAGGTAGGGTATGGAGACCAGGAGGAGACAGCTTGTGAAAGCCACCTGGGGAACACGAGATATGTTCACTGGCCTGAGTCAATTAGTTCTCCTTGTTCTCTGTAGCTATTCTTGGTCTGCAGAATTCTCCTTAAGTCACTTTTTAAATACCAGAAGTGGTAGAAACAATTAATATTTTCTACCTTAAGTACAAGTCCTTAACCTTCCATCCACAAACTTCTCAAGCTTTCGTGTATAGCAGTTAGACAAGACAACTTGGACAAGAATAGAAACTATGGGGCTGGAGAGATGGCTTAGCGGTTAAGCGCTTGCCTGTGAAGCCTAAGGACCCCGGTTCAAGGCTCGGTTCCCCAGGTCCCACGTTAGCTAGATGCACAAGGGGGCGCACGCGTCTGGAGTTCGTTTGCAGAGGCTGGAAGCCCTGGCGTGCCCATTCTCTCTCTCTCCCTCTATCTGTCTTTCTCTCTGTGTCTGTCGCTCTCAAATAAATAAATAAATAATTTAAAAAATAAGAATAGAAACTATGAAGCTTTGTTAGGAAAAGTCGTTAACTAGGTATCAGAGTGTCGGCTAACATTACAAGTGGACAACACTGGCGTTGGCAAAATTTAGGATTCTGTCACCAAAAGTAGTCGAATATTTGCATATGACATTACTGCTGTTGAAGATACCCCAAAATATAAGCAATACTAGTACTTACTGGAAAATCTGTGCTAACTATTATGTACTATGTTATAAAAGGCCCAATTGTTTCTAAGTAGGGTGGTGCCCACCTTTAATCCCAACACTAGGGAGGCAGAGGCAGGAGGATTCCCATGAGTTTGAGGCCAGCCTGAGACTATATAGTGGATTCCAGCTCAGCCTGGGATAAAGCACGACCTCACCTAAGAAAAAAAGCACACCTGGGCTGGAGAGATGCCTTAGCGGTTAAGGCACTTGCCTGCAAAGTCAAAGGACCCAGGGTCAACTCTCCAGAACCCACGTAAGCCAGAGGCACAAGGGGGCACATGCTTCTGGAGTTCATTTGTAGTGGCTAGAGGCCCTGGCGCTTCCATTCTCTCTCTCTTGTGCTCCAAATCTTTCTATCTGCCCCCCACAAATAAATAAATAAAAATATTTAAGTACTTTGCAAACCATATATTATTAGTATCTTCTTTAACTGGAATGCTCTTCACTTTCGCCCATCCATTTTTTTCAACTGTGAAACCTTTGCCCATCTTTCAAGAGCCTGTCTTCTTTGTCCTGTAGAATCTGGTGTAATCTACAAACCACAGTCATTGTAGCCAGTCCACCCGAATGTGCGCTGAGTGGATGCAAGGCCTTCATAAGGAGTTAGTTCCAATGTCCTGGCCAGGGTACAGAGGAAGAGCTAAGGAACTTGACCTCTAGAAACAGGACCAAGCATCCACACTTTGGGTCACTTTAGTTTTGGTTAAGTGTATCTAGGGAAGGCAGCTTCTTCTGCCTTCATGGCCTAAAATGGAGAATTGCCAACTTCACAAACACAAAAGCTCAAGAAAAATATTCGCTTTGTTCCTTTACAATGAAAATGCCCTCAGATTCCCACAAATGCCTTCAAAAGTACAAATATAGACAGCTTAGTATCTCGTAGCTGACATCATCCAATAGACTTAAATGTAAATACTTTAAATAGTCAGGCCTTCCTGCCAGGAAACGAAGAAGCTGGGGTAAGGGGAAGGGTGCTAGGCTGTGTGGTAATAGCCAGAGGAAGCAGGGCGGGGATGGGTGGTGAAGTGTTGGTGTTCTCATGAAGACACTTAAGTGGGTTGTTCTGCACACGGACTGAGCGCAGGCCAGGTCTTTTAATTTGGGGAAACACATAACATAGTTAGATGAAATGATCTAACATAGTGAATAAAGTTCAAACCAGTTCCATAGATAAATCAATATAGAAATGAAGTAACAAAAACCAAACAAACAACAACAACAAAAAAAAAAAAACAGCCTATTTACCAATCTCAAAGCTCCCATTAATAAATCCAACAAGAGATGTCGGGATATTGAATTGTCTCTCTATTTGTGTGAGCATAGAGTTCATATAAGATCCAGAGAGAGTTTTAGATATAAATGCCCATGTTATCGCCACCAGAAACATCTAGGAATAAAAACACACATTTTAAAATTATTTTAAAATCACGTATTTTCCATCTATTAACAAAATGTCCCAGACAACAAGACTGATTGTCCACAGTGTCAGTAGCTCTAGAACTTGCAAGAAACTTTACACTGCAGTCTCTTTCTCTGATCTGCTAAGGTATGCTTTCTCTCTGGAAACTCGAGGTTGGAATAGCTGATTAGTTGTAGAGAATTTTGTAGATAGTTACAGTCTCGTCCTCTTGTATATGAAACAGAGTTTATTCCTACAGAAAAACATGCGGTCATTCTATGTGGGCATAGCTATGGATTCAAGAAGATATTCAGTGTTATAAAGTTATTATAGCCCAAGTGAGTACTTTAAGGACGACAAGGAATGTGAAACTGCACAAAGATGTCACTTCTGTAGCAAGCTCACCAAGTTTGCTGTGCAAGATCATGGGTCCCTAGGTGAACTTGGCCAACACAGGACTTAGTTCTCTTAAAAAAAAATACATATACTGAGCATAATGTACTACATTCCTATGACTGAAATAAATGCAATGATAATCTGAACTATTCCTTTTCCTTCCCAGAACTACAACTGCATCCTGTGTCACTTGAGTGCAGCAAATCAAGTGGCCCTCATGATACACAAACCCAGGCCAGAGTCCTTCTGGGTCATCAAGTACAAATGAAGACTCCATCTTCGGGTGGGCTGGAGGTAGGGGTGCTTTTCTGACCTCTGGGGAATCGATTTATCACAGGTCTCATATGCATGCCTTTATCCTTGCTGTGAGCAATAAATTCACTTTGCCTGATGTGTGGCTTGAGGTGCTTTGTCTCACCTCAACTCATAGTCCAGCCGCTAGGCTTATAGAAAATGCTATGCCAGGTCTAAGGACTTCTGTGCTTTCTGTTATAAAACAGTGTGCAAATGGTACTGTGGTACGTTTCTACTGACTTCTGGTAAGATTATTGGTTATTTTAATCACGAACTGTGCGATAAATATGCTTCTAGATGGAACATGTGCTTATTATGATAAATCAAAGGACATAATAGAGATTTCCATGTGGTGAAACAACCACACTTCATATGTATAGATACCATGCCGAAAGCAGTGAGATTAGGGGCTGGAGAGATAGCCTAATGCTTGAGGCACTCGCCTGCAAAGCCTAAGAATCCAGGTTCGAGTCCCCAGGACTCACGTAAGCCAGATGCACAAGTTGACACATGGGTCTGGAGTTTGTTTGCAGGGCCTACAGGCCCTGGAGTGCGCATTCTTTGTCTCTCTATCTGTCTCTTCAGCTCTCTGTACCTCTCAAATAAATAAATAAATAAATAAATAAATAAATAAATAAATAAATAAAAGAAAGCAGTGAGGTTGGTGGGTTTCCATGTCAAGGGTGTCCTTACAAACATAACCACTGTGATAACCAGAGCCATTATGTCTTATTTAAAATATTAAAAAAGGGCTGGAGAGATGGCTTAGCGGTTAAGTGCTTGCCTGTGAAGCCTAAGGACCCCGGTTCGAGGCTCGGTTCCCCAGGTCCCACGTTAGCCAGATGCACAGGGGGTGCACGTGTCTGGAGTTCGTTTGCAGAGGCTGGAGGCCCTGGTGCGCCCATTCTCTCTCTCTCCCTCTATCTGTCTTTCTCTCTGTGTCTGTCGCTCTCAAATAAATAAATTAATTTAAAAAATTAAAAAAAAATAAAATATTTAAAAAAATAATATTCTGATAGGCTTATTAAATCATAAAGAAAAATACAGCCTTTATTAAGGGACTTTAAAATAGAAATATGGTTTATTTGGCTAATAGCATATTGAAGAGGTTAATTCCTACTTCAAGACTAACTATGAATCCATTTACATCTATTTGAATGGTAGCCTCCCGGGCAATTGATCTGCCACCTCATGCATTCTTTGCGGTCCTTTTTCTTAGTCTTCAACCCAGCATAACTCAGCAAGTTATGTCAACAACTTCCCCTGAAAACTGACTGCTAACTCAGTCTCCTCCCTCATTTTCTCCTGTTTCTAAGGCAAGAGTCCTGTTCAGTACAATCCCTCCATCCATTCTCTTGAATCCATCCTTCCCCTTTTCGAGATCCTGGCCCATTACTTACTGCCCCACCCTCACATTCCACACTGCCTCCCCATCTGCTAGCCACACGATATGTTGAAAGCGCTTCTGTCTTCTCGCAACCTTCAGGGTACGAACGTGGAAGAACACGGGTACTACGTCGCCCAAACTTCCATTCAATCCTCAGTGGCTACCACCTGCTGCCTTTGGAAGTCGCTACATAAAAGGACACAGACAACTTCCTGATTCCTGGAAAGTTCTTCTCACTCAGGGACTTAAGGCCTCTAAGTCCACTGGGTACTATTGTTTTTCCTGAACTTCCCTCCTTCCGCACACACCTGAGGCTCCATCTCCCTGCGAGAGTCTTTCTTCTCAGTTGTCTCGTCCTTGGCCAACTCTTCCAAGCCTCTGCTCTGTGCCCTTTCCAACGTGCATGCTTCCTCTAGAAAAATGTCACCTACTCTCTTGTTGCCCACGTGCTTAAATCTACCAAATGCATACAGAGCTTGGACAACTGCAGTAATGTTTGGTTTGCCCTAGTCCTGGCCACCTCCACCTTCTCTTTCATATCTCACCACCTCTAATTTGGTGCTGAATTAGCTGTCAAATGAAACAATGAAATAGGTTGATAACATATGGATCTGCTTTTTAAAAAAGAAAAATGTTCAGTAATTCCAGTTAATATAAGCTCCTGATTTTTAGAGACCAAGTCAAACTTCACTAAGATCTCAATGGCATACCTTACTGTTTCTCCCAAGATATAGCATAATGAAACACAGTACACTTGGTGGCTTATAAGAAATAGAAATTTCTGGAGCTGGAGAGAGATGGCTTAGCAGTTAAGGTGCATGCCTGGGAAGCCTAAGGAGCCCGGTTCAATTCTCCAGGTCCCACATGAGCCAGACACACATGATGGAGCACATGTCTGGAGTTCATTTGTAGTGACTGGAGGCCCTGGCATGCCCATTCTCTCTCTCTCTCTCTCTCTCTCTCTCTCTCTCTGTGTGTGTGTGTGTGTGTGTGTGTCTGTCTGTCTGTCTCTCTCTCTCTCTCCCTATCTTTAATAAATAAATAAAATGGAAATTTCTCAAAGCACCAGATGTTAGGAATTTCAAGATCAAGACACTAGCAAAGTTGATGTCTTATGAGGCTGTACTTACTGGTGTTGTTTTCTGCACCCTGACGTGGTGGGGAGAGCAGAATGCTTTCTTTGTGCCCTTTCATAAGGGCACTGATTCTATGATGAGGGTCTAGCCCTGTGGTATGGCTGCCATCATGTTTGGGTCTGAGAGCAGCAGAAGTACCCATATCCAACACACCGAAGGTGAAAGGCACCTGTGCTAATTTGGATAAAACTGAGTAGAAATTTACACAAAACTTGGAAGATTTGAATGACAAGCTTAGCATAACTCAAAACTCAAAATATGGCTGCACAAAAGTATAATAACATTTGTGTCTGTCTCCTAGTAGTACGTACCCCTTTCAGAAACTCTTCCTTCTATGAATCATTAGAGGATAATACTGATACTATAATTTTCACATAGTTTGAAAATTCAGCCTTCATATTTAGAAGCAAGGTCCATCAAATGAAGAATAATTGAATTTGGAGAAATATTTTACCCATTGATACTTTTAAGAAGGAAAACTAGATGGATCATGATTCTAGGGTTCTTTCTCTAGATGGGTTCCTTGAATTATTTGGTAATATACATGAAGTGAAATGGATGAGCCTAATAATGGTACCAAACTGACTGTATTTGCTGAATACAAAACTAATTAATAAAAAAAAATAAAATAAAGAAAGAAACCAGTGGCCAGGATGATTATTATCCAAAGCCAAATAAACTCTATGTTAAAAAAACTACTCAGGCTTACTTAAAATTTCTATTTCTGTGTCTCTTTTCTCTTCTCTTCTTCTCTTCTCTTCTCTTCTCTTCTCTCTCTCTCTCTCTCTCTCTCTCTCTCTCTCTCTCTCTCTCTCTCTCTCTGTGTGTGTGTGTGTGTGTGTGTGTGTGTGTATGCCGGGGTCTCTTACCACTACAAACAAACTCCAGATGTCGGCACCATTTTGGATGTGGCTTTATGTGGGTGTGAGGAACCGGGCTTTGGAAGCATGTGTGTTTAACTGGTGAGCCATCTTCACCAGCCCCATAATACTAACTTTTAACATTAATGCTCTGGAACTTGAATCAGGCTCTAAAGGACAGTCTGTAACGCTTCCTGAGGAATTTTTAATGGACATATTTCTAAATTCAAGAAAGGAGAGAAAATGAATGGATTTTTAAACAATCGTCTCTCATTTTCACCTAAATCAACTGGGGTTGCAATGTTTTCCCATAGCATTCATATCCATATCTAACCTTACTAAACTCAAAGTGACAAATGATAAAATTTTAAATCTATTGCTCACACTACTACCTGATGACTCTTCTCCACAAGTGCTGTGGAGAACAATAGCTGATAATAACAATATTCAACATTGTCACACACATAGAAAGAGAGAGAGGATTTAGAATTACGATTTTTTAAAGTTTTTTTGTTTTTTATGTTTATTTATTTATTTTAGAGTGACAGACAGAGAGAGAAAGAGGCAGAGAGAGAGAGAGAGAGAATGGGAACACCAGGGCCTCCATCCACTGCAAACAAGCTCCAGATGCATGCGCCACCTTGGGCATCTGACCTGGGGAATGGAGCCTCAAACTGGGGTCCTTAGGCTTTACAGGAAAGTGCTTGACCATTAAGCCATCTCTCCAGTCCTAGAATTATTTTTTAATCATAAAGGGTAGGACTATGAGCCATAGTGATGTCTTAGCGGTTAAAGTTCTTGCCTGCAAAGTCTAAGAACACATGCTCAAAATTCTAGGTCCCATATAGCCAGAGGCAAAGTGCTGCAAGCATGCAATGTCGCCCATGTACTCAAGGGGGAGCACCTGTTTGGAGTTCATTCACAGTGGCTGAGAAGCGCTGGCATGCCCATTCTCTCCATCCTGCCTCTTTCTCTGTCTCTGCCTCTCTCTCAAAAATAAATAAATAAATAAAAAGGTAGGACTATTGTTGCCTTTTTTCAGATAAAAAGTGAAGTACGGTTTATGTAAATTATCCAAGTCACACAGAAAATAAACATGCGAAAACAGATGGGAGCCAGGAGGACTTGGGCTCAACTATAGAACATGAGAATCCAAGGCAGGGATAACTTAAGAGGATTTTTTTTCCCATTTAGTAATTAACATGGAATTTTATAGGGGGGAAAAAAAACAGTTTAATAGGTCTACATCTTAAGTGTTCTCTTATGCTCCCAAATATATCCCCTACACAGGATTAAAGAGAAAATAAGCTTTCAATAGGGGAAAAAAAAATAGATGGCAGTATCTTAATTAGGAAAGTTAGTTTGAAGAGCTGTGTGTAGAAATCAGGCAAATACTGAAATCCCAAGACATAAAATAAGTTCAGATTTTGTGAATGTAAAAATGCCTTTGGAGCTATGAAAAAAAAAAAGTTCTGAAATAGTGGGAAATAGGAGAAGAGCTAACAAAATAAGCATTTTTCCTATAAAAGAATGGGTGTTATGTTGCCAAAGTTTGCAAAAATTATTTGTTTTCCTGGGTCACGGTGACGTCATCTTTGCATATTAATCGACATGGCAAGCCCGTATAGTGTCCTCTAGCCTTGACTCCCACACTCCTGTGTGCTAGCCCCAAAGGGGGGGAATGGGATCGGCCCTCCTTCACACAATATTGACCTTGCCACAACATAACGCAATCCTACATGACTTTTAAATCCTATCATTTAAGAGCGGCCAAACCATTCTGATTAAATTGCCTGAATAAGTCCTACTTAGACCATACCCTTGTACAACCAACTTCAAGGTAAGAAATTACCAGCTGATCAGATAGTATAAAGTTAATATTGGGCTGTTTCATCCAAATATGAACAATGTACAAGGACTGCATTTTAAACAAATACTAAACTACTTATGTTATATATATATATATATATATATATATATATATATATATATATATATATATATTTGCATGTATCAAAACATTCCATACCTTCAACTTGGAAAAACATCTTATTCTACAAGTTTTAATCCTTTTTTCCACTTCGCCCATGTTGCTCTTCTGATTGCTCCCAGATATTTATGTTTGAAATCTTGATGTGCCTGGTTCTACCTTCTTTTGAGAAATAAAAAGAGACATTTACTAATTTATTAATTGAGGTTTGAAGGTTAAACTTTTAACCCACTCCGTACATACCCCTTATTGGCATGATGTTAACCCCCGCCGTAGATCTACTTTGTTAATCTTAAATGTGCTGTATTCTTCATTCTGTTTTCTTTAAGCTGATATATTAATTGCCAGTCCAGTCGGACACTCTTTGCCAAATCCACACAGAGTACTGGCAAAAGTTCTTTTCTAGGGGGCTGGGAAGATGGCTCAACTGTTAAGGTGCTTGTCTGCAATGCCTAATGACCTGGATTCAATTCCCAGTACCCCGTAAAGTCAGATATACAAAATGCTGCATGCAGCCGGGCATGGTGGCGCACGCCTTTAATCCCAGCACTCGGGAGGCAGAGGTAGGAGGATCACCATGAGTTCAAGGCCATTCTGAGACTACATAGTGAATTCCAGGTCAGCCTGGGCTAGAGTGAAACCCTAACTCAAACAAAAAGCCAAAAAACAAAAAAAAAAAAAAAAAAAAAGCTGCATGCATCTGGAATTCGTCCACAGTGGCTGGAGGACCTGGTGCACCCATTCATTCCCCCCTCCCTCTTCTCGTTTACAAATAAATAAATACTTTTAAAAATTCTTTCCTAACTCCTCCCTTTCCTTTCTCCAGATCAGATAAGCCCAATGCTCTTTAGTGTTTAAAGTCCTTTGATGATTAGCCTTTATGAAAAGACCTCAGATGTGCTCTCTTTAAGTTTCTCCCTTTCCTACCTCCTACCTAAACATTTTACCTAGGCCCTTGGCATAAACAGATGTACGTTCACTAAAAAAGAGGCAAGCTTTCCTTTCAGCTGCGTACTTCTGCAGTGCTGTGAGGTCACTCATTATGAACTCTGAGCTGGGTTTTTGTGCCTCTGTCAGTTAATAACTAATGTAACTGGCTATGCTTTTGAAAGCAGTCCCAAATATGTACAGCATGATTGGAACCTAAATATATTATAAAAATACCTAGAATTTTTTTTTTAATTCTGATCTTGAATATGGTGGTAAAAGAGAAGATTGAGCTATTGGATTACTATTGAAAATGTTGGTTCAAATAACTATAGTAATTCCTTAATGCAATTAAAGGTATTCTCAAAACTTGCTCCTCCTGACCATAAACTAAAACCGCAGTAAAATAAAGCTTTTCAAGTGGGCATGGTGGCACCCGCCTTTAATCCCAGCACTCGGGAGGCAGAGGTAGGAGGATCGCTGTGAGTTCAAGGCTACCCTGAGACTACATAGTGAATTCCAGGTCAGCCTGGGCTAGAGTGAGACCCTACCTTGAAAAACCAAAAGAAACAAATAAATAAAGCTTTTCATGATGTGCCAAAACAAATGAAACCCAATAATTTCCTTTAACTCTCTTGAAAATTTCTGTTTTTAAGTACAAAATTATCGTTACTTTGTGCTTGTGCTAAAAATCCACTTGAGCAATTCTACAAGAGGCTGTTGGGCCAGGTTTTCTCTTCAGCTTCTTGGCATTCCCAGGCCTCGCCGGAGTCACAAGAAGGAAAACACTTTCAGGGACACTGTTGGTTCACAGGAACCTGGGGAGACATGGAATTTTAATCACAACATAGCCTAAGGAGAGACAACAAACAATTCTGTAATCTGGAAAAGAATCCTACTATTCCAAGTTTGAAAAAGAAAAGTAAGGTTTAGGGGAACAAAGACATACATGACCTATAGGTAGATGCATAACCTATAGGAGCATTCATATTAAACATGTACGCATGTATTAGGTGCATACCTATATCTATGTATATGTATGATGCATAAGCACAGACATTTCTATCTAAAGCGGATACATGGCCTGACCTCTATTTAAGCGTACTAGCCACCTATAGAACTTTTACTTGGAATCTTGAAAGAAGGATTATTTTGGATCAAAGCCAAAGTATTTCACTTTAACATTTAGCAAATCTCCTTCAACAGCATGATTGATTAACAACCTTCCCAGCACTAATTTATTAAAATCCTCGGAACAATATCTATTTAACAAGTAACCCAGGATGGTACCACATTTCTAAAAGTCTTAAAAAACCTGTACCATATGGCAGGAGACATGGATCAGTTTGCAAAGCAATTGCCTTGCAAGGACGAAGAGCCAAGTGGAAAGCCAGGCACCCACGTACGAAGGCCAGGCACGGTGGCGCACACCTAGGATTTCAGCACTGCAGAGGCAGAGACAGGAAATTTCTGGGGCTCGCTGGCCAGACAGCCTAGCCTATCGCGTGGATTCCAGGTCAATAAATGACCCTGTCCCAAAGAGAGTGGACGACACCTGGTGGTTCCCGGGGACGGCACCTGTGGCGTACACACACCCAAAGACAAACATGCTTTGACCAGATTTGTTGAATTCCAGTCTCTACCCAACAACTATGCGTGAGCTTATGAGCTCAATTCTGCTCATTCATTCTCTCACGATTTCCACAAACGTTTATTGACACCTACCATACATCAGTCATTGCTTGAAGCACTGTGACCCGACATTAATAAGAAAAGTGGGCAGTCTCATACAGATTGCAAAGCAGATAGAAAAGTCTCAGGCCCTAGGGGAGGTTATTTGGGCTCAGACCGCTAAGGACTTAACAGTTTCTGAGTCAAAATTGTTTTCGCTTTATTTTTTTTAGTGGTTTAAAACGTGACTGTCCCAAATATCTGTTTTTCATATTATAGCCAAAAGAAGCTGGAGTTGGGGACCAAAAAATTACTGCATACAGAATTCTGTAGCTCCTTCCAGGAATTATGAAACAAAGTAACTATCTAGGTAGGTTGTATCACCATACATTGAAGATTTCTTTCAAAACGTTTTGCTGTGTAAAGAAAAACTTGATTGTCTTGACTATAGTAAGTGAAGCTTTTTCCCTTGGGAAAATCACAGTGATTAATCCTAGCACTTGGGAGGCAGAGGTAGGAGGATCGCTACGATTTTAAGGCCAGAATGAGACTACATAGTGAATTCCTGGTCAGCCTGGGCTAGAATGAGACCCTACCTCAAGGAAAAAAAAAAGAGAGAGAGAGAGAGAGAAAGAAAAAAACAGAACTTACACTTTCACCAGGAAAGATCAGACCTCTAAATAAAGTACACTGTGATTGAATCAAGCATAAGTATATAATGAAATATAACCTGATGGGGATAGAAGGTGTGGGAACATGTCACAGGATATGGATGAAAGCTGTCGAGATTCTCTTGGCCAGTTTGAATGGTCATGCATCAAACTCTGTTTCAGGACCACATAAAATGGACTCTTCCTTGTAGTGCAAATGCATAACACTGCTTTTGGTAAAGCTAACACATATACGAGGATGATTTTCAATAGAGAAGAAACTGTTAGGATTTAATCGTGCATACAAATAACTTACTCATGAGCCTCCCAACTGTCCTTAGCATTTTGTTTTTGTATTATGATCCAATCTCTCATCAACCCTTCCTTATCCTTCCCTGTAATTATCTGAGTTCAATAGAATCATCTCTCAAACAATAAGGATTTACCCCCTTTCCATGTCCAAATCGTCATTGTTTTCTTTTTAGTGGCTTAAACCATGACTGTTCTAAGTATCTGCTTTTCATATTATGGCCAAAAGAAGCTGAGGTTGGGGGCCAAAAAATTACTATGTACAGAATTCTGTAGTTCTTTCCAGGATCTGTGAAACTAAGTAACTGTCCAGATAGGTTTTATCACCATACACTGAAGATTTCTTTCAAACTGTTTTGCTGTGTAGAGAAAAACCTTCCCTGTCTTGACTACAGTAAGTGAAGCTAAGCACTTGGGAGAAAAAAAGAATCAAGGTGATTAAATGAAGCCTAACCTTTCTCTAATTTGCCAGCATTTACCATGGAAGCATCTTCTCAGCTACATTTTAAGCATTTCTGTGTGGTGGAAAATAAACAAATGAAAAAAATAAGTCTGATCTGTTCACTCAACAAAACCTGTGACATCTAATACTCCGTGTGATCTTCACTGTGGAGCACTTTGACCCTAACTCAGGAATGACCCTAACTCAAGAACAGTCTCCTTTTGTGAGCACAGTACAATAGTGACTTCCGCTGCCAGAATCACTGTTCCCCCCCACCCCAACTATCCTGCGCCCGTGGTCATGGCTGATGACTTACTATGAGGACATCATCTCATTTCCCCTCCTCACTTGAAACGTGGGGTCGCTCCACAAGCTCAGGTATGCCAACATGAGTCCAGTCCCTCTGACCCCCTCAGGTCAGCATTGGACAACTCTTCGTTTCGTTTGTCTTGCTGTCAGCAAAAAATGCTCCACAGCAAACTCTGCCCTCAGACACACGTATACATACGGTGCAAGATGAGGAAGCCCGTGCCCTCACATGTCTACGTCCATATCCTGAACTATCTCCACCCTGCATTCTTGCTACTCAAACCCAGTAACAGCCCCGCTTTAGGGCTTGGAATACCGTTGCTAGTCTTTCAAGGCGGGCATGGATGACAGAACACACCTTCTCACAGTGAGTTAACAGCCTCACTCCAGTCCCATATTGATGTCATTTGTGATGACCAGAAGCCCGCTGGGGAAGCATATATGCATTGTATTGGACCTTAGTCTGCTCTATGGAATTAATGCGAGTTGTACCTACATGAAGACGAGAGATGATCCTTTCTCCAGGAGAAAAAGACTCAAGCCAGCAGCAAAACCTTATGAAAATCACCTGGGTGCAAGACTTCAGAAGTCTTCTAGCCCTGGGAGAAAAGGACAGCCTCTTGGGTGGCATCCAGCTGAAACAGTTTCAACCAATACCAAACCAAGCAAGTACGTGCCAAGGAAATGCGTGTAAAATCAACAATGACTTTCTTGTTTGATGCCTAGTGGATTATTTTACTGATTCATTTCCAAAAACCAAAAAAAAAAAAAAAAATCAAATGAGACAATAATAATGGCTTCTGCATATCAGCCTGACAAAAGTAACAAATTATTTTACAAGGAACATGCAGAAGGGGCACCTAAAATGCATCACTCTAAGAAAAACCTAATGAGGACATTAAGAGTGTTAAGATTTTCATGCAACACAAGCAAAATCATCAACAAGCTACCAAGAAAAAAAGAAAATCCCAGATCCTGTGACTTTGGATATGTGTTGTCTAACTTGAGTGTGAGAGGCCGGGCAGAAAATTTGAAACTTAAATCCTGTCTTTAGAAGAGGGGTTGTAAGTGCCATTGATATTGAATCCCAATTCTGGAGAATGATTTAAAAAAATATGGGAGAAATTCATTTTAGGTTTTTCCACACAGGAGCTAGCAAGATTGCATCCTCTTTACTCTTTAACCCAAGTGTGGCCAGGCTCCGTGAGCTCTCCAGGGTGCCTCGGTGTTAAAGCTCTGGCATTTTCCCTTTGGAACAGGAGTCTTGCCACCAGGATTAAAGAGAACTCCTTGTCTTTGATAGCTAATGGCCTCCATAACTCATCATGATCTTCATCCCCTCCCCATAGCCAGGTAACATCTGACCACACTGCCTTCAGCAAGAATGGTTGGGCTGGAGAGATGGCTTAGCGGTTAAGCGCTTGCCTGTGAAGCCTAAGGACCCCGGTTCGAGGCTCGGTTCCCCAGGTCCCACGTTAGCCAGATGCACAAGGGGGCACACGCGTCTGGAGTTCGTTTGCAGAGGCTGGAAGCCCTGGCGCGCCCATTCTCTCTCTCCCTCTATCTGTCTTTCTCTCTATGTCTGTCGCTCTCAAATAAATAAATAAAAAATTTAAAAAAAAGAATGGTCAAGATTCTTTCTCCACCTCTCCCACCACAGCTTTGATGTTTCCTCAAGTGACTTGTCAACAACTGGTCCCACAACCTACTTGCCTGGCAGTCCCCGCACTGGTCTGTGCTATCCTCCGAATGGCACCCTTTATATGCTGAAGTCTTTTCTACCATTGCTATAGTTCCCGAATAAAAACCATCCACAGAGTGTGGTGGGCGCGCCTTCCATCCCAGCCCTTGGGAGTCAGACGTAGCTGGATCACCATGAGTTCGAGGCCACCTGAGATTACTTAATGAATTCTAGGTCAGCCTGGGCTAGAGGGAAACCCTACCTCGAAAAAAGTCAATAAACAAATAAATAAAAACTTTTCTTACTTCCTGACATTTCTGGGTTTTCTCTGAGAACAATAGGAATTTTAATTTCTTCAATTACCTAAATCCTCCCCTTCCTTTTTTCTGCATAGGCATAGTTTTAGGTGCAAACCAAATATATCGTCACTTAATTTAATGAAAGGAAATAATTGGCATCATTTTCACAAAGGAAGAAGATTTTATTTCTTTCTAAAGCTCTAGAAATACCTGAAAATTCAATAAAACACTTGGCATTTAATTTTTTAAGTTTTATTTTATTTATTTATTTGAGAAAGAGAGAGAGAATGGGTGCACCAAGGCCTCCAGCCACTGCAAACAAACTCCAGATGTATGTGTCTCCTTGTGTGTCTGACTTACTTGGGTCCTGGAGAATTGAACCTGTGTCCTTTGGCTTTGCAGGCAACTGCCTTAATCCATAAGCCATCTCTCTAGCCCAGGCCTTTAAAAAAAAACACTTGCTTATGTATTTTTTCATTTACATTAATATAAGGTGACAGCCAGGCATGGTGGTACACACCATCAATTCCAGCACTTGGGAGGCAGAGATAGGAGGATCACTATGAGTTCAAGGCTAGCCTAGAAATACACAGTGATTTCCAGGTCAGCCTCGGCTAGAGTGAGACCCTACCTCAAAAAACCTATATTTAGACAGCTGGGGATATATATAATATCAGATATAGGAATATGTTCTGGGTTAACTCTTAGATTAGTTGTGACTTTTTGTAAACTCACTTAGTCTATTTTTATTTATAACATGGAAATTTTTATGTCTAAATTCACACCAGGCCCCTAGCATGGTGCTAGACTGAAACAGTCTTCTGTCAATGTCAGGTATCATTACTCATTCATTCCACTCAGAGTTATTAAGACTTTACTTATTTTCTCTCTCTTTTTCCCTCTCTCTCATAAATAAGATTTTAAATTTATATGGGCTGGAGAGATGGTTTAGCAGTTGAAGCATTTTCCTGTGAAGCAAAAGGACCCAGGTTTGATCCCCCAGGACCCACATAAGCCAGACGCACAAGGTGGCACATGTCTCTGGGGTTTATTTGCAGTGGCTGAAGGCCCTGGTGCACCCATTCTCTCTTTCTCTCCCTCCCCCCATCTCTCTCATAAATAAAAAGAAGACTTTACTAAGTTCCAAGTGTGGTAGCAGGTGCCAGCGAGACAAAACTAAAGAGCACACACTTGCTTCCAGGAGTCTGGAGAAGCTATTGGGGGAGAAAGATACCCAAAAGATGATGGCAACCATTCCCTAATGCAAACAGTTTGAGTGATGTAGGCAAGAAGAGGCTAATGGGAACTGTTCATGGGAAGAGGTATTTTTTTGTCCTCATATTTTCATGCAGAATTGGGCTTTGAAACTAGGTACAAGAAATTTGAAAGCCTGTTTGACATTTTGGCCTTGACTTTTATTTTTTGCATGTGTCTGTGTGTGTGGTCAATGTGTATACATGCACGGTTATACATGTGCAGCCTGGCATGTGGAGGACACAGATTAGCACTGGATTCTGCCTCCATAGCTCTCAACCTTAGTTTTTGAGACAGAATCTCTCACTTAAGTTGGAACGTCCTATTCTGCCTAGACCAGCTAGCCAGAAAGCCCCAGGGACATCCTTGCTCCACTGAGAAGAGGAGCAGCAGATCATAATAATCGTTGCTTGTCCCTATTGTGTCCCTCCGTGTAGGTGGAGTCACATAACCATGGCACATCTTCCCTCTCTCCGAAGTCCTACTCCATTTAGAGTAGGCTGAGATCACCCAGTGGACACATGGAGAACCTTGTCTGGACATTTACTATGAGGAAATTCGCTTGTCAACAGAAATGAACCCAGCGCCCTGCTCTGTGCTCATAGCTGTATGTTGGAGTCCGTGCATGCTATCCATGTCTCTTGAATGTCAGCTGAGTTACGGTTAGGACGCGAGAAGACAGCTGTTTACTGGAGTCCATCAAAGACTCGAACACCTAGTAACAGCATAAATAAGCATATTTTTGTAAAGGACTTAGGCTAGATTGGAAAAACATATCAGAGTTATATTAGGTATAATCCAATATTGACAGTGCATTGTTTTATAGGACTATATATATGCTGGGAAAAAAATAAAACATCAACATTACATATACTTTGTAGACTCTAAGTGCTGTTCTAGAAGCTCTATTTGATGTCAATGCACTTGATTCTCACAGGGCTTGGTGACATCAGCACTCTTGGCCCAATTTTAAAGATAAGGAAGCTAAAGCAGAGAGAGGTCAAGCGAGCTGCACAAGGTCATTTAAGTGTCAGTGGAACAGCTCTCATCCCTGGAGACCATGGACATGAGCTGAGGACTACCTATTCAGACATATGAGCCTGTGTGTAGGATAGAAGCCAAGAATCTTAAAACAGGTCATGTCTAAATGGGATCTAGTGTTAACTTCCCCATGGTATTTACTGTACAGTTTTCCACAAAGATCATTCTATTCATTCCGGTTAAAAGTGACAGAGGCAGCCGGGCATGGTGCCTTTAATCCCAGCACTTGGGAGGCAGGGTAGGAGGATTGCCATGAGTTCAAGGCCACCCTGAGACTACATAGTGAATACCAGGTCAGCCTGGACTAGAGTGAAACCCTACCTCAAAAACAAACAAAAAAAAAGTGATAGGGGCAAGGAGATCACCACAAGTTCAAAGCAAGCTTAGTTTAAATAGTGATTTCTACACTAGCCAGGGAGAAACTATCTCAAAAAAAAAAAAATTAAAACAGAAAAAAAGTAAACAGGGCTGGAGAGATGGCTTAGCAGTTAAGTGCTTGCCTGTGAAGCCTAAGGACCCCGGTTCGAGGCTCGGTTCCCCAGGTCCCACGTTAGCCAGATGCACAAGGGGGCGCACGCATCTGGAGTTCGTTTGCAGAGGCTGGAAGCCCTGGTGCGCCCATTCTCTCTCTCTCTCCCTCTATCTGTCTTTCTCTGTGTGTCTGTCGCTCTCAAATAAATAAAAATTAAAAAAAAAAAAAAAGTAAACAGAGGGCTGATAGATGGCTCAGCAGTTAAAGATGCTTTCTTGCAAAGCCTGCCAGCCTGGGCTTCATTCTCCAGTACCCATATAAAGCCAGATGCACTGCGTGGCACGTGACTCTTGAGTTTGTTTGCAGCAGCGAAAGGGCCTGGTGCCCATCCTCACTCATTCTCTCTCTCTCTCTCTCTCTCTCTCTCTCTCTCTCTCTCTCTATTTCTCTCTTACACACGTAAATAAACAGATAATAACTTAAAAAAAGATATAGTGGAACAATATCATTATACATTGCCACAAACTTGACACACTTCTGAGCTGTGTAAATGCCGTATCTTAACTATATTTTCTAATTATTGTCTAATTATTTTGCTTTCGCCCACAGCCTCTTTCCCTTTCTTTGGGTGCTGTGCATTCGAGGTCACTAAGTTGACCTAAAGTCATCCTCACTTTCCAAAATGGAGCCTCCAGGTGAAAACCCTAGCTGGCCACATGTTTCGATGTCAAAATAGGATCATTCAGGTTTTGGCTTGGAGGTTGGGGAAAAAAAAAAACACGGATTTCAATTTGCAAGGGCCTGAAAAAATACCAGGTGACACTTAGGGAGGAGTGTGAATCAGGGTGCATATGCATCACTCACCTCGGTTTTTACCACTCAGGTGGACACAACTCGTTAGCACCGTGCTGTGGGTCATTAGGTAATATTGTTACTTGTGGTCCACTCGCTCTTTTGTTTGTTCTTTTTAATGAACGCTAGCTGAAGAGCAAAGTACTCGGAGCACTGACATTCATTAATGTGTAACCTCACAAGGAGCGTGAAAAGAAAATCATGAATTTCCCTGAGGTGACTTCCACGTGACCGGTATATTTCATGTTTGTATTAGAAATTTTTACTATGTGCCCCCATTATGGTCTATTATTCCAATGCCAGGGTTTTCTTTTGGAAAAATAATAATAGCGAGAAATATGGCTTGATGGACATTTCATACCAAAAGAAATCAATAGGCAAAGCGCCACTCATATTTCCTCAATTTCATAGAAAACTTAATATTATAAAAGTTTTAAAACTTTTTAAGCCAGGCGTCGGGGTGCATCAAGGGAAGTTGGAGTAGGATATCCATGAGTTCAAGGTTAGCCTGACTGCAGAGAGTTCCAGGTCAACCTGGGCTAGAGTGAGACCTGCCTTAGCCGTTAAGCGCTTGCCTGTGAAGCCTAAGGACCTGGTTCGAGGCTCGGTTCCCCAGGACCCACGTTAGCCAGATGCACAAGGGGGAGCACGCATCTAGAGTTCGTTTGCAGTGGCTGGAAGCCCCAGCACGCCCATTCTCTCTCTATCTGCCTCTTTCTCTCCCTGTCTCTCTGTCACTATCAAATAAATAAATAAATACAAATGAACAAAAAAAGAAAAATCAAAACAAAAACAGGAAAAAAAAATTATTTTAATTCTGTAAGCATAAAAATTCTATGCCCCATGGAAACAGCATTTTTAAATTTTTGTTTTTTGTTTTGTTTTGTTTTTCGAGGTAAGGTCTCACTCTAGCCCAGGCTGACCTGGAATTCACTATGGAGTCTCAGTGTGGCCTTGAACTCACAGAGATCCTCCTACCTCTGCCTCCCGAGTGCTGGGATTAAGGAGTGCACCACCACGCCTGGTAGCTTTTTAAATTTTAATAGGCTAACACACACCATAAACTCCAAGCTATCTTTCAATATAACCACATATTATAATCTCTGAATTTACTTCTTAGCAGATCATGTTTTTTTTTCCTCACAATGTTAAAAAAATGAACAGTGTATGCCACATATTAAGTGGCATTATATAAAAGAAAGAACAAATTTGCCTTTATACCTAACATCAGACATAATAAGATAAATTTCATAAAAAACTAAATGATAGCTCGCTGACAGTGCTTTTCTGGCAAACATGATTACCTGAGTTCAGTCACCAAAACCTACTAAATGCTGTAGCAGGTACCAATAATGCCAGTGCGCCTGTGACAAGAAGGGGGACAGAAGCAGATGAGTCCCCCAAATCTTTGCAGACCAGCTAGGCTGGTGAACTAGGCAAAGGGACCCTGCCTCAAATAAGGCAGAGGATGAGGACTGACACCCTAGGTTGTTTTCTGATCTCCACAGATTTGCCCTAACCTTCACACACACACACACACACACACACACACACACTCACTCACTCACACACTCACACACACGTGGAGAGACATATATGACATATATACACGTAAACAATCTTAACTTGGGCTGGAGAGATGGCTCAGCAGTTAAGGCATTTGCCAGCAAAGCCAAAGGACCCAGGTTTGATCTCCAGGACCTACATAAGCCAGATAACCAAGGGGGTACATGCATTTGGAGTTGTTTGCAATGGCTGGAGACCCTGGCATGCTCGTTTGTCTCCTCTCTCTCTCTCTCTCTCCGATTTCTCTCTCTCTCTCTAAAATAAATAAATAAAAATAAAATATTTACAAAAATCTTAACTTGTATAAAAACTTCCATTTTGTTCCTCAAGTTTATCTTACAGTTTTCACATCACTTCAGTCTGTCATTTCAGTAGAAGTGCGTGGTCCTTAGGTGGGTTGTCTCCTGTGGCACCTTCAGGCTGGATCCCTCCTTTCATTAATACCACTGATTGGAAAATGAGAAGGTCCTTGGTGTCATGTTAGAGAAGACCATGAAACCTAAGAGGATTTAATCCCATAGAGGATTAAGTTACAGGAATCTGGCGTAACTAATCCCTGATTCCACTTGGGGATGGAAGCTGAATTGCACATTTCGTCTTATTTGACAATTATTTGTAAAAGAGCCACTAAAAATAAAAGAAGGGTGGTTCTATTGCTATTCAATGGCTCTGCAGTCTTCCCATCCAGGAACAAAGGGGCACGAAGGATTTTTTCACGAAAGATTAAATCCAATTTTCTCAGAACAGAAGGTGGTTATATTCTCAAGATCATTGAAGTTCTGGTATTTCTCTGTAGTAGTCACATTTGTAAAGTGTGAGTTATGTTCAAAGACTGGCATACTAACTTACAGATCTAGGAATAAAAGGAGACAATATTCTACAAGTGTGTTGCTTCTTTAAAGATGTGCTTTCTTCCTTGGACTTACACAACTATATTGAGTAATAATAAATTTTCTTTATGATTAAAAAACCCCTGATCCTTTATAAATTTAGTGTACCATTTGATCTGTTGAGGTAATGAGACATTGTTGTCATGAAGCATAGGTACTTCTCTGGGGATTTGTTTCTTCAGCGTGGCAGCCTTGGGCATGACCGAACATCTGAACATGAGCTCGTCAGGAACACTCATTTTGCTGACATACGTTCTTCACTGAAGGTGTCTTGAAGCATAAGTAGGCATGAAATATTTGAAAAGTCATCAGAGTTAAAGAAAATAATCTCCCAGGCTGGAGAGATCACTCAGCAGTTAAGGCACTTGCCTGCAAAGCCTAAGGACCCAGTTTCAATTCCCTGGTACCTACATAAAGCCTGATGCACAATGTGACGCATGCACCTGAAGTTTGTTTGCAGTGGCTAGGGGCCCTAAGAAAAAGCCGGGCATGGTGGTGCACCCCTTTAATCTCAGCACTCAGGAGGCAGAGGTAGGAGGGCCACTGTGAGTTTGAAGCCACCCTGAGATTACATAGTGAATTCCAGGTCAGCTTGGGCTAGAGTGAGACCCTACCTTGGAAAAAAAAAAAAAAAAAAAAATATATATATATATATATATATATATATATATATATATATATATATTCAAAACAACAAAAGAATGTCCCACTTGCTAGAATACCATTACCAAATAATAAAAAGTAATGAAAACAAACTGGTTTCCCAGGTGACTCTTGTGAACTTCAGTCACATGAGGACCTTTGTGCCTCTGTCTTTACATGGGTACTAGGGACTATAGAATAATATTTAGAAACTCAGAGAGACAAATAGACAAACATGAGCATATCAGAAATGTATCTATCAACAAAAGTAGGATAGATAATATAGATGTAGGTAAATATAGCTAGCCATAATACAAATGAAGTTATTTATACTGATGCTTTCACTTCCATGCCAATACCACACAATAGATTCTAATCTCCCCTCTCTCCATGCTTATAATCCTCACCTTAATCCGTGAGAACCATTTCTCATCATCCTCCACACATCTGTTTATTCATTTGTCTACTCAAATCTAAGATATGTGGATGATAATTCTCCAAATGGTTAATACACAACATCGTGAAAAGCAAACCCACTAACAAGAATTCAATACTTATTTGTAGTTTTTCCAATAACGTTTCATATAGTGAAATAGACAGCTACAAACTGTAAGTATACAGTTCAATTGAAAATACTACTAGTGGGGTGGAGAGATGGTTTAGCGGTTAAGCACTTGCCTGTGAAACCTAAGGACCCCGGTTTGAGGCTCGATTCCCCAGGACCCACGTTAGCCAGATGCACAAGGGGGCACATGCATCTGGAGTTCATTTGCAGTGGCTGGATGCCCTTGCGCACCCATTATCTCTCTCTCTCTCTAACTGCCTCTTTCTTAACTGCCTTTTTCTCTCTCTGTCTGTCACTCTCAAATAAATAAAAATAAACAAAAAAATTAAAAAAAAAAAAAAAAGAAAGTACTACGAGGCATGGTGACACACACCTTTAATCTCAGCAACTTGGGAGGTAGAGGTAGAAATGTTAGTGTTTAAGGCCAGCATGGGACTACAGAGTGCGTTCCAAGTCAGCCTGGGCTATAGTGAGACTCTACCTTAGGAAAAAAGAAAAAAAAATGTAGTTCATAGCCATATGAAGACACAAAATATTTACATCATGACAGAAGGATTTCTCATGGACAACATGATTGTGAATGTTAAAACACTAGCCTGTGTCACTGAGAAAATGCCTTTTTTATGACCCCACATAGAGAATCTTTCTTAGTAACTGTAAACATCTCTTGTGGTACAGACCAGTCTATATGAAAATAATCTTTCTCCCTTTAAAAATGTTCTTTTAGCCGGGCGTGGTGGCACACACCTTTAATCCCAGCACTAGGGAGGAAGAGGTAGGAGGATCGCCGTGAGTTCGAGGCCACCCTGAGACTCCATAGTGAATTCCAGGTCAGCCTGGACTAGAGTGAGACCCTACCTCAAAAAACCAAAAGAACAATAAAATTTTAAAAAATAAAAATGTTCTTTCTTCTTCATTACCAAATTCAGATAATTTTGAATCCTGATTTCTCATGTCAAGGTTTGGTGTTTCCGCACACATGAGCTGTGGGGCGCTGAGAAATCAAGCTAGAGCAGAGTCTGAGAGCCTTCTTCCTGCAGACCGGCTGTCGTGGTGTAAGAGACAGCGATGCTGGCCTGCTCACAGAGGAAAGTCATCAACAGTCTTCACCCGAAGTCGACCCGGCAAGCTACAGAAGTGGTAAGACAGGAAAAGTATGCCCACCAGTGCCATAGGGGTCTGTCTGTTATGAAGGTAACCAGCTGCTCTCTGATTGAATTTGAGACCCTCTCTGGGGGAGAGAATACATGCCTGATTCTGAAAGTTGTCAAAAGCCGCTTGCTGGGAGTGGTATAAACCCTAGGGGCTTATACTATCTTACTAAATTAATATATTACACCCAACAATTGCCCTCTATATATTTATGTCTATGTTCATATACTAATATTACTCTCTTTTTTTTTTTTAGTTAGAGAAGCTTCTCTTTTTTTTTTAATGTTTTATTTATTTATTTGAGAGCGACAGACACAGAGAGAAAGACAGATAGAGGGAGAGAGAGAGAAGGGGCGCGCCAGGGCTTCCAGCCTCTGCAAACGAACTCCAGACGCGTGCGCCCCCTTGTGCATCTGGCTAACATGGGACCTGGGGAACCGAGCCTCGAACCGGGGTCCTTAGGCTTCACAGGCGAGCGCTTAACCGCTAAGCCATCTCTCCAGCCCTAGAGAAGCTTCTCTTTTCAGATGGCAGTGATGACTAGAGGAACTCAAAACTCATCAAAGTGCTTAGAAGTGACAGGGGTGTGTTCAACACTAAGTGAGACATCTCTATCACACCCTCCAAGGCTCAGGGTCCACTGTGGAAGAGATGGGGGAAACGTGAGAGCCAATGGTGAGCAGGACTCTACAGCACTGTCTTTGGAACTCACAGTGGCTGCAGCATTGATGACCTCGCAGTGGCTAATGCTACCTCCACAAGACCTGCCTCCATATGAAAAGGTCAAAGAGATCAAAATAGAAGAGATACTGGTTGGAGAGAAGCTAGGTTTCAGGAGATAAAGTATAGAAGAGGGAAAAGAAGGGTAGTGGGAGGGAATTACAATCAGAGTTTATTGTGCACAAGTGTGGAAGTTGTCAATAAAAAGAAAAAGTGGGCTGGAGAGATGGCTCAGCAGTTAAGGTACTTGTCTGCAAAGCCTAACAACCTGGGCTCTATTCCCCAGTACCCACATAGAGCTAGATGCACAAAGTGGCACGTGCATATGGAGTTCGTTTGCAGTGGCTAGAGGCCCTGGCACACCCACATTTATTCATTCATTCTCTCTCCCCTTCTCTTTCTCTCTCTCTCTCTCTCTCTCTCTCTCTCTCTCTCTCTCTCTCTCTTTCTCTTTGCAAATGAATATTTTTTTCTCCGATATAGCTGACTTTCAAACACAAGACAACACCATTGTCCTTGGCCTGTACCTATCACCAAACTCATGACCTTCATAGTTCATTCACATAAAACTGGACTTCACAAAATCCTTTGCCATATTCTTTTAATTATTAGCCAAGGATGTCCACTCTCTGTATTTGTAATTGCCTTGGGATTTGTCAGTGTGTCTTCTGAACACTTTGCCCTTGTTATGCCCACTGTTGCCTTCTCTAAGATGTAGCAATGGAAAAGTCCTTTTGTGTGTTTTACTTAATATTGTTTGATTTTTGGATGTGGTTTTCTATTTGTTTTACCAGAAAGTTAGCTTGCAGATTGGGTTCTGTGAAACAATTCCCCTGCTCTTCAGCAGAAACCATGACCGTCTTACCCCCCCCTCAAACCCAGCTGTTGAACACGCTTCCCCAGAGACATTAAGTGGAAGGTTGCATTGTGGAAGTCTTCCCCACCCTTTAGTCAAATAAGCAGCATATCATTTTGTAAATCTTTATAGGCTCCTGTGCATCATCCTAATATTAAAAGGGATATGTAAGCTATGTCAACAAGAGGAAAATGATTGAATATCTGAAGAAATTTTTTTTAATATTTGAAGAATTGGAAGTAAAGGGAAGAAAGAAACTGTGACCACCACACCCTCGCTGGAAGAAGAAAATTTACTTATGGAAATAAAAGTATTCAGGAGCAGTGTCTTGGTTACCTTTCTCAGGGCTGAGACAAAATACCTGACCTCCCCCTGCCCCCCCCCCAAAAGCAGTTTCTAGTCCTGGGTTCTAGTCCACGTCTGCAGGAGGACATGGTAACAGGTGCTGCCTCGCTCAGCCCACAGGGAGAAACCAGAGCGGAGCGGAGAATGCTGTGCCCAGCCAGTTCCCTCCCCTTCGTACAGTTCAGGGCCCCAGGCCTTTGGATAGGTGCTGCCCACAGTTAAGATGGGTTTCCCCACCTTACTTAATCTACCCAGCACACTTCTTCTCAGAGGCTATCTACAAAATCCCTCACGGGCGATTCTAGGTCAAATCGACATTCGTTCTAAACCTCCACAGGAATCATGGAAGGCCCAAGTCGAATGGGAGATATAATTAAAGATAGTGACCATGAAAGTTAAAGTCAGAAGGAAACTGGAAAAGAGAGGAGGGAATCGGCGAATGTCATAAACTGCTAGGCTGAGAACACAGGTATCAGGTATTCCTACAGAAACCCGTAAGTAACAGTAGAAGGATGAAGTATTGAATAGAGAAGGAAAGAAGGTGGGAATAAGTAGACGCCTGCCTCTGCCTAGAATTGGGAATCAGCTGTTTGGATTTAACAGCGGGGTCATGGAGCGCACGCATCAATGGGCAAGCCTGCTCAGTGCAGAGTTGAAAGATCCGGATCTTGAAGTTAACTTTGATACAAGAGGAAAGAGTTACTCTGTAATCACAGGGAAGGTGATGTCTGGAATAATATAACATAATAATAATATGTGATGACTGATTGATCAAAGAGATTAAAGAACTAGGCTGGGCGTGGTGGCGCATGCCTTTAATCCCAGCACTCAGGAGGCAGAGGTAAGAGGATCACGGTGAGTTTGACGCCACCCTGAGAGTACATAGTGAATTCTAGGTCAGCCTGGTCTACAGTGAGACCCAACCTCAAAAAAAAAAAAAAAAAGAGAGAGAGAGAGAGAGAGATTAAAGGATTAGATAGACGCAAAATTATTCTTAAAGGGAACATACTCGCAGGATTTTCCTGGTGGAAGGTATGAGGAGCAGTTTCTCAAGATGATAAGCTCAGTTAGCAGCCGAAATGTGTGGACTTTTGATGGAAAGTATCAGCAAGCATCACTGACCTGGAAAATCCCAGAGGCAGAACCCATGTTTGAACAGGGTGTAAAAATTATCCAGACTAAGCAAAACTGCTTTTCAAAATCACTGCTTTTTCAGGCGTGTTTCGTGATGCATATCAGATGTGATTACAGACATCCCTGCTGTTTAAAAAAAATTCCCAAAGCCAATGTTTTAAAACTGCCTCTGCATTTCCCGTTCCCATTCCTGATGTACTTCTTACATATAAATGGCCACCAAAGTGTAACATTTTGCAACGGTTCAGCAAACATGTTTCTGTGATGCCTTTTAGAAACTTAGGCAAGCAATAGTCCACACTAAAGGAAATGAATATTCTAGGACTTTCATGGCAGTGATGGTTAGGAAATCAAAAACTCAAAGAAGGCAGCCACTCTAGTAGAGATAGCAAACTAGGCCAGACACCACACCATGCCTTTGTACTTCCTACATAGCCCAAGGGGTAGGCCATAACTGGTAAGCAATGTTGAGATCCTCAGGTACTCCAGGCCTCCATAGGCCACAGACAACATTAAGACATGCAAGGCTTTCTATGAGCAAAGGGGGAATTTATTTTATTTATTTTATTTTTATCCATTTATTTATTTGACAGAGAAAGACGGAGAGAGAGAGAAAGAGAGAGAGAGAGAGAGAGAGAGAGAGAATGGGCACGTCAGGGCCTCCAGCCACTGCAAACGAACTCCAGACGCGTGCGCTCCCGTGCGCTCCATGACCCCGCTGTTAAATCCAAACAGCTGACTCCCAATTCTAGGCAGAGGCAGGCGAGGCTAACGTCCAAGCTGCTGTCAGGGACACAGCATTGCACATTGGGTAAGTAGTAAAGAGGCTGATTTGAGATGATAGTCTTGGTCCAAGGTTGACAGCCACTTAGTAATGGCCTTGTTGGCAGAGTGCTGACCCCACTAGACATCTCATGGCAAGAGAAAGGGTTTGCTTCAGAGACACAGCTAAAGTGGCTTTTCACAACAGAGCCAACCAAAACACGTCAGTCTATTCAGCAAGTCACGGAATTAATACGTGCAGTGAAGGCAGAAGCCTAATCATTTCTTAGGAGTCTGACCCGACCTCATCTCTTCTTCTCTCACAATGGAGATTAAGTTTCCACATAAGTTTTTGAGGAAGGCAGGCCATGCTCAAAGGATAGCAAGGAGTATGGTAACCAGCGAGATGTGAACTTCAGAAAGTATTAGAAGAATGAAATCAAACGGGAAGCCCCTGCATGCAAGGAAGATGGGTGCCAAAGTTGCTCACCTGTGTCCCCCATCAACTCAGGTGTTTTGAATGCTAGGTTCCCAGCTGATGGAGATTTGGGAATTAAAGCCTCCTGGAGGCAGTGTATTTTGGGGAGCAGGCTTATGCAGTTTTTTTTTGTTGTTGTTTTGTTTTGTTTTGTTTTTTTAATTTTGTTTATTATTTATTTATTTGAGAGTGACAGACAGAGAAAGAGGGGAAGAGAGAGAGAGAGAGAGAGAGAGAGTGGGCACGCCAGGGCCTCCAGCCACTGCAAACGAACTCCAGATGCATGTGTCCCCTTGTGCATCTGGCTAACATGGGTCCTGGGGAATCGAGTCTCGAACCGGGCTCCTCAGGCTTCACAGGCAAGTGCTTAACCACTAAGCCATTTCTCCAGCCCAGGCTTATGCGTTTTACAGCCAGTGTCCCTTGCCAGTGCTTGGCACACTCTCCTGCTACTGTTGTCCACCTGATGTTGGCCAGGAGGTGATGTCCACCCTTTGCCAATGCTGTCATTTTCCCCTGCCAGCATGGAGCTGCCCCTAGAGTTTTATAAGCCAAAATAAACCTTTTTTTTTTTTTTAATCCACAAGCTGCTCTTGATCGGGTGACTTCTACTAGCAGTGTGAACCTGAGTGCAACACTCCTCAATCTACATAATCAAAAGTAGCCAATGGAGGGTTACTGGGTGACTGAGAGCATTATTTACAGTAAAGCGTTCGCATTCCATTTCCCAATCTGAATCAGTTTGCGACTTGCAAACTACTGAGTGGAGAGGCTCTGCCCCCAAGAGACAGGGCAAATTCCACCTCTACAAGCACAAGCCCAGCAGGACGTGATATCAGCCCTCACACAACACGCGACGTGTCCTCCTACTAAGGTAATGCGCGCTGGAAAGGGAAGTACTGAAACGTGTCAAGGACTCGCACATGGGGTCTGAGTATCTAAAATCTGTAAAATTCATACTTCCTGTTGCCTAGGTGTGTATGGGCAAGTAGACAATGTCCAAGTGCAGATGTGGCTCACAGGACGTCTGCTAGATTCACAGACACACAGCACGCATGGTTAGGGTTAGGGTTTCCCTGAGTTAGAAGGACAGGCTTGGTGGATGAGAGAGCCTCCACATTACTTCAATAGCCTTGGTGGACTGGCTCAAGTCACGAAGACATGTCTAAACGCATGAAGAAGGATGGTGTTGTCACTGGTGTGGTGCCTTCCTCCCGAAAACGATGAAGAGAGTTGAAATTATCCAGCACACCAAGTACACTTGCTCCTCCTGTAGTAAAACCAAGATAAAGTGATGGGTTGTGGGGCTGGACAAATGGCTTAGCGGTTAAGGTGCTTGCCTGCAAAGCCTAAGGACCCATGTTCAACTCTTCAGATCCCAGTAAGCCGGACTCACAAAGGTGAGGCAAGTGCAAGGTTGCACATGCCCACTAGGTGGCACAAGAATCTAGAGTTCAATTGCAGTGGCTGAGGCCATGGAGTGCCAATTCTCTCTCTCTCTCTCTCTCTCTCTCTCTCTCTCTCTGTTGCTCTCTCATCCTCTCTCTAAAAGAAAAAACAAACTACAAATAAAAGAGATGGGTTGTGAACATCATGCACTGTGGTTCCTACATGAAAATAGTGGTCAGCAGGGCATAGACCTACAAAGATTTCAGCCATCACAGTTAAGTATGCCGCCAGAAGACGGAGGAGATTGAAAACCAGCAGAGGTGCCATCATTTGAGACATCTTAGCCTATAATAAACGGGTTAATTTATGTAACAAGAAAAAATTCTGTGGCAAAGCGTTTATTTCCACAGCTGGTAGAATAAGAACTGTCATAGTGATATACAGATAACATCAGTATTAGTGCCACCATAAAAGACAAAACAAAAATGCAGCATTCCTTTCCTTATTTCCTTTTAATGTGCCACTATGACCCCCTGCAATAGACAATTCCATAGACAAACCCAGAGAGATGTGATATCTTTTCTAAAGCAGATTAGCATGGCTTCAAGGTACAAGCTATACAACCTTGATATGGGTTTTCTGTTAATTTCTACCCCTACCAGAAAAAAAAAAAAAACACAAGAATTTATACATTTTTATGATGGAGGGAAAGTGGAGCACATGTACAGAGATATCCGTGGTGCAAAAAGACACATGAAAGTCATGGCAACCTCAAGTAACAGAGTCACAGCAGAGAAACCTACCATTCCCAGATACATGCTATCTGCAGATATGAGGCTGTGGATATGATGGACCAGCAGACATCAAGTGGCCATGTGGCCAGAACCGCCCATGATGTTGGCTCTGTCACATCCACTATATGGCTATTGAGGGAAGTAGGTTATGAGGTAATCAACCAAGACAGAAGTCGAGCCTTCAAGGTCAGTCACCAACAGCTTAAGAAGGCACAAGCCATTCCTGGAAGCAGTTAGTCTAGATTTTTCATGTCTCTGTAGAGTTATATCTGCATATCTATGACTTCATCAAAGCTCCTTAATATCAGCAGATCTAATATTGATTATATAATTAATATTAATTGAGCCAGAGGTGACCTGCTGGTGTTCTCCAGCTCTACCCAGTGGTAGCCTCAAAGTTAGAGATGACATGGGCTGGAGAGATGGCTTAGCGGTTAAGCACTTGCCTGTGAAGTCTAAGGACCCCGGTTTGAGGCTCGGTTCCCCAGGTCCCACGTTAGCCAGATGCACAAGGGGGCGCACGCATCTGGAGTTCGTTTGCAGAGGCTGGAGGCCCTGGCATGCCCATTCTCTCTCTCTCCCTCTGTCTTTCTCTCTGTGTCTGTCGCTCTCAAATAAATAAAATTAAATAAATAAATAAATAAAAAATAAAAAAAGTTAGAGATGACAGACATTCTTCCAGGTTAGTATGAGATGGCTCACCTGGTCATCAACCTTGTATGAAAAGAGGCTCAAATGCATGCAACTCAAAAGCCTTGGAACAATGTTTCTATGTGGAGAGTGATTGGTCCGTCACAGGACACTTAAAAATACAACTGGACTGGAGAGGCGGCTTAGTGGCTAAGGTGCTTGCCTGCAAAGCCTAAGGACCCAGGTTTGATTCTGCAGGACCCACATAAGCCAGATGCACAAGATGGTGCAAACGTCTGGAGTTCCTTCGCAGTGGCTGGAGTCCCTGGCATGCCCATTCTCTCTATCTGCCTCCCTCTCTCAAAATAAATAAATAAATAAAAGATAGAGTTGCTATATGATCCATCAGTTCTACATACCAATGAGATGGAATAACTATATAAAAAGGATAGCCAGGCATGGTGACACAGGCCTTTAATCCCAGCACTCGGGAGGCAGAGGTAGGAGGATCACGAGTTTGAAGCCACCCTGTGACTCCATAGTGAATTCCAGGTCAGCCTGGGCTAGAGTGAGACCCTACCTCACAAAACCAAAAATGGATACTTACATGCTCATGGTTATTAGAACACTATTCATAGTAGCTAAAATATGATATCAATCCAAGTGCCCTGAGGTGGATGGATACATTAAGTAATTAGTATATGCTTATCCCATTTAAACTATGCTGACTTCACTCTCCACTGGAGAATCTGTTCTGCTTTGTCAGAATTTAGCAAGGTTAACTACCTCTAAAACGTCAGCCAAGCCACAGCTGAATCCGCAGAGGAACCAGGGAGATGAGCAAGAGTGCTGCTTCCACACTGTTCCTGATAATTAGCACCAGGGTGAGGGAGACAGGCGCTGAGGACACTCAGCACCTACCAAAGCAGAGATCTAGAGGCTGCTAAGAGCTCATCTCTGGACTTAAAATTACCCACCAAGGCTCAGGGAATTTTTGTGGAAGAGGGGGCGGAAAAGTTGTAAGAGCCACAGGCTGAGACATCATGCACAGAGGCACTTCCTTCCCCCCAAATAACTGACTGCTGCTCCCACAACACATAACCCACAACCCCATGAGGAATGCCTGCAGTCCCACTGAGGCGGGTCCCCAATGGAATGGGGGCAGGGATGAGGGAAAAGGGGGTACCAGCACATGATGTATCCATAAGAAGTATGTTGTTCACAATAATAATAATAACATAATATTATGTGTATATATATACAAGCTATCTATATAATCTGGAACCTAGAAGTGGCACCTAAGTCAGGTGTTCATTTGGAGTGGCAAGAGGTCCTGCATGCCCACAAGCCACCCCTGTGCAAATGCCTAAAATTGTTCAGAAAGAAAGAGGCTCTATAGTATATGGTAACTTCCCATTAAGGGTGTTTGTTAACATAGATACAACCACAAAGAATTCATTATGCCACCTAGTTGAGGACAACACTATTGCATATGGAGGAGAAATAAGAGTTGGCAAAGGACCAGTACCTCCCCCAAAACGTAGTGAATAAGTTCAAGATAAATAACAGTGCCTGACTAAAGAGAAAGCCGAATGAAAATTCAAGTTATCAAATGGTTTGCCTTTAAAAGATTTAAGATAGATGCCTGTGCCATGAGTCAGGAGATCGTTATTATCAGTTCTCTTCACCACGAGGCTGTATGGAATCAAGTCAGTATCCCAAACATTCAAGGGTGATCTCAAGTTCACCAAGAAATGTATAAATCAGCTCCCTGAAGGTTAGTATGAACATAGGTAGACGTGTGTTTAATATGAACTGAATGCAGCTCAGCTGAGTTCCGTGCAAATCGCGTCCATTACAGGAAGAATTCTGACTAACAGGACCAAAGAAAGAAATAAGGTGCAGGTTGGCTGCAGCTCAAAGGCTTCATTTTTCTTGAGTTTCCACAAAAGGCCTTTAATTATGACTCATGAGTCACTGGTTTATATAACTAGATAACATTTAGTTTCATTACTCATCAGGTCATAATTGTGAGTTCGTGACAGTCTGTCTTCAAACTCATCACACGATGGCAAAAGAGTTCTTGGTCAGGGAAAACAAAACCAAAAACAAACAAACAAACAAAGAAAAAAGCAAATGAGTGTAATTTGCCCAGGTACCTTTCATTTGAAATATCATGGGCCGGACCAATGCAGAGAGTTAAATAGGCATTTCTTGATAGTCTGTTAACACTTTCCTCTCCATGGGCCACAGTAGTATTTGTCTAGTTAATAGATTTTTTTTTTTTAGGTGAGAGCAAAAAACAGGCCTTTTTTTAAAAAAAAAATTTTATTTTTTTATTTTTTTATTTTTTTATTTGAGAGCGGCAGACACAGAGAGAAAGACAGATAGAGGGAGAGAGAGAGAATGGGCGCGCCAGGGCTTCCAGCCTCTGCAAACGAACTCCAGATGCGTGCGCCCCCTTGTGCATCTGGCTAACGTGGGACCTGGGGAACCGAGCCTTGAACCGGGGTCCTTAGGCTTCACAGGCAAGCACTTAACCGCTAAGCCATCTCTCCAGCCCCCCCGTATTTTTTAACGAGAGAGAGAGAACTGGTGTGCCAAGGCCTCCAGCCACTGCAGTTGAACTCCAGAAGGAAAGGCCAACTTGCATGCTTGGCCAGTTTTATATGCTTGGGTCACCTTATGCTTCTTGCTTATGTGGGACCTGGAGAGTCAAATATGGGTCCTTAGGCTTCACAGGCAGGTGTCTTAGCCATTAAACCATCTCTCTAACCCTACCTAATGGAATTTTGAGTAAACTAATTCTAAAATAGCACATTCTGATGCACTTCTCTGTAATGGGGTATTGTGGGGTTTCATAAAAATGTAATTTGGGGCAGGAGAGATGGCTTAAGTGGTTAAGGTGCTTGCCTTCAAAGCCTAATAACCCCCAGGTTTGAACCCCCAGTGCCCACATAAAGCAAGGTGCACAAGGTGGTGCATGTGACTGAAGTGTGTTTGCAGTGGCTAGAAGGCCTGACACTCCCATTCTCTCTAATAAATACATAAATAACATATAAGGATGTACCTTAAATATAAAGGAGGATTGGCAAGTCTGTGTAATTTGTATAGGAGAATATTAGCACCGCATACCTCTAATCAGCTTAACACGCCTAGATGCTCTGTAAAAAACCACACATATGTTACATGTGTGTGCAAGCACAACCACATGTGCACATCTGTGACCTGAAGAGACAAGTTATTGTCATTGTCTTCATCGCCTGTGAGTAACACGGCACCCGTGAGGCAGAGATGGAGAATGTCCCGACATTTGCTCGTCCTCCACGCCTCCTCAGACTTGTACCTGTCTCATTGCTTCCTTCCAAGGTGACGCCTGCCAAGGAAGCCATCTTCTGACAAAGGGATTACTAATCTTCCTTCTTCCCAGAAAAAAAAAAAAAAAGTAAATAAAAACCACCCAATCTACATGTTTGCACAAGGGAGGAGGGAGCCTTCAATGTGGCTATCTTATGCAAGGAGAGAAAACGCTCATGGCATGTATTTGGCGGAACCTGTTTTCACCAGCTGGGACAGATAACAAAATGTCACAATACCTCTCAATAACATAACGGTAGGTGGCCACTCCCTTCCTACCTCTTATCTCCTTGTGTGTATGTATAAAACCGTAACAAACACTTTTTTAAATGTAAATGCTCAAGGGTTTAAAAATTATATGTGCTACCTTTGAGAGATTTTTATACTGACAGAACTATATATAATCTTTACTCCAATAAGAATTAAAAAAACTAATAATGCAGAGGACTTGCATCCCTTATGCACCGTCCCCGAGACCCACAGTGAATACAGTACTCGGCACAACAGAGGTTTAAGAATAGACTCCTCATGACCCACTGCCTTCCCTGAGCTCTACACCTCCCTTGGCAGAAAGATCATCGAATTAATACATTTACACTAATATATTACTGACTTTACATTTTAAATTGTGCATGCCCTTATCAAGCATATATAAGTATATATATACATATATACACATACATAATTTGTTTGTTTTTTTTTTTTTTTTGAGCTAGGGTCTCATGCTAGCCCAGGCTGACCTGGAATTCACTCTGTAGTCTCAGGCTGGCCTCAGATTCACAGCCATCCTCCTACCTCTGCCTCCTGAATGCTGGAATTAAAGGTGTGCGCCACCACACTTGACTCCAAGCAGGTAAGAGCTTTTTCATTAGTTGTGTTTTGTTTTTTGGGTTTGTTTTTTTTTTTTAATTGAAAGTACTGTGGTGTCTTCAACAAGAACTTACCATGTAGTTTGGGTGGGCAACCAAGAGAAATGGGAAAAACCCACATTATTTCAGGGGTCTGTCTAGCCTCCTTGACCATCAACGCTTGAGGAAGAATCTGATCCCTGGCACTGGGATTTTCAGTTAACAACCTGTGACTTCTGCAAGCAGCTTTATTCACCCATGTGGGAGAAGTAGGTTTCCATATGGGTTATTTACATACCATTATTTTGGTTCCTCCTCCCACACCTTATGGTTACAAGGCCTAGAAACCAAGCTGGAAGTGAGCTGGACACTTCCTCTGGGCCAGTCAGCTTTCTTCGTGCCAGAAGGGATTCGATGAGTTGCTGGGGGTGGAGATCCATGAACGCTCCTGCCAACCCTGTGTACACCGTGGTCAACTGGCTAGGCAAGATAAGCCTGCTGGTAAAATAATAGTTTGAGTGAAGTAGGAGTAACCAATGGGAACTCATGGCTGGTACTGGCCAAAAGCCTATGGCGAAAGACGCAGGCCCTGGGGGAGAACCTGTGACCTCCCAGAGTAGCTAATGGTACCGAGTGGCTCCTGGAAGACAGAGACTCAGGTTCAACAGTGGTACAGTCACTGGTAAGTAGCTTCCACCCATGCCAGCGTGATGCACTGGGTGAAAGGGAGAGGGCATGAAAGTAAGGTGTGGATTAATGGAGGGAAAAGAAAGTATTAGTGAGAAGGGGGATAGTAAAGGGTAGTTGGGGGAGAATAAGATCAAAATAGACATATGAAAAGGTGAAAAGTGAAAAATTAAATGTTAGTTTTTAAAAAGAGACTGGTTCACATATGCACAGTACAAGTCAAACGGATAAATATATTTGATCTGGAAGGTCTTTTTAGATCTTTCATAAACTACAGTACTTTCTTCCTCAAATGAATACCATGGAAAATTAAACTCATAGTGAAACAAAATGAGCAAATTAATGGCAGGTGTTCTGCAGGCAGGACTAGCTAGCGTTGACCTCAAGTCAGGGCTGAGGAAGAATAGTTGTCCCTCTTGATATTCAAATAAACCTAAATAATATTTACTCACATAAACTCCATATGAGAATACTTTTTATCATTAAAAAAAAATGAGCTGGAAGCCAGGCGTGGTGTCACATGCCTTTAATCCTAGTACTTGGGAGGCAGAGGTAGGAGGATCGCCTTGAGTTCAAGACCACCCTGAGACTACACAGTGAATTCCAGGTCAGCCTGAGTTAGAGTGAGACCCTACCTCAAAAAACTAAAAAAAAAAAAAAAAAAAAAAATTAGCTGGGCATGATGGCACACACCTTTAATCCAAGCACTCAGGAGGCAGAGGTAGGAAGATTGCCATGAGTTCGAGGCCACCCTGAGACTACAAAGTGAACTCCAGGTCAGCCTGAGCTAAAGTGACATCCTACCTCAAACCCCCCTCCGCCCCAAAAAAATGAAGGGTTATAAAAACTCAAAGATGCATTTTAGCCTCCAGGTATTTTTGGAATTTGTCTTGATTTTTATCCTTTAGGTTTTTTTGTGTTTGTTTGTTTTGTTTTGTTTTGTCTTTGGTGTTGCTAAGGACAATTGTAGGGTTTTCTATAACCAGTGATTTTTCAAGGTGCAAATCCCCTTATGAAGATGAAGATTAAGTACTCAAGAAGGTCACATATTCATACGGAACCCACTTCCTTCAGGTTTTATGAAATGGAATCATAATTCGGTAGATCGGTGTTCATGATGTGACCACAGCACTTTATAGCGCAGACTATTCCTAATGTTGGATCCAAAGCGCAGGTCTTGATCTCCAGCAGAACCTCAGTGTCGCCCTTCACTTGGGACGGCGACCATGGTAGTCACGCTGTGTTTATCTAGGTAGCCAGCCAGTCCTGAGGCATTCAGGGTCATCATTAATGTGGGGGCGTGTATTCATGGCACCATTTGGAAAATGACATTTAATTTTTAATTACCTTCTATTAGAGCAATACAGAAGCCAAGGAGGCAAAGCTAAACAAATCATGAAACTCAAATGTATTTTTCCATTCCAAGCTGTGGCAGACCACCACCTTAAGTAGATTGGTAAAAGAATAAAACCAGAGATCAGCGACATCAATATAACAAATGTCAAACCTGCTAACGTTATCAAACTTGAAAACGTACTCAAACACTTCATGTTATGTTATTATATTAATTTAAATATATATATATATGTTAAAATGTTAAAAAATATGCATTCTTATCAAATACATTTTCAACTATGTTCAGGCTTTCAAATGTGAGGTATACTAGTCTCTTATATGACTATTATCTAACACATGTATAAAATATATAAAAGTATCACCTGGTTCTACCTACACAAGACCCTCATAATAGGAGGAAAAGACAAGGACATCAAAATAAAAGAGAGGGATTGGAGAGATTGCTGAGTGGTTAAGGCTCTTTGCCTGTGAAGCCTAAGGACCCAAGTGTATTCCCCAGGTTCCACATAAGCCAGATGCACAAGGTGGCGCATGCATCTGGAGTTTGTTTGCAGTGGCTAAAGGCCCTTGTGTGCCCATTCTCTCTCTCTCTTTCCCTATCTCTCTAACTGCCTCTTTCTCTGTCTCTTCCTCTCAAATAAATAAAATATTTAAAAATAAATAAAAGGAAGACTAATTGAGAGGGGGAGGGGCTATGATGGAGCGTGGATTTGTGAAGGAGAAAGTGGGTGAGGGGAGGGGGTCATCAAGGTTTATTGTCTATAATTATGGAATTTGTCAATAAAAAAGTTAAGAAAGCTGGGCATGGTTGTGCACACCTTTAATCCCAGCACTCGGGAGGCAGAGGTAGGTGGATCACCAAGAGTTTGATGCCACCCTGAGACTCCATAGTGAATTCCAGGTCAGCCTGGGCTACAATGAGACCCTACCTTGAAAAACCAAAAAAAAAAAAAAAAATAGCTAAGAAAGTGGGGGACAGAGGGAAGGGAAATACGATGGTCTGTAAGTATAGAAGATGTCAATTAAAAATATATATGTTTATATATATATATATATTTTAAAAAACAAGAGCAGAGAATAGCTGAAGAGTATACACAACACTGACCTTTCACCTACATACATGCATGCATATGCACACACGTGCATGTTCACACACAGGGACACACATATGCATGTATACCAATACACTTAGGAACATGTATGCACACCACACACACAAAAGAACGAATTAGCCAATGATGGCAGCTATCGCCAGCTGCCCCACATTCTCCCTCCACTCTTTTCCATGGGTGTAAAGGAAAACACGTAGACGGGTTACCACTGGCTTTCCAAACTCACAGAGGAAAGAGTGAGGAAGGGCATCAGATCTGTTCTCCATGGAAAGATGGTGCCCATTGACACATGGTGGTTTGTTACAAACTGTACTGGTATTTACAGATAATAATAAAATATACAATATTTCTTTATTGCAAATTCCATAAGCTTAATTGATTCTCACATAATGCCAACACTGATTTTCCTCTCAGCTCTTGTGTTCTTAGTCAACCTATGATTATAGATGATAAATGAAAGCCATTGGGACATGATTATTGCTTAATATTTTTGTTTGTGTTCAAGGGTGAAATAAACAAAGGTGAAGATTTAAAAAAAGTTAAGAAATATATAAAAGCATGTATTTAAATGTATTTTCAAGCATAGAAAATTGTGTTATATAACATGATTTATGCAATAGTAAAGAATAATAAACTAATTAAATATCTTCCGCCTGTTAAAAATATACATGAAGATGGCAACTACAATTATCCAGAAATATATTTACTAAGAATATATTCCTAGGGAGTATGTTCCCTGATGGGTTCCTTAATATTTCAATAAATTACATATTCATATTAATTTAATATAGAAAATCACATACAGAATCATTCAATATGCTCATATAGAATAATCCCTTAAATGATATTTCTGGAGCTGGGCATAGTGGCATATGCCTTCAATACCAGTACTTGAGAGGCAGAGGTTGGAGGTTCTCTGTGAGTTCAAGGCCAACCTGACACTGCACAGTGAATTCCAGGTCAGCCTCGGCTACAGTGAGACTGACTACCTTAAAAGAAAACAACCTACTGCAAGGCCACTGAGAAATCTTGCTGGAACTGAGCTGATAACCTACTCCATGTAGACCAGCTGACAGAAAGCTGGAAGAAGCCATTCTGCATGCAGTTCAATGGGAGAAAGAGAAATCACCAGTGAAGATACTCATCAGCGGATACTGCAAGGCTTATATTTGGCCAACCAGGCCAAATGAGCCAATGGGTGCAATAGTGGCATGTCTGTTATGGGGGAAACCAACTGCCCTCTAATTGAAGTGGAGGCCCGCTCCTTGGGAAGGGAATACATCCTTGATACTGAAAACTTAAAACAGGGCTAATCACAAGCCCTAGGGGTGTAACGTCTGCTGTTGTCTGGCCAAATGTATATACTATGCTTATCAAACTGCCCAGTAAGCACTTCTCTTAATGTTCACACCCTTATACTAATGCTACTCTCACTTTTGGTTGAGAATCTTCTCTTTTCAGATGCAGTGACCTTGGGACAATCAGAAAGTATCATGGTGATGGAAAGAAATGACCACAGTGCTCAGTACTGCAATATCTCTATCACACCTTCCAAGGCTCAGGGTCTGATGCGGAAGAGGTGGCGGAAAGAATGTAAGAGCCAAAGGAAGGGCAGGACTCCATACAACATACTCTCTCCAGACACAAAATGGCCTGGATATCCATGGCCTCACAGTGCCTGATACTATCTGCATAAGACCATCATAAGAGGAGGAAAAGATCAAGACATCAAAAGTAAAAGAGAGACTGATTGAGATGGGGAGGGGGTATGATGGAGAGTGGAGTTTCAAAGGGGTAAGTGGGGTGAGGGAGGGTATCACCATGGGGTATTTTTTATAATCATGGAAGTTGTTAATAAAAAAAATTTAAAAAAAAGAAGACAACCCAAAAAATAATTCATGATATTTCTGATAGACCAACAAATTTAGCAAACAGGCTGTTCCAATGATGGCTTCCAATACTTTGATCTTTGAAGAATTCACCAGTTTACACAAAATCGTGACAAGAACGTAACATGCATCTTTGCCAAGTATTCAATACAGATAAAAGTAAAGTCGTAATTCAGAGGGATTCTTTTTGATAGTATACATGGTTCATTTAAAAAGCACAGCTTCCAGGATGGAGGGGTGGCTTCATGGTTAAGGCGCGTGGATGATGTTCAACTCTCCAGGTCCCACCTAAGCCAGACACCCAGGGATGCAAGCACACAAGGTCACTCATGCGCACAAGGGGGTGCACACATCTACAGTCAATTGCAGTGGCTGGATGCCCTGATGTGCCAATTCCCTCTCTCTCTCTCTCTCTCTGTCTCACTCTCTCTCTTTCTCATTAAAAAAAGGGAAGGGGCCTTCTGTTGGGCTTGCCTCAAGAAAAAAAAAACAAAAACACAATTTCCAATTTCCATCTCCTTTACTCTGTATTGAGAGGCTCTCAATAGGAAAACATGCGGGACAACGATTATTTACTATTGTTGCTCAAAACAAGAAGCAAGGCGGCCACACAGCCACTTCTCAGCATTAAGCACCTAGATATAGACACCAAAGCAATAACCAGACTTTGACCTGTTCTTTGAGCCCAACCCTAAAAAGTCTCAGGTAGTTTATGCAGCGTTGGCAAAGGTATCCCCAGGGCAGACTGCTGGGCACCACTGGGAAAGTCTCGTTCTCCACATGCTCTCTTTGATTGGAGATGAAGCAGTGCTTCCAAGGGCCATAATCCCGTGAATAGCAGGTCCTCTCCCAATTTGTGGTCCTTGTCAATGTGAATCCACCTGCAGGAAGGAGCAAATTCCCTCACTCCTACTGCTTCAAACACCGGTGCAAAAGCCATGATCTAGAACCTGCTAAGACCGCATTTTGGAAGAGAGATGTTTATGCTTTGCCACATATGCATGTGTGTTGTGCATATGTATGTATACATGTTTGCATGCATGTGGACTCACGTGTGTGCACACGTGTGAGCCCTGGTGTGTGCATGTGTGCAGGTTGATGTGGAAGGTCTTGCACAGTTGCTCCTTTTTCTCAGGGACGTGTTTTCTAGATGAACCTAGAGCTCACCGCTTCTTCTAGACTGCCTGGCCAGAATGACCTGTCTCTGCCTCGCCAGTGCTGTAAACACAGGGACACACCACCATGATTTACGTGGCTTCTGGGGATCTAAACTCGGGTCTTCATGCAATTGCAGCAAGCGCTTCCTCACTGAGCCATCTTCCCAGCCCCGGATGTGTGTTTAAGATACACACATGTCCTTCTTTCAATACCTTGAATGGGGGAAAAGCTGATTGCTTAAAGTGAAACAATGTCAAAGAGAACTTGCTTAAAACTTTTAATCACTCCCGCTGGGTGTGGTGGCGCACACCTTTAATCCCAGCACTCACTCAGGAGGCAGAAGTAGGAGGATCGCCATGAGTTCAAGGCCACCCTGAGACGACATAGTGAATTCCAGGCCAACCTGGGCTAAAAAAAAAAAAACTCTTAATCACTCTACCATCTGACATGCACCATCCCACTCTTTCCCTCTGTTCCTCAGGCTGATGCCAGGTGAGATTTCTTCTCTACTTTTTACACTATACTTTTTTCCCAGATTGGCTAACTTCTGGAAGGGGTAGAAGGAATGGTCTACCATGCTGGCCTAAGTTGAAACCCCTTTAAGGCAGTTAATCAACATACCTTCAATTGCTGCCTTAGACTAGTTAGGTCTGGGGCTCCATCAAAGTACCTGGCTTTATGTAGGCACTAAGGTATCAAACCCAGGCAAGGGCAATGAGGCACCACAGGGGTGACAAGTTCCTAGTGTGTCTAGGGATATAAATCAACGAGGCATCACTTACTACTGTGGTTTCCCACAACATACTACATAACCCACTGCAGACTTAGTCAAGGGAAATCTCTCCCAGCTCACCAGAGGGCACACAGTCTCCTGGAGCATACCTTTGTTTTCCTGCATTTTTTTTTTTTTTTGATGTCTTACAATTTTTTTTCATAAGTATTACCAGTAAAATGTCAAAAACTGACAAAGAAAATATTGTGGGTCCCAGGACGACCTGATCTGAAGAGGAGATGTTTGTCTTGGCTTCAAGAGTGAGCTTTCCTGTCAGTGATCTAAACAAAATTGTGGAACACACATCTTGAACAATCAGTTCCAAAGCACAAGACGCTTCTAAAATCCCATATGCTTTTGGAGAAATAACAGGCTTCCAATTACATCCACCTTTTAATTAACTACCTCTGAATGGCTGCTGTTTTATTTCATAGATTGACAGGTTAAAATTAGATCTCGCAAGTCATTTCAGTCTAGAATAGCAACCCCTAAACTGAACCATTTCTGGAAATTCAAAAGAAGGATGGATGAAAAGCCAGGCATGGTGGCGCACACCTTTAACCCCAGCACTCGGGAGGCAGAGGTAGGAGGATCACCATGAGTTTGAGGCCACCCTGAGACTACATAGTAAATTCCAGGTCAGCCTGAGCTACAGTAAAACCCTACCTCATTAAAAAAAAAAAAAAAAAAGGATGGATGGACACAGTGAAGCCAAATTCTAAGTGATCTGAGCCAATGAAAACCCAACAGGCCTTGAGTTCGGTGACTCCAGTCTTATTGTCAACTGTATGTGAATCATCCTATTAAGAGTGCTGCTGTTGCTGGCTGTGTGATCAGTGCCTGAAAAACACCAACCAACAATCAAGAATGCCTATTTTAAATTTTCATTTTCTTTTCTTTTTTCCTTTTTCTTTCAGATAGGAGCAATTAGGGTGTTGCAAGTACTGATCACAGAGAGATCTTAATAACAAATCATGCCATCTCCAATTATCATGGCCTTTCTGCTCTCCAAAAGGAAGAATGCGTACTTTTTAAAAAAATGTTCTTGTTCATTTTTATTTATTTCTTTGAGAGTAACAAAGAGAGAAAGAGGCAGATAGAGAGAAAGAGAGAGAGAGAGAGAGAGAGAGAGAATGGGCACGCCAGGGCCTCCAGCCACTGCAAATGAACTCCAGACGCATGTGCCCCTTGTGCATCTGGCTAACGTGGGTCCTGGGGAATTGAGCCTTGAACTGGGGTCCTTAGGTTTCACAGGCAAGTGCTTAACCACTAAGCCATCTCTCCAGCCCAGAATGCCTACTTTTGAACACACTGGTTTTTCGAGGTAAGGTCTCACTCTACCTCAGGCTGATCTGGAATTCATTATGTAGTCCCAAGGAAGCCTCGAACTCACAGTGATCCTCCTCCCTCTGCCTCCTGAGTGCTAGGATTAAAGGTGTGTGCCACCATGCCGGGCTTGCTTTTCCTATTTTTATAAGCAAAGCTTTTGTGAACCTCTGAAGCTAAAAATATTTGTTCAGAATGTATAGAGATGAAACCTTCTATCCACAGCCAAAAGTACAGTGTAATTAAATGCCTCTAATCCATTTATGCTGGAATGCATTAAAATAATAGTTATATTTCCTTGTTTGGTTGGTTCATGGGTTAGTTGACTTCCTGTAAATGCCGGGAGGAGAACTATGTGGGGGAGTGAATGCACGTGAGCTTGAATGTGAGAGAGCCTGGCAATTTCCTCAGCCCATCAGATTGTGCTTAGAGTCAAACCTCTAATCTTTCAAAGAATTTTTGACATACATTATTACACTTTTTAACAGTGGTTATAAAATATCTAGATTTCAGCTTTAATTATATGCTATGCCTCTGAGCTATCCTAAAACATAATCACAGAGCATTCCCCCTAAATTATTATAATGTCTATTTAAGCAATCAAATCCTAATAAGAGTTTCTTTGACTATATGCATTACCACTTTAAATCCCTTTCCATAATTAGATACAACTCAACCACAGTGGTTATAAAGAAATGTCTAGCATTGTAAAGAAATGACTGTTTGGAGTGAGTTAATTTTATCACATCTACTTAAGACAGTAGTTACTTGGCATAAAATCAAATTTCAGTGGTAGGCAATAGTATTTTAAAGTCATCCTAAAAACAGACCAAAAGAAGTGATTGATAGATAGATAGATAGATAATTGATAGATATAGATAGATGATTGATAGATATAGCTAGATGATAAATGATATAGATAGATAAATAAGAGATGATGGATGGATGGATACAAGATAGATAGATATAGTAGGTACATATATACATACATACACAGATAGATGTGTCTATGGACATAGCACCCTGAATGTGTATAATTTCATCTGATCTTGGATGTTAAGCAGGATCAGACCTGGTTAAACTTGGATGGAAGAAATAATAGTTAGATAATATATACTGGGCATGATGGCACATGCATTTAGTCCCAAAATTAGGGAGACAAAGGTTGGAGGATTACCATGAGTTCAAAGCCACCCTGAGACTACATAGATAGATGACATATAGAGACAGGTGGTGATTGGTAGGTGATGGTAGATGACAGATATTTGGAGAAAGGAAAAAGGAAGAAAGAAAAAAGAAAGGAAGGAAGGAAGGAGATGGGAAGGATTAGAAGGAAAGGGAAGGGAAAGGGAAAGGGAGGGGAGGGAAAGGAAGGAAGGAAGGGGAAGAAGAAAGAAAAATAGTTTATCATATTGCTGAGAAGAAGTGACAGAGGAGTGCACAGCCCTGAAATATCTCCATCACACCTTCCAAGGCTCAGGGTCCATCGAGGAAGAAGTTGCGTGGAGAATGTGAGAACCAAAGGAAGGGCAGGACTCCTTACAATGTACTCTTCCAGACACAAAATGGCCTGGATATCCATGAACACACAGTGCCCAACACTACCTACACAAGACCAATATAATAGGAGGAAAAGATGATGACGTCAAAATAAAAGAGAGATTGACTGAGAGGGGGAAGGGATATCATGGAGAGTGGAGTTGTGAAGGGGAAAGTGAGGGGGAGGGAATTATCATGGTTTATTGTCTATAATTATGGAAGTTGTCAATAATAAAAAATAAAAGGAAAAACTGGATCAGGGAGTGGAGAGATTGCTCAGTGGTTAAGGCACTTGCCTGCAAAGCCTAAAGACCAGGGTTTGATTCCCTGTACCTGTGTAAAGCCAGATGTACAAAGTAGCACATGGAGTTGTTTGCAGTGATTGGAGGCCCTGGCTTACCCATTCTATCTGTCTGTCTTTCTTCTCTCTATTTTTCTCTTCTGGCAAATAAATAAATAAAAATATTTTTTAAGTGGATCAAATGAGTTCACACATACAGCTGGTTCATGTGATGTCTTCTGTACCTATTTTAATCAAGTCTTCTCTACCTTTTTCTTTCCTTGCTAAAGAAACCAGATGGGGGCTGGAGAGTTAATCTGTGGTTAAAAGCACTTGCTTGCAAAGCCTGATGGCCTGGGCTTGATTCCCCAGGACCCATGCATATGGACTTTGTTTGCAGTAGCAAGAAGTGCTAGCATGCCTATTCTTTCTCTCCCCACCCAAATAAATAAATATTTAAATTGGTTATTTCTTATTTTTGTTTATTTATTTATTTTTGGTTTTTCGAGGTAGGGTCTCACTCTAGCCCAGGCCAACCTGAAATTCACCATTGGAGTCTCAGGGTGGCCTCGAACTCATGGCAATCCTCCTACCTCTGCCTCCCAAGTGCTGGGATCAAAGGTGTGCACCATCACGCCCAGCTAAATTGTTTATTGTTTATTTTTATTTGAGACAGAGAGAGAGAGAGAGAATGGGCACACCATGGCCTCTAGCCACCACAAACAAACTCCAAATGCATGAGCCACCTTGTGCATCTGGCTTACATGGGACCTGGAAAATCAAACCTGGATTCTTAGGCTTCGCAGGCAAGCACCTTAACAGCTAAGCCTTCTCTCCAGCCCATAAATAAATATTTAAAATAAACAAAAAATAATGAAAAATAACATAAAGTATCTACTCTCTAGGATGGTCATGGGCTTGCTATCAATTCAGAATCATGCTCAGGAGAAATAAAATAGAGAAAGAAATAAAAAGGAAAATTTCTTCACTATCACCTTATTACTAGACAGTGAGGAAAACCTCAGCTTTAGTCTGAGTTAGATCACTAACTAACTGTTTCACACTTTACAATAATACCTCTGGGCTGGGAGAGATGGCTCAGTGGTTAAAGGTGCTTACTTGCCAAGCCTGAAGGCTAGGGTTCAATTCCCAGGCCACCTATATAAATCTGGATTCATTTGCAGCATTCACTTGCAGCAGAAAGAGACCTTGCTGTGTTCCTATGCATGCATACACACACACACACACACACACACACACGTGCAAATAAATTTTAAACTATGAAAACTAAGATCTCTGGGTTTAGATATCATTTATAAAGTAATATCTACAACTTTTTAGATGTGGTATCTTCTTACAGGAAAGCATTTTATTTTATTTTGAAAACTTTCTCTTGGAATATGAGTAAATTTCACAGAATTATTAAAACTGTGCAATCACTGAATAATTAGAATGAGGATGAAAAACAAGTTTATTTCCTCCTGAAATCTCTAGCAAACACTCTCGAATTGTGTTACTAAGCATTAAACAAGTAAACTAGATCAATACATGCAATTATTTTACTTGGAGAGCATCTACCTTTTCAAATTGCACAAACATGCACATTTTGCTAACAGGTGGAAGTTGTGTGTGACACTATGTTATTGAAAATATCAGCAAGTATAATTCAGAGATGCAAAAAGAAAGAACAACATATAAAATAAAGTAACGAATCTGTTTATAAAACAAGTGAGATATCGCTCTGCTAAGCCAAAACATTAATCATTTTCTGTCAAAGCTAAGGGGGGAATAAACTATGTGTCTTTAAAATAATTGTGATCTTTCTACGTCATAGCTGATGGAAAAGTCACCAAAACGCTGTGTGCCTATATGCAACCCATTAGGTATCTATTGACCTACTGACATTTAAATCCTTAGATGTAAAGTTGCTGTTTTGATGACTTCAGTCTTCCTCATTTCCTTGTAAATGACTTTTTTTCCTTTGATGCCCTTCTTTAAAATAGTTCTGCCAGGTGTGGTGGTGCAGGCCTTTAATCCCAGCACTCGGGAGGCAGAGGTAGGAGGATTGCCGTGAGTTCGAGGCCACCTGAGACTCCATAGTGAATTCCAGGTCAGCCTGGGCTAGAGTGAGACCCTACCTTGAAAAGAAAAAAAAGTTCTTATCCTTACATTTCAAAACACTTCTGAAAGCCCACGAAGCTAAGTTCATGCTGTTACGAGGGTTAGTTGTACTCTCCCAGTGACTAGCTTTCCTCTTTGAGCACAACCAGATTTTTTTTGTTATTCTTAGTTCATTCATATAAGTCACTTTACATACATCACTGCATTTTACTGCAATACTTAATTTTTGAAAAAATCAATTTTATTTTGCAGAGATGGAAAATTCAAACCTGCTGCTGGACATCACAGGCCATTAACTGCAGAAAGACACTCTGTGTCTGCTACGTCAATATTGACTGATGCGTTCATGCAGTAATGAGCCCCCCTGCTTCGGCTGCCCAGGAAGCACTTTCTCTGTGTAGGGATGGAAAGTAATGGCCATTTCTCTGAGCTGCCTGATGTCAGAGCTGAGCTGGGAGGCAAAGTATATAAAAGCCGGCTTGCTGGTTAGCAAGCAGTGGATGGGTTTTTGTTCATGAAGCTTTCTTGCTGTCAAAGGTATTCCCCAGTCTTGCTGGCTCTGAAACTTGGAAAGGTAAAGAACGTGTCTAGGAAAGTATTACTGAGCAAAAGAAACATAATGTTGAGCATATTGTATATGTCCAGGAAAGGTCAGAGAAGTAATGTGCTGTAATACTAATTTTCAGATTATTTGGAGAAGGAAATTGGGAAATTGGACATTTTAAAAAACTGAAAAGCATTACAGGGGTATGTCAGCAAAACTAAGTGAGATTTTTATAAACTACATTCCTAGTTGACTGTGACTTTCCCTGAAGTTATCTTGAACAATACCCGATATTCATTTACTTCAGATAATTCAGAAAATCCTTTTACTTTTTCCAAAGTATTTGCTTTTGCTAACAATAGCTAAAATTAAATTCAATGACTATAAAATGAGTATGCAATGCAATCTATGTAATTTTTGAAGGAACCTTTTATAAAACTTGTCTGTTTATATAAACGGAAATAATTTTTGCAATAACAAATTTTGATTGAAAAACAGGTCAAGATTTCAAACTGCATCAATCAGAACTGTGAGAAGATGTCTTGGTTTCTATATTGTTATTCTTTTATTTTTTAAGATTTATTTTATTTTATTTATTTATCTGAGAATGACAAACAGAGAAAGAGGCAGAGGGACAGAGAAGAGAGAGAGAGAAGAGAGAGGGAGAGAGAGAGAGAGAGAGAATGGGTGCACCAGGGCCTCCAGCCACTGCAAACTAACTCCAGATGCATTCGCCCCCTTGTGCATCTGGCTGACGTGGGTCCTGGGGAATTGAGCCTCGAACCGAGGTCCTTAGGCTTCACAGGCAAGCGATTAGCCACTGAGCCATCTCTCCAGCCCCACATGGTTATTCTCTTCAGAAAACCCGAGCTACAATGTGCATCCCAAAGCTGCCGGCTGTGCTCCTGGTTCTCTCCGTGGCCTTCAGCTACCTCAAAGCGACACCCGTGGAAAGGTTAGTGACCCCAAGATCCTGCTTCCCTTGAAAAGTGTGGGAACATCAGAACTAAGTCCTTGTGCCACTAGACTTGTCTAGGTCATGCTTGTACGTGGTACTTTAATCTATCCAGTCCTGTGATCACAAAGGAATAAGGTCCATGGCTGACTGAGTATCTCTGACGGCTACTTGCAGTTTCATCTAGAAACATGCTGTTAGAACTTATGGGGAAAACCCACTGTATAAGGCAGGAAGAAAAAAAAAAAAAAAACCTAAAAGAGGGCAAAGAAATTGAAGACATTTCCATAAGGGATATATCAAGGGGAATTTCATTACAGATTTACATTGATGTTCCCCACCCCCCCTTAAAGAGCTCTGGATGTATGCAAACTTTTGCAACTCTTTGTGAAAATTTAAGTTATAGAAAAAAGTGGGGGAAAATTACACCACTGACTATTCTGTCAAGAAAACAGAATTATGAGGAAGTTATTCTTCATGAGATTATTTCTTCTAACTTACTAAAAATGCAAATTAATAATAGCATGGTGATCTCCAAGAAAGGTTCGTTTTGAAGCACAAAAAGGTAACCAGAGAAAATGAAATGATAGTTTAAGGAAAGTTAAGGTAGTCTTAAGGATGTCTGATAAAATACCAGCAATTACAAGTATAAAATGAAAACCACATAAAACAAATTCTCCATTTCTTTTTTTTAAGATTCTTGAGTTCAGGTCTGTGCATCTGACATCCATCATATGAGGAAGGTTAGTTTGTACCTGACTCAGTTTTGCTCCAGATATTCTTGTGAGACCAAATCTATTCACCCTAAGAACACAGAGTATTAAATTTACCTTTGGAAAGAGGGTGATTTAAGCCATAGCAGAGCTCTTCTCATTAGAATTCGTATCATTTTCTCTCTCTGTTTGCCTTGTAGTGTTTTTACTGGGCGGAGGACTGTGGAAATGTGTGAAGATTTCCACAGTCCCCGCCTACAAAGAACACCAGAGAGCGTTCCCTGAAATTTCAGTACTGATCTGCTCTTACAGGACGTTCTCAGAACTAGATGTAATTTTCACTGGCTTTTCCATGGATAAAAATAACTTTAAAATTGACATGAAGTTTCTACTAATCCAAACAATTGAAGGATAACAAGAAATTTCGCAATATTACCTAGCATGTCTGTCAGGGTCTTGGTCTTCTCTTTATTAGATGTAAAACTTTACTAAGTGACTTTACGAAATATATCTTTACGGATGTTTGCTTTTGATGAAGTGACCTCCCACCCGCCCCCCAGACACACAATAGTAGCAATACTTGTTATCAAGTTGTTTTCATGCCAGGCTCACAATCTTTTCCTTCAAGCTATTACAATATAAACTTACAAGAGAGCCTTTAAGTGACTTTTTTTTTTAATTTTTAATTTATTTATTTGAGAGCGACAGACACAGAGAGAAAGACAGATAGAGGGAGAGAGAGAGAATGGGCGCGCCAGGGCTTCCAGCCTCTGCAAACGAACTCCAGACGCGTGCGCCCCCTTGTGCATCTGGCTAACGTGGGACCTGGGGAACCGAGCCTCGAACCGGGGTCCTTAGGCTTCACAGGCAAGAGCTTAAACGCTACGCCATCTCTCCAGCCCTTTAAGTGACTTTTTAATATAGTTCCTGAATTCAGCACATTTTTCCTAAAAATGGGATTACTTATCATCCTAAACAATAGTCTGTAAACGTCAAAAAAGCTCATGAACCTGTATGGAAAACATCACAAATTGCAAACTCCTTCAAAAGAATAATAAATTAAGCTAATGTAGATTTACCATTCACTGCCATTTCGTTATGAAATTCAGTCAGCTCATTCGAGACTCTTGCAACTTGTATACATAAATCAGATGGATGCAGGGTAAACAACTAATTTTACAAACCAACCTAAGCAATAGTTTCATGACATTATACTCATGATTGAGGCAAAAGAATCACATTTTACCAATGAATTTTTACATGCTATTGCAATTATCTACCAAGCATGCAATAAAACAGAAATCAAAGATAAAGTTATGGGCTGGAGAGATGGCTTAGTGGCGAAAGTGTTTGCCAGAGAAGTCAAAGGAACCAGGTTCAATTCCCTAGGACCCATATAAGCCACATGCACAAGGTGGAGCATATGTCTGGAGTTTGTTTGCAGTGGCTAGAGGCCCTGACACGCTCTCTCTCTCTCGCTCGCTCTCTTTCTATCTCTCTCTCAAATAAATCAAATAAAAAATTTAAAAAATAAAGTTACCTAGGAGCCAAACACTGGATGCTTACTATAGGAACACAAACACCACCACATTTGAATGTTATGGGAGACAAATCAGTGTGAAGTCTTTCACTAACCACTTTGGACTTCATTTTCCACCCTAATGCTTCTTTTGGCTGGAGTCTTGAAGACACTGAACAGTATATTTACATAGAAGCCTTCAGGAAAGCAAATTTGCACTTATGAAAACATAATGTCAGGCGTGGTGACGCACACCTGTAATCCCAGTACTCAGGAGGCAGAGGCAGGAGGATTGCCAGAAGTTCAAGGGCACCCTGAGACTATAGAGTGAATTTTAGGCCGGCCTACCCTACCTAGAGTGAGACCATACCTTGAAAACCCAAATAATAACAATAATAATGTACTAACCCTTTCTTGAAAGAAAGAGGTTATTTAAAAAAAAATTTTGTTTATTTTTATTTATTTATTTGAGAGCGACAGACACAGAGAGAAAGACAGATAGAGGGAGAGAGAGAGAATGGGCGTGCCAGGGCTTCCAGCCACTGCAAACCAACTCCAGACACGTGCGCCCCCTTGTGCATCTGGCTAACGTGGGACCTGGGGAACCGAGCCTCGAACCGGGGTCCTTAGGCTTCACAGGCAAGCGCTTAACTGCTAAGCCATCTCTCCAGCCCTAAACAGGTTATTTTAAAACCAATTAGTGTAGCATTTTATTTAGAATAATTTAAAATTCTAAGATTGAACTTCTAATCAGTTCTCAAAGCCCGACAGCACGTTTCGCGAGAGGAGAGCTTTACACTGGGATCTAGTCATGTGCCAGACGCATGTATTGGAGCAGATAGGCAGCCCCAACCTGACCATTTTCTCTACTGCCTTAAGTTTATTAGCTTAAAGGTACTTGTGCCAAGTTCCTCAGGGAGGGAGACTATCAGTTAAAAACAGAATAAAGTCCAGTATTTGGAAATAGTTGGAAAAGCTCCTTGAGGCATGAAATCATTTTGTTAGTTATTTGAGAGCAAAAGGGAGAGAAAATGGGAGAATGAGTGTGCCAGGGCCTCCAGTCACTGTAAAACGAATTGCAGATGCATGCGTCACCATAAGCGTCTGGCTTATGTGGGTTCTGGGTAATCAAAGTTGGGTCCTGAGGTTTCACAGACAAGTAAGTGCTTTTGCCACTTAGCCATCTCTCCAGCCTTTATGTTTTTTTTTTTTTTTCTTTTTTTCTTTTTTTTGAAAAACACACTGGGAATGTCTATTACACTTTCAAAGAAACATTGCTGAACAGAAAGTATCAATAAGATGGACTCAACAGCCACCCCCCCCAAAAAAGTAGGTCCCAGATGGGTTGGAAGCACACATTTGTAATCCCAGAACTGGGGAGGAAAGGAGAAGATGGAAAGTTCCAGTTCAGCCTGAACTTGAGACCTTACCTCAAAAACAGCCCACCCACGCCCCAAAGTTTGACTCCTTTACCTAGTAATTTCTTAGTCACTGTGCACTTATAAATCCAGGTTCGCTGATGCTGTCAGAAGACTTTGCTGTAGTGAGGAAGAAATGTGGCACTAGGAAAATGAAAACTAAAAGTTTCATGAGAAATTTTAAAACACTCCTGCTTATTGTACCTCTGCACAAAGATACAGAGAAGCCAGGCGTGGTGGCGCACGCCTTTAATCCCAGCACTCGGGAGGCAGAGGTAGGAGGATCGCCATGAGTTCGAGGCCACCCTGAGACTGCACAGTGAATTCCAGGTCAGCCTGGGCTAGAGCAAGACCCTATCTTGAAAAACAAAAAAGAAAAAAAAAAAAAACACAAAGATACAGAGAATATAATGCTGCCTCTTAGAAAGTGTACACAGGAAGATAAACCTATCACATTTCACCCCAAATTATGTATGATCTACTTGTTTCTAGGTATTGACTTTTCAGCCCCTTATTATCTTTCACCTCATGTGTATCTAAAAAAGAAAAAAATCTCAAAAATACTTTGTTTCGGCTGAGGAAATGGCTTAGCAGCTAAGGCCTTTGCCTGCAAAGCCTAAGGATCTTGGTTCAATTCCTCAGGACCCATGTAAGTCAGATGCACAAGGGGGGACATGCATCTGGAGTTCCTTTGCAATGGCTAGAAGCCCTGGCATGCCCATTCTTTCTCTCTTTCTGCTTCTTCCTCTCTCTGTCTCTCTCTCTCAAATAAAGAAAGAAAGAAAATTTTTTTTAAATTTTTTATTTATTTATTTGAGAGCGACAGACACAGAGAGAAAGACAGATAGAGGGAGAGAGAGAGAATGGGTGCACCAGGGCTTCCAGCCTCTGCAAACGAACTCCAGACGCGTGCGCCCCCTTGTGCATCTGGCTAACGTGGGACCTGGGGAACCGAGCCTCGAACCGGGGTCCTTAGGCTTCACAGGCAAGCGCTTAACCGCTAAGCCATCTCTCCAGCCCAGAAAGAAAATTTTTAAAAAATACTTTGTTTCTTATGGAGTTGAAAACTAAAACATGTCTGTAGCTTTTCTAAAAATCAAATAAGCAGTGTCACTGTTCTATATCCATTTAGAACACCATTTTGAAAGCACTTGGCTGGAGTTTGTGCAAGAGATGTCTTTCAAAGACCTGTGTTCTAAAGGCTTGATCCCCAGCCTGCAGTGCTATTAGGTGGTGGTGTAAACTGAGTGCGGAGGCCAAGAGAAACGCTTTAGATCGCAAGAGCTGTCCCTTCAAAGATATTTGGGGAGCCCAGCTTCTTCCTCTTCCTGTTTCTCTTTGCTTCTTGGCTTACCATAAAGCAGGCAGCTTGCTTCATCACAGGGCTACCCACTGGGAGACATTTCCTCACCGCAGGATCAAAAGCAACAGCACCCAGTGACCTTGGACTCCAAAGCTAAAAGCCAAGATAAGCTTTTCCCATGCTGTTTATTTGCTTAGCAGCAGAGAGCTGATGACCCACAGAAACAAAAGACTGCACAAAGAAAGGTATGCACTTGACATAAACAGACTTTCCAAACATTCGCACAAAGCACACCAGCTGTGATGGGTCACACCTAGAACCCCAGCATTTGGAGGACCTGGGAGAATCACAAGTTCCAAGCCACAGAGTGTTCAAGGTGAGCCCTGGCTACACAGCAAGGTTGCCTTAAAACTAAGTAAGTTGAGATTAAATGGTCAAAATTTAAATAAAATTTTAAAAATCATAAGAAATGGGGCTGGAGAGATGGCTTAGTGGTTAAGCGCTTGCCTTTGAAGCTAAGGACCCCGGTTCGAGGGTCGATTCCCTAGAACCCACGTTAGCCAGATGCACAAGAGTGTGCACACGACTGGAGTTTGTTTGCAGTGGCTGGAGGCCCTGGTGCACCCTTCTCTCCTCCGTGTGTGTGTGTGTGTGTGTGTGTGTGTGTGTGTGTGTGTGCCTCTTTCTCTCTCTGTCTATTGCTCTCAAATAAATAATTTAAAAAATCATAGAAAATGATTTCTGAATTATCACTAATATTATTATTCACTTGTTTCTGATGGCTAAAAAAAACATGTGCTGACCATTAATACCACTCACACAAAAAGCCTCTGGGGTTTAGTTCTAAAGGTTCTTTGGGGCAGTGCTAGGGATTGAACCCAGGCCTTCAACATGCTCTCTCCCACTGAGCTTCATCCCCAACGTTTACTTTTGGTTTTATCATTTGGCCTTAACATTGAAATTGTTGAAAAGTCTAGGACCCAAATAGATGGAATTCATATGGGTGAGAGAACTCCTGTGGGGGCCTCAGCGAGCCTGAAGAGGCGATCAATTCATTCCTCTTGAGACTCCATGGCAACCATGACTGGTCCTTGATACCTGACATTCTCTTTCCTTATCCTGCTGCACTTTGTTTTGCTGTGTCAGGCGCATGCAACATGAGATCTACACTCATGACAAGTTCTTTGGCATGTGGTGTATTGCCTGGTCTGCTGCACACACCAGAACCGGCAGCTCTCCACACCACGTGCACCTTGCTTGACTAAAACTTTGCCCATTGCTTAGCAACTCAGCAAGGTCCCTTTCGCCATCCCTGGAAAACACCATTGCATTACCTGATTCATGAATTTTGGCGACATTTTTGATGATGTCACGCAGTGTTTGCCTTGCTGTGATGAACCCATCTCACTCAGGACCATGTCCTCAAGTCACCTGTTGCAGAATTGCCTTCTGACCCCACGTTTCTCTTCATATTCCAAAGCCAATAATTGCAAGGAACTTAACAAAAAATATTTCTTGCATTGTGTCCAGAAAGATATGGGGAATTAAGTTATTTTATATTTTAAATTTCTTATTTATTTGAAAGAGAGAGAGAGGGAGCCTCTTGCTGCTCTAAGTGAACTCTAGACTCATGTGCTACTTAGGCCAGAGGCATGTCCATAACTTCTGTTTCGAAGGCTAACCAGGTTCAGATAGTGGAGGGATATCAAGTGCATATTTGCTAAGTAAAATAGGAATTTGAATGATGTGCTCACAGTGCAATAGCTCAGCAGTCATTTGAAAAAATGTGTGAAATAAATAAGAGAGCAGTGTCCCATAGATTGTCATGACCCAATCCCTAAAACCTGCCAGTGTTCATTTACATGAGGAGGGACAGGGCAAATTATGATGGAGAATCCTAACATGCAGGCTAGAGAGATGGCTCAGCAGTTAAGGTGCTTGCTGCAAAGCCTAATGACCATGGGTTTGATTCCCAGTACCCATGTAAAACCAGATGCCCAAAGTGGTGCATCCATCTGGAATCCATTTGCAGTGGCTGGAGGCCCTGGTGCATCTCTCTTCTCTCTAGCTCTCTCTGCTTACAGATAAATAAATAAAATATTTTTTAAAAAAAGAATCTTAAAACTGGACATGGTAGTACATGCCTTTAATCCTAGTGCTTGAGAGGCAGATGTAGGAGGATCTCTGTGGGTTCAAGGCTACCCTGAGATTACATAGTGAATTCCAGGTCTGCCTGGGTTAGAGTGAGACCTTAACCTCAAAAAAAAAAAAAAAAAAAAAAACTTAACATGGAACATGGGATATTTTTCAATTTCCACATATTCTAAGGTGAATATAAGTATAAATTATATATTCTAAATCCTTTTTATATGTCAGAAAATAAACCTGGCAATATAATTTAGAAGCATATTATTCAAAGACAATTAATAAGTTTTAGAATGTGTGTGAATTTCCAAGGAAAGGTTATACTCTGATATGTTCCATTGGCTGTGAAAGTTGCCACTCAACAGCTGATCCTTATCATGTCTAAAGTGTAAAAAACGTCTGTCCGCCGCACAGAGATTTGCAACCAAAACACAGAGTTGCTTCTGTAAAAATTATTTCTCTTAGCCTTCCTCCGAATGAGATTTTTTTAAATATTATTTATTATTTATTTGCAAGCACAGAGAAATAGAGAAGAAACAGAGAGAATGGGTGTGCCAGGGCCTCCAGGCACTGCAAATGAACTCCAGATGCGTGCACCATTTTGTGATCTGGGTTTACACGGGTACCGGGGAATTGAACCAATGTCGTTAGACTTTGCAAGCAAATGCCTTAACCGCTGAGCCATCTCTCCAGCCCCTTGGTATGGGATTTTTGGGGTGAAGTGGCTGTGTCTAAGCCTGGCTCTAAGTCTCTGACCTTTCTCGTTTGTTCAGTGGAACCAGTCATCACATGGACAAACGTAAGTGCAACACAGCCACCTGTGCAACGCAACGCCTGGCAAACTTTCTGGTTCGTTCCAGCAGCAGCCTTGGAGTGATTCTCCCAGCTACCAACGTGGGATCCAACACCTACGGCAAGAGGACTGCAGTGGAGGGTTTAACCAGGGAACCGCTCAATTACTTCCCCCTTTAGAGGCCCATACACTGCCACAGATCTCATTGTCTGACATATAACACGAGTGATCTCCCGAATAGTGTAACCACGCCTTGTTCATATGCAGCGTGAAAGAGCCACTGCGTGGCCTATGGTTGTTAGTGGCATGCGTAAGTTGTCAAGTTAATTGTTTTAAAGTTAGTACTAAGTTCATGGGATAAAAGAATGTCTCTAAAAATTAAACGTGCTTAGTACACATGCATATGTTACAAACACTTTTAGAAGTCGTGTTTGCCCTGTATCTTTATGACCTGAGTTTAAAAATAAAGGAGACATGGGCTGGAGAGATGGCTTAGCGGTTAAGCACTTGCCTGTGAAGCCTAAGGACCCCGGTTCGAGGCTCGGTTCCCCAGGTCCCACGTTAGCCAGATGCACAAGGGGGCGCACGCGTCTGGAGTTCGTTTGCAGAGGCTGGAAGCCCTGGCGCGCCCATTCTCTCTCTCTCCCTTTATCTTTCTTTCTCTCTGTGTCTGTTGCTCTCAAATAAATAAATAAAAATTTTTTTTAAATAAATAAATAAATAATAAAGGAGACAAGGGTAGTTTAAAATTGGCAGATCATAATCATAGTAAAGTTTTGATTCTGGGTATTACGAAAGCAGACATTATAAGTACACATTTAGGTAATTTTTTTTTTTGCACTAGACCTCTGAAATTTTAAGATAAAATGCCGTTTCACTTCAGAATAAATTATTTAAAACATTTAAATAACAGTTGATTATAATAATTAATTAATATTTCTAATTAATAATAAAAACAATATTAAAATCCGACCCAATCAAAATATTTTTAGAAATCTGTTCTTTGTTGTATCTGCTGGTACTGAGAGGCTAATTTAAAATACACAAGCGATTTGTGTCCCTGGTGGTTGCATTGTGTATTATCTTTAGTGAGATTTCATTTCAGTGTATGTGCCCTTTATTCTGTGTGTCGGTAATATGTTTGTTTATGCAGGGAATTTCAAAAGGAATATGTGTTCTCTCAATCATGTTAAAAACAGACTCCTGGGAACTAGGCTACACGTGGCAACATGTCTTCTTGGCTAGGTTAACTGGATATTTCTGTTAGAAGGTCCGTGTGTGATGCTTGAAGTAAATCAGTTTCCTGGTCTGTCTGCTTCCCCTGGATTGTAAAATGGAAACCACTGGAGGTAGCATTAATTCATAAACTGCTATGATACTAGATTATATAATTTCTAAAGGTGTTCAGTTTGTATTAAAAATAGGGAAGAACAGGTGTGGTAGTACACACATTTAATCCCAGCACTAGGGAGGCAAAGGTAGGATTGCCATAAGTTCAAGGCCACCCTGAGACGACATAGTGAATTCCAGGTCAGCCTGAGCTAGAGCGGAACCCTACTTTGAACCATCCCCCCCAAAAAAAAAATGGAAGAGAAAAGCCTCTCATTCTTCATGAGAATCGGACTTCATGGCAGGATTTTACTTTTAGAGGTGAGGGAGAGGACGCCATGTGTGTGGCAGATGCTGCAGACAGACCTGCGTTTAGACCCTCTGTTCCCCATGTGAACACGCGGTGTGGGGTGCATACCTGTCACCCCAACACATGGGAAGCAGAGGCTGAGGGTCCCCAAGGCAAGACTGGCCCCACTAGTCAAATCAACAAGCTTTGGGTTCAAGTGAGCAATCCTGTTCAATAAATATGATGGAAAGCAACAGAGGGAGAAGCTTGATATTAACCACTGGCTTCTACACACACACACACACACACAGCACGCGCACACACACGCGCACACACACATACATACACACATACACATATACATGCATACACACACACACACACAATCATTAAAATATTCCCACAGAAAGTATGCCTTGAATCACCAAACTATAGGAGTTTTGGTTGTTGTTGTTAATGGGTATGGAGGGTTAGAAAAAAGATGATGAATCTATAAGTGCATATCCAAATAAATAAATATGTGAAGTTCTCTGATGTTCCTCTCTTGATCTTTCTTGTGAAGTACTTACACCAGCATTGCAAATTGTGTAAGTATAACTAAACTACAAACTCTTGAGCTTAATGGTTTAAAACCGTGTCCTAGTATTTTAAATAAAGCTTTGTTGCATGTCACATCTCTCTATATCTTTTATTTATAACATAATAAATATGTAATTGACATATATTACAAGAGTTATGTTTGGGCTTATAAGTTTTAGATATATATTTGTATTAAGCCTGGTAATTTTCCAGTTGTGGTGGCACACGCCTTTAATCACAGTACTTGGGAGGCAGAGGTAGGAGAATCTCCGTGAGTTCAAAGCCACCCTGAGACTACATGGTGAATTCCAGGTCAGACATTGATTAAAGCATGACTCTACCTTGAAAAAAAAAACAGAAATAAATAAATAAAATTTAAAAACCTGATAATTTGCTTCAACTTCCCAATCTGTCTTATTTTTAATTTTTCATTTTAGAGAGACAGGGAGAGGGAGAGAATTGGCACGCCAGATCCAGAGCCACTGCACTCAAACTCCAGATGCCTGTGCCACCTGGTGGGCATGTGCGACCTTGTGCTTGCCTCACCTTTGTGCATCTGGCTTATGTGGGCTCTGGAGAGTTGAGCATGGGTCCTTAGGCTTCACAGGGAAACAACTTAACTGCTAAGCCATCTCTCCATCCTCCAATCTGTCTTTTGTGTGAAGAAAATTTTAATGAGCACATGACTTTAAGGACATTACATTTGGTAGTATATAACTGGCAGAACTAAAATCAGGAGAATTTTGTATTATAATGTGGCACTATCCCATTCCATATTATGAGCGTGTAATGGTAATATAGAATTTATCATTCTGATGGGGAGATTCATCAAGGACAGAGTATTAAAGTGATCAGCAGATATCAATGGCAGATTAATTTACCATTATTTCCCTAGATTGGTATTTGTAGCTCAGTAAGGCATTTAAGAATATGAGGGCTGGAGAGATGGCTTAGGGGTTAAGCGCTTGCCTGTGAAGCCTAAGGACCCCGGTTCGAGGCTCGGTTCCCCGGGTCCCACGTTAGCCAGATGCACAAGGGGGCGCACACGTCTGGAGTTCGTTTGCAGAGGCTGGAAGCCCTGGCGCGCCCATTCTCTCTCTCTCCCTCTATCTGTCTTTCTCCCTGTGTCTGTTGCTCTCAAATAAATAAAAAATGAGCAAAAAATATTTAAAAAAAAAAGAATATGAAGTGAAGAATGACTAGCTGCCATGAATAATTCCTCCGGCTTCTCACGATTTCTTGGTGAAAATGATTACAAAGTGTACGTTGATTAATGTAGCTAAAGATGCCAGCAGTGAAATGTAAGTAATTAGATTGATCCCAACCGTGCTCATGACGTCTATGGTACATAAAGCCACAGGTAGATGCGGGTTCACTAAGAGTAAGTTAAATATTCAAGCACTTACATACACACTACAAATTGTATTTGTTCAACACTTAGAAACACGAACAATCTATGTACGAACGTGTTAAGAACCATCCTATGTAAACCTTGTAACGTCTCCTAAGTGCAAGAGACATTATGCAATGAGCCTCCTGCTTCTCCATTTCCTGAAGATCATTAGCAAGCAATATTATACTTAGATTAAAAAAAATAAATACCTTTGCTTAAGAAAAGTCTTATGAAGTTGGGCGTGGTGGCGCACTCGGGAGGCAGAGGTAGGAGGATCGCCGAGAGTTTGAGGCCACCCTGAGACTACAGAGTGATTTCCAGGTCAGCCTGAGCTAGAGTGAGACCCTACCTCAAAATAGCAAAAAAAAAAAAGAAAAGCGTTATGAGTCCACACTTCTTTTGCCAAATGTACTTCCTAAATACAGAGTGGGACTTTTCACATAAAAGAGGACAAAGTAGTCTTTTCCTGCCTATGATGACTCCTTTTCAGAGACACAGAGCCCAGTGCTATGGATAGATTAATCTTATAGTCACTGTATCCACCTTAGGCACTCTCTGCACTCACGGGGTGCTGTGGGCCAGTGAGATACTAGCGAGAGTAACACAGATCATTTCTAGCCTGTCCTGTGGGTTAAAAAGCCTATGGGAGGGCCAGGCGTGGTGGCGCACACTCTTAATCCCAGCACTCAGGAGGCAGAGGTAGGAGGATCATCATGAGTTCAAGGCCAACCTAAGACTACATAGTGAATTCCAAGTTGGCCTGGGCTAGAGTGAAACCCTACCTCAAAAAACAAAAAAACAAAAACAAACAAACAAAAAAGCCTATGGGAGGGAATGGAGAGATTGCTAAGTAGTTAGGCCTTTGCTTACAGCACCTAAAGGCCCAGGTTCAATCCCCCAATACCCATGTAAAGCCAGATGCACAAAGTGGCCCATGTTACTGGACTTTGTTTACAGCAGTAGGAAGTCTTGGTCTCTCTCTATATATATATAGATAGATAGATAAATAGATAGATAGATAGATAGATAGATAGATAGATAGATAGATAGATAGAGATATATCTATATATATGACTATCCCTCTCTCTCTCTCTCTCCATATATATATATATATATATATATATATATATATATATTTATATATATATAAAATAAATATATATAATAAAATTAAATTAAATTAAAATTATATATATGTATATATATGTATATATATATATATATATATATATATATATATATATATATAAAATAAAATTTCCAAGTGCACATTCCTTACTACATGAGATCTTTTCTTGAAATTCTTATGTATTTATCTGAGAGGGAGAGAAAGAGGCAGAGGGAGAGAGAGAGAGTGGGTGCACCAGGGCCTCCAGCCGCTGCAAACAAACTCCAGACACATGCACTACCTTGTGCATCTGGCTTATGTGGGTCCTTGGGAATCGAACCTGGGTCCTTTGGCTTTGCAGGCAAATGCCTTAACCACTAATCCATCTCTCCAGCCCACTACATGAGTTTTCAACGTAGGTGTTTTTAAATGCATGCTATTACCTCCTTCCGTACAGCAAATACATCATCATTCTAGTTTCTCCATAAACTAGAACAGGCCTCATTTCCGGCATTGCCTGGCAGTGTTTCACTTCATAGCCTTAACTTTTGTCAAAAAATCACCAGCTGTTCTACTCATTCTTGTTAAACTAACAGCATCACCTTTCCTCTTATTTCCCAGTTTCTCCCTCCGCTTGAACAACAACCCCTTGCATCGCTTTTGAAAATGTTTGATGACGTACTCATCGTTATGATTGAGATCAACCTGTGCTGGTTTGATTGCAAACCCTCCTCATTGCCTCACATGTCTGTGATGAAGCCTTGTACAGAGTCTCCAGCTGGTGGCACCTTTGGTTAATGGAGTCTTGCCTTGAGGACGTGTGTTACTGGGGACTGGACTGGCCTTGAGATTTTATAATCCAGTGCCCCTTGCTGGTGCTAGATAGTTCACTCTCTCCTTCTTGTCTGCTGCTATGTGATGGTATGAGCGGGCTTCCTGCTCCTGTGATGGTTTCCCTGCCATAATAAAACCTCCTCTCAAAACTGGAAGCTGACATAAACCATTTCCTTTCATAAGATGTTTCTGGCTGGGCATATTATACAGCAATAAGAAAATAACTGGCACTCCCATCCCGAAGGCTCATGCTTGAAGTCTTGATCCCTAGTTGGTAGATTATTAAGAGATGGTTGGACTCTGAGATTCCTGACCTAATGGATGGATTCATCCACTGATGGATGCATAATTGTATGCCACTGGGCTGGAGGGATGGTTTGGCAGTCAAGGTGTTTGCCTGCAAAGCCAAAGGACCCAGGTTCGGTTCCCCAGGACCCATGTTAGCCACAAGGGGGTGCACGCATCTTGAGTTCATTTGCAATGGCTGAAGGCCCTGGTGCACCCGTTTTTTTTCTCTCTCTCTCCCTCCCTCTTTCTCTGTCAAATAAATATTTTAAAAAATAATTGGGCGGCATTGTTTGGAGACGATAGAAACTTTCGGAAGTGGGGCACAGGTAGAGGAAGTAGTGGGTGGCAGGGTGTCCTTGGGAACAACATCTCTTCACTGGACTCTGGCCCCTCTCTGCTTCATAGTTGACATGAAGGGGAGCAGCTCTGCACCTCCATATCTTCCACCATGACACTCCAGCTCACCGTAGGCCCACAAACAACAGAGCCAGCAAACCCCAGATTGCAACCTCTGAAACTGGGAGCCAAAGTGTCTCTCCTTTAAGATATTTTTCTCTGACTTTTTTTTTTTGCAGTGATGCCAAACTGACAAACCCAATAAAGAGAGGTAGAGTCACAGCTGTGATAGTGATGCCAAGAAGTCTTTGGAACTGGTTTGGGGGGAGGGGAATATTTGGAGAAACCACAGGACAAAATTTAGAAGGCAGAGCTTAATGGGTGACTGTGAAAGAAGATTAAAAGACCAGGACAGGGCTGGAGAGATGGCTTAGCAGTTACGGTGCTTGCCTGCAAAACATAAGAACTCATGTTCCAATCTCCAGGTCCCATGTAGCTACACACACAGTGATGCAAGCATGCCAGGTCACATGTGCATAGGGGACCCTCGTGCCTACAGTTCATCCACAGCAACTGAAAAGCCCTGGGGTGCCCATTCTCCTCTCTCTCAAAAATAAAAATAATTTTGAGAGCCAGACGTGGTGGCGCACGCCTTTAATCACAGCACTCGGGAGGTCGAGGCAGGAGGATTGCCATGAGTTCAAGGCCACCCTGAAACTACATAGTGAATTCCAGGTCAGCATGGACCAGAGTGAGACCCTACCTCAAAAAAACAAAAAATAAAAATAATTTTAAAAAAGTCCAGGACACTAGAGATACAGAGTAGATCCTAGGACCCTGGGGATGCAGTGCAGACCCCAGGACACTGGAGATGCAGTGCAGACCCCACAACACTGGGGAGGCCCTGACTGTTAACCATCTGCTGAGAAATACTTCAGGCAGTGAACAGAAGAGCTAGCCTAGAAGAAAGGCTACATGGGTAGCATCCCACAAGACCCTAGAAATGTGGCTGCCCAAGAGCTTGCACCTCACTTCATGCCAACAGGTGACCTAGATTCCAGCCAGGATTTGATGTTCATCCTATATGATTGGGTCTTGCTTTGGTCTCGGCCCTTCTTTCTGTGCCCCTATTCCTCAATTTTGGAATGGAACTATTTACTCTAAACCATTATATCTCAGAAGTGTTTTTCTTTTCTCTCTCTCTCTCTCTCTCTTTTTTTTTTTAACAGGGCTACGACATAAATACTGGTTGACATTTAGCACCACCATGTTTTGGGGGGGGGCAGGTTTCGAGGTAGGGTTTCACTCTAGCCCAGGCTGACCTGGAATTCACTATGGAGTCTCAGGGTGGACTCAAACTCATGGCAATCCTCCTACCTCTGCCTCCCGACTCCAGCATCTTTTTGATTGACAGTGTTGCAACTGTTCAATCTAAGCACATCATAAAAGAAAACAAGGAAGAAGAAATAACTTGGCATTGTATTCTGGGTAAGTTTGGCCATGTAACTAAAAATAGTAGGTAAATTATTATGGGTTGTATGTTCATTATATCAGAGCATATTAATTATGAGTTTTTGTTTGTTTTTATGTATTTGAGAGCAACAGACAGAAAGAGAAAGAGGCAGAGAGAGAGAGAGAATGGGCGTACCAGATCCTCCAGTCACTGCAAATGAACTCAAGATGCATGTGCCCCTTTGTGCTTCTGGCTAACGTGGATCCTAGGGAATCAAGCCTCGAACTGGAGTCCTTAGGCTTCACAGGCAAGCGCTTAACTGCTAAGCCATCTCTCCAGCCCTGATTATGAATTTTTTGCTTGAATTTTAATTACTAAAACTAGAAAATGAATCTCCCAATAAAATAAATTAGCATTACATAATTAAACATTTTAAATTCCATAAATTCTGAGATAAAAATTCTAGATTTACCACTGCTTTGTGGTGGGTGGGTCTAGGTGTCATCATTGTGTTGAGTGACAGAAGTCTAGAAAAACCACTGGCTGTTTTTAGACATCTGACAAATGTCACTGCCTACTGTTAATTATTTAATAAGGCCCTCCCTTCATACCTGGGGAGGAAACCTCTGTAATAGAGCAACATTTCTCTTGCTGCTAACGAAATTACTGATTAACAAAGTCAGAGGAAAACTTCACGGGGTTTCCATGGCCACCTTGGTGTGTACTAGTGGCGTGAAATACGCCTGTGCTGGGTAGAGGTTAGTAACAGCAGCTCATTCAAGAACGGCAGCCAGGGCTGGAGAGATGGCTTAGTGGTTAAGTGCTTGCCTATGAAGCCTAAGGACCCCGGTTCGAGGCTCGATTCCCCAGGACCCAAGTTAGCAAGATGCACAAGGGGGCGCACGCGTCTGGAGTTCGTTTGCAGAGGCTGGAAGCCCTGGCGCGCCCATTCTCTCTCTCTCCCTCTATCTGTCTTTCTCTCTGTGTCTGTCGCTCTCAAATAAATAAATAAATAATTTTAAAAAAAAGAAAGAACGGCAGCCAAACTCTTCACTGCTTCATCGTGTAGGAAGCTGGGCTCGCGTATATACGTGTGTGGCTATGTGCTGTGCAAAGGTGACATCAGGTATCTTCCTCCATCACTCTTCACTTTATTTTTTTAAAGCTTTAATTTTTTTAATTTTTTATTTATTTATTTGAGAGAGACAGACACAGAGAGAAAGACAGATAGAGGGAGAGAGAGAGAATGGGCGCGCCAAGGCTTCCCACCTCTGCGAACGAACTCCAGATGCGTGCGCCCCCTTGTGCATCTGGCTAACATGGGACCTGGGGAACTGAGCCTCGAACCGGGGTCCTTAGGCTTCACAGGCAAGTGCTTAACCGCTAAGCCATCTCTCCAGCCCCTTCACTTTATTTTTTGAGAAAGGATCTCTCAGTGAACCAAGAGGTCACCAATTTGGCTAGACTAGCTAAGCCAGCAAGTCCCAGGCATTCTCCTGCCTCCACCTCCCCAACACTGAGATTACAGGTGCAATTTAGCCATCTACCTTCCCAGAATAAACATGTTCTGCTAATAATGAATAAATAAATGAATATTGGGCTTCAGTATAACAACTTGGCACGCTGCCATGAGGCTGAAGACTGTATCTGCTCACACTCCTTTGTGAAACAAAAATAGCAATGCCCACCTGACTGAGTTTTACCGAAGAGTAGAAGGAAAGTTTGCCAAGTAGCTGGCATGTCTCTGATGTTCATCCATGATGGCTATTTTACCTGTGGAAACTATGCCCAATCAAATAGGATGGTGTGGCCATTCCATGGGCACTTTTGTTAGTGACTAAGAGGATTTAAACTTGAGTGAGGGACACAAGATAAAGGTAGTAACATAAGTAGGTACAAACAAGGTGGAGAAATACCCAAAGACAAACAAGAGGAGAAACAGACTGGCAAAAACTTCCCCACACCCTAAGTAGGATTTGCTTCTCTAGATAACTTCCCTGCTCCAACGACTGAAAGACGCAAAGATGTTTGTGCTACACAAGTGCATCTAAAATTATGTGTCTTTGACAGAACTCCATAAGATGCAGGTTCTGAAAGTCTACCACTTCCCCGTGGGAACTTTCTCTTCGTTCTCAGGAACAAAGGATATGATTCCTAAGAAGGGCTGAACAGATCCTGAGCAGGAAGTAGCAGACAATAAAAAACTGAGCACATGTGGTAGAATTTACCTGGGTGGCAGGTCGATCAGAGAAGGAGGAGGAAATCCTAAAATCCTTAAAGGACAGGATTCAAGGAGTAAGAAATTTTATCACCCATATAAAAAAAAAAAACACTATTGAAAAATTAAGGACTCTTAAATTTAACACCACGAATAGACATTATAAAGGTGAAAATGAAATCTATCAAACACTTATAGAATTAAATTCATAACCACTATCCATCTTCAGGGTCACAAAGCCCTAATTAGTCTGTAAACATGTGACTATGATGCCTCTAAATTCAACAATCATAATAATTGGCGTGATATCGCATGAGAGCTAAGAGACCGTGGTCCCCCATGCACTCACATGGACATGACAAAATTGGATTCAGTTTTGTTATAATTCATTTCCTTTTAATGACGCTGTGCCTACACTAATTGGCAAGGATGGACACTCTGAGTAAACAGTTGTCAGCTGAAACCATGTCCAGGCTTTACTTGCAAAGCCTGGAAGCCCAGGTTTGATTTCCCAATACTCACATAAAGCCAGATGCACAAAGTGGTACATAAATCTGGGGTTCATTTGTGGTAGCAAGAGGCCCTGCCACACCTATTCAGTCATTTTCTCTCTCTCTCTCTCTCTCTCTCTCCCCCTCCCTCCCTCCCTCCCTCCCTGTCTCCCTCCCTCTCAACCTCCTCCTCTCTCTCTCTCCTTTCAAATAAATAAATATATGAAAAAGTAAATATGAAAATTAAATAAATAAAAATATATATCCCTTTAATCATGAGCCAAAGTAAACCTTCCCTCAGTTTGCTTCTGTTAGGAATTTAATGAGGTATGTCTTATATATGAAGAAATGTGAGGAGCAGATAGTAACTGGGAGAAGCATTTGGTATGTAAGGCTGCTGCTGTCCGGTTCACATTGCTGGTAGAAATCACCCAACCAAGAGCAGCTTCTGGGGAAAAAAAGAGATTTATTTTGGCTTACAGGCTCGAGGGGAAGCTCCACGATGGCAGGGGAAAACGATGGCATGAGCAGAGGGTGGACATCACCCCCTGGCCCACATAAGGTGGACCACAGCAACAGGAGGGTGTGCCAAACACTGGCATGGGGAAACTGGCTATAAAGCCCCATTAGCCTGCCCCCAACAATACACTCCTTCCAGGAGGCATTAATTCCCAAATATCCATCAGCTGGGGAGCTAGCATTCACAACACCTAAGTTTATGGGGAACACCTGAATCAAACCACCACAGCAGCCAAACAAGATAATATATAGCATCTATTTGTGACTATGATTAATTAAAATTCTAGGTTCATATGATATTGACCAAAGCATGAAATACTGAAAAAACTATGTCAATCAACCACTTTCATGTTTAATCCCAACTTGATTTATGAGGAAAAAAAGAAAGACAAAATGTTAGCCCCTTAGACAAGATGTTTGGGACAGTCTTGAATGTATTTGAATGTAGAAAAGACCACTGGGGGCTGGAGAGATGGCTCAGCAGTTAAGGCGCTGGCCTGCAAAGCCTGGGGGCCCATGTTTGACTCTCCAGATCCCACGTAAGCCCGACGCACAAAGGTGAGGCAACTGCAAGGTCCCACGTGCCCACTAGGTGGCGTAGGTGTCTGGAATTCGATTGTAGTGGCTGACGCCCTGGCTCCAATTCTCTACCTCTCTCTATATATTGCTCTCGTTCTCTCTAAGAGATAAAATAAAAAGTTAAAATTGAAAAAAGAAAAGACCATTGGTACTACACCAGCACAAGCATCATAAACCAATGAATGCCCAAATATGGCTATTAGAAACATAACGAGCTAAGGCTCTTTGGTGCCATTTCAATCCCACGTATCTCCAGCACAAGTCACCCTGTGGGTGTATTTGACTTCAAGAGCTGAGTCACTGGAAATGGATAATGCAAGTGTTTTACCACCCCAAATGACTTTGCTCACTGTGACCAGTATATGAGGCACACTTCTTTTCTCATACAAAATGAAGGGATTAGGATGTAATTTTTGCTTACCTAAGCCATAGTTGCCATCACTATGGTAACACCTTACTAAATGATTTTGCCTCAGAGAGGCTTCAGGTATTATTGCCACCTACCTGTTATTTTTTTTTCCCCTAGGCTTTTCTAGGAATATATTTTAAAAGTTAGGCTCACCCACCAAAACTAAAAATATCCACAAAAGTCACCACAATTTTGCATACATAGAACTTCTTAAGGCCCAACATTAGTTTGAAGATTAGCAAGTGGTCAGTGTTCTGACTGGAAAATGGAATATGGTTTGATTCCTGGCCTCTTCCTTACGTAGACAAGTAATTTATTTTCTTGTGTAAATATAGCGAAAGACACTGTAGCAAAATCAAAGTCATATGCATGAAGGTATCTATTCCTGACATCTGTGTTCCTGCGGGGTTTATTAGAGAGCCACACCGGCCACCCCATCCAGCATGCATCTTACCACTGTTACGGGCAGATCAAAGAGTAGGAGCGCACGAAGCCAGCAGTGACATTAGTGACAGCAGGGAATAAAGAAGAAACATTTGCAAGGAAATGAGAACTCCTGTGGGCTTTTCACAGCAGTACTTCATATGTGGTTTCTCCATGTTAAAATGCAAATAGCATATATCCAGCCATACTTGATCACCATGCTATAGTCTCATTAAGTAGGTGCAATCAGATTGTGCCTACCAAAAACTTAGCCAGGCCAAATGAGCCAGCGGGTACAATAGTGGCACATCTATCATGGTGGAGATCAGCTGCCCTCTAATTGGACTGGAGGCCTGCTCCATGGGAGGGAATACATCCCTGATACTGAAAACCTAAAACAGCGGTAGTCATGAGCCCTAGGGGTGTAACGTCTGCTGCTGTCTGGCTAAATGTATATACAATGCTCATCAAACTTCCCAGGAAGCACTTCTCTTAATGTTCATACCCATATATTAATGCTACTCTCACTTTTGGTACAGAGCCTTCTCTTTGCAGATGGCAGTGACCTTGGGATGACTCAAAAGGCGTCACGGTGCTGGGAAGAAGTGACAGGAGTGCTCAGCACTGAAATATCTCTATCACACCTTCCAAGGCTCAGGGTCTATTGTGGAAAAGCTGGCAGAAAGAATGTAAGAGCCAAAGGAAGGGTAGGACTCCTTACAACGTACACAAACATACACAAAATGGCCTGGATATCCATGACCTCACAGTGCCTGACACTACCTACACAAGACCATCATAACAGGAGGAAAAGATGATGGCATCAAAATAAAAGAGAGACTGATTGAAAGGGGGAGGGGATATGATGGAGAGTAGAATTTCGAAGGGGAAAGTGGGGGGAGGGAGGGCATTACCATGGAATATTGTTTACAATCATGGAAGTTGTTAATAAAAAAATTTGAAAAAATAAATTAAATAAATAAATTTATAACATAGAAAATAAAATATACTTGTGCAGAACATGGCACTTCCAAACTATGTGTTACTACAGTTGTATAGAAAGATTTAGTAACATAAAGAAGCCTTCCAGATCAGGGGCATCCCATGATCACAGTTAAAAACAAATGTAGGGGACTGGAGAGTTGGCTTAGCAGTTAAGGTGTTACCTGTAAAGCCTAAGAGGACCCAGGTTCAATTCCCCAGTACCCACATAAGCCAGATACACAAGATGGCACATGTGTGTGGAGTTAGTTTGCAGGGGCTGAAGGCCCTGGGGTGCCCATTCTGTCTCTCTTTCTCCCCCTTTATCTCTAAAATAAATAAAACATATTTTTTTAATGTAGGGCTGGAGATATGGCTCAGCTGTTAAGGCACTTGCCTGCAAAACCTAATGACCTGGGTTTGATTCCCCAGTACCATGTAAAGCCATATGCCCAACATGGCACAGGCATCTGGAGTTTGTTTTTAGCAGTTGGAAGCCTTGGTGAGCCCATTCTCTCTGTCTCTCTTCTATCTATTTCCCTCTACTTGCAAATAAGTCAAAATATTTAAAACAACAAATGTAAATTGCCATGGTGTCACACACTTTTAATCCCAGCACTCGGGAGGCTAAGATAGGAGGATCACCATGAGTTCAAGGCCAACCTAGGGTTGCAGGGTGAGTCCCAAATGAGCCTGGTCTAGAGGGAAGCCCAACCTTGGAGAAAAAAAAAAAAAGCAAGAAAAAATAACGTATGCACTGAGGGGCTGGGAAGATGACTCAGCAATTAAGAGATCTGCCACGTAAGCATGGAGTTTGACTCCTCAGAGCCTATGTAACAAGTTGGGCATGGCAAAGAGAATTGCTGGGTCTCACACACATGCATACACCAAACATGATATAGCGGACCACACATATGCAACAAGCATGTACGGCACTGAAATCCTGAACTGCCGCCAGTTATTTATAATGACTTATTTCATTCAACATACGGGGAGGTACAAACCTTCAACTCACTTTAATCCCAGCACTCGGGAGGCAGAGGTAGGAGGATCGCCGAGAGTTCGAGGCCACCCTGAGACTACAGAGTTAATTCCAGGTCAGCCTGAGCCAGAGTGAGACCCTACCTCAAAAAAAACAAAACAACAACAACAAAAAAAAACCTTCAACTCAGTCTATGCCATAAACAGAAAAGAAAAATAGGATGGGGCTGGAGAGACGGCTCAGCTGTTAAAGGCTCTTGGTATGAAGCCTGACAGACTGGGGTTCAATTCCCCAGCACCCACATAAGACCAGATGCACGAAGTGGCACATGCATCTGGAGTTTGTTTGCATTGGCAAAAAGATCTGGCAACCCAAGCTCACTATATCTATCTGCTCCTTCTCTTTCTCAAAAAAGTATGTGTGTGTGTGTGTGTGTGTGTGTGTATGTGTGTGTGTGTATTTATATGAGGTATGTGTGTATTATAGGCCCAGGCATGCCACAACACACTTGTGGAGGTCAGAGGACAACCTTGGGGTGTCAGTTCTCAACTTTTGCCATTTTAAAAATTTATTTATTTATTATGAGAGAGAGAAAGAAAGAGTTAGATAGAAAGGATGGGTACACCAGGGTTTCTTGCCTCTGCAAGTGAACTCCAGACATATGCATCATTTTGTTCATCTGGCTTTACATGAGTACAGGGCAATTTAATTCAGGCCACCAGAGTTTGCAAGCAAATGCCTAACTTCTGAGCCATCGCTCCAGCCCAGCTTCCACTTTTTTGAAGGCAGGGTGCCTCTTGTTTTTCCGCTGTAAATTTTATACCAGCTGGTCCAAAAGCCGCTTCCTGCTGTGAAATAAGCACTTCTAATCTCTGAACCATGTCCGCTGGAATTCACTGGCGAGCCCCGCCTGGATTTGAACTCATGCCAATCCTCCTGCCTCCCAAGTGCTTAGATAACAGGGTGGTGGGAAGGGATTCTGATCAGGGAATGTTGTGTGGATGTATGGAAGTTGTCAATAAGAGTTAAAAGTTTGAAATGTGCTGGGCGTGGTGGCGCACGCCTTTAATCCCAGCACTCGGGAGGCAGAGGTAAGAGGATCACTGTGAGTTCAAGGCCACCCTGAGACTACATTGTGAATTCCAGGTCAGCCTGGACTAGAGTGAGACACTACCTCGAAAAACCAAAAAAAAAAAAAAAAAAAAGTTTGAAATGTATTCCTAGTTGAAATAATAATAACTCTTGCAAAATGGGTATGACACAGAAATTTGCAGGAAAATGAAGATAATCTTATCCCTAAGTTTCTGAGTCCCCAGCAACTTCCCCAGTCTACATTCGCAATTCTTTTCCTGCCCAACCAACATTTCTAACACACACTCAGGTAGCATGTGGGCTCACCACACTGCTGAATCTACCAGGACTCGCTTAATTCTAACTTTTCAACCTAAGAAAAACTAAATATTCCCAATGCTGTAAGGACAGCAAAGAATCCACACCTGGGAGGCAGAGGTAGGAGGATTGCCATGAGTTCAAGGCCACCCTGAGACTCCATAGTGAAGTCCAGGTCAGCCTGGGCTACAGTGAGACCCTACCTCGAAAAACCAAAAAAAAAAAAAAAAAAGGAATCCATACACATTGGCCATAGGCTTCCAAAACTTGACTCCAATAGAAAGTATCCAATTCCTCACCCCCATGTCTACATGGCCTTTAGTTTTAAAATGAGATAAATGGGTCAAATGCTTTCAGAGAACATGGTAGTTATGTTTTTAAATTTTTTTGTTTATTTTTTATTTATTTATTTGAGATCAACAGACAGAGAAAGAGGCAGATAGAGAGAGAGAGAGAATGGGCACGCCAGGGCCTCCAGCCACACTACAAACGAACTCCAGACACGTGAGCCCCTTGTGCATTTGGCTAACGTGGGTCCTGGGGAATTGAGCCTCAAACTGGGGTCCTTAGGCTTCACAGACAAGTGCTTAACCGCTAAGCCATCTCTCCAGCCCAGTGGTTATGTTTTGAATGTGAAATGACACCACCGCCCTCCTCCAGCCTCATATGATTGAACCACTGGTCTCCAGCTAATGGCACTATTTGGGGAATCTGTGGAGCCTCACTGGTCCTGCTTCCTGTCACTATGATGTGACCCACTGCAAGATCCCACCAAGCTCTGCTTCAACCACCATGCCTTCAATGTCATGAACGACTGTGTCCCCAGAAGCATGAGCCAAAGTCAACCTTTCTTCCCTTAAGATGCCTCTAGGTTAGATAGAAATATCATGTATAAACTGAAACTATCAACAGAAGGTTTGCAGAGAAGAGAAAACTGCAGGAAGAAAAACTGTTCTCTTTGGAAGACGTGTTGTTTTAAGACTTCAAAATTGATCTAATCGAGCCAGGATTGTGGCGCACACCTTTAATCCCAGCACTCAGGAGGCAGAAGTAGGAGGATCGCTGTGAATTTGAGGCCACCCTGAGACTCCATAGTGAATTCCGGGTCAGCCTGGGCTAGAGGCGAGACCCCCACCTCAGAAAAATGAATAAAAAGAAAAAAAGGAAATTGACCTAATCCACACTTATGCTGTAAGCTATGCTTACAAAAGAAATAGATTGCAAGTGTGGCCCCCATGGAGAAATGATATTTATGTGGTGACCTAAAAAAATACATGCTTAACCTTCTCCGCCACTGCCTATACAATTCATTTATAAGGCAGGTCTCATTCTGACACTAAAGAAAATCTCACACAGGCCACACACACTGCTCTGGAGATGGCTCAGCTGTTAAAGGCACTTGCTTGCAAGGTCTGATGACCCTGCTGACCCAAGCTGGACTCACCAGTGTCCACATAACGCTGAGTGCACAAAGTGGCTTGTGCATCCTGGGTTCGTTTGTACTTGCAGGAGGCTCTAAGGGTCCCATGGTCACTCTGTTTTACTCTCTCCCTCTCTCTCTCGAATAAAAAAAAATACCTTTAATTTTCCTTAATCTTTTATTTTTACTTATTTATTTATTTGAGAGAGAGAGAGAGAGAATGGGCGTGCCAGAGCCTCTAGCTGCTGCAAACGAACTCCAGACATTTGGGCCACTTTGTGCATCTGGCTTCCTTGGGTCCTGGGGAATCCAACATGGATCCTTTGGCTTTGCAGGCAAGTGCCTTTAACCACTAAGCCGGCCCTCCCCACCTTTTTTTTTTTTTTTTTTTTCTAAAAAAAGAAACAAACCTGTGGCCATTGTTCAGTTCCTACAAAAGGCTCAGGCCTGGATTGATGTCTCTAGCTTTCTTTGTTTCTCTCTTCCTGCAGCAAGCCCAAAGTTCACACGTGGGAAAGAAACTCCAGGGTGTTTCTGCCTTCTCCATCCCAGTTCCTCTCCACATCACCCTCATTTCCTCCTTTGCGGTTAAACAAGGCAGCCCTACCTGCCTCCGAACGCCGCAACAGGCAGGGGAGGATTTCACGGAGCAAGACATGCCAGCCCTGCCCGCTGGGCCGGAGCCAGTCTTCCAGTCTGGCTCTCTCTCTTGGCAGCCAGTCCTCAGGGCAATCATATCTCCTGCTGCTCACCTAACCCCAGTCTAGAACGGAGAACCATATACTTTATAACCTCTTTCTGTTGACATCTCATCCCCACACCACATGACTCAGTGAAAACCTAAGATAGCTCCAAGCCCCATCAACTAGTACCTTGATCCCTTCTAAACAGAGTTTTCTTTTCATTTCACCAGGGGGTTGGATCCAGCCATGGCCTTTTTGGATTTTTGTTTTGTTTTTAAAGTACAAGTTTCCTGTAGCCCAGGCTGGTTGCAAACTGGCCATGAGAAGATTACATTAAACTCCTGCCTCCCACTTTTTATTTAACTTATTTAATTATTTGTGAGGGGAGAGAAAGAGAGAGATTGAGAATATGGGGGCACCAGAGCCTCTTGCCACTGCAAAAGAACTACAGACATATGCGCCGCTTTATGCATCTGGCTTCAGGTGGGCACTGGAGAACCGAACCCAGGTAGTCAGGCTTTACAAGCAAGTGCCTTGACCATTCCTCTAGCCTTCCACCTGGCTTTATGCTTCCTTCTATGCAGTGTTGGGGAGGGAACCCAGGGCTTCATACAAGATAGGCAAGCACTCAGTCAACTGAGCTACCTCCCATGCCCCAGACATAACCTTTGCCTGTAAATTTCTTAAGCATGAGTCAGTCTCTTAAGCTGCAGGGAATACATATAACAATGTAGCAAACTTCTTTTTAATTATTATTACTTTTTATGAACATACTTAGTATGGATACATCATGTGTTGGTACCAACTTATCTCTCTTCCCTGTCCCCATGCTTATTGGACTTGAGTTGGGAGTAGACATAAAAATTTTTTTTTCTTTTAAAGAGAGAGAGACCAAGAGAGAGAATGGGCACACCAGGGCCTCCAGCCACTGCAAATGAACTCCAGATGCATGTGCCCCCTTGTGCATCAGGCTTATGTGGGTCCTGGGGAATGGAGCCTCGAACCAGGGTCCTTAGGTTTCACAGGCAAGTGCTTACCGTTAAGCCACCTCTCCAGCCCAAAACTTTTGTTCTGAGGTAAGCCTAACAGACTGGCCTTTGTGTGTATGTGTGTGTGTGTGTGTGTGTGTGTGTGTGTGTGTGTGTGTATGAGAAAGAGGCAGAGAAAGAGAGACAATGGGCACACCAGGGCCTCCAGCCCTGCAAACAAATTCCAGATGAATGTGCCCCCTTATGCATCTAGCTTATGTGGGTCCTGGAGAATCAAACTGGGGTACCTGGGCTTTGCAGGCAAATGTCTTAACCGCTAAGCCATCTCTCCAGCCCCCAGACTGCCTTTTATTATGAGAGAGAGCAAGAGCAGGAGCAACAGAGAGAGGGAGGGAGGGAGGGAGAGAACAGGTGCACCAGAGCCTCCAGCCACCGCAAGCATACTCCAGATGCATGAACCGCCTTGTGCGCCTGTTCAACCTTGAACATGCATGATCATCTGTGTCTGGCCTACATGGCATCTGGGGAGTCAAACGTGTATTCTTAAGCTTCTCAGGCAAGCGCCTTAATCACTAAGTCATCTCTCCAGCCCCAAACTCATTCTTGCTCATCCATTTTGCAAGTTCACTAACTGTCTACAGCAGTGTTCCCCAGACCAAGACGTGTGAGTGTTTAGAATGCTCAGAATTTGCCAAGGGGTACATAGGTATGAACAAGCTTAAGGTAATCAATTTTCAATTTCAAACATTAAAATTTTTATAAAGCCACAACGAAATGCACCCAAAGTTCAGACATCTCCCATATTGCAGAGGGCTTACCTCTCACCTCCCTAAGTGTTTCAGAGGTGCAGTCCTCCTTCTCCCGTTGTCAGAGGATTCATTTCTTCACCTCCCAGGGAAAGTCCCATGAAGCCAGGCTTCCTGCAGGCTCACCTATACACTGGTGGCCAAATACCTTACGCTTTTCCAGTAACTTTCCTACAAGGGACTTCTTCGCACATTAAAAATCATAATATCTGGTCACTTATAGGAAAAAAGATTTCACTTTCAGGAATCTAAGTTTACAGAAGTTTTCAGAAATCTAAGTTTACAGAAACAGGCATTGCCACCTAAGGACCAGGTACGAGGCAGAAGTAGATATGCTGATACAGAAAGACTCCTGGATGCTTCAGTGAGTATAGCATTATGTCACATGCATAATAATGACCTGTGCTTATGAATAGAAGAAAGGAACCTATGTTTATAATTACTGGTGACTGCATGTGTTTATACAGGTCCCGTGTGTGAAGAAAGATCTGTAATGAATTGATTCCATGCTTTTGTGTTTTCTTGCTTGTTCTTTAAAGAGGCAATGTCGCCAGGTGTGGTGACACACGCCTTTAGTCCCAGCATTCAGGAGACTGAGGTAGGAGGATCTCTGTGAGTTCAAGGCCAGTCTGAGAGTACAGAGTGAATTCCAGGACAGCCTGGGATAGTGCAAGACCCTGCCTTGAAAAAACAACAAAAAAGCTGGTCATGTCTCCATTTTGAATTTTGAGTGGAAGCCCCCCCCCCCATAGCAAGTAAGTGTCCGTTCCATGTATCCCATATAACGAATCCTCTAGAATTTCAACAGGAGGGGAAAGGGATATGTGGAGAAACAAAGGCTTGATAAAAATTTGAAAGACACGTAGAAGAAGCAGATTGAAAAGGAAAACCCTTTCAGGCCGTTGACATCACTGAGAGTCAGCTAGGAGCCCAGACCACGTGTAACTGCATAACTAGACCCCCAGATTTGCACCTCAGCACGTGTTTGAACAAGCAGCAGTAATTCCAAACAAACTCTGCACTAAATAGACCTGTTGTGGGTGTCAGCAAAGGACAGGCCAGATGATGAAAGAACAAATCCAAAAGACCCTGAGTTCACAACTAAGTATCCGATATACTTTACATTTCCCCAAGCAAAAGTGATTACATCGAGACCCACTGTGACCCAAATAGATGAAGGACTTTACCTTAGCATTCTCCACCCTCTGTACTGACTGTGGTTTCTATTCCAGAAGGCTATGGAAGTTTCTAAGAATCACATATCAAGTCATCAGGAGGAGAAGCAGGAGTCTCTTGGTCCTCAAGGCAACAAGAGATGTAAATAAAGGGGTCTTTGTTTATATAAGTCCTAATCCTTTGGTTAAGTTTCCTTGGCTCTTCAGAGCTGCACAAAGCAGGTTATAATCTCGGAAACTGGTTCCAGGACTGGCCAGTTGGAGTCCAGGCTCCCCTTACTGCTTTGTTTTGTTTTGTTTAGAAAAGTTAACTCCTAAGTGGCCTTGGCTGCAATGGCACCATCTTATCAAAGACCACAGAACATTCTGTCACTGTCGTACAACTGCTGGTTCTCAGGGTTTTGTGATTTTTTGTTGTTGTTGTTGCTGTTGTTCTTTTCTTTTGTGATTAAGAAGGCTCTTAGAGTACCTCCAAAAGTGTGTCCACTTCAAAAATTCAGATGTGTATACATTGGACAAGGTCATACTTCAGTATAGCAAGAGAATGTAAGATAAGCTAATATTGACAAAAATATGCATGAAATTGAGTGGATGTAGATGCAGATTTCCTAGGATGCTACTAGTGAATGGATTTGAATAGCAGACTGATATGAGAAAACCAAATTGAAGGGCTGAGGAGATGGTTCAGTGGGAAAAGTGCCCACGCTGCAAGGATGACAACCCGATATCTATCCCCAGTACCCACTCAAAAATCCTAGGCGTGGTTCCCACACAATCACATGAGCAAGGGTATAATCTCAGCACTGAGGAAGCAGAGACCTGTGGATGCCTGGAGCTCTCTGGTCAACCAATCTAGACTCTTGGTGAGTTCCAGGTCAGTGAGAGGTGGAGGACATTTCGGGGAATAGCATTCAAGGTTGTTCTCTGGCATACAAACACATGCACACAAGTACACACACACATATGCACACACACACACACAGAAAAAAAATAAAACCAAATTGTACAGGTTATCCATTCAACAATTTTCTCACTGGAATACTGAAAGGTTTGTGTCAGGCAGTGAGGCAGGCATGCCCAGGAGAAGTTAAGGATGGAATGAAAATGGCAGATGAATGGACACCTTAAAGGAGGAAATGTGGTGATGTTACATAAAAGCATTTTCTCATCCCAATTCTAGCCACAAATACTTGTAGTTTTGGGCAAGATAACTAGTCTCTGTTTTTTTTTTTAAGAGGGAGACAAAGAAAGAGAGACAGAGAAAGAGGGAGAGAATTGGCACACCAGGGCCTCAGCCACTGAAATAGAACTCCAGACATTTGTGCCACACCTAGCAGGCACAGCTCTTAGAACCTTCAGAACCTTGGAGGGCCATACTCCAGAAAATAAATAAATAAATAAAGGATGGCAGCTCTCATATAAACCATTCTTTCTCAAAAGAAGCTGTGAGGCTGGAGAAATGGCCCAGCAGTCAAGGGCACTTGCAGGCAAGGCCTGCGGACCCACATTCGGTTCCCCAGTACACATACAAAGCCAGAAGCACAGAATGGGGTGCACGTGTCTGGAATTTGATTGCTAGGACAGGAGGTCCTAGCATCTCGCTATCTCCCATCTCTCTCTCCTCTCGCAAATAAATAATGAGCAAAAGTATTTAAAAAAAAAAAAAGATGGGCTGGAGAGATGGCTTAGTGGTTAAGCGCTTGCCTGTGAAGCCTAAGGACCCCGGTTCGAGGCTCGGTTCCCCAGGTCCCACGTTAGCCAGATGCACAAGGGGGCGCATGCGTCTGGAGTTCGTTTGCAGAGGCTGGAGGTCCTGGCGCGCCCATTCTCTCTCTCTCTCTCCCTCTATCTGTCTTTCTCTGTCTGTCGCTCTCAAATAAATTAAAAAAAGAAAGAAAGAAAGAAAGAAAGAAAGAAAGAAAGAAAGAAAGAAAGAAAGAAAGAAAGAGCTGGGCGTGGTGGTGCACGCCTTTAACCCCAGCCCTAGGGAGGCAGAGGTAGGAGGAGTGCTGTGAGTTCAAGGCCACCCAGAGACTACAGAGTGAATTCCAGGTCAGCCTGGGCTAGAGTGAGACCCTACCTCAAAAAACAAACAAGAAAAAAAAAAAAAAAAAAGACCTCACAGTACTGTGGCCAATAAGAACTCTGGTTTGTATTACTTTGAAAATGAGAAGTCCCCAGAGGGTGCACAGCAGAAAAATGATGTGATTGAGTGTATGTTTTTTCTGGGAATTGCTAGCACTATGGAGAAAGGGCCATTTGGGAAAGAAGTGTGGCATGAAGGGCCAGGGGCACCTGCATGGGTCCTGGCAAGAGATCGCCTGTGACCTGGGTAAGCATGGTGGTCCTGCTAGAGAGAGATCTGTGTGGAATTAGGCTGTATTTGGGAGATATCTAAAGGATTTACTGCTAGCTGTTTTCCAGGGAACTTTCTACAGAGAAAGTGCTAGAAAATGCTGTGACAACTCCTTGGAATGGAATTTCAGCAGTTAGGATGCCAGATCTTTATTTTTAATACCGTCATTATTCTCCTAAGCTTTTTTATAAAATTATACTCCTTACATGGAGACTAGTTTGTCCCCAAAAACACACAAAAAAATAATTTGAATGGCTAACAAATGGATTGAGTAAGCATTGAGACAGTAGCTTTAAAACACCGACAATCGCCACTCAGCCATACACAATATGTTCTTCTGTTTTGTTATTTTTGGTCTGCTTCTATCAGCTAACCTCATTTAAAAAAAAAACAGAACAATGCCTCCTCTTTGAATAAACATACATCCACAGTTACCATCCCTCCTGCAACCACAGTAAAACAAAGAGGGCTTTATGATATCACTGTTGAGTCTTGTTTTGAACCAATATTCAGTACTATAGTGGTTTGACTCAGGTGCCCCCATAATCTTGTGAGTTCTGAATGCTAGGTGCCCAGATAGTGGAAATTGGAGCCTCCTAGAGGAGGCATGCAGTTCACAGTGGTTTTATGGATGTGATAGCTGGCTTCCCCTTGCCAGTGTTTAGCATGCTCTCCTGTTGCTGTTGTCCACCTGAAATTAGCCAGGAGGTGATGTCCAGCCTCTGCCCATTCCATGGTTTTTCCTCCTACCACCATGGAGTTTCCCCTTGAGCCTATAAGCCAAAATAAATCTTTTTGATTTTCCCACAAGCTGCTTTTAGTTAGGTGCTTTTGGCCAGTAATAGAAGGTATTTGCAGCTAGGGTGGTTTCTGAATTCTCAGCACCATCTTAGCACATACACCACTGTCCTCAGACACTCTCACGTGCACACACCTGCAATTTGCTAGTTGCCAGGCTCCCCTGGCAGGTAGTGCTGAGGAAGGACCAGGCCCGCTGGTTCCTCCCAAGGGACTGAGGAGGAGTGTGAGTGTCGATGGCCAGGAACTCACCACCGAGCCGGGAGTCTCATCAAAGCAGGAACTCACTTAATTGTTACAGGCAGTTGCCTATATAGCATTGAGAACAGGGTGGGGATTCTAGGATGGGGGAGAGGTATGGGCCAATAGTGTTCTGCAACCTTTAAAATCATTGGTTATAAGCACGCGCGGGAATTCCAACTCCTATGCGGAAGTAACAGGCCAGAGGCCATTAGGCATCCTGCTGAGTCATAGCTGGCCAGAGGCAGATGGCCAAACTTTAGCTAGGCTCAGGAAGTTCCACTAGGCCTCACATCCAGGCCTTTCAAAGCCCAACATCTCCCCTTTTTGTTTTTGTAAGAGCATTAGTCACCATGGCCCCTGTCTTAGGTTGTCCCCCTCTGAGGATCTTACCCGGCACTGGGTACCAGGTGTTTAGCTCGCTGAGAACCCACTCCATGGCCTGTCTTAGGTTGTCTCAGTTAGTCTGAGATCTTTCCCGTCATCAGTCACATGGAGGGCAGAGGAGGTGGCAGTGGGTCATCTGAGGAACTTAATTCCTGAGTTGCCAGCCTGTGGTAATGTATCTCAACCTGATGGACTTTTATTGCCTCTAGCCACTGGTGAATCAATTGTGTAATTTTGTTAATTACACAAGGCCCAACACTGAGGATAAGGGAAAGGAGAAGAAGAGGTCCAAGTAGAGGGAGGAGATAGGGTAAGAAGCCATTCAGGCCCATCCACAGTGGGTTGTCCTGGAGGTCCTCCTGTCTCTTCTCCAGGTCCTCTTGAAGTCTTTTGACCTTGTCCTGAATGATTCCCGATCTATTGGCATAGAAAAAGCATTTTTCCTGTAAAAACAAGCATATGCCTCCCTTTTTGGCAGTTAATAGGTCTAGTCCCCTCCTGTTTTGTAGGACTACCTCAGCCAGGGAATCTAGCTGTTGTTTGAAATCAAGGATGGTACTGGACACAACTTTTATGTCACTGATCAGCTGGAGAGAAGTTTTTTGTAGAGATGGAGTGCCATGTCCATCCCAGACATCCTGGTGGCCATGCCTGTGGTTACTCCCAGCCCAACAAGTAAAGGTATCATTTGTAAAGCTCTCTTACGTCTCCCTCCAATATAATCAAGAGAGGGTATAGGGAGGGCTTCATCTCCAGGAATGATATCTACATCTGGGATTAAGGTGGCTGGGGCACAAAGGCCCATCCAATTGGCGGGCAGAAAGTCATAGGCCATCCCGCCCCCACAAACAAAGACCATCTCAGGAGGTGGGCAAAGCTGGGAATTGGATTTAGTTGTATGTGAGTTGCAGAAGGAATGGTCAATATGGCCCACATCCACACTGGAATTGCCAGGGGCAGGTGAGGCCTAAATAGAGGTTTTAGAAATGGACATTGGAAAGAGCTGGGCAGGAATAGGGAATGTAGCTGAGCAATTTTTTTGAGTAGTGGAGTTATAATTAGTAACCACTGCTAGTGGCCGGGGTGGTCCTGTTCAGAGGCAGAGCCAGCAGTCTTTTGCAAGAGGAGGGTTTGTTTGATTAAGCAAGGCAAAGACTGATTGTAAAAGGGTCTCTGGAAGGGGGTCGAGTTTTAGGTCTCCTTAGTCCTCAGGGAGGGCTATGGGGCGATAGTTAAGTTCTGGGTACTGGGTCAAAATAATTTGTTTGATTTTTTTATTGACCTGTTGTTCTCTAACTTTATCTTGAACTCCCCCTCCATCCGAATAGCCGATGGGAGGTTGAAAGTTCCAGCAGATTGTGTGGCCTGTCTCACTGGAGCAGGGTGCAGAGGCATATCCTATGTCGCTTATTATCCACCCGTTAGCACCTCCAGAGTGCTCTCTGGTCCCAATACCAGTCCAGTAGGGCTTCCCATTGAAGGTGCATTGTTGCACAGCAGTATAGCAAGCAGAATGCACTGTCTCATAAAAAGTGAAGCAAGGGCAGGGTCCTGGCTTGCCGTCCACTTGAAGTATAATCTGGGGTTTCTCTATGCATACCCACATATGGTTCTCAGAGAGATCAGTAAAGTTGTATGCTATTTTGTTACCACAGTCTACCCTTTGGATTTGTTTTCCATTAAAAGGAAGTGTTTTATGTGTTTCTCCCCGACATTCACAAGGTTTTCCCATCTGTTTGGCCAAGATAGCTCTGGCATCAATTAGGTTTCCAAACCCTTCATCACTGGGCGGAGTGAACGTTGCCAGCATCAGGAAGTGCGGTAGCATACATATCTCCAGTCGTTTCTGGGGGAAAAAACAGAGGAACAATCCTCAGGGGTGAAACACTCCCTGGAGGGGTGATGATCAGTGTCCCCTTGTTGGGGTAAATATTTTAGGTCCCTCGCTGGTATCCAAAGGGGTCTTTTTTCATCTTGAGGAAAGACACGTCCAAACCCTCTCCCTGCTGTGAGGAGCGAGTCTGGTCCTCTCCAGGCCCCAGTCAATGAGTCTCTCCATCTGACCTTAATCGAGCTGTATGTGACAGAGGATGACCAATGTTTTTGGAATGGAGACATTTTTTTCATTTCTAGAAAAATATAGAATATTTGAGGTGAATAATGCTTTCTTTAGCTGATCATGGGGGGATTAGTGATTCCCCCTTTTGTTTTTGTAATTGTGATTTAAGTGTTTGGTTATATCTTTCCATGATGGGTTGGCCTTGAGAGTTATATGGAATGCCTGTGGCATGTGTAATTTGCCACGTCTAGAGGAAACTTGTAAAGTTTTGACTTACAAAGCAGAGGCCATTAGCTGTTTTTACTTGACCAGGCATCCTGAGAGTGGCAAAACATTGAAGCATATGACTAATGGCATGTTTAGATTTCTCCCTGGCATGTGCAGATGCCCAAGAGGCATGGGAGAAAGTATCAACTGATAAGAAGATATATTTACGTTTTCCAAAGGAGAAATAATGAGTAACATCTATTGGTCAAAGATGGTTAGGGCAAAGGCCCTGAGGGTTACTCCCGGAAGTTTGGAGGCGGGTAACCTGGAGGAAGCGTTGGCAAGACTTGCATGCCCTAATAATCTCTTTAAGACCATTATTCGGTATTTGGGGGAATTTTTATTTAAGGTTAGTGAGTGAAATTGGATAGCCTCTGAGACAGTGTGACAGTGAGCTGCAGAGGCTAATTGATCTGCCAAGCTGTTTCCTTCAGACAGGAAACCTGGTAAATTCTGATGGCCTCAAAGATGCTGTATGAAGATAGGGTGGACTCTTTGTTTGAGTAGGGTAAGGGTCATCTCTATAATTGGGATGACATTCCCTCCCTTCCTCAAACTCTTGTTGATATTTTTCTTCACCTAGCAAATCATTATAAAAGGCCTTATGGTCAGTAGTGATGAAGGCCTCGGCATCTCCAAGGATGTCTTGCCCCAGTAAGTTAGCAGTGAGCCCAGTCACCACAAGAGGGCGGACTTCTCCCCTGCCTCCACCTGGGTCAGTCCAAGGGAATCATGTGGCAGTGTCCCAGGAGGTGGACTGCCCACCAACTCCCAGTAGGGGAGGGCCGGGCACAAGCTGCCAGGAGGGGTCACTTCCTCCTTTCTCAGGACCGTTCAATCTGCTCCAGTGTCGATGAGAAGTTTAAATCTTTTATTGCCAATATTTAAAATTATTTTGGGTCTAAGGCCAGGGACCAGAGGGACGGTCTAATGGGCTTTGATGGTCTCTTTCCCCTTATTTAATGGGGCTGGGGGGAGCCCAGGAGGAGTTTAAAGGCTTTCCCTGTATGTCAAACTTTGACCAACACTCCCTAGTCCAATGAAACCCCTTTTTGCACTTAGGACAGCGGGTGCAAGGGGCATTGGTCGTCCCCCCAAAGGACGGGGGAGGCTTTGTTTTGTTGGGGCACTCCTTTTTAAAATGGTCCTTGTTCCCGTACCCGAAACATGTTGATTTTTTAGGATTTAACTGTAATGCACAGATGGCAGTAGCCAAATCTCTCTGTTTATTTTCCTGAAGGATGGCAGCCATGGCCCTAGCCTGACGGGAGATAGTGCCAACGTCCTTGTGGCTACAATCCATCTACTCATGGAATTGTCCTTGAGACCCACACAGGCGAGGTGGTGATCTGCCATCATACCCTTCCCAGACCAACATTTTAGTAAACTGATCCCGTAATGCCCCTGGGGGAAATTTTCTTTGGAGACTTTTCCACCCTATCTATAAATGTAGCCAAGTCCTCAGATGGTTTGTGAGTAATACTCATAAGGGGGGTTTCAGAGGGTCCCTCATCAAGCTTTTTCCATGCCGCCAAGCCCAGTGCCCTGACCTGGTCCCTATACAGATCAGGTATAGCCACCTGTTGAGTGCCTGTAGTATATTGATCAGAGATACCAGAGAGCATCCCAAAAGTTATCGGCACAGGGGGCTGTTGACTTTGGTTTCGTTCTGCTTGTGTATGGCACTCATCTTTTAAAAAGGCACACCTCCCAGCACTCGGGAGGCAGAGGTAGGAGGATTGCCATGAGTTCAAGGCCACCCTGAGATGACAGAGTTAATTCCAGGTCGGCCTGGACCAGAGTGACACCCTACCTCGAAAAACCAAAAAAAAAAAAAAAAAAAAAAAAAAAAAAAGGCACACCTATGGTAAGAAGGGAAGTGGAGGCAGGAGAGTTTTCTGGAGGCTCCAGAATGGAGAAATTAACAACAAGAGACCAAAGTTATCCTCCGACCTCCACATGCATACCATGGCACACGTGTGCATTTGCACACACATACATAAGCACACAAGCACACATTATAAATAAGTAAAATGTTTAGAAAAGAGCGGCTGGAGAGATGGCTTCACAGTTAAGGCGTATGCCTGCAAAGTTCCCTCATAAGCTGGATCACGAGGTGGTGCACATGTCTAGAGTTCATTTGCAGTGGCTAGAGGCCCTGGTGTGACCATTCTTTCCCTCTCCCTCCCTCTCTCTCTCTCTCTCTCTCAAATAAATAAAGTTGGTTAATAAAATGTTTTTAAAAAGGCACACCACTTAATGTACAGGGGACCCAACAAGACAGCCCTGACTAGATTTTGCCAATCTTGGGTTGTACAAGGTTGATGGGCAAGTGTCTGTAACAGGGACTCAGCCCAAGGAGAGTTAGGTCCATCCTCCAAGACCACCTGCTCCTTAGGGTCCTGAGCTTCCCATGGATACCAGGCAGCAGAGCAACTGCCCCCAGGATTTAGATTGATGGGAAATAAAAAAGAAGCTTTGTTTTCTGACGGCTTGGTGGCCAAATACGAAGGAGGGGCTGAGGGGGTCCAGAAAGGATTAGTTGATGGAGGAGGCCCCTGGAAGGCCAGGGAGCACTCTCAAGGGGATCGAGCGAGGGGTATAAAGATGTAACCTTTTCTGGGGTTTTTAAAGCTGTATCTCTAGGAGGAATAGCCAGATCAGGCTGTATACTGTTTTCTTTTTCCTCTGCCTTTTGTTTTTGTTTGGTTGGCCTTGGAGGGAAGCAGCCCTTAAGGGCCGAGATCGTAGGGAGGACCCCTAAGGGGGGTATCTGACCCTTCTCCACATGTGCCTAATGAATAAGGGCCTCTACCCTATCCCAAGTGTCCTAATCAAAGAGATTTCCTTCAGCAGTCATGGTGCCAGCTTAAGAAGGCAATCCCAGGTCTGTCAAGCCTGATTATCAGTCAAATCAAGCCCTCTACTCTTTAGGAGTTCCCTGAGAGATTCTAAGGCAGGATTGGATTTAGAGGTAGACTGTCCCATATTATAAAGTCGTGAGTGAAATGTCCATAAAATTAGGGCAATAGCAACCCACAGACACAAAGTACAACACAAACACAAGGATTCAAAAGATAAGTGAACATGCTGCAGAATTAAGTTCAGATTTAGATCCGTGATGGCCAGATGAGTCTGTGTCCTTAAGGATGGCTCAATGACACCCAACAAGGTGCGGATGGGAGCAGGTCTCCCCAGCAGATTTGCTTCATCTTCCAGGATGGAGCCCTCACTCAAATTTAAGGGGGCAATATGCCTTGAGTCTCCTCCAGGTCTGCCCACACAGTGTGTCCACTAGGGATGTATGACCTGTTCAGAAATACAAAAGCCGCAGATGCTGCTTGCTGGCGAGCCAAAAGAGAAAGGAAAGAGAAAGGGAACAAAGAAATGTTGACAAGCAAGTACAGGTTATAGAAGCAAAGTTTAGCACATTAAATATGAAGACTCCCTCATAACTTATGAGGATATACTCACCTGCACACCGATTGACCTCCTCAACGAGAATGCCTCACACAGGGCACCAGTCTGCCAGGTTCCTATAGCCCCATGTTGGGCGCCAGACTGCCAGGCTACCCCAGCAGGTAGTACTGAGGAAGGACCAGACCCACTGGTTCCTCCCAAGGGGTTGAGGAGGAGGGTGGGTGTCGACAGCCAGGAACAAACCACAAAGCCGGGAGTCTTTTGAAGCAGGAACTCACTTTATTATTAAAGGCAGTTGCCTATATAGCATTGAGAACGAGGGTGGGGATTCTAGGATGGGGGAAGAGGTAAGGGCCAATAGCTAGTGAGTCCACCAGAGATTCTACATTGCCCACTAAATAAGCAGACGCAATGTGCTCAGTATCCCATGGAAGAGACTCACGTGTGAAAGTTCCTGGCAGCCACATGAATGAGGGAAGTAGGCTATGAAGTTGGATTGGCTATGGATGTGTATGTGGAGTGTGTGTGTGTGTGTGTATGCACGCATGCACATTTTCATGGATGGGGTCTAGTAATGGGGGGAAAAGTGAGCTTATTATCTATCCTACAAACAAGATGAAGAAAATGATGCCCAAAGATCATCCAAGTCTATAGTTCTCCAGAAACAACCTCTGGATGGCATAGGATGAGGGTGTTTGTGCTTAATTTGTGAAAAGCAAATTTAAAACCAGTAAGATGAATTAAAAACTACATGGGCCAGGTGTGGTGGCACATGCCTTTAGTCCCAGCACTTGGGATGCTGATGTAGGAGGATCACAGAGAGTTCAAGGCCACCCTGAGACTATATAGTGAGTTCCAGGTCAGACTGAGCTAGAGTGAAGCTACCTCGAAAAGCCAAACTAAACCAAAAAAAAAAAAAAGTACATGATAGTAATGACACACAATGACAAAAACATGTAGGAAATATTATTGTAGTGGTTACCCAAAAGAAATCAGAATTAAGTTTAAGAAAGTGGGTGTTGTATTAGTTACTTCTTTTCTTTGTTTGGTTGGGTTTTTTTGAGGTAGGGCCTCACTCTAGTTCAAGCTGACCTGGAATTCACTATGTAGTCTCAGGGTGGCCTCGAACTCAAGACGATCCTTCTACCTCTGCCTCCTGAGGACTGGGATTAAAGGTGTGTGCCACCACGCTTGGCCCATGCCTCTTCTTATCGCTGGATTTAAAATACCAACCGAATTCAGTTTAGAGGAGAGCTAACTTTGGCTTGCAGTCCAATGTTACAGTCCATCATGGTGGGGAAGGGATGTGAGCAGGAGCTGCAGACAATGGTCACAGTTTAGGCCACAGGGAGGGAACAGAAAGAGAGGAATGCTGCTGCCTATGTGGCTCTTCCTGATTTCCCAGTCCAGGAGCTTCTCCCCTGGAGCAGCTCCACTCTTAGTTAAGGTGGGTCTCTCTGCCTCAACTGACCTCATCAAAATATTGTCTCATTTCCTGGGTGATCCTCGATCCTGTGAAGTTGACAATCAACAGAAACCACCACAAATGCTACATTTCCAAAGACACTGAAAGGACCATGGGGACACTGGTTACATATTAGACGTCACCAGGAAAACAGAAAGTGAATACATATTAAAATGTCAGGAATAATGTGGGCTGGAGAGATGGCTTAGCAGTTAAGGCACTTGTCGGCAAAGCCGAGGGACCCAGGTTCGATCCTTCAGGACCCATGTAAGCCAGATGCACAAGGTGGCGCATGCATCTGGAATTTGTTTGGAGTGGCTGAAGCCCTGGTGCATCTATACTCTCCCTCTGTCTGTCTGTCTCTGTCTCTGTCTCTCTCTTTCTCTATCTCTCTCTCTCTCCCCTTGTAAGTAAATAAATAAATAAATAAATAAATAAATAAGGAATAATCAATTAACTTGTAAATAATAGACATTACCCAATCTTTGCCTCCAGCATTGGACTGGATGAGAGCACTGTGCGGCCATTAGAGGACACAGGGCTTCTGGAAAGGTAATGGGCTTTTCTTCCTGCCATCGGTCTCCACAGAGGAGGGCAGGTTGACAAGGTCTCATGATCTTATGAACCTACCCATTTGTGGCACGCTAGAACAAGAGCGGGCTCTCAGACAGGACACCTTAGGCTAAGAACAATAAATGGAATTTTGTCTTAAACTCTTACACAGATGAGTGAAGATGAGGAAAAATAACATATAGGACTAGACTTTTTAAAAACTGTAGATTTTAGAAACTTGGGACACAGAATATAGGCCAGTACTGTGTAAAACTTTCAAAGGGATATAAGGGTTTCCATTACTAGTAACATTGGCCTAGAATGGGAAGTTAGCAAACTGGAGGTAAATATAGGTTAAGTTGAAATTATAGTCTGTTGTGTGATCTGCAAGCTAAGAATAACTTAATTTCTTCATGTGAGTAAGAGGATTAAAAATAATAACCAGGAACCAGGTGTGTGCTTTTAATCCCAACACTTGGAAGGCAGAGGTGGGAAGATCACTGTGATTTCAAGGCTACCTTAAGACTACATAGTGAATTCCAGGTCAGCCTGGGCTAGAACAAGATGCTGCCTCAAAAAGAAAAAAAGAAAGAAAGAAAGAAAGAAAGAAAGAAAGAAAGAAAGAAAGAAAGAAAGAAAGAAAGATAGGGAGGGAGGGAGGGAGGGAGGGAGGGAGGGAGGGAGGGAGGAAGGAAGGAAGGAAGGAAGGAAGGAAGGAAGGAAGGAAGGAAGGAAGGAAGAAGGAGGAAAAGAAGAAAAATCAGGGGCTGGAGAGATGGCTCAGAAGTTAAAAGCACTTGCAAAGCCTGGTGGCCCAGGTTCAAATCCCCAGTGCCCACGTAGAACCAGATGCACAAAGTGGATCTAGCATTCATTTTACAGTGGCAAGAGGCCCTGGTGCACCCATTTTCTCCCCTCCCCTCTCTCTCTCTCACACACACACACACACATATACACGAACAAATAAATAAATATCACATTTACAAAAGGAAAAATATTCAGTAGTGCATAAAAACTAAATGAAAGGATTTCTCTCTGCGAAGTAAAGGAACTCCTCTTTCTCTTACTAAGCACAACTAATATATAGGAAATTATAACAAGGAAAACTGGGAGGTGGAGCAAACACCAGGTCGGCTAAGGACTTTTAAACCCTAAAAAATAACACAGTGGTTGATTTCCTGGTTAGCTTTGTTTTGTTTGATTTTATTTTCTTTGTCTCATATATCTAAGACTTTGCTTCACATGTCAGGAACCTAGAAATACCAATGAGCACAGGCAAAAAAAAACATAAGCCAGTATCTTTGTTCTCCTTAGCCAAAGAATCGGGAAAGGGGGGACCTTAGCCAGACAGGAAACTTTTAGACATTAACCTCTCTGTGCTAGCTAAATGCCACAGGGAAAACAACAGTGGCCCCACTCATGCCAATGAGAGTGTGGTAAGGAGCCAAGGGCACCCTCAAGTGAGATTGTCGGAAGGCCCTTGATGCTTGCCAGTGGTGGCATCACAAAGTCAGTAGAAGCAGGACTTACAACCTTGCTTGGCACTGTGGGTCCTGCCGCGTCCACAGCACCCTGTGTTGAGCCCAAGCTTGTGCCCAGCCCAGTACTGACGAGGTGTGCCTTTCCTTCCATGCTGAGCAGTGCCAGAGAAAGCTCTGCAGAGAGTCAAGAGTTCATCGTACCCCCAACAGTACCCCCAACAATTATGACATGGCTCAGCAGTTAAGGCGCTTGCCTGAAAAGCCGAAGGACCCAGGTTTGATTCCCCAATACCCCTGTGAAGCCAGACACACAAGGTGGTCCATAACCTGGAGTTCACTTGCAGTGGATAGAGGCCCTGGCAGCCCATTCTCTCTCTCTCTCTCTGTCTCACACACACATATTCTCATAAATAAAAAAATATTTTTTAAAACATTATAAAGTTGGGGCTGGAGAGATGGCTTAGTGGTTAAGTGCTTGCCTGTGAAGCCTAAGGACCCTGGTTCAAGGCTCTATTCCCCAGGACCCACATAAAACAGATGCACATGGTGGTGCATGCATCTGGAGTTCGTTTGCAGTAGCTGGAGGCCCTGGGGCACCCATTTCTCTCTCTCTCTCTCTGCCTCTTTCTCTCTTACTCTGCCTATTGCTCTCAAATAAGTACATAAAAATAAACAAAAAAATTAAAAATATATAAAGTTATTTATTCCAAATGTGCACTCAGGTAACTCTTCAGTATCAACCAACATGATACATGGGCATTCAGCACATGCCCCTGTGGGGACATAACCAGCTTTCCATTCTCCAGAACATGCAACAAAAGCTTGTTCGAGAGATACTTGATGCCTCCGAAGGAGAGACCTGCCAGAGATCTGCCGGGCAGTTAGCTGGTGATCAGGGACTGTTCTCTTGTCTAACGTTGACTCCGGATGCCCTGCTGGGTCATGAATGTTTGCAGCGTGCCCGACTCTGAGTTCTGTGAGCAGCCAAAGACCGAGCAGCAGTTAATAGATGAGCACAAAAGTTGTTCCTGAAGTTTCCTCACCGATCACTTGCCAAAACAAAGCAGCCATTGCATCACCTATCTTCTAGAGGAAGTCAGCGTCCATGGCAACACTGACATTCTGCTCAGTGACAGCGCCTAGTCACATGTTGGACCGTGTAACGTGGAAGAAGTCGATACACGCGATGTTCACGACAGAGCTGTGCACCTGCTGCCGAGCATGAATAACACTGACCTGGAAGGCATCCACTGGGCCCCAGCAGATGAGCACCTCTGCCTTGTGATTATATGCAGATAAGCCTCCAGTCACAGAGGCAGCTCGGTCCCTGTTCCTCATCGCTCTCAGACCCTGGCATCAGTGGCCACCTGCTCAGAGGTCCTAGCTACGCGCAGGATCCCAAGATGTCCACCAACACCCCCATACCGTCTGTCTTAAGAGCCGTTCACCATGTACAGTCCCTTGAAATTTCAATGTTTTTGCTAAGTTTTCAATTAAGCATCTCAAGAAGTTAAACATTCTTTCTTTAGATATTTCTGAAATCAGGTTCGAGAAGAATGAGGAGCTAGGATTTTTTATTTTATTTTATTTGAGGTAGGGTCTCACTATAGTCCAGGTTGATCTGGAATTCACTCTGTTGCCCCAGGCTGGCCTCAGACTCAAGGTGCTTCTCCCGCCTCTGCCCCCTGAGTGTTGGGATCAAAAGCATGTGCTACTAAACCCAGATTGGAAGCTGGGTTTTTTGACTTGTTTTGTTTTATGACACAGAGAGAGAACTGGTGTGCAAGGGCCTCCGGCTACTGTAATTGAACTCCAGATGAATGTGCCACCTGTGTGCATGCATGCCCTTGCATGTGCATCACCTTGTGCATCTGGCTTACATGGGATCTAGGTAATCGAACATGGGTCCTTTGGCTTTACAGGCAAGTGTCTTAACCATTAAGGAATCTCTCCATCCCAGCATCTAGGTTTTAACTTGATATTTTAGTGGGGTTAGGTGACCTTTAAGAGAGCCTGTGGGGCTATATAACTGATTTAAATATTTTAATAGATGATACCTTTATTTATGTATTTTTTTTTAAATGAATCAACTCTGCAGCCACTGGCTTGCTCCCTCCTTCCTTCCCTGACATCTTCTTTTGCGTGTGCACGTGTGTGTGTGTGTGTGTGTGTGTGTGTGTGTGTACATCACTCTGTAGATTTCAAACTCACTGTGTAGCCCAGTGTGGCCTTTAAGTCAAGGCGATTCTCCTGCTTCAGCCTCTAGAACACTGGGATCACAGACGTAAGCCACCGCAATCAGCCTTTTTATCTCTAACAATAAGAGACTCAGGCTAGTGTAGGAAGCAGGTAGCTCTCGTCACACTTCCTCAACAAAAGCCAACTGTCAAGGCAGGTGGGAAAAGAAGCCTTCGTCACAGTAGCTTCTGCATTTGAAAACAGACTTTTCTTCTGTTTCAGTTCTCTCCCACCTTCACCTATGTCTCTATTTCCTCTGGGAACTTGAGTTCCAGTCACTTTGACCTCTAAAAATCGGAAAGAGATGTCATAATATCCAGGAGGTCTCAGTACTGAGAGATGGACCTAAAAGTCTTTATAGAATTACACTGGGATTGTTTGATGCTCCACATTTGTCTCAATTCATTCTGCACACTTTAGTTTTTTTAATTTTTTTGTTTATTTTTATTTATTTATTTGAGAGTGACAGAGAGAGAGAGAAAGAGGCAGAGAGCAAGAGAGAGAATGGGCACACCAGAGCTTCCAGCCACTGCAAACGAACTCCAGACGTGTGCGCACCCTTGTGCATCTGGCTAACGTGGGTCCTGGGGAATCGAGCCTTGAACCAGGGTCCTTAGGCTTCACAGGCAAGCACTTAACCGCTAAGCCAACTCTCCAGCCCATCATTCTGCACATTTTTAATATTTTTATTTATTTGCAAGGAGAGACAGAAACAGAAAGTAGGGGCAGGAGAATGGGCATGCCAGGGCCTCCAGCTGATGCAAACGATCTCCAGATCAGGTCATATTGTGCATTCAGCCTTACGTAGGTACTGGGGAATTGAACCGAGGGCTTTAGGCTTTGTTGTCAAGAGGGTCCCTTAACAGTGGACCCTCTCCAGCACCCATCCTACACATTTTATGGAATACCTACCACTAGCTGAACCCTGGGAATACAAAGGAGAAAGAAAAACACCTGGTATTAAGGACTGTCTGGGGCTTCTGGGTTTGAGTAGAAGGTGATTTGGATGGGCCTAAGTTCATGAGATGACCACATGCTACTGGAATGGAGACAGGCCATCCGCCTCATTGAGATATGAGATGAGGATGCTGAGGAGTGGTACCTTGGTGAAACAAAAGGTCAATAAGGAGCTACAGAGAAGGTGAAGAAAGCACACCCACATATACATAAGGCGGAAGGAGGTGGCATGTGTTGGGAGTTACAAGGTGATTCAAATTGAATAAAGCAAATAAACTGGAGATTGGGCCTAAATGAGCTAAAAGTAGCATTTCCTCCTTGAGATGTCTTCTCTAAAGTGGAACCAGGAACCAGAACCATTCACTGAAGAGCTTGCCACCTAATTTAGGAAATTAAACTACCATGACTAACATGAGTATCTAAAAAAAAAAAAATCTTCAATTAGATATACAGGCTGTCCCGATGATACAAAACTGTTATTCCCCAAGTTTAAGGAATTACATAGGAATCAGTAAATTCCAGCGCAATAGTGAGTCATTAGAGAAAGAGTGCCTTACTGTTTCAATACAATTGCTAGGGAAACTAAGAGACTGTAAAGGTAGTAGCAAAAACAAAAATTAGAGCTAGGCGTGGTGGCTTGTGACTTTAATCCCAGCACTCAGGAGGCAGAGGTGAGTTCGAGACCACCCTGAGACTACATAGTGAGTTCCAGATCAGCCTGGGCCAGAGCAAGATCCTACCTCGAAAAACTAAACAAAAAATAAATAAAATAAAATAACATTTTAAAACATCATAAATACCGTAAAGCTTGAAGCAATTTTTCTATTTCTGCAAATGAACACCACAAAAAAAAAGGTGCTAACAATAAAATGATGGTTGTGGACTTCATTTGTCTGATGAGGTGGAAAGCCTCTATATTAAAGGACACTGGAGCTGCACTGGTAATTGTAAAAGACTCAGGGAGCAATTCAACAACGCCGCATCGTCTCATCGTGAAGAATGTGCTTCCAAGGATAAAATGTCTTCCATTGGTGGAGGGGAACAGCAAGCAAGATGGTTTCCAGAATTTTCGACTGTCTTCATCAACAAAAAAAAATACTACTTGTTTCTACAAAGCTTTCACCTATATGCTGTACCTTAAAAAGGGCTGGGGGGGGGTTAGGGGGCTGGAGAGATGGCTTAGCGGTTAAGCGCTTGCCTGTGAAGCCTAAGGACACCGGTTCGAGGCTCGGTTCCCCAGGTCCCACGTTAGCCAGATGCACAAGGGGGCGCACGTGTCTGGAGTTCATTTGCAGAGGCTGGAAGCCCTGATGTGTCCATTCTCTGTCTCTATCTGCCTCTTTCTCTCTCTGTCTGTTGCTCTCAAATAAATAAAAATAAACAAAAATTTAAAAAAAAGGGGGGGGGGCTTTACCAGCAAAGTCAAAGGTACCTGGTTCGATTCTCCAAGATCCATTTAAGCCAGATGCACAAGGGGGCGCACGCGTCTGGAGTTCATTTGCAGTGGCTGGAGGCCCTGGCGCGCTCCATCTCTGTCTCGCTCTCCTCTTTCCCTCTCCAGTAAATAAATATATTGTTTAAAATACTGTCCGCTGGAAAAAAAGAAGAAAAAAAAATCGGAGGTAGTGACAGCAACACAGCGCCCTGGAAAAGATGAGACACCGCCTCCACTCGCAGAGAGAGGCCCAAGACCCACGCGCGAGATGACTAAGTTTGAGCTCGGGAGGCACCCGTAGGTCGGAAGTCTTCGGCTGAGCGCCGGCAGTGACCTCCGCGGGTCGGGCAAGCTGCGGTCCGCACGCGCTGCTGTCGCGTTGAGGGAAGCCGCGGGGGAGTCGCAGGGCATGGAGGCGGCGACGGGGAGGTTCGTGGTGGTGGGCGGCGGCATCGCGGGCGTCACGTGCGCGGAGCAGGTACGCGTGGGCGCGGGCCTCCTCCTCCTCCCCACTCCCCCGACTCCCCTGGCCGGACCCCGAAGCCCGGGGCGCGCGTAGCTTCTCTCCGGACCCCTCTCGCCGGCGCGCTTCCGGTCCCTCTTCCGCCACGCCCCCAGCGCTGGGCCCCCGTCGGTTCCTGGCACTAACCGCGTTATCCCCTGCACACTTGGGTTTGGACGGAGCACTGAGGCACTTTTTAAAACATTAATTAATTAATCTATTTCTTTGAGAGAGAATGGGTGTGCCAGTCACTGCAATCGAGCTCCAGACACTTCCGACCCCTTGGGCAGCTGGCTTACGTGGGTCCTGGGGAATGGAACCTGGGCCCTTCCGCTGTGCAGCCCAGCTCCTTAACCGCTACGCCATCTCTCCAGCCCGTCAGGCGCTCTCTCATATGCTGCCTCACTTTGCACGTAGGTGCCCAAGTCCGTGGTGGATTGCAGCTAGTTCATAGCCCATCCCTTGCATCCGTGTACCCCCCCCCCCCCCAGGAGAACAGAGCTCACCTGCAGCATTCGGCTGAGGATTCTGTGCACTTAGAGAAGGATGTGCTTTCTGATTATTATTGTTAGGGAGGTGGAACGCGTGACTTCGCACACGTGCGTGTAACCCGAAAAGGACGAGATTTTGTTGATAGGACCAATCACTGAAGTCGTGAGATGTGGCGAAAGGCACTTAAGTGCTTTAAAAAAATAATTAAAAAATTTTAATCCTTGAATGTGTATTCTCCCTTTATTCATCAAGTCGTAAACCCACAATCCAAGACGCTGTATTAAGGACTTAGATCTCAAACAAAAGCAGAACATGTTTCTGCCTTCCCAGGCTCTGAGTCTAGTAGGAAAGATGGAAGGAAATACATCTTCATGCGTGTGTTCCCGTAGTTTTAGGAGTGCCTGGTAAACAGTGAATTAAGGAATAGGAAACTTGTCTCCAAAAGAAGAAAAAAAAAAAAAAATCCAGCCGTCCATGGCCTGGTGGTACAGGCATTTAGTCCCAGCACTCGGGAGGTAGAGGTAGGAGGATTGCCATGAGTTCGAGGCCACCCTGAGAATACATAGTGAATGCTAGGTCAGCCTGAGCTAGAGCGAGACCCTACCTCGAAAACAAGATAAAAGTAAAAAGATATCCTTTTCTCTCAAGTCAAGTAATGAGTGAAAGTTCATTCTTTGATACTGAGAGGAAAAGAGAAACACATTCTGAAAGGAGACAGCAGTGTATGCAGGAGAAGCACACCACAGTTTGCATGCAGTGGGTATGAACACAGGATGCTAGTGGGAGATGATGAAAGGGCAGCGGGAAGCCTGGCAGAGCCTCGCTCATAAAGGGTTTTCTGAGTCATGCTTAACATTTTAACAAGGATTTACAAATAGTTGAGTTTGAGCAGTGGAGTAAAGAGATCAAGTGAAAGTTTTTTGGGTTTTTTGTTTTTCAAAGTAGGGTCTCTCTCTAGCCCAGGCTGGTTTAGAACTCACGGCAGTCCTCCTACCTCTGCCTCCTGAGTGCTGGGATTAAAGGTGGGCGCCACCACGCCAGGCCAAATGAAAGTTTCTGAAGTATAATTACCTATAATGTGTTTGGTGTCGTAAAAAACGATTAATGCCCTAACAGAGCCCAGAAACCAGTTTGAATATGATTTTCAGTAGCATAAAGAAAATTTGAGAACCAGATCTTGCAATAGAAACAGAAAGAGGAGAGACAAATTACGGGATATACCAAGGAAAGAAAGATGGTGAGAGTGATAATATTGTCAAATGTTATAGGAAGTTCAAACGAGGAGACAAAAAAGTCTTAAGGGCGTGTACGTGACCTATACATGCTTAGTTTTATGATAGGCTAGGAAGAGAAGCAGGATTATATAAGGTGGTAGGATTATATAAGGTGAGAAATCAGACTGTGAGATAAGCAAAGACTTTCAGTTTCAGTGAGGAAGAGAGTAGTGGTAGCCATAGCAAGTCAGTCTGTAATCTTGGCTAAGCTAATATTAAAATGCCTTTGTATTCCCAGAATATATACTATTCTGAAGAGAGCAGTGTGCCACAGAGCTTGGGAAAAGTTATGCTATGATTCCAAATGTTTGATGTTGAAAACTTGCCTTAATTTGTCCCATTGAAGATAAATGAAAACAATATTTTAAAATATATAGAACTTAATAGAATTACTACATAGAAAGATAGTTTATTATTTGAATTAATAAATTGATATACAAAGTAAATAATATTACTTTTGTTCGGGAAGTCTTTATTAATTTAGTATAAACATTTTTGTTTTATCTTTATAAGAATTTAGTATTATTCACCAGTGTTGGATAAATACGAACAATCATATTAGAAACTTTTAAAAGGGAAATGGTGAATTTTTAATGTAGTAGGTTGGTAACATTACTAAGATTGCAATATCATCCCCTTACGTCATTTTAAAGCAATACTAAAGTTATGTATTATCTCTTCTTTTTAAAAATAAGTTGGCTATGAACTTCCCATCAGAAGACATCCTCCTGGTAACAGCTTCTCCTGTTATTAAAGCAGTTACAAATTTTAAGCAGGTAAGAACTTTCCTAGTATTACTTTGAAAAGATTGAACTGATTTGCATAATGAATATGATAATTGTAGCATTTTCCCGCTTTCTAATTGGCAATCCTCCTCTAATTGGCATTCCATGCCAGCTGAGAAGCTGAGAAGTGATGGGCAGAACCAGGATCCAATCTCTCTTCAAGGGACATAAAGTCCCCTTAGTAGGCCCCACCTCTTAAAGTGACCAGCAGACTGTGTGTGTGGGGGTCTCTGGCGGACATAAGGATCCAGAGCACAGAGTGCAGTTGACCACCTCTCACTTTATGAGCATGAAATCGTAATGTGCAAAAACGAGGGACAATATTTTGTTAAGAGTCTTGTAATATCTTCCTAAAATAGACATTTTTAATCTCTTTGATTTAATAAAGGTTTCTAAAGTGCTGGAAGAATTTGATGTTGAAGAACAACCATGCACTGTGTTGGCAAATCGCTTTCCCAACCTTCAAGTCATCAATTCTGCAGTGAAGCAGCTCAGGAGCGAGGACCACGTGAGACTGTCTCTAAATATATGTTTGTTTATTCATTCATTTGACAGAGAGAGAGAGAGAGAGAGAGAGAGAGAGGCAGATGGAAAAACAGGATGGGTATAACAGAGCTTCCTACCACTGCAGACAGATTCCAGATACGTGTGCTACCTTGTGCATCTGTCTTATATATGTACTGGGGAATCGAACCTGGGTCCTTAAGCTTCATAGGCAACTACCTTAACCATTAACCACTGTGCTCTTCCTCCAGCCCAATACTTCCTTTTTACTTAAAAACATACTTGTTGAGCCAGGTGTGGTAGTGCACGCCTTTAATCCCAGCATTCAGGAGGCAGAGGTAGGAGGATCACCATGAGTTCAAGGCCACCCTGAGACTTCAGAGTGAATTCCAGGTCAGCCTGGGCTAGAGTGTGACCCTGCCTTGAAAAACCCCCCAAAATTACTTCTCTTGTTAATTCTTGTGAGTCCCTAAAATGTGAAGGTCAGGCTCCAGTTTCCATTATAACATGTACACTTTTGCGACAGGTATATAACTAGTTATGACATTTAAGGGTCCACATTTCAGATTCTGTTAATGTGTGTAAGATGGCCACTGTGTTTTGGGCACTGCATTTGGTTGTGGTAGGAGTAGCTCAGGGCACTTGCTCAGTGTCATGGGCACGTAAATATGAATGCTATAGCCGGGCACGGTGCTGCACGCCTTTAATCCCAGCACTTGGGAGGCAAAGGCAGGAGGATCACCATGAGACTCCATAGTGAATTCCAAGCCACCCTGAGGTAGAGTGAGACCCTACCTCAAAAAAAAAAAAAAATATATATATATATATATACACACACACACACACATACATACATTACATACATACATGCATATATGTGTGTGTGTGTGTGTGTGTATATGAATATTGTGTATGTGGACATGCAGAAACACAATATGGAAAGCTCACACATTAGGGATTTAGGAAGGCTTGCATTTACTTTTTGTTTGTTCATATGTGTGTGATATGCATGCATGTTTGTATTCTTGTATGGGTGTGGTTGTGTGTATATGTGGGTGCTCATGCACATAGGTGCCCATGTGTGTGGAGACCAGAGAGTTACACGGTCCGCCTCTTTTTGAAACGGGTCTCTCCTTGGCCTGGAGCTAACCAGTGAAGCTCCAGGAACCACCTGTCCCTTCCCCCCTCAGTGTTGGGATTACAGGCACATGCCACCATGTCCAGTATTCACCTGGTTACTAGGCATGAAACTCAGGTCCTCAGGCTTGTAAGAGAAGCATTTCTCCCTCTGAGCCATCTCCCCAGCCCCTTGAGCTGGGTCTTAAGGGTAGGTAAGTGTTCTGCAGGTGGAAAAGGCATTCTAAGAAGAGTGGATTGCATGTTCAGAGACCCAAAGGAAGGAAAAAAGGTGAAGAATAGTAACTCACCAGTAAAGAGACTGGTACGCCAGGCTGGAGAAGTAAGAGCGTATGAAGTTGGGCTTATCTTACATTCAGTTGGAATTAGAAAGGTGACAATGATCTGATAAGCTGGAAAGTACATCTGATGACAGTGCTGAGGTGGAGCAGGCAGCTGTGGCACTGACCAAGTCAGAAGGCAGCTGTAGGTCTGAATGACAGGGCCGTGTGCTTGGAAAGAACATTCTAGATTTCAGAGTTTCATAAACTCAGCAGGATGCAGTTACCATCTTGCGCATGAGAGGAGTGAGGCCATGCCAGGGAACGTCAGCTGAGGGGAAATGTCCTCCAGTGAGGGTTAGGCATGATGAGAAGTGGGGTTGCTAGGTATTTCTACAAGCCAGCTGTAGTTCATGAGAAAAATAAACTCTGAATTCGAAAACAAGAATGAGTTCTTACACTTGTCGATGGTCAAATAGGCTCCAAATAACAGTTGTGTCAATCGTTTTTGCAAGTTGGCTGTGTTCTCAAAGGATACCGAGAGTTCACGCACTAGAGCGCCACAGAGCCTCCGCTGCCTCGTGGGTCCCACCAGTGACGCTGACCCGCTCCTGTAGCCATCGCTGTTTACTGAACCAGGACTACTGTGTTTTTGTTGGTTTTCATGTTTTAAAATACTTTACTTGTTAGAGAGACAGAGAGTGAGGATGGCCGGGCCAGGGCCTTGCCTCTGCAAATGAACTCCAGGTTCATGTGCCACATTGTGCATCTGGTTTTACATTTGTACTGGGGAATCAAACCTGGGCCATAAGGCTTTACAAGCAAGTACCTTTACCAGTGAGCAATCTCTCCTGCATGATTTTGTTTGTTTGTTTGTTTTTTTGAGGCAGGGCCACGTATGGCCCAGCTTGGCTTTGAATTCCAGATACTCAGATACTCCGGTCTCAGCTGTGTGCTGGGATTACAGGCGTGCATCACCACCCTGTCTAACTTAGTATCTTACTTTCATGTCTGCTTCCAAAAATTTAACAGTAGCTAATAAAAAGGTTTTGAATAGTTTTGACAGTATCTAAATATGAATTAGTTTTAAAGTTTGGCCAGTGTCTGTAGCTTCTATTTCCTTGAGATAAAATTCTGACCAAATTATGTGCAGGAAGACGTATTAAATGTCTGCATGGACTGTGTTTTGCTGGATCTCTGGCCGTGTGTGTTACGCAGTGGGAGAGCCAGGTTGGGTAATAGCTCTGTGGGTAGTAAGTGCCGTGACATGAATTGTCAGGTTTTAGAGGTCAACCATTGGCGCAGAGGTGAACGCATTCAAACAGAGTCTGGAATGTGTCTGTTTGCCTTCTAAGGGGTACCAGGTACAAATAGATTTTCATCTAACAATGTCAAGGAATAAAACCAGTGAGTCTCTACTACATAATTTTAGGCTCATTAATGTTATTAAAATGAATAAAAATAACTGCAAAGTCAGTCTATGCTAGCATTAAAGGTTAATATGCTTTTTACTTGGTTTAAAATATAACTTCTAGGGCTGGAAAGATGGCTTGGCGGTTAAGGTGCTTGCCTGCAAAGCCAAAGGACCTTAGTTTGATTCCCTAGTACCCACGTTAGCCAGATGCACAAGGTGGCACATGCATCTGGAGTTAATTTGCAGTGGCTGGAAGCCCTGGTGCGCCCATTCTCTCCCTCTCTCTCTCTCTCTCTCTTTCTCTCTCTCTCCCTCCCACCATCCTCTCTCCCTCTCTTAAAAAAAAAAATATATATATATATATATATAACTTCTGTGGCCAGGCATGGTAGTGCGTGCCTATAATCCCAGTACTTGGGAGGGAGAGGCTGGAGAATCAAGAGTTCCAGGTCAGCTTCAGCCCCATATCAAGGGTGAGGCCAGACTGTGCTACAGGAGATCCTGTTTCAGACACACACACACACACACACACACACACACACACACACACCTTTAGAAATATTTAGTTGCTCACATATTTATTGCTCCTTGTATTTGATGATATAAATACTGTTTTATGTGTGTAATATTTATTAATAAAAGAAGACAAATGACAACTTCTTCTCTACCACATGCTTCTCCCCTAAACCATAATAGATACTGAGGTATAATGTAATTTGAATTAAGGTATAATGTAGGCCTCCTAGTAACTTCCATTAAGATAAAAAATCCTTCATTGAGGCCTCTTCTAGGTAAAAATACCAAAATGCTCAACTTTAAAATTCTTTAAGGTTTATTTTATCAGTTGTCAACATGATTTTCCAAACATCTTGAGACTCATTGAAATTTACTAAGAACTCTTTGTACAGGTATCCTCCCCCCCCCCCAAGGAGAAAGCCTTGTTTTCATCAGAGTGTCGTGACTGGCCCTGGGCTAGCGAATATCGTCCAGTAGTTAATTAGCTTTGTAATTGCTGAAACTTAGTATTGAGTGCCACCAAGAGGCACCAGGCGGGATATGATTTTTGTTTCTGTCTTGCTGACTTTAACGTGAAATAGACGTGTGTATCACAGGTTTCCTGTTGCCCCTCACGGCTTTGTGTGCCCACAGTGCATCTTCACGGAGGATGGCGGGCGGTACATATACAAGAAGCTCTGTCTGTGTGCTGGAGCCAAGCCAAAGCTGATATGTGCTGGAAATCCTTATGTGCTAGGGATCCGTGACACGGACAGTGCTCAGGTAACATTGCATGGTGGTGTCTGGGGAAGGGACTTGGGTATTCCTCATGTTTTCCTGCATGGGAATGGAAGTGTTCTGCCTGCACTATCACAACAGAAGGCAGGTTTTTGATTCATAATTTATATGCTATAAAATGGTTTGAGTGTATTGACAAATTTAGTTGGTTTTTACTTAATATTTTATTTATTTATTTGCAAGCAGAGAGAAATAGAAGAGAGACTGACAGAATGGGTGTGCCAGGGCCTCTAGCCACTGTAAATGAACTCCAGATGCATGTACCTTTTTGTGTATCTGGCTTTACATGGATACTGGGGAATTGAACCTAGGTGGTTAGGCTTTGCAAGCAAGTGACTTAACCACTAAGCCATCACTCCAGCCCATGTTTTTTTTTTTTGTTTGTGTGTGTGTGTTTTGATATAAGGTCTCTGTAGCCAAGGCTGACCTGGAATTTACTATGTAGTCTCAGGCTGGCTTCAAACTCACAGCAATCCTCCTGTCTCTGCCTCCAGAGTGCTGGGATTAAAGGTGGGCACCTTCACATCTGCCTTGATTATCTTAGTGTGAGCAGGTTAGGTTCACATCAGAGGTTCATACTTCGCTCAGTTTTCTAGTTCTTGAGCTCATTGGATCCTGAAGATAATCCTCATGACCCCAGGGGAGCCCTTCCTTCAAAGGCAGCTGGGGAGAGAGATGAAGGGGACGTATGAAGTATTAACTGAAGCAGGAAGAAGGCTGTGGACATGCACTGGGAATCTAGGAAAGTAGTCTATCTTGTTATATTGTGAACAGGGTAAGGTATTACAGACGTAGACTATTCCCTCACTGTGCAGATTGGAACCTGAGAGTGAGAGGTGAAGTGTTGTCTCATGTTGAGGTGACTGTGAAGTTTCTCCGTGTGGTGTAACGTGGGCCTTCACCCGTGCCCAGTGCTCTAGTCAGGCCTTTCTTCAGGGAAGGACAAGCTCATGTTCACTTCAAGGTTTTGCCTTGTAGAATTTTAAGCCCATATTCATCAACATAGTAAGTTTGGGAGTCAGTCACAATGCAATCAAGAAAAAGGAGGAAGAAAGTCTCTGCTAAAGCAAGAGAACATTCTGTACTCTTGAAAGTGCTGTGGAATGAGCACAGCCCTCTCTGAGCTGGTCTCAGTCTTCGTTGTTTTGTTTGTTTTCCAGTGGAGGCATGACCTGTCTTACAATGGAAGGAACAGCTTTTCCATTAATGTTAGACATGCGGCTGTAACTTCTGCTCCCACCGCTGTGTCTGCACCATGTCAGAGAGTCCTCACGCGGCGTTAGGAGGTCAAGTCTCAAAGAAGACACCATGAGATGAGGCTGAGACAGGCTCAGCATGTCGCCCAGGTCATCCTGTGAGGAGCTCAGCCCGGTCCCTTAGCCGCCGTGTGCTGGGGAGCATGCTCCTCCTCCGGAGAGCTGCCAGAGCTGAGGGACCCTAGGGAAATGTGTCACCTGAGAGAGGAAATTGGGGAAAGGAGAACTAGATCTGGTCAAAGACTTGGGGATGTGTTAAGCTAGGCAGTGCCTCTTACCAAGATTCTGAGGTCATCAAGCATGATGATGTAAGTTAAGGCAAACCAGGAGGTTCGTTGGTGAGGCTCTTGGGAGAAAATAGGCTGTAATGGTAACTGGATGTGTCCTGGCCGAGTGCATTTGATTTAATGTCCCTTTGTAAATTCAGTAAGATGCTTACATTTTATAACAATTGTGGCGAAGCCTCTTGTCTCAGGTATTGTCCACTATTTCAAGACACTGTCATTATTTTCTTTTTACTATAGGAGTTTCAGAAGCGGCTTACTAAAGCTCAGAGAATCCTGATCATAGGGAATGGTGGCATTGCACTTGAGTTAGTGTAAGTATGTCTTTAAAGAGTGCTGTGTGAGTCTCATGGTTGTTGGCAGACTAGAAAGCATATCCTAAAATTCAAGATAAACATACATGCTTTTCCATGTTTCCAAAGAGAAAAATTCACTTTAATTTTTAGCTCCTGTAGAACCCATAGCAGTAGAAATTTTCATATAAATCATAAAGGACTCAGGAACGTTTGTGGTCTCAACAGGTCATACACGGGCACCTGGGCAGGTCTGTCCCATAAATGTGTTAAGTACATATTTTTATTTATTTATTTATGAGAAGAATTGAACCTGAGTCCTTAGGCTTTACAGGCAAGCATCTTAACTGCTAAGCCATCTCTCCAGCCCAAGTACATATTTTAATAGTGTGCACCGAGTCATAACCTCCACATTATATCACTTTCTGCCTGTCTGACTTCAGTCATATATAGCCTCCCAAGTGCTGGGACTAAAGGCATGTGCCGCCATACCTGGCTCTGCTTGCAGTAACTTTAAAAGTCTAAGATGCTGCACACTCTTAATCCCAGCATTCATGACGCAGAGGTAGGAGGATTGCTATGTTTGAGGCCACCTTGAGACTACATAGTGAATTCGAGGTCAGCCTGGCTAGAGCAAAACCCTACCTCAGGAAAAATAAATAAGTAAATAAAGCCTCTAAGAAATCTATTTATAAATAACATCCCTCAAAGCAAAAGAAAAGAATGTGTGTGTGTGTGTGTGTGTGTGTGTGTGTGTGTATCACAAATCACAAAGGGAAGTATATACACACACACACACACACACACATATATATATATATATATATTTAAGTGTGTGTGTGTGTGTGTGTGTGTGTGTGTGTGTCCTCCAGCAATGACTAACATGGAATAGACTGAATATTTTTCAGACCAGAAAGTTGGATCCAACCAACTTGGAATACAAAACAAGGAATTTGTAGCACCTTGTCTTTGCCGCGTGTGCCCGTTGCCAGGCTCACACTAGGTTCTGCCCCGTCTAAGCAGGGTGCCCAGCCCTGCAGGGAGGCCAGGAGATCCGAAATGGCTTGCGTACTGGGGCGGCAGTTTGTAGTACCATCTGCAGAGAAAAGTCACGTCAAACCCAAAGAAGGAGGCAGAGGGTGTTGCAGGGTGGCTCGCATGTCCTTGTGCATGTGTGTTCTGTTCAGCCCTCACCAAGAGGGTCTGAATATGGTGGAATGTACGTTGAAAACCCTCCTCATGTTCAAAAGCACTCAGAGCTTCATAGTGCTCCATCCCTTCCGAATCGTCGGTAGAGACTGATGACTGTTGGGCAAAACTTTGGCCTGTGTTTGTCAGCGCTACTGCAGCATCCCGGCTGGGTGACCGACCGTGACAGTCCTGTCCCTTTCGAAGGGACGCATTTTCATGATTTCCCCAAACTGACAGACTGGCACTGTCAGTATTTTCAGAGTGTATTTTAAAGTGACCGCATTCCCCTCTGAGGGAACACAAGCCTGTGCACCTTGCCTGGAGCACCGGTCAATGTGGTGGCGAGCAGCGGCCCCAGACGGGACGGGACGGGATGGCTGCCCAGGGGTCGGGAGCTCGTGGCCGCACACACAGGGTGTGACGTCAGGTAGCCTAGACTGTGTGCACCAGACCTCCTTCCTGGCACCTGCGCATCGGTGCATCTCAAGAGGTAACGTAATCTGTGACTCTCTGCCAGTCTGAGGCAATGATGGAAATCCCCGGTACGATCAAAAATGTTAAAAATCAGAGCATTAATTAAAATATTCTTGCAAGATCACAGACATCCTGTATTTGCAGGAGGGCTGCATGTCCTAGTTGTCCAAGACTGTCCCCATTTACATTAGCTATACCAAAGCCATTGTTAGTAGAAAGTATCCAGATTAGATGGGAAAAAAAAAAAAGGAAGTTTTAATGGACTTCAGGGACTTAGTAAAAGGCATACCTTATTCTCAGCATCACGGCCCATCCCGAGTGAGAACACGTGGTGCCCAGCATCTCTGCTAGCTTGTGAACAGTAACGAAATGTGGCTTGTCACCGGTGCCACTGAGGTTTTCCATTGAAAAATCTTGATCTTTCTAGATATTAGATGTTTCTTTGGCTGGATATCTGGGGAACTTGTATGAATTTAAAGCAAAGCAATAGTTCTTTATTTGGATTTTAGCTTATGGGTCAATGGTTGGAGGCAATTGCTTGTAAAGTTGGCCAGCCCAAGTTCAACCTCCAAGCCTCCCGTGTGAGCCAACACAGAGCGGCACAAGTGTCCGGGTTCACTCGCAGCAGGAAGAGGCCCTGGCACGCCCACACATGCATGCATGTGAAAATAAGGATTTTCTAAATACTTTATCTTGTAAATATCCCCTTCTCCCTCTGACATAGTGTGATTTGAGTACACAAGAAATTGAGTTTTGCTCATCCATCCCTGATTGGTTATTTCATAGCCAGACAAGCGAAGTACTGGTGATACCTGAATTCCCTGGAGGATGTTCACGTGACTGCTCTTGATAGAACTGAAATTCACAGTGGTATTCATTGAAATAAACTTTTCCTACATATTCAAAACATTTGACTTGATACACATTCTTTTCTTTTGCTTTGAGGGATGTTTTTGCAAATAGGTTTCTTAGAGGCTTTATTTATTTATTTTCTTGAGGTAGGGTCTTGCTTTAGCCAGGCTGTCCTGAAATTCACTATTGTCGTCTCAAGCAGTCTCCTCACAGGTGCTGGGACTAAGAGTGTGCATCACCATGTCCAACAGCTTAGACTTTTAAAGTTACTGCAAGCAGAGCCAGGCATGGTGGCGCACGCCTTTAGTCCCAGCACTCAAGAGGCAGAAGTAGAAGGATCTCCTTGAGTTCAAGACCACCCTGAGACTACATAGTGAATTCCAGGTTAGCCTGGGCTAGAGTGAGACCCTTCCCCAGAAAAAAAGGAGAAAGAAAAAAAAAAAGAAGAGAGAGGAAGATAGATAGATAGACAGAGAGATAGATACTTAGATTACTGTAAGTAACTAATATTCCTTCCTTCTAGGTATGAAATTGAAGGCTGTGAAGTGATTTGGGCCATTAAAGACAAAGCTATTGGGAATACATTCTTTGATGCTGGAGCAGCAGAGTTTTTGACCTCCAGGCTTGTTTCTGAAAAATCAGAGCCCAGAATTGAACATAAAAGGACTAGATACATGACTGAAGGTACGTGTGGCAGTTCCCGGACTGGCGCGTGGGGCTGTCCGTGCAGCTCATCCGGTATTGCTGCATGGAGCCGTCTTTAAACTGTGCAGGAGGAGCTGTTAGGAAAAGTAGTCGAAATATTTAGGAGATGGGAATGTTGTACTTATTTCTACTTTACATGAAGCTTTAAAATTGGAAAAGGAAGTATGGGTACTCTCATAATTAAAATGAGAACTTTAAATCAGAGTCAGGCAGCTCATCTGCGTCTTTGCAAGTAGCTGTGACAGCTGAGCAGTGCCTGAAATTGTTTTCCACAATAGCCAGCGAGAAGCCACACTTTTCTTTCATTTAATAACGTTCAAAGAAACTTTTGGCTTATAAAGTTGAAAGAGAATTTTGTAAGTTTAAAGGTCCTAAAATTAACAAAATTCAGCAATTTGATAGTTAATTTTCTCACCTTTCAACTTAATCAATGTATAAGATCCAAAAGATGCACTCAGGGTTTATGGCCCTTCTTCATGAAAAGACTGTTGTAGCTCTGCACATGGCACACCCTGGTGGCCGGTCACAGCGCAGCCAGGCTGCGTGGACGTGTGTAGGAGAATCAGTACAGCGCATGGAGCCTTCAGAACACAAGAATAAGGAGTCCTCTGTGCAGACGTTTTCAAGTCACCTGAGTTCTTTTCTTTAGGAACAAAGAAGGAAGCAAGAACCGGAGCTAAAGCTGACAATGTGGGCAGTGCCTTAGGACCAGACTGGCATGAAGGCTTGACTCTTAAAGGAACCAAAGAGGTGTGTTTCCACATACTGACTAACCACATCCAAGTACAGCAGTCAAGGTAGCCAGCGAGGGCTGGACCACTGCACATAAATCCTCAGTGCAGGGAAAGGTCACCCACCAAAAGTAGGTACATGTAAAAGATACCTGCAACTGGGGCTGGAGGGACGGCTTAGCGGTTAAGGCGTTTGCCTGCAAAGCCAAAGGACCCAGGTTCAATTCCCCAGGACCCGCGTTAGCCACATGCACAAGGGGTCGCATGTGTCTGGAGTTTGTTTGCAGTGGCTGGAGGTGTTGGCGTGCCCATCCCCCCCCCTTTCTCTAATAAGTAAACAAGTAAAAATATTTTTAAAAAGATATCTGAAACTGTCTTTCAGCTTTCTTTGGAAGTTTAGGGATAGAGATCTCCAAACCTAGGCTACAATGACCTCACGTGTCTTGCTTTGATCTTTTCCTCAAGGTTCTCTCACATGCAAGCAAGCAGGGCCCTCTCAGAGGCGTTAGGTGGACTCACCAGGCAAGCTGCATGTCCCAACTGGACAAGTGTGCAAGTGGGTTTCACTTGTTTAAGAGGACTTTCAAGCGTGCTTGTATGCAGCCCTCCATCACTGTGTTTTCTTTGAAACACGTTTTCAGTTGGGGAGGGGGTGGGCTACATGCATGGTATACCTAATTTTGGGCATGGAGATTATGCAAACATTTTTCTTTGTTTGCAGTCTCAGATTTCCTAAGATTCTTTGTCTTTTCAACCCAACAGCTCCCATCAGATTAATTCCGTAGGCATTTGTTATCTACTGTCTGCCTGGCACTGCACCGCGGCTCTAGGACACAGCAGGAAGTCCCGGTGACCTGCCTGGAAGCTTTGGTAGTTGCTGTAATGTCATTTAAAAAGACACACGCGTGGTTACCCGAGGCTCAGAGCGAACAGTTGCCCCTTATTCTACCTGCCAGGGCAACAACTGGATCACTGACGTCCTGGACAAGCTTCTCTCAGTCACATGCTGAAACTGAGAGGCTTAACTGCGGGATCCAAGACGCTCCATTCACACTGTCCTGTTTTCATGTTCCTGCGAGTATGTTGTGTTTTCTTTCTTCATCTTCAGGAACTCAAGGCATTCTTTATGAAAGTGCTGCGGTGACCAGTGCTGCTTTTATTTTCTTCTAATCTTGCTGTGTGTTGTAGGCAGGTGTACAGAGAGGTGCGCCCCCCACGTACATGTGTGCCGAGGCCAGAGGAGGGTGCAGAGTGTCCTCTGTCACTCTTGCACTCTACTTCCTTGAGACAGGTTTTCACTTGATTTTCAGTGATACTAGCTGACCAGCGAGCCCCAGGGACCTCCTGTCTCCACCCCTCAGCACTGAGCTCACAGACACGGGGCTCTGGGCACTGAACTCAGGTCCCCGTGCGTGGGCAGCAAGCGCTCTTACTTGCTGAGCTTTCTGTCCAGGCCCTGATCAGTAAATATTTTTTTTCCTTCCAGTTTTCTCATAGCATTCACATTGAAACTATGTGTGAAGTAAAGAAAATCTACAATCAGGAAGAATTTAGAATTATGGAAAACAAGGCTTTAAGTTTTCCTCAAGATCATCATAAGCCAGTTACAACTGATAAAGGTAACGTAATGAAAGAAAAATAGATTATTCTTTATTTGAAAGAAATAAATTGTTCTTGCTATGTATCTTAAACTTCAGGTTTCCATATTTAAGCAAAAAGTATAATTTAGGAACAGCAAGTCACTTCATTTCACTACTCATTCTTCAAGTTTTCTAATAAATTCTTTTAGTTTCCTAAATCATGACACAGGTTCATTACCTCAGGACCATCACAACCCAGTGAGTGAATCAGTGTTTTTCAGATGAAAACAAAACCAAACAAAAATAAAGCTATCAGAGGGGAGGTGACTGCTTCCGGATCAGATCGAGTGTATCAGGGGCTAAGAGTCCCACACTGTGGTGGGACTTCTCCTGTCCTATACGCCCCCGGGAGACCAGTGCTCTGAATTTTTCTGTTTCCCACAGGAAAAGGCAATGTTAGAATTGGACCATGAAAACTGAGGAAGACATTGAGATGAGCAAACTAGTTGGATTAAACACTAAGTATTAACAGAGCTTTAAAAGATAATGTAGAAAGTGATAGTGAACTGAGGTTTCTTTGGCTGAATTCTGTGTCCAAGTCTGAAGGGAAACATTTAGAATGCGGAATGCCATGCTTTTGTAACTACCCAAAACCGCATGATCCTGACTCCCTTAAAACTGTTCCATCTTCAGTACCTTCTAGAAATTACTGAGGTGTTCTCAAGTCATCACCTGTCCTTTTTCCTTTTTCTGTTGTAGCCACAGAATGCTTTAGGTGATTGCTAGTAATTACATTTGACAATAAAGTCATTTTTGTGTTTTTAAGAGACGTGGCCTGTGTATGTAGAACTGACCAATGGGAAGATTTACGGCTGTGATTTCATTGTCAGCGCTACAGGAGTTACACCAAACACAGACCCCTTTGTCCTGGGGAACAATGTAAGACGGAGGTGGTTTTTTAAACTAATTTATTTATCATTAACAACTTCCATTATTGTAAATAATATCCCATGGTAATGCCCCCCCCCACTTTCCTCTTTGAAATTCCACTCTCCATCATATCCCCTTCCCCTCTCAGTCTCTCTTTTATTTTGATGTCATGATCTTTTCCTCCTATGATGATGGTCTTATGTAGGTAGTGTCAGGAATTGTAACATCATGGATATCCAGGCCATTTTGTATCTGGAAGAGCACGTTGTAAGGAGTCCTACCCTTCCTTCGGCTCTTACGTTCTTTCTGCCACGTCTTCCACAATGGACCCTGAGCCTTGGAAGGTGTGATAGAGATATTTCAGTGCTGAGCACTCCTATGTCACTTCTTCTCAGCACCATGCTGCCTTCTGAGTCATCCTAAGGTCACTGCCATCTGAAAAGAGAAGGTACTCTGCCAAAAGTGAGAGTAACATTAACATATGGGTATGAACATTAAGAGAAGTGCTTACTGGGCAGTTTGGTGAGCATAGTATATACATTTAGCCAGACAGCAGCAGATGCTATACCCCTAGGGCTCATGACTACCCCTGTTGTAGGTTTTCACTATCAGGGATGTATTCCCTCCCATGGAGTGGGTCTCCAGTCCAATTAGAGGGTAGTTGGTTCCCACCATGACAGATATGCCACTATTGCACCTGTTGGTTCATTTGGCCTGGCTAGCAAAATATAAGGCTTGCAGTGTCCACGATTGAGTATCTTCATTGGTGATTTCTCCCTCCCCCATTGAACTGCATGCAGAATGGCTTCTTCCAGCTTTCTGTCAGCTTATCTACATGGAGATTTTCAGCTCAGCTCCAGCAGGATTTCTCAGTGGCCTTGCAGCCCAAGTATGTGGTGTCTTCAGCAATAGGGTCTTACCATCTATTCCTGGTGGGAAACTAAGGGCCTCAGCAATAGCCTGTAATGTTTTTGGGGTATCAGGGACCTCCCTGGCCAACAAATCACTGGAAGGTATCCCATCCCTGGCACTGAAAATTTTTTAGTAACAATCTATGGCTTCTGACTGTTCTATTGTCCAAAAAAGTAGACTTCCATATGATTTATTTATATCCTCTTAGATTTTGATTAGCCCTCCCTCCACCTTTCCTTTACTCAGTCTCTTCCCCTGACCTCACTTAGACCTTTTCACCCCCATTAATCTGTTCTTCTACTTACATATATACAATACCATCCTATTAAGTACCTCCCCAAGATGAAGGGTTTTGTCAGTTATGAAAAATTTAAGGTGTTCATTTTTATGTCTAATTCTTAGGAATAATTTTTTACTATTTTAGTATGCAAATATACCTGAGGATGGCTGAAAAGTTTGGTTTATATTTACATCTTGTTTTATAGAATTTTATTCATTTAAAATCCTTAAGCAGTGGGGTGTGGTGGTGCACTCCTTTATTCCCAGCACTCGGGAGTCAGACATGAATTCCAGGTCAGCCTGGACTAGAGTGAGACCTTACCTTGAAAAGCAAAACAAAAGCAAACCTTTAAGCAGTTAGCATGAGCGTGTATGAGAGAGAATAGTTGATCGATTCAAGGTTGCAAAGAGACTAACACTGCCCACAGGTTCTCCAGAGTACTTTAAAAGCCCTGACACTTAAAATGGACTGTTCTTGTAGTTGTAAGTGGGGTAATTGTAGCTCTGGGTGTTTTGATGCTGAAACTTTTAAGTCCTGACTTAGAAGCAGTTTAATGTGAGAACCTGAGCCGGGTGCCTAGACACCATCGTGGTTTTCCACTCTTGCGATGGCGGCCATCATGCTGACTGCTGACATGCGCGTGCCCGCGTGGCTTGGCTTGTCATTCACAAGGAAGCCCCACCTCACGCTCTTCTCTCTTACGCTAACGGGGACCATCCGCAGTTTGCTCTGGGAGAAGACGGTGGCCTGAAAGTGGACGACCAGATGCGTACGTCCCTTCCCGACATCTACGCTGCTGGGGACATCTGCACAGCGGGCTGGCCGCCCAGCCCCTTCTGGCAGCAGGTGGGCAGCACGGTGGGGGGCCGGGCCTGCTGGCAGAGGCTGGCAGAGAGGGAGCCTGTGGGTCGCCAGTGACACCTCCAGCCTTCTGGTGTCACGGCTCTTCCGCATTCTCTGGAAGCCGTCGCCGTGCGCTTCCTTCGTGGTTAAGCTCCGCGGTGGTGGAGGACTGGCCGTCTTTTCACTTAAAGAGCACTGGGCCCACGGCTTTGCTCCTCATGCTCGTGTCCCTGGCGGCATGGCGCCCCATGACGGAGATGCTGCGCTGCCCTGTCAGCCAGACACCCGTGTCAGGTGCGCACCAGGTAGGAGTCCTGTTGCCGAGGAACTGAGCACTTCGTTTTATTTACTTTTATTCAAAGCTCAATGACTCTATGTGGCTAGTGGTGACTGTACTGGACAGCACAGGTGTAGACAAAAACCTATCAAGCCATTGAGAGCAGACTGATCCCCGAATAGAGCTTCTCTCCCCGGTCCCCTGCTCGGTCCTTGCGATTGCTGTGACACGCATGCTTGCTCACTAGTTCTTTTCCCAGCTGGACCCCACTTTCCTCCCGCTGTCAATGGCTGGCCTGTGTGCTTCTCAGGTGGGACAAAAACCAGAGGAAGGCAGGCAGTGGCCGCGGGGGGTGGATGCATGAGGTCACCCACACAAGGGCCGGTCAGCACTTCCTTTGCTGAAGCTGGCTCCAGTCAGGGGTGGCAGTCACGTGTAGTGCACAGAGACGCAGCTTCATCCCGGGAATTTCTGTGCAGCGGAAACGCAGTGCCTGCTGTTCCTGACACTCCTCAGACTGGCTCCTCTTCACTTTTCTGTCATCCTGTGACACCTCGCCAATATTTAATCAGGAGGTGGGAGTCTGGGTTTTTGTCCTATTTTAAATCCCTGTAGTTTTGATGTGTGTCTTCATCTGATAGTTTATTTTGCATAAATCTAATAGGTCCATATATGTTTGTTTGAGGTGGGGTCTCACTCTAGCCCAAACTGACCTGGAACTCACTCCATAGCCCCAGGTGGCCTTGCACCCATTGAAATTCTACCTCAGCCTCCCCCGTACTGAGACTAGAGTCACGTGCCGCCATATCCGGCTCCACACCCATCTTTTCATCGGCACTGTGGCAAGAGCATTGCCTTGTTTTGCATCACCATCATGCAGGTGTGAGGACGAGGACCAAGGTGAAAATGGGCCCCCAGGAGTTTCAGCCGTGATTCCGCAGCTGCGCCTGCAGCAGACTACCCCTCGCCTTCTCAAACCTTCCTCACAGAGATGGAGGTGACCGTAGCCTGTCACTTCTAGAAATGCTGGTGCCTGGGTGACTACCGAAGTTAACTGCACAGTGGCTCTGAACTGTCTAGTGCTGGAACATGACATTTACAGCGAGTTTCACATCTCCTGTGTCTCGATGACACCTGTGAGGGACTGATGAGCTGAAATTCACTCTTAGCCTTTGTGGCTGGAAATGTTTTCATACCTCACCAGTGTCACCAAAAGATTCATAGTGGATGGGTACAAGCCATTAAATTTTGATAAATAACTTAAAGCATTAGCAAATAAAATCATTTTGATTTGGTGCTCATTGGGGGCCAGTGAGGACAGAAGTAATGAGAACCTGAGGACTGTGACAGTCTTTAAGTGAACTTGTCCAGTTGACACAAGAACACTTTCTAAACAATACTCAAAAGATGATATCAAATAATGTTTCTCTGTCACTTCAGATGAGACTGTGGACCCAGGCGCGGCAGATGGGGTGGTTCGCAGCCAAGTGCATGGCTGCGGCCAGCCTGGGAGACTCCGTGGACATGGACTTCAGCTTCGAGCTGTTTGCTCATGTGACAAGGTTTTTTAACTACAAGGTAAGATGGTGGATGCAGTTAATCCCAAGTCTGACCACTGTGACCAACTGTCTATTCTCAAAAGTTACACCATTTCAATCACATTACTTACAATGTGATTTATAATGGTGATTTTTCTCATTTCTTACAAATCAATACTTGGTATTGCTGCTCTTAATTCTGAGTTATACAGTAAAGAAAGGGACAGTCTACCTCAACTTGGCTCCAGTTAGGGGTGGCAGTCACATGTAGTACACAGCGCTTTTGGTACCAATGTACATTTGGGATCTATCCTGTCTTTGAGAGAAGCCATGTTCAGGAAGTACCCAAAAGGTCTGCATTGTACTTGGGTCTCTCCACTCTGGGACATGTTTTCCATTAGCTTACAGATAAGGGAAACCACACTCACCAGACACATTTAATTTACCCATTAAAGATCTCAGCTCCTGATTAAATCTTGAAGCCATGACTCCAAGCTAATGTGGTGCACATTATACGATTATATGTGTGTGTGTTTACACATACATGCATAAGCATATGCATGGATTCAATAGTGTTATATTCTCTTTTACTTATTTATTTACAAGAGAGAGAGAGAAGAAAGACAGCGGAATGGGCACACCAGGGCCTCTAGCCACTGCAAACAAACTCCAGATGCATGTGCCCCTTGTACATCTGGCTTACATGGGTCCTGTGGAATCAAACTTAGGTCCTTGGGCTTCGCAGGCAAATGCCTTAACTGCTAAGCCATCTCTCCAGCCCTCTCTTTTAAAGATAACCTTTTTTTAATGAGAGGCAATGGGCATGCCAGTGGCCTCTTCCCACTTCACACAAACTCCAGCTGCATATGCCACTTTGTGCATCTGGTTTTACGTGGGTCTCAGGACCCTAACCCAGGTCAGCAGGCTTGGCAAACAGCACCTGTAACTGCTGAGGCGTTTCCTCAGCCAAACATTCTCTCCGCTTCTAATGTTAAAATAGTAATGCATTCACTGATACTTTCAGTGTTGATTGATGTAAGAATGTCATTCAAATGTTTTCTTTGGAAAGCCTCCCAGAAACATTCTGACCTGTACAAGTGTAGTTTCCTGCTGGCTGACCGTAGAGTCACGGTGCGTGTGTGCTGGGCGCTTACTCACGGCGCTTACTCATGCTTGCTCTCACAGGTGGTGCTGCTGGGGAAGTACAACGCGCAGGGCCTGGGCTCCGAGCACGAGCTCATGCTGCGCTGCACCAGAGGACAGGAGTACGTCAAAGTCGTCATGCAGAACGGGCGCATGGCGGGAGCTGTCCTAATTGGTGAAACCGACTTAGAGGAAACATTTGAAAATTTAATTTTAAATCAAATGGACCTTTCATTCTTGGGAGAAGATCTGCTGGATCCCAGCATTGACTTGGAAGACTATTTTGACTGAAGTAGAATTTCTTCAAAAGCGTACAGCGTTCGAATGAGGGTGGGGGGAGTCAGCAACAGGAATGACCGCGCTGGCTCGGAGACGGGTACAGTGATGATGATAACATGGAAGTGGTGATTCCGCGGTAAAGAATGCAACTTTCAACAGTGAACTCAGCTCCGGTGGTTTATTTATAGACGTGTTTTCCAAATACAAGACTGACCAGAGACATAGAGCAGTCTCAGCTAGTGGCGAGTGCTTCATTTGTGCGCTAGCTCTGGAGCAAGCTTAGCGAAGCGGCTGTTCTGCTCAGGCAGCGCGTGCTCCACGGACACCGTCTGCGATCTGAACCAGAATACAGCTGTGGCTTCCTTCAGGAACCTGCTGGTCTTATTTCAAGAGAACTGTAGCAGAATCTTATTTGCTAATGCTCTTTGTGTTAATGGCTCATTTTTATTTGATGTATACTAATTTTGAAAACCTGAAATCACTCCATTATTTCGGTGTAAATGCCACTCATTTGTAGTGATGAGTCCCTGGTCAGTGTATCAGTGCTGTCAAAGAGTCATGTCAAAGAAAGAGGACCTCTAGGTGTAGTGAGACAAAGAGCTTGACAGTTATGTGAACTTATTCTCAAATAGATTACATTTAACAATCTTACATTAAGGATTTCCTTTCCTGATCACCGATTGTAACATAATTTGTGATTTCCAATTTTCAAAAAGTCTTGACAAGCACTGAAAATATAGCTCTATGTGTATAAAACATGAACAAAATTGTATTTAAAGCCAGACGTGGTGGCACACGCTTTTAATCCCAGCCCTTGGGAGGCAGAGGTATGAGGATCACTGTGAGTTCAAGGCCACCCTGAGACTAGTTAGTGAATTCCAGGTCAGCCCGAGCTAGAGTGAGACCCTACCTTGAAAAACAAAACAACAACAAAAATGTATTTTTAAAAAAGTTAAGTGAGCCAAGCATGGTGGCGCACACCTTTAATCCCAGCACTCGGGAGGCAGAGGTAGGAGGATCACCATGAGTTCAAGGCCACCCTGAGACTACAGTGAATTCCAGGTCAGCCTGGGCTAGAGGGAGACCCTACCTCAAAAAAAACAAACAAAAAAACTGTAAAAATGGTATATACATACATAAACTGTTCTTTTCATGGAAAATGTAGTAATTCAGGCATCATCAATTTTTCTTTTCTTAGCCCCTGTGTTCTTAGAACCAGAGTGCTGGGCCATGTTTGCAAACTTCTGGAAGTTACTAGAAGTTTTTTCTTCTTTCTTTTTATTAACTCGTTCAGATTGGCAAGTTTCAGGTGATTCCACCTACAAAGAAATAACAAAGCAAACATCCTGGTAAAGACTCAGATCTTCACTAGATTAATTAGTTCAGGTATTCACTCTCTGCCTGTTATTGCTTTTGGTCCAGGGGCCTGGTTTTCCTCTCCAAATTTCCACTCAAATGTGGCCCTCTCTCTCCGGCACAGGTAGGCGCCCCAGGCCACTGGAGGCTAAAGTGAAGTAGGCTGAGCTGTCAGGCAGAGCTGAGGGCTGCAGGCCGCAGGAGGTTACAGCAGGCCTAGACCCCAGTAATCTCACCTCAGGACAGGCTCCCTCCACCTGGAACACCTGGACGTCCTGATAAGACTTAGGTTTGGGGCTTCCCGAGGTCATGTGACCTTTTACTGCTCGCCTGGAAGGTCCCCCATATGTTAATGAGGTATCAGCCAGCAGCCTTTGCACAGCCAATCCCTCTGTGACCCCTAACCCGTACCTTTTCCCGCCACTACAGGAACACTCATAAGCCTATTTCCCCCAACAAGTAAACGAGCTGTCCTCTGACACAGTCTCTCGGGTGTTTCTTCCCGTCACCCTCACGGCCACTCAAGACCCTGCTCCTCAGTTGCCTGGAGGCCCCTGGGAAACCGGTGCGCAGTGGCTCCAGAGCGGCCGGGACCCACACCTATCTAAGTAAGAGAGTATGTGGCCAGAAACCTCTTAACAAATCACTTGCGGATGCCCACCTGGGTTCCAATAATGGCTTTCGGCCTCTGGAGCCACACAGAATTCTTAACCTGCACTGGTCCGCCCAGCAGCGTAACGACAGGGTCTCATAGTTAAACTTTAAAGCGGAGTGCTCACACTCCAAGAGGCTGGAGTGCCCCGCTCTATCCTGGGCTGGCATAAATTCTTCCACTTAGTACATGTCCCAAAATAAGTTCCTGAACTCAAGACCCAGGAAGAAAACCGACTTATTTTTTTTTGTTGAGCCTAAGACAGAATCATAGAAAAGCACACTGCAGGTTCTAACATTAACCTATATAAAATAATGAACACGTTAATAAATAAAGAACACATAAAACAATGAGCACATTAATTAAATAAATTAAGTAAAAAACACATAAAATAACGGACAGCAGTTCATTACCCTGCCGCAGCTCTGGGAGGCCTTTGCTGCTTGCATGGTCACAACGTGGGCGTCGCTGTTCAGAAGATTGGCTTTAGGCCCTGCTTTCAAGTATGAAATGGTGGCATATGCTGTGAAGCTGTAGTCTTCTCTACAAAACATAAAACCAGTGATCGGGAAGCTTAAAGGGGCCAAAGAAACCAAACGGAAATTTACACAGAAACAAGCTACAATTCTAACATTATAGGAAATAATATAAACAATATTATAATCGTACAAATATTTTTAATAAAGTAGTTTTCTTCTTTTTCCTTTCTTTTTTTTTTTAATGTAAGAGTGTGCATGAGAGAGCTAGAGAAAGAATGGCACATCAGGGCCTCCAGCCACTGTAATGGAACTCCAGTCACATGTGCCACCTTGTGCACGAGCGACCCTGCGCGCTTGTGACACCTTGTGCGTGTGGCTTTTGTGCGACCTGGAGAGTCGAACGTGGGCCCGCAGGCTTTGCAGGCAAACACCTGAACTGTTAAGCCATCTCTCCAGCCCGGTTTTTCTTAACCATGAAGGTTTGATTTTATTGGGTGAACTGTTTTCTGTGGGATTAAACATCCATCGGTGTGTGGCAACGTCAAGGCCAAGGTAAGCACCGCGGAAGGCAGAACGCACTTCAGATACTCCCGCAGAAGGGCGTGCGCGATGACTTTCTCCAGCTCCGCCCGAGGGAGCGCGGGCGCGGCAACCCCGGCCACCCGCAGCTTCGGTGCGCCCCTTCCTGTCCAAGAGTCGATGAGCTTCACCGGTGTGACCTTTTCATCCCGCTCCTCCGCCTGCCGCAGGATCTTCACCAGGTCTCTGCAGGACTGTGTGATGTCCCTCTTTTCAAACGCTGCAATGACAGACACCGGGACGGGCAGCCGCCATTGAGAAACGGGGACCGGCATAAACTGTCCTAGGTGGCCAACCTGATTCTCCACTTAGCCATGTGAGCCACCTCGGGCCAGACCAGACTCGAGTCTCTAACACACTGCAGGACCTATGGTGAAGTGAAGACACTGACCTGGCTAACAGACGGTTTGTGATATGCCACAGGAACCAAGAGATGTCTGCCAGACCCTCACTAGGTGAGGGAGGCAAGAAAGCCGCCTCCTCAGAGCCATGCGTTTGAGCTGTGCTTGTGAGAGCACGCTGAACTCGCGTGGGCTGCTGTGGAGGGTCCTGGGCAGGCGCCGTGACGATTCCAACGGGCCCTGATTGACATGTGAGCCAGGTCACTGTGAGACAGTGTTAGCATGAAGCTAGACGGCGGGAGCTCCACCCAGTAAGGCATGAGAACTCAGGGAGGCCCGGGAGCAGGAACTGCTCAGTCTAGTTTTTCGAGAATGACACACACAGCCAAGATGAGGAAGGGACAGAAAACAGCACCAAACGCTGCTGAGTTATGTTGGCCATTATCTGCATCAGAAATGATTCGCTATTATCTCAGTTTGCACCAAATTTTCTTCCCCATGAATATTAAATGATAGCACAAGGTTCCTCCCTCCCCCCCCACCCCCGCTGAAGTAGGGTCTCACTATGGCCCAGGCTGATGTGGAATTCACTATGTAGTCTCAGGGTGGCCTCGAACTCATAGCAATCCTCCTATCTCTGCCTCCCAAGTGCTCGGATTAAAGGTGTGCACCACCATGCCGAGCTTTTCGGGTTAGCTTTTTATTAATGGTATTTCTATTCAAAGGAAGTACATTTTTATTATTTATTCACACCCTCAGCATGGTAGTGTAAAATGTGTATGTATGCATATAATTTTATTCAGCCTTGTTTCAAAAATGTGTTATTAGTTTGGAATCTGGGAGCTTTGAGTCACTGTTTAATCTGCTAATCTATGGGGAGGGGGCAGGTATAATGCTTGTCTCATGCAGTCCTAGCTTTGTTACTAAGATATAAAAGGTTGAAAATAAGTCTCGTGCTAGGGAAGCAGGGTCTGGAGAGAGGGCTCAGCAAATGATGCGCGCCCAGCTGACCTCAGGGAGAAAGGCAGAGGCTGTGGAAGGCCTCGTCCACGCCAGGCCGCTGACCCTGAGGGCAGGGCGGGAGGCAGAGGCAGGCTTTCCCGGAAGCGAAAGGCTAAGCCCACCGAGAACAGCAGAACGCAGAGTCCAGAGCAAGCAACCGCCTCAGATGGTGAGCAGGCAGGGACCGACCCCCAAGACGAGCCCGACCCTTGACAGGCACAGAACAATCACGGAGTGTGAGGAGCGGGTTCTGTTGTGCACACCGAGTGAGACACACAAGAAACTTACCAACGTCTTTACAGCAGTTGTCACACATTTTGTTACACGCGTCAGCGTTCCACACCTCATCAAAATGTTGAGCTATCAGCACTCGGCGGCATCTGCACACACGTGGAGACAAATCGTTAGGCTAACGAAGGTTCAGTGATCTCTGCTTGAGAAGGCGCACGTTTTCCTACCCATTTCCTACTAGAGCTGTAACAAGGCCACAAGTATAGCAATTCATTATCTCACATTTCTGTGAACAGTCTCACTGGGTCAAAATCAAGGCTCAGCAAGGTAAATTCTTCTGGAAGCCCTAGGAAAAACCTATCTTCAGAGCTGACAGAGCTGGCTTCCCGGCCTCCCTCTGCCACTCTGAAGGACTTTGTGGCTGCTCTCGACCCACTCAGACAATCTAGGATAAATGCTATGAAAGCTCAGTTGGAGCCAGCCAGGCGTAGTGACACGTGCCTTTAATCTCAGCACGGGGGCAGGAGGGGAGATGGACCGACAGAGGTAGAAGGATTGCTGTGCGAGATTACATATTCCAGGTCAGGTCAGGTCAGGCTGAGCTAGAGAGAGATTGTACCTCAAAACAACGACGACAAAAACCCTCACTTGGTATATAACTTTAATTCTGCCAACAGTATGTTCTTTTAAAATTTTTTTGTGGGGGCTGGAGAGATGGCTTAGTGATTAAGCGCTTGCCTGTGAAGCCTAAGGACCCCGGTTCGAGGCTTGGTTCCCCAGGTCCCACGTTAGCCAGATGCACAAGGGGGTGCACGCGTCTGGAGTTCGTTTGCAGAGGCTGGAAGCCCTGGCGCGCCCATTCTCTCTCTTTCCTTCTACCTGTCTTTCTGTGTCTGTCGCTCTCAAATAAATAAATAAAAAATTTTTTAAAAAAAGTTTGTGTGTAGAGTGTGTGTGTGTGTGTGTGTGTGCATACATGTGTCAAAGTCTTTTCTGCCTTTATATGGGTGGCTGGGGAATGAAACCCTGGCCAACAGGCTTTGGAATGAAAATAGCATTGTCCATTACTGGCAAGGTGCTGCTAACCCATTCAACATTTTTATTTAATTTAATTTATTTATTTAAGCCACAGAAAGAGGCAGAGAGAGAGAGAGAGAGAATAGGTACACCAGGGCCTCTAGCCACTGCAAACAAAGTCCAGTGGCATGTGCCACCCTGTGCATGTGGCTTATGTGGGTGCTGGGGAGTCGAGCCCCAGCCCTTAGTCTTCCCAGGCAAGCACTTCAACTAACTGCTAAGCCATCTCTCCAGCCCCTCCCCCCCCCCCAGTTCCACATTTTTTGAGCTCTTCTGAGACAAGCAGTGACAGCAGAAGAATGACTGAGAGCCAGAGGCCACCAGGATGGTCTAACCAAAGGCACTCATGAGTAGATTTCCCCTGATTTCATGCTGAGAGACGAAGCTTCCCAATGACTGCCCTGGGAAGGCAGCCCGTGCCGGGGGACCTCACTCTCTGAACGCCCGTCTTCTCGTTCACCTTTTCATAAGCACTGGCACATGTAACTACGTGCCAATGCCAGAGAGAAAGGCTTCGTCGCGCTGGGGGTGTGTACACCCTTAGACATCTGCTTCGCGGGATACACTGCAGTAAGCCCTAAGGCCACACACTGCAACGCTATGCCTGGCTTTTCAGGACGGCTCACGCAAAGCTAAGTGGCTTACTTGTGAATGTTCTGACAGTACGACACCATCTCATAGAGCTTCTGTTGGCCTACGTTTTCCATGACAACCATTGAACTTATTCTGAATATATCTCCAAAGCCATAATACAAAATACAGTCTGCCCTCGAGTCGTCTCGACCTGTAATTTGAGGAACATTGACATTATGCAGTTACTGTTAAATCCTCTCCACAGCCAAGAACACGCACGTGAGATGGCAGGCACAGCATCACGGGACTGGACGTTTCAGAGATGTGAAGGTCAAACTGCGACAGCTACCTTGAGCTTTCTGTTCAGTTGACAACGGAGAAGGACTGACAGACAACTTTACTAGGCTGAAGTGTCCCTACGGGATTCACTAATTTGAACCCACTAATTAAAATCCCAAGAGGTCAACATGAACATACTATCTTAGCATATGTAAGAAACAATTCACAGCTGGGCGTGGTGGCGCACGCCTTTAATCCCAGCACTTGGGAGGCAGAGGTAGGAGGATTGCTATGAGTTCGAGGCCACCCTGAGACTCCATAGTGAATTCCAGGTCAGCCTGGGCTAGAGTGAGACCCTGTCTCGAAAAACCAAAAAAAAAAAAAGAAAGAAAGAAACAATTCACAATTCACCAAGAGACCAGAAGCTAATTTCTCCCTAGGAAAATAAAGTATAAATCTGCTAAGAAAGACTATAATGTTCTACAATTTACTATCCAGTAAAGACCATCGAAACCACTGGATTCTCGGGCTGGAGCGATGGCTCGGTGGGTAAGGTGCTTGCTTGCAGAGCCTGACGACTGCACTTGGATTCCCCAGCACCCGCGTACAGCCAGATGCAAGGGTGGCCGTGGCCGGAGGCCTGGCGCCCCCATTCTCACCCCACCCCACTCTCTCAAAACCCACAGAATTCCTAAACATTAACGTGCCTTCTGGAAACGCCTCTGGAAAATGCCTTGTACATACCCGCACGTCCACTCTCTTGGTAGTAGTTCTCCATGGATTTACTCATGGAATGATGAATGACAAACCTCACGTCGGGCTTATCGATCCCCATGCCAAATGCAACTGTTGCCACTACGACCTGAAATGTTTCAACACGTCGTTAACATAAAGTGCTCGAGGACTTTTAAGGGTAAGTTAGGCTTCTACTGAACACTCATAGACTGAACCTGCACTTCGTTGGCCGACCACCTCGTGTGCACCCTGGTCTTGTCTGCTGGTTCCAGGTTGGCATGATAAGCACTCGCGCCGACGCCCAGCTTCTGTAAGCTAATCGCAACTTGTTCAGAGTCCTTCTGAGAAAAACAGTATATGATTCCTGTAGAAAAGCATGGCCAGCCGTTAGAAGTGTGCACAGGACTTGTTCCTAGGAAACCGTTTGCAACCCGCATGAGACACTGGTTAATACAGGGCCCAAGGGGGAAAGGCGTTGTGAGAAATCCCAAGGAGCAAAGCACACGCTGACCTCCAGGTATTGTCCAGAGCTTTGATCGCCCGCTTTCTCTAAAGCACAAGGGAGGCCTGGGCCGCTGGCTTGGGCTCCCATCTCTCTCCAGTGCTATTTTCCACTACCTGGCACTTGTCATGCCCCTCAGCCAGGTGTTACCACATCCGCCGTGAAGAAAGTCTCACGTGGGCTGGAGAGATGGCCTAGTGGTTAAGCACTTGCCTGTGAAGCCTAAGGACCCTGGTTCGAGGCTCGGTTCCCCAGGTCCCACGTTAGCCAGATGCACAAGGGGGCGCACGCGACTGGAGTTCGTTTGCAGAGGCTGGAAGCCCTGGCACGCCCATTCTCTCTCTCTCCCTCTGTCTTTCTCTCTGTGTCTGTCGCTCTCAAATAAATAAATAAAAATAAAAATAAAAATAAAAGAAAGTCTCACATGCGAAGGCACCTAAGGACCCTGCATTCCTCAGGCACAGCAGGTGCGGGCCTTCCGCAGCGCTGGCCAGAGCAGCAGGGACCAGGAGCTGCAGCCTTCCTCAGACTCACTTGACCCAGAACACCCTTTCCTGTTTCCTGACAATCTAGAGACCGGCTCGACAGTGCCTAACCCTACGTAACCCTACTGACTAACCCTACGTAAGCAGACACTCTCCACGCCATTCCCACTTATCAAATACATCCTGTGGACTTGTTTAAAGTGTCCTTTCCTGGGCTGGGGAGTGATTAAAGGTGTCTGCAGAGCCTACTGCCTCAGGTCCGATTTCCCAGCACCGCCTAGAGCCAGATGCAAAAAGTGGCACAGACACGTAGCATGTTTATTTGCAGCAGCAGGAGGCCCGGATGTACGCGTGCTCTTGTCCCCCCTCCCTGGCCCCCATTCACAAGTAAATAACAATAAAAAATTTCAAAACAACAGTGTTCTTTCCCGTAAGGTATGATGTCACTTTAGAGAATCAGCGCTTAGCCCCGACCACAGACACTTGGCTGCACAAAACCTCTCATACCCCACCGTCATTCGACAGCAGGGAAAGCAGAAGCAGGCACTGCTGTGCTTTAGCTCAATGTATGACAAGGAAGGGTCACACCCGGTTGGTGAGATCAGGAGTGAAGTAATCTTGTCCCATTTTCAATTATCTCCTGCATCTGTGACTCAGGTGTCACTCCGTCACTGGTACTTATTTTCACAAGCATCCCAGTCCCCGAAATTGTTTTACTTTTATGTTACCTGATTGCCCTTTATATCTCCCATTAATGAGCTTCACGATGTCCTCAATAAAGTCGTCTGCATTTGAGGGCTTTTGCCGAACCTACAAAAAAAAAACTATGTCATTAACAAGTAAGTGAGGTATATTAATGTTACTCTCACTTTTTTTTTAAATTATTTATTTATTTATTTGAGAGCGACAGACACAGAGAGAAAGACAGATAGAGGGAGAGAGAGAGAATGGGCGCACCAGGGCTTCCAGCCGCTGCAAACGAACTCCAGACGCGTGCGCCCCCTTGTGCATCTGGCTAACGTGGGACCTGGGGAACCGAGCCTTGAACCGGGGTCCTTAGGCTTCACAGGCAAGCGCTCAACCGCTAAGCCATCTCTCCAGCCCCTACTCTCACTTTTGGTTAGAGAAGCTTCTCTTTCAGAGGTTGGTAACCTCGGGGATGACTCAAAAGGCATCACGGTGCTGAGAAGTGACAGAGGAGTGCTCAGCACTGAAATGTCCCTATCATAACTTCCAAGGCTCAGGGTCCATTGTGAAAGAGGTGACAGAAAGAATGTAAGAACCAAAAGAAGGGTAGGACTCCTTACAACGTGCTCCTTCAGACAAAAAGTGGCCTGGATATCCATGACCTCGCAGTGCCTGGCACTATCTACACAAGACCCTCATTATAGGAGGAAAAAATGACAACACCAAAATAAGAGAGACTGTGGAGGGGGAAGGGGCTATGATGGAGAGTGGAGTTTTGAAGAGGAACGTGAGGGAGTATGGAATTATCATGGTTCATTGTCTATAATTGTGGAAGTTGTCAATAATAATAATATATAAATGTTTTTAAAAGTACATGAGGGCTTGCAGAGATTGCTTAATGGTTAAGGCAATTGCTTGCAAAGCCTGAGGATCCAAGTTTGATTCCCCAGTACTCATATAAGCCAGATCACAAGGTGGCATGAGTCTGGAGTTCATCTGCAGCAGTTGAAGGCCCTGGCACATCCATTCTCTCTATCTCCCCCCCGCCACCAATAAATAAATAAAATACACAACAAGTTTTGGTTTGTCTTAAAGGAGATGAGCAAGGGCCGTGCAGGGAGCTGTTCACTGACTTATGAGGTGCACTTCTCCTTTCCTAAAGGGACTCAACCCACCTGAGTCACTGTCACCCTCCGCCCCGCCCAGCCTCTTCTTGACTCTAGGTTTTTCATCTGCTAGAGATGAGGAGATAGAAGCTGTGAGGAGCTTGTGAAAACAGAGACTTTTCTACTCGCTGACTCTATGTTTACAAAACAGCAGGAATCCAGTGAAAGCACCCTGACTCAATCCTTCCTACGGGCACTGAAAAGGAAGAGAAGAGCTGCCTGGGTGTTTTGCTTTCACGCACATGCACTACGTGAAATCTGCATTAGGAATGCAGGCACATCGCTAGTGTTCACATTGCTGTCATGCAGTGACAGGTGTCGGCAGGACCCTTGCTTGCACACACATGCTTTCTCTCCATCCTTGTCCATGAATGAACTTATCAAGGGCTGGAGAGATGGCTCAGCGGCTAAGGCACCTGTCTGCGTAGCCTGGGAACCCGGGTTTGATTCCCTAGGACCCAACGTAAGCCAGATGCACAAGGTTGTTTGCAGTGGCTGGAGGCCCTAGCGCATCCATTCTCTCTTGCTCTCAAAATAAGTAAGTAAATTAAAAAATATATATTTTACAAAGGAAAGAACTTATCAAATATGCATGTGTCGTTCAAGTCTCGATTACACAAACTCCAGTATCACTAACCTACACAGTGCCCCTCTACTCTCAGGACTGTGTGGCACACTGGGCACGTAGGTAGGCACTAGTTACAGAAAACCGCTACTAATATACGCTGATGGTAAAAATTTTTACATCTCATTGTTACTCATCAAAAAAAAAAAAAAAACAATGAAAAAGTATAATCTCTACTGCAGTATCTCACAAATGCAGTAAGCTGACTTAAAAGTTACTTACCTCATAATAAAGGTTTGGGCGATTAAAAGAAGCTGTGAAAGTCAGACACTGTCCCACACACAAAATTTTCTGTGCATCCTTCAAAACATGGTTCGTTGCCGTTGCAGTCAGCCCGATGAGTGAGGTGTTAGGGAACTGCCGCTTCAAGATACCCAGCGCCTTATAATCTGGAAAGGACAGACAACGACCCTCTTTCCATTCTCGAAGGAGGAGAGCAAATCACACCCTTGGGTGGTGCAGAGGAGCAACGCTGCCAGGATTTTACTTCTGCACTTTCCTGCAACAGGTGGGCAGAGGGCGTGCCTCTCGAGCCCACGGGCTTCCCCGTCTGCTTCAGCAACGCTGCTCTCGGCTGTAGGTGAGGTGCTTTGCCGGAGACGCTCTGGGTAGCTGTTTCCTGTGGATTAAAACACTCCTGGGAGGCTCCACGGGCTCAGGAAATGCAGAACAAGTGAGCCGGGCAAGGCCCCTGCGGGAAGTTACTAAGCAGTAAAAGAACAGGGGAAGGAAGACGGAAGGCAGCCCTAGGCGGTGTAGGATGTGCGGGGACTCAGCGGTGTAGCCCGTCATCACCCAGCCGAGGGGCGCAGCCTGAGTCACCCAGATACCTGGCTCGCCAAGTTCGACTCCATGAGTTGTTCCTATGGAGAGTCGTCACCCTCTATGTGAGCAAACAGAAACAGCCTCCCCAGAACAAGGCATGGCACAAGAAGGACTCTGAGGCGCCCTGCCAGCCTGGGCATCTTCCCTGCCTGCTGAACAATGGATTCAAGAGACCGGTGGTAAAGCGGATTCAAGAGACCGTGGATTCAGCGGATTCAAGAGACCGCGGGCACAGCGGATTCAAGAGACCGCGGGCACAGCGGATTCAAGAGACCGCGGGCACAGCGGATTCAAGAGACCGCGGGCACAGCGGATTCAAGAGACCGCGGGTATGCACACGCTCGAGTTCACTGTGAGCAGCAAGCTAACAGGAGCCTCCACCCCAGAGTCAGCCGCCTCATCACCTGAGTAGCAAGCCTGCACGGAGAAGAACCTAGCTCTGGGCTGTTCCTTGTCATACACATCTACATGGCAAAAACAGTGGTCGCCGACTTCCCTCCAAGACCTAACCTTGTTGTCAGGAACTGAAAACAGAGGGTGGCAGAACTGCTGGGTAAGAGGCAGGAGCACTACGCAAGCAGAAGAGAAAGCAACGGCTGGGGAGGCGCGGGCTTCAAGGAGGTGAGACGGCACTTAGTCAGGGCTCGAAGACTGCGCAACGTTCACTAACCCGGAGACATGGGAGGGGCAGTGGAGCAAACGTGCACATCATCACAGCTGAGGACTGACTCCGCGTGTTCCTGACTGTTCACAACCGAAGACTGACTCAGCGTGTTCACAACCACAGACAGACTGACTCAGTGTCCACAGTCATGGACTGACTAAGCAGACTAAGCAGGTTCAGCTACCAGCAAGCAGACGGGGCGCTAGCTCAGGCGCTGGGCTGGAGGACCCACTACCTAATCCGTTCAGCTGGGAATCCTGTATCCCAAGACCCTCCATGTACAGATCCAAGAGCTGCTTCTTGCAGGATGAACAGGCAGACGGGATCATGGATACACAGAGGTGCCCGGAAGTTCCCGTTCACCCCCGGAAGTTCTCGATCACCCAGTCTTCACTGGGCTCTTCCACATGCAGGCCTTGACAACCAACAGGGGCTCGGCCGGACACTGAGCAGTCCCCTCAGGGGTGACAGCTGGCTCCCCAGAGGGAACACCTACACACAGCCTCCCCAGAGAGCTCCACGTGGAGCCCTGTGGCTCTGGCCATTTCCCTCCCAGCTCTGGCTGAGCCGCCACTGTGCTTTGGGGTTACTCACTGGATTGCAGTATTCTCCAGCTTCAGACCTTCTCTGGCTCGTTCTTCCCATCATTGTGCAAAACATACTTCCTATCATAAACCTACATAAATCCTCTTACCTTCACCAGAATGGGTGCCCTCTGGACCCAAACTGATACCTTCACAAAGAAACCCTGGTCTGAAGTCATGTCTATCAGGAGTTCTAGGTAAAGCACATGTACCAGGTCTGAAGTCACGTCTATCAGGGGCTCTAGGAAGAGCACATGTACCAGGTCTGAAGTCATGTCTATCAGGGGCTCTAGGCAGGCACACGTACCAGGTCTGAAGTCATGTCTATCAGAGGCTCTAGGCAGGCACACATACCAGGTCTGAAGTCATGTCTATCAGAGGCTCTAGGCAGGCACACATACCAGGTCTGAAGTCATGTCTATCAGGGGCTCTAGGCAGGCACACGTACCAGGTCTGCAGTCATGTCTATCAGGGGCTCTAGGAAGAGCACACGTACCAGGTCTGAAGTCATGTCTATCACAGGTTCTAGAAAGAGCACACGTACCAGGTCTGAAGTCATGTCTATCACAGGTTCTAGGAAGAGCACACGTACCAGGTCTGAAGTCATGCCTATCAGGGGCTCTAGGAAGAGCACATGTACCAGGTCTGAAGTCATGCCTATCAGGGGCTCTAGGCAGGCACACGTACCAGGTCTGAAGTCGTGTCTATCAGGGGCTCTAGGCAGGCACACGTACCAGGTCTGAAGTCGTGTCTATCAGGGGCTCTAGGCAGGCACACATACCAGGTCTGAAGTCGTGGCCCCACTGGCTGCAGCAATGCACCTCATCCACAGCAATTCGAGTCAGTCTCCTTGCTTCATAGGCCTTCTCTAGTCTTGACATAAACATTTTGCTTTTTGCAATTTTCTCTGGAGTTACATAAATGAGCTTTAATTCAGAGTTTTTATTTACCATTTCAGCATGAACCCATTTCACATGTTCCTGTGAGAAGGCCAAGCAGACACAGGGCAGAAATTAGCTGGCAGGACACAGTTCTGGGTAAAAAAGAAAGGTATTCATCATCACTCCCAACAGCCTAGGGCTCTTCCAAAAGCCGACTTTGGCTCAGTAAAGTAGAAACCATCACCCTGAACTAGGCTCCTTGGCAGCTAGGCAGACAGTACGCGTGTGACTCACTCACACCCAAACTGCTGATGATATTGTGCCTCAGTAAAAATTAAAAAATAATAATCTTCAGTAAAGAACAAGTATTCCATGAGGCATAATCCCACATCATTTATAATCATTTTTTTAAAAAGTGAGCCAAGTACAGTAACTATGGTCATACTGGTAGGCTTTCCTAATTCTCACATTATACTTAGAATACTTTATGTATCTGTGAACAAATTAATGAAGTCATCAAGTATACTTAGAATCTCTTTATTTAAGTATAAAGCTCAGTGAGATGGCTCAGTGGTGAGAGCACTTGCTGGGCAAGCAGGAGGGCCTGAGTCAGATCCCAAGCAAACACGTAAAAAGGTGGGCACAGCCACATGCTTGTAACCCCAGCGCTGCGGGGGGCAGAGATGGGAGGTTGGCTGGATCTCCATGGTCAGCCAGTGTAAGCAGGTAACAGGAAGCTCCAAGTTTAATGAGAAACACTGTGTCAGGGAAATAAGATGGAAGAGAGACAGAGGAAGACACCTGACGTCTTCCTCTGGCCTTAGCACGTGTGTGCACAGGTATGTGCATCTGCACACACACACATATGCACATACACACCACACATACTATACACACCAAAATAAAAAAATAAAGATGATGGGGTAAGTGTGGGGTTGAATATTTTATAGTAGTAAATATTTTAGATACAACTTGGGCTAACATTACACTTCATTTCTTTTTTGGTGTTAGAGGAACATACTGAAGAATTTCCAATTGAAATATGAACCTTGTATTTGGTTTTCCAAAGAGAACGGGTAGAAAAAAACGGGGAAGGGTAGAAATGTAGATTTGTCATACACTGGTAAATGTTAATACCCATAAAGGGTAGATGGCAATTGTTGTACTATTCTCCCTAATTTTATATATTTTTAAAGATTTCAAGACTAGTTAGGAAATGGTCTACTGCACAGATCAAGGGTAAAATAGCCCATCCCTGAAGAACAGAGAGTCTCTATGTAGAAGGCATCTTGTTAGCAATTCACTGTTTGTATTTAGCGGAATTACATACTTGGGATTTCCTTTTTACTATTTTGTTCTATTTACTTATTTATTTGACAGAGAAAGAGGGAGAGAGAGAATGAGTGTGCCAGGGCCTCCAGCCACTGCATACGAACTCCAGACGCGTGTGCCCCCTTGTGCATCTGGCTAACGTGGGTCCTGCGGAATTGAACCTGGGTCCTTTGGCTTAACTGCTAAGCCATCCCTCCAGCCCCTTCTTCACTATTTTGAAGTAGAAAAGCCAATACAAAATCTGTCGGCTGATGCTCCCTTCCCATAACCTGCCAGGCAGGGAGGGTCTGGTGTGCAGGCAGCTCTGGGGTCTCTGTCACTCCTCAAGAGCCTCCACTGCGCTCTGCAAGCGAGAAGAAAGGAGCGTCCTGCCTTCTGATGGTTTACGCGTTGGAATCTTCTACAATTTCACTAAATACTGGTAGTTTCATTCTTCCCCTTTATAAGAGCCATTCTTCATTCATGGGACATATAAAAATAGAGAGTGGCCAGACATGACGGAAACAGTTAACAGTTTATGTTACAGGCAACGTAGCTGCAGCTAAGAAACTTCGATGAGCAATTGGAATTTGAAAAACCAGAAACACAGGGGCCTACCTTGGAACTAGAAGCATTTAACATGGTGGCTGAGATTCCTAACTGCTTTAAAACCATGAGCTGGTCTTCCATTAGAGAAATCAGCGGGCAAATCACGAGTGTAAAACCTAGAAGAGAAAAACAAAACGTGCTTTGACGTTTACCCTTCTAATCAGAATGGGCCACCCTCTCTTAGAACTGAAATTGCTTACTGTTGTGAGCTATTCTGCACTGTTAAAATCTGCAATTTGTATTTCTACAACGTGTTCTTATAATAGCACCTGGCAAAGGAGAGACTGGTTTCAATATTCAAAGTACGGCACCAGGGATCTGTCTTCCCAGCTACTCCCTCTGCTCTCCTTCCATCGCCTTCCTCGGGTTGGCACCTGTTACTCCATTCAGACACGGTCAAGTCTCTCACCATCCAGAGATCCTAGGCACCTGCTATGGTCTGGATATCAGTGTCCCTCCCACAGTTTCTCAGTCTGGCAGCCAGTGCCCAGTGCGAAGTTACGAGAAGCAAAGGCTTCGGAGAAGTGATTAGCCCCAGAGGGCAGAGCACTGGGAGTGGTGCCTTACAAAAGAGGAGGAAGGGGTTGCCTGCTCCTCTCAACGAATCTTGACCTTCAACTTGATCTTCATGCCGCAACCTCCAACAGCAATAGCTTGTTACTTATAAATTACTCAGCCTGAGGTGTTTCTTTAGAGCAGAACAAAGGGACTAGGATAAAAACCTACTTATGACTTTCTTTTCTTTCCTGCACAGTGCCCGTAGCTACACTTCCTCAATTCCCACTCACTTCCAGACCCTTGCTGTTTGGTTCCCACCCACCCTTCTGCCTGAAATGCTCTCCAAGGCCACGTTTCCTCCTCTTCACTGAACAGGATGGAACTTTTACATCCTGATTTGATTTCACTTCACTTTTTGCCCACAGTAAAGTGACCACTCCCTCCTTCAAACACCCCTCTCTCTCCTAGGCTAATAGCCTGTGTCCACTCTGCTCATGGTCCTCTGACTCTTGGCTATCCCACAGCCTTCCCTACAGACTCTTCATCCATGTCCCTTTCTCAACTCAAGACGCCTAGATGATTCAGTTCCCTCCTGTGACTCCCGAGGGCATCTCCACAATAACAGCCTCCCCTCGCTACACTCAAAGACAGTGCCACCTGATTGATGTCTTACGTGCACCAAACTGAATCCATCACCATCTCTCTCTCCACCCCCAAGTAAGCTTTCTCCAGTATAACCTCCTTCATAGAACAACCTCTACTGACATACATAAATAATTTTTAAAATGCAATTGACTTTTATAATTAGAAATTATTTCTAATCACTTCAACCTAAAATCAATGCTTGGGGCTGGAAGATGGCCCAGCAGTTAAAGTTGTTTGCTTATAATGCCTGATACCACCCATGTAAGCCAGACACAAAAAGTGACATAAGTGTCTGGCATTTACTGGCAGTATTTGCAGCACAAACGCACACACACACGTACAAGTAAGTAAATAACTGTGTGTGTATGGACACACCACGGGTAAATTAATTATTAAAAATAAATTTAAAAAATCCACTCTTGCTAATACATACCATCTGAGCACAGTGCTGGCAACTGGTAACATAAGCTCTTCCCACCTCCTGTGGGCATCACAAGAAATATCTCCTTGCCAGCCATCGTTACGTTAATAGTTTCGAGCTGAAGTGCTCTGAACTGCTGCAGTTTAAAGACATTCTGCAGAACATCTTTGACTTTTCCAGACCATGGAAAATCTAGAAAGAGAAAAAAATGAGCTAACTAGAATGATCAGGATTATGAAAGACAGAGAAATAGAAATGGCTGCTTTCTTCATGAAAGGATGTTGGAATATGAAAGTATATGACAGAATATACAGGAATCCATCAAAATATGCAAGCATGTGTCAGGATATGCAACTATATGTCAGAATATACAAGCATGTCAGAATATGCAAAAAATGCAAGGATATACTTTTGAACTACATTATATTCATAACTTTGAGGTTAGTGTACCTCACAAAAAAATTAATTAATATATGGTTAATACATCTGAAAAAAAAGTAAACATTCGCCAACTTGAGAATTACACAATACCAAAGAAGAAAATATCCAATCAGCTATTGACAATCAGCTTGGAACACTAATTAGAGGATTCAGCATCCTGAAAACTCAAATATGAATAAAATTAACAATCATCTGGAGTTTTGTGTGTAAATATCCTATTTGAGAAGTCAGCAATGGAAAACAAAGATCATTGTAATTCCTTGAGCATTCTCCTATAACTGTAATTCCTTCTTACATTTTACTTTAACTATAATTTCTTTTTCTTTTTTTTTCCTTTTTTTTTTTTTTTTTTTTTTTTTTTTTTGGTTTTTCAAGGTAGGGTCTCACTCTGGTCCAGGCTGACCTGGAATTAACTCTGTCATCTCAGGGTGGCCTCGAACTCATGGCAATCCTCCTACCTCTGCCTCCCGAGTGCTGGGATTAAAGGCGTGCGCCACCACACCCGGCTTAACTGTAATTTCTTATACCATTCCACTAAAACACATGAACACTGCAATGGAGACCCAGGAATTTAAATTTAAGGCTGCTTTGTTCACTGTTGCAAGTAAATACAGTAGAATCCTTCCCTTCTGCCTTTCTGATTCCTAGCCCGCCCTCTCTCCCTTCTTTTCTTTCTTTCTTCCTTTATTCCCCTCACGGTAGGCTCTCACTCTAGCCCAGGCTGACCCGGAATTCACTATGTAGTCTCAGGGTGGCACTGAACTCAAGATGATCCTCCTACCTCTGCCTCCCGAGTGCTGGGATTAAAGGCGTGCGCCACCACGCCCGACTCTTTCTTCCTTTTGCTAAAACTTAGAAAATTTAGCTGGCATCCAACTTTCCAGGCACTAACCAATGTTACCACAATCACTTGTGGGAAAACTACAGCCAGCGTAACTTAAGACGGTCGCAGGACATGGGTGAAGAAGGGTCAGTCCTCAAGTTCCCATGCTGCCCAATGGCCACGCTCACTGGTTGGACACACTGATCTGCAGCGATGCAATGCTGGTTTAAAGAAATGAGGAGCCGGGCGTGGTGGCGCACACCTTTAATCCAGCACTCGGGAGGCAGAGGTAGGAGAACTGCCATGAGTTCGAGGCCACCCTGAGACTACACAGTGAATTCTGGGTCAGCCTGGGCTACAGTGAGACCCTACCTCAAAAAAAAAAAAAAAAAAAGATACGAGGAGAAACAAAACTAGGGAGACAGAGAGAAATAGAGAGAGAAAGCAAACCTTCCTTATTCCACGCAGCAGGGGAAGTGTCGCCATTGCTACTGGCCCCAGCATCCGAATCCTCTAGGCACTGCCTGATTTTCTTGGTCAGGGCGGCTTTTTTCCGAAGAAGCTCTTGCTGTCTTTCTGTCAGCTCCTGAAGCTGAATGTCTATCGCGTGGAGCTCGCTGGTGACCGAATCCAGTTCCTCCGTGAGAGCTGCGGGGTTAGGGTACGGTGACAAGCAGAGCTAACTACATTAGGATTTCCAGATGCCCCTTGCGATCCCAGTTACAGGCAGAGTCGAAGCACACAGCAGAGCGGTCTTGAGCATGGTTTGGGAGTCACACCGACCTGAGTTCCACCTCAGGCCCTCCCCTTACCTGCTGAGTGACCTCAGCAGCACACTTACCTGCAGAAATGACAATGTCTAATTCTCACAGTGCTGTTGGAGAAAATTTAGTGAGATAACATGAAGTTCTAGGTAAAATGTCTGGTATAAAGGTGTGGTGGTTCGATTCAGGTGTTCCCCATAAACTTAGGTGTTCTGAATGCTGGGTCCCCAGCTGATGGATATTTGGGAATTCACACCTCCTGGAGGCAGTGTATTGTTGGGGGCGGGCTTATGGGTGTTACAGCCAGTGTCCCCTTGGCAGTGTTTGGCACACTCTCCTGTTGCTGTTGTCCACCTGACGTGGGCTAGAGGGTGATGTCCACCCTCTGCTCATGCCATCATTCTCCCTGCCATGACTGAGCTTCCCCTTGAGTCTTTAAGACAAAATAAACCCATTTTGTCCAAAAGGTGCTCTTGGTCGAATGACTTCTGCCAGCAATGCGAAGCTGACTGAATCAGGTACACATTTAATAAATGACATTTCTTCTTACTATGATACAGAAAAGGGGTCCAACGGTCTCTCCTATGTCACGTAATGCAAGTGGCCAGGCTACGAGCAGGAGGAAGTTAACTAATGATTGAGTTATGGGTCCATAAATTATTACACACTTGGGCTGATGTGATGGCATGAGAGACTTAATTACAAACATGATGCCGTAACAAGTAAAACAAGAAATCAAGAATGCTGCTGGGCTAGGCGTGGTGGTGCACGCCTTTCATCCCAGCACTCGGAAGGCAGAGGTAGGAGGATCGCCGTGAGTTCGAGGCCACCCTGAAAATACATAGTGAATTCCAGGTCAGCCCGGGCTACAGTGAGACTCTATGTTGAAAAACCAAAAGAAAAAAAAAGAAGTTGCTGGAGTTGGCATCACATCCTGCGGTAACTTTATAAAGAAGCCGCAATGTATGGTTGCAAGTGTTAAAAGTCAAAGTGAAGGTTTTGTGGATACCCCACTGGTGGCATCTAAATCGATGTCAAAGATTAATGTTACCACGTCTACCTGCACTAACCAGTGTACATCTGAGATGAAATCTTTGTGACACGGATCCAGAAATAACGGTGGCCTTGCAGTGTGTCGACCAGGAATCCCCTTGCCCGCGTGAGATGTGAGAGGTGGAGGTCACGACGCAGTTAGGGTCCCATTGGGAAGGCTGGCCCATGACCAGGTGAGACGATGGCTCACCTTTGTGCCTCTCTAGTGTTTCTCTCTTGGGCAGGAAGTGACCTGTCACCTCCCTGTCGTCCCAGAATTGTGGTTCGGGTTGTAGGAGAAGCACCGGCTTGTCAACAGGGCATCCTGGAAGTCAGAGCCCGGGGCCGGATGACACGTGACACAGAGGCAAGTCCCATTGGCCACAGGGGGACTCCGTGTTGTCCTGAGTTCCAGCTCATCCTTGCAAGCTCCAGCTCCCCCCCACCCCTTCACATGCGCCTCCCAACCTGTTGGCACTGCTGGCGGCAACAGCTGCTGAGCCCGCTCCCACCTCACGTAAAGGGCGGTCCCCGCGGTTCCGGTCCCACAGTCACTACTGTTCCTTTATCTTCTGCTACTGAGGTTTGAACCCAGGGCCTCATGCACGCTAGGCAGGCATTTTGTCGCTGGCCTACTGCCCAGGCCCTCGTTTTTGTTTTGAGACTACTAAGGGAGACTGAATTGCTCAGGTTGGCCTTGAACTTACTCTATAATCCAGGCATGACTTGAACTTACAATCCTCCTGCCTCGGCCTCCTGAATGCTGGGATTATAAACATGTGCCATTATGCCAGGCCATCGCACACTCTCTACAGACAGCTATTACGTTCCTTTTGAGAAACAACTTGTGGTGTGCTTCTGGTTCTTATGAGAGACTAAGTTAGGGCTGGGGAGATGGCTCAGCAGTTTAAAGGTGCTTGCTTGCAAAGCCTGCTGGCCTGGGTTCAATTCCCCAGGACCCACATAAACGCAAATGTCCAAAGTGGCACCTGGAGTTTATTTATAGCTGCAAGGGACTCTGGGGCACCCATACAAACACACACACAAACCTCTCTCTCTCTCTCTCTAATAAAATAAGCTTTATTCTAAAAGAAATTAAGAGCTAGGAGAGGTGGTGCACGCCTTTAATCCTAGCCCTTGGGAGGCAGAGGCAGGTAGACCACTGTGAGTTCAAGGCCACCCTGAGACTAATTCCAAGTAAGCCAAGAACCTACCTCGAAAAAACAAACAAGACTAAGTTCCTCTGTGACCTGTGCGATCATGAACCTATCCAGCAACAAGGCCACCTACAAGAACATAACGACGTGTACAACGCACAAGTGCACGCACCTGGCTCTAAGGAGGCAAGGCAGAGCACACATGCTCACCTGCCAAACCCGTACCACTCTGACTTCCTGCCTGTCTGAACCTATGGTCCCATGTGGGGCCCTTATAACCTGTGACACATGGGGGGCCCCTTAGGGGGTCTCTTATAACCTGTGACCATATGGGGGGTCCCTTTAACCTGTGACCTCAGGTGGGAACTCTTTTAACCTGTGACTCATGGGGAAAGGGTCCCATACCAGCTTCTTATTGCTAAGCCAAGGAGGGAAAACCCACAGGTCTAACTGACAGAACCTTCCCCATGATAGACTGATACTACGTGGAAACAGCACAGAAGTACTCCGTGGAACCATGGAGAACAGTAAGGAGAGAAAATTCTAGTTTCAGCTCTTCAAGCAGCACACATGGCTGTTTATCTTCGCAGAGGCACAGGTTCACACTGACCCAGAGCAGGATGAATATAAGAAAAGTGGTGGCAAGGTCTCGAGGCGAGGCGTATGGAGAAACTTCTCTGGATGGGCCGAGTGTGAAGATATTTGTGTTCCTTGTGAATGGCCCCCCCAAAATATATATACTGCACACACAGGTTCTAATTAATACCCAGGGGCCCCAGATGCTGTGGACCTCAGAGCAGCACCTCTAGCCCTCTGCACAAGCCCCACGCTACAGAGACACGAGAAGGGAAACTGGACCTCTAGGTGAGGTGGCTGTCCTGGCTGGTGATGACACTGACTACTGAGGGAATGTGGACTGCTAATCCACCACAGAGGTGAGGCTCATGACTGGAGCAGATCCTCTATGGCACCTCTCAGGACTCCGGTATCCTGGGACGAAGTTACTAGAACGTTACAATAACCCATTTGGAGAAGCACACTGCTAAGTGGAGTGTTCACCCAGAAAGAACGCGTGGCCAGCTCGGGTGCCTGCTCGGCCGCCCACACTGGGCAGAAAGAACAGGCAGTTACAGACCGCCGGCTGTGACCGCGGGACCCACCGACTGAGAAACAGGGTCTGTAGTGTGTAGTTTTCCTCCCTTACTTTGCTAGTTTCCTAACATTCCATGGGTGTGGCTTTTGTTTCTCTTCTGCCCCTCCCCTGGTTGCCAAGGGGCTGGTAAAATGTGTGAATGGATGGTAGCTAAGGCTCCACTGAAGTTCCTCAATTTCCATGGAGGATGTGACTCAGCAACGAGGAATGAAAATCACTCAACAATGAGCACATGGCCTGCGCTCTTTGGGGAGAGGACTGGGGTGCATGTGGTTGTACAAAGGGCAGTTACGTCATGTCAGAAGCCTGATTACATCACTGTCCTGATGGGGAAGCCAAACATGACAGAGGCCAAGTGGACAAGGCAGAGTTCTGAGTTGTGCTAACTAAATTCCCTTCCCTGCAGGGTTCCGGGTAACAGTCACACAAGAGAGCTCGGCTGCAGGCTTGGAAGACAGAAGCGAAACCACAGTGGTCCTCTCTACACTCACCATTACTGCGACATCCGAGGGTAGTATAATACAAGCTAAGTTTATCTGAAAAGGACATGGCTTTTTCAGATCTATTTCACTATGTTGCTTTTTATTATTTTATTTTTTAAAATATTTTCTTGGGCTGCAGAGTTGGCTTAATGGTTAAGGCACTTGCCTGTGAAGCCTAAGGACCCAGGTCTGCCTCCCCAGAACCCACAAGATCCAGACGCACAAGGTTACACATGCACACAAGGTACCACGCATGTCTGGAGATTGATTTCCTTTATTTCTTTGAGAGAGAGGCAGAAGATGGGAGTAACAGAGGCTCCAGCCACTGCTAATGCGTGAGCCAGCTTGTGTATATGGCTTTACATGGGGACTGGGGAATCCAGACTGGATGTTAATCACCTTGACTGCTAAGACAGCCCTATGGTGCTTTTTCAATTATACCTCATCAGTAGAGCCTGAAGTCTTAAGTAAAGTAATATACGAAATCAGGCTGGAGGGATGGCTCAGCGGTTAAGGCGTTTGCTTGCAAAGCCAAAGGACCCAGGTTTGATTCCCAAGGGCCAACATTATCCAGAAGCACAGAGGGGTGCATGCATCTGGAGTTCCTCTAAGTGGCTGGAGGCCCTGGCGCACCCACTCTCTCTCCCTCTTTCTCTGCCAAATAAATAAATAAAAATAAAATATTTTTTAAAATAATAAGAATATATGAAATTAAGAAAAGAATGCTGACCAGGGTCCAGGTTTGGCAGCATTGTGATTAATCAACACACAATTCAAAACCGGAGAGAGTGAACTAAAGAGAGTAATATCAACTAACCTGAAACAGATGCCATTCTAACAGACTTGGAGATCCAAATTTCTTTCTAAAAATGAAAGAGCAAATGTGGTTGATAAAGGGCCAGTTTAGCATGCACAGGCTCATAAGTTTTCTCTCAGCACTACAAATACAAAGAAATAAGCAAAACCTGTATTACCCAAAATGTTTAATGACAATCTGTCACTATTAAGCACAAAAGGTTAGAAAGGAAATTGTATATAGCAATAACATTTCAAAAAGAACAGCATGGTTCTCCCCATAATAGTTTTTGTTTATTTACTTATCTGAGAGTGAGAGAGAGAGAATGGGCACACCAGGGCCTCCAGCCACTGCAAACAAACTCCAACGCATGTACCACCTTGTGTATCTGGTTTATGTGGGTCCTAGGGAATCAAACCTGGTCCTTTGGCTTTGAAGGCAAGTGCCTTAACCGTTATGCCATCTCTCCAGACCAGTTTCTTTTTTTAATCCTCCAGATTGTGAACAACTGTCCAAAGTCACATAAACATGTATGTGGCAAATACAACACCAACAACAATTTTCAAACATCCTACAGTTACTAAGCATTACAGGGAAAGAAAAAGAGCAAAGAGAGATGGAGAGATGGCTTAGCAGTTAAGGCATATGCCTATGAAGCCTAAAGACCTAGGTTGGTTTCCCCAGGACCCACGTTCATTTGCAGTGGCTGGAGGCTGTGGCATGTCCATTCTCTATCTCTCTCTCTTCTCTCTGCTTGCAAATAATTAATTAATTAAAATGAAATTAATTTTTTTAAAAGAACAAATATTAAACAATGTTATCGCTAAGCTCAGGTGAAACCTTAGCAAAAACCGCTATTTCCTATTTCCCTAAGCCATTTTCTCTACCTTAACAACAGCAACAAGACCTGGACGAGGAGGGGGGGAAATGATGACATCAAAATAGAGGAGTGGCCGGGCGTGGTGGCGCACGCCTTTAATCCCAGCACGCGGGAGGCAGAGGTGGGAGGATCGCCATGAGTTCGAGGCCACCCTGAGACTACATAGTAAATTCCAGGTCAGCCTGGGCCAGAGTGAGACCCTACCACAAAAAAAAAAAAAAAAAATAGGAGAGAGACTTGTCAGAAAGAAGAGATTGGGTAGTGAGGGAGATGGGGGGGTTATTATGATCACAGTATATTGTCTATATGTATAGAAATTGCCAATAACAACTGCCTTTTTTTTAAAATCCGTGGTGACAGAACTCTTCCTATCTATTAGCAAGTTGAATAGATTCAAATGTTGCAGATTAAGCAAAAATATATAATCACTGAACATCTTATTGGGCACTTGCTACAAAGAGAGACAACTAAATTCATTAAGAGAAACCAGTATTCTGTATTCTATTGGCCTAGAGCAAGAATCAGAACAGGCTGGAGATGGGGAAAACATGACTTGTATCAAACTTTAATGAGTAAGCCAGGGCATGGTGGTGCACGCCTTTATTCCCAGTACTCAGGAGGCAGAGGTAGGAGGATTGCTGTGAGTTCGAGGCCACCCTGAGACTACATAGTGAATTCCAGGTCAGCCTGAGCTAGAGTGAAATTCTACCTCGGAAAATATATATATATATTATAATGAGAAAAACTTAAGCAAACCTATGTCTGAGTGACATGAATGTCTGAGACTAAGAAGTCTAAATTGCTCAACTCTGTAGCATAGACAGACCCTTTCTTAAGCTGTTGACTTCCGAAGTATTCTCCGCTCACTCAGACAAGCTTGGTTGCCAAATTAGACCTCTATCAACCCTCCTGCTGGAAACCTGAAGCCATAGGGCTGGAAGGATAGACTGTCTTTGTCTTGCTAAAATAGCATGGAATGGCCATATTACTAAGACAATTAAGGAGGAGTGTAGGTCAATTACTTCACTTTCCTTCTGTATGTAAACATTCCACGCTCACTCAATATACCTTCTGTAGACTATGAGGTTCTCTAAGGGTGGGGGGGGGGTCTTGACCTCTGCGTCCTAACACCCTTGCAAAGAGCTGTGCATACATAGTGCATTTAGGTTTATAGAGCCCGACTGCAGCTCTCTCTCCAAAGGATATGATTATGTCCAATCTTGCCCCTGTTTTACAAGGCTTATTTGATTATGTGGCCAAAACCTGTTCATTTCCTCAGACTATGTAATTTTCTAGCAAAAATCTCAATATAAAAAGTAGGCAGGAGGGATGGAGAGACAGCTTGGCGGTTAAGTCATTTGTCTGCAAAGCCCAAGGATCCAGGTTCAATTCCCCAGGACCCACAAGGTGGTGCATGCATATGAAGTTCGTTTGCAGTGGCTGGAGGCCTTGGTGCATGCTTGCTTGCTTGCTCGCGCTTTCTTTCTCGCTCTTAAATATGCATACATATATATTTAATATATATGTAATATATATTAAGTATATTATATATACATATATATATATAACATATATATACATATACATAGATATATATATGCTAACAAACTGCCAACGGGTCTGTCACTCAGAAGTCTAAGCTAGGCACTCACAGGGACACATTTACGTTTTGACAAGCGGTCACCAACGTGGAAAGAAACGCTGCAGACACACACACCCCCCACGCCGCATTAGCAATGCCCCGTGTGCTGTCAGGCAGAGGATGGGAGCTGCAGCCCCGGGAGCAATGACTGCTGACAAGCGGGCTCCGGCTGCCGAGCCCCGGATGGAAAAATCTGGAAGGAGCCCCTGGAGACCAGCGATCGCGGATCCCAGCAGGGACCCACGCCCAGAGGTCCAACCCGCGACCTCAGCGGAGTGATGGAGGAGGCCGGCGTCGCCCGGGGGAGACAGGGGTGACGATGGCTGGGGCGCTCGGGGCGCCGGCGGGCATCACCCCGCGATGCCCACCGTGGGGGGAGAAGATCCGGGGTCCCACTCCTCACGCGACGCCGCCGCGACCTCGCCCCACTACGCACCTCTCAGCCAGCCGCTCGCCGGTAAAACCTTCCCGCCACCCGGCCCCTGAGCGGCCACCCTTCCGGGTCGGTCCGCTCAACCAATCAGCGACGAGCTCCTTCTCTGATTGGCTAAAGGTGTGGCCTACGGGGCGCGTCACCGAACCAAGGCCGCGCGCCATTGGCTGAGACGGGGGGCGGCCGCAGCCAATAGGAAGTGACCTTGCAGCCGGGGTGGCGGCGGCTGCGTGTTTCCGGAAGACGTGGCGGCTGGTGGCTCGGGCTGCTCCCTCCCCCGGCGTCTCCGATAGCGACCGAGCTTGTCTCCTCGGCTTCGGAGACGGACCGTCATCATGATCTCGCTCACGGACACCCAGAGTAAGTTCCGACCCGGGGGGCGGGCTACGGCGGGGAGAAGCCCGCCCTTCCCGGGCTCCGGCTCGGGGCGCGCCCGCCCGCCCGCCCGCCCGCGGGTGTGCGTGGGTCAATGAATGGAGCCCGGCGGCCTGCCCGCCGCACGGAGCGAGCGCCCGGGGGACCCGCCGGCCGTCCTAGGAGGGGACTCGGGCTTCCCCCCCCGACCGAGGAGCACCCCACCGGCGGGGCCTCCCTCCCGCGCTGCAAGCTCGGCTCTTTGTTCCGAAGAAGAGCCGCGAGAAAGTTTGGTGGGCGGGCCGGGCTTTGCCTTGGGGGACCTTGCACACGGGGGACCATGCACACGAGGGATCTTGCACACGAGGGATCTTGCACATGGAGGGGGGACCTTGCACACGGGGGAGACCTTGCATATGTGGGACCTTGCACGTAGGGTCCTGGCAGGTGGCGTACTCCCCGCATCTGCTGAGGGTGTCTGGAGGTGCAGGGGCTGTGGGAAGCGTCTCTTCCTTCCCGTGGGTGGTTCAGGTTTGCAAAATATTTTGATTTTTTTTTTTTTTTTTGCCTTCAGCCACGACTGGGAAGCCACCTTCCAGGAGTTCCCATGCAAGTACTTCGCTTTTCTTCTGCCTGTTAAGAAAAGTTTCAACTATGAATTTTTTTTCCCCCAAAACAACAACAAGCAAACAAACAAAAACACTTTATGTACAGATACATGATTGTTTTGTTAGTTTCTTATTGCTGTTGCTTGTTTTGTTTGTTTTCTGTGTCAGGGTTTCATTCATTCTGTGACTCTGGTTAGACTCAAACTCACTTATGTAGCCTAGGCTGGCCTCTGATTTGTTGCCAGTCCTCCTGCCTCTTAAATGCTGAGATGAGATCATGAGCCGCAGAGCCTGGCTCTACAGTTAGGATAACTTCAGTTAGAATTGTGTGCCATTCAGGGTGGTTTATTTTGGTGTTTTTATTCATCCCCTCTACTGACCACAGGTCTGTATGCTTCTCGCATCACTAAGATTAGCATTGTGATTTTTTTTTTTTCTTTTGTACAGCTGAGGCTGGAACCCAGAACCCTGGGCATGCTAGGCAAACACTGCACCAACTCGGCAAAAGCCCGCCAGATCATAACATTGCCACTCTTCTATCCCTTTTTATGTATACTAAAAACTTGTATTTATATGTCTGCCCAAACTCACTTTCCTCCTTTTTATAGTTATCACATATATTTCCCTCTCTCTTGACTGCCATGCTTTTCATTTCCAACTCTAGTTAACTTTTCAAGATCTTTGACATTTGGACAGTCCACTAGGATGAAACTGGAACGTAGTTTAAAATGCTGTAGGAATGGGATTTCAAAGGGGAAAGTGGGGGGGGAGGGAATTACCATGGGATTTTTTTTTTATAATCATGGAAAATGGTAATAAAAATTAAAAAAATAAAATAAAATGCTGTAGAGTCTGAAGATTTAAACTCAAGCCACAGGAAATGTGAATAGGGGATCTGAGATCTACGCAAGCACTAACAACAGCCCAATCATGTCCACCTTCCGCCTGAGTTTGCATTAAATCTGGGCCTTGTGGCCAGGTGCTCGAAGAAAGCTGCCCATTTAGTTAGGTCCATCAGCCTCAATTCAGTTCTGATCGGATAAAAATAATAAGCCTTAAAAAAGCTTAGCTCCATACTTTTTCTACACTGCAATTGCTAATGTTTGCACAAAGGTGTTTTCTTCCATTTTACCTTGTTCTTTGATGTATATTGTTCAGTTTAAGTCTTATAGGAGCTTTGGGAAGCAAAGAGAAGCATTCCTGTTTTGAATTGTGACATGAGAGAAAACTCAGTACATGGCTGTATGAAAAATGACAGAAATAAGACATACCCCAGGCTGCTGACTCAAAACTTTTATTCTTTTCTATGTATTCAAACATCTGAGAAGGCCTAACATCTGGGCATGATGGCCCACGCCTTTAGACTCAGCACTCAGGAGGCAGAGGTAGGAGGATGGCTATGAATTCAAGGCCAGCCTGAGACTACAGAGATTCAGGTCAGCCTGGGCTTGAATGAGACCCTGACTCAAAAAATAAGTAAATAGCCAGGCGTGGTGGCACACACCTTTAATCCCAGGAGCCAGAGGTAGGAGGATCGCCAAGAGTTCAAGGCCACCTGCACTGCAGGGCCACTACAGAGTGAATTCCATCCAGGTCAACCTGGGCTAGAATAAGACCCTACCTCAGAAAACAAACAAAAAAAGTAAATGAGTAACTTTTAAAAAAAAAAAAAGGATAAAAACTTGAAGATCTTGGGATTCTATGAGTCTGTAATATCATAGGCAAAAATTGAAATGTAGCCTGACATGGTGGCTCAGTCCCAGCACTGGAGAGGCAGAGGTAGGAGGATTGCCGTGAGTTCAAGACCACTCTGAGACTACAGAGTGAATTCCAGATCAGCCTGAGCTAGAGTGAGACCCTGCCTCTAAAAAAAACAAAACAAGGGCTGGAAAGGTGGCTCAGCAGTTCAGGCACTTGCCTGCAAAGCCAGAGGACCCAGGTTTGAATCCCCAGGACCCACATAAGCCAGATGCACAAGTTGGTACACGCATCTGGAGTTCATTTGCAGCAGCTGGAGGCCTTGGCACACCCATTCTTTCTCTCTGCCTCTTTCTGTCTCTCAAATAAGTAATTTTTTTTTAAAAAGTGTGTGTGTGTGTGTGTGTATGGTCCCATGCTTAGAGATGAAGGAGTGATTTACATCTTTCCATAAATCAAAGACACTACAGTGGGGGAGGGCCCTCAGGAAGACAAGCTTTCTCCTCACCATGAGGTTGGTTGGGAAGATGAACTCTTACTCCGTCATATTCTCTTACCAAATGTCTTAGGTATGACAAGGGAGTGAAACTGAAACGATGAGTGAATTTCAGGCACTGCAAGGATTGGCCCTTCAGGAGGTGTGTCAAGATTACTCAGGAATGTCAGTTCTTGTGTGACCAGATACTGCAGGTGGCAGTGCATGGTTGTCCTAAGGACTTATGCAATAGCACTCTGTCCATGGGGAAAACAAAGAGAAAAACCAGGATTTCTTCTGGGCCATGAAATAGGGACTGTTCCCATGTTACATCTAAGTCACCACTTGACTTCCATTAAATAGATTTCTGCTGTGGGGTTCAGTTGACTTATTCACTGCACTTGACATCCAGTTGAATTCTTTGTTCATGACTTCTGATTTTTGAAGGGAAGACAGTATCTTTCAATCAATTGTAAGTTACCAAAATGTTAACAATGGTTGCACTGGACTTGTCTTTCCTCATAAAATTTCTTCAGTGGCTTTCGAATGTTAGATGACTTCATCTTTTTTACGGGCAGAAAGATTGAAGGTATTTAAATGGTGCTCTATAAAGGAAGGTAAATGTATTGAGAACAATCGTGGCATGATGAAGGCAGCTCTTAAGTCTTTTGTGAGTCAGGACATGGATGGATGGATGGAGGTAGAGAGGGTGGATTGGAAGATGAGAAAAGTGCATACTTGAGCTGTTTTGAGTCTTGTGGCCTGTTGAGATTAAGGGACACTCGACAACGTCATGCCAAGGCCACTTCTGGTGCAGATGTTACAGGCAGCCGTGCCCTCCTTATACCTGACGCAGTATAGGAGTCACTGTTGGCTGTGAAGTGACAGGTCTGGATCAGAATGCTAGCCTGATTTCACATCACCACCTCCCACACACATTTCCATGGAGCTTATGGTCAGGAGCAATTACTTCACCTCTCTGGGTCCTTGGCTCCCCGTGGGAAAGCTGAGGCCATTGCTGCTGCGCAGTCACGGTCTGGTTAAAGGAGGACTGCTTTGTGTGGCGCGCCCCCACATCCCGTGTCGCGACAGCCAGTGTGTGGCGTGCTTGTTTAAGATGAAGGGCCCCGTATGCTCTCCCGGGCAGTCCAGCGTGCTCCGGTGCCCTCGAGTTTCATTTACCCAGACATACTCTCAGCCTGTGTGTAAAAACCTCTTATAGTGATTATAACACACGGGCTTTAGGTTGAAATTGACCTGGTTTAAATACTCAACCAGGAATTTTACTTTTGGTATTTAATTAAAATGACTCCCTAGACTTCAGTTTCTCCTGTCTCCAAAATGTTGTAATTCTACATACAGTGCAGGAGTTTGGTGCATTAGCAGTAAAATACCTTACAATGCTGAATTAATGGGCAACTCTTAATGCATAGTAGTCATGAGTCCATATAATTTCTATTTTGATGAGCAAATATCTGAGACTTTTATGTAGTTTAGGTAATTTGAAAATAGAGATTAGTTATATTCAAGTAGCTCAGCTCTTATGAGTAATTCTTAATTAGTTATGTGATAGAATTTTACTTGTTCCCTCATCCATATTTTCCACCAAGACATTTTTTCTGACTTCTGTATAGTTATTATTATTATTATTATTGTTTTTTTCAAAGAAGAGTCTACTCTAACTCATGCTGACCTGGAATTCACTTTGTATCCCCAGGCTGGCCTCAAACTCAGCCATCTTCCTACCTCTGTCTTCCCAGTGCTGGGATTAAAGGCGTGCGCCACCACAGCTAACTCTAAATTGTTCTGATAAATTCTCTTCGGACCTTTAAGCAGGAAGGTACTAGCTTTAGAATTTCATTGGAATTTTGCCTGTGGAATAGATTTAATAGGACTGCTCTATTTATAGCCAGGTATGTAAGTTCTTTTAGACTAACTTTGGAAACAAAGGAGAGTTAGTGGAAGATAATCTCAGGAATTTGAGAGAGATGAAAAATATACAGGTGATACACAGTTTCACCTTGTCAGAACATTTTGTGTGGAATGATAAGGGTTTGGGTGAGGGAGGGACTGTGCGATGGCTCAGCAAGTGAGAGCACGTACCATACAACAGGAGGGCCCCAGTTCAATCCCCAGCACCCATATAAACAGCTGGGCATGGCAGAGCATGCCTGCCACTCCAGTCCTGGGGAGCGGGAGTGGGGCAGAATCCAGAGACTGTCTGAGCGTCACTAGCCAGTCAGACTGACAAAAACCTGCAACTCCAGGGTCAGAGAGACTCCCCTCTCCCCATCTCAAGGAACCAACAGAGAAGAGTGTCCAAGGAGGACACCTGATGTTCTCTTCCTCTAAATGGGGTGCATCTGCACATATACGTGTGCACATACATGCACACCTGCCAGTTTGGGGGGGCTCATGGTGGCACACGCCTTTAATCCCAGCACTCGGGAGGCAGAGGTAGGAGGATCGCTGTCAGTTACAAGGCATCCTGAGACTACATAGTGAATTCCAGGTCAGCCTGGGCTAGAACAAGACCCTACCTTGGAAAACCAAAAGAACAAAAAAAAAAAAAAAAAATTTTTTTTGAATAAAGCTATGGCCTAGATTTGTGCTTTTTGAAGCTGAAGCAGACAAGTTAAATAATGGCCCAGAACTCTTGTGAAGATGCACTTGTGGATGCCATGAGAATTTACACTGCTCACTAAAAGGAAGAGCAGAACAATCAAGGAGGTGCCATAACGGATTTGGCTTTGTAGCAACTGGCCAGAAGCATGTCTGTCACCTTAGGAAGGTAAAACTGCAAACTAATGGGATAAGGTAATATATGACATTTTTAAAAAAGTATTTTTTTGGTTTTCTGAGATAAGGCCCTACCGTAGCTCAAGCTGACCTGGAATTCACTCTGTAGTCTCAGGGTGTCCTTGAACTCACAGTGATCATCCTACCTCTGCCTCCCAAGTGCTGGGATTAAAGGCATGTGCACCACCACACCTGGCTCAACACTTAATTTTGTTTATGCAGGGTGGGACATAAGTTACATGTTATGCCCAGTCTGTTCAGTACCTAGAACAGTTCCTGGCCTCCAGGAGTTGATCAACAATGGCTAATTTCTAAATGATAAAATAAAAGACCTATAGTACTAACACTAAGTGACTCTGTATTGTTTGTAACTTCGGAGAGGCGGTTTTAGGACTCTAATCTCAAAACATGTGAATAGATTCATAGTTGAATTGTAGATGACAAAATTTTCAGAATAAGCAGGAAGTTACAAGTGAGATAGGTGTAGTGACATGGACTGGTAGTCCGAACAGCGCTGGAAGCTGAAGGAAGGATACTTGAGCCCAGGCATTCAGGGCTAGCCTGGGCAACACAGTGAGCCCTTCATTCCAAGAAAGAGGGAAGGGGGCAGGAGGGAAGTCCAACCTGAAAATTAATCTTTGAAGTGACAGCTACAGTGATTGTCAGTACTTTTCGCTGCTGTTGTGAGGAGCGGTATATAACCAAACGAAGTACATTGTACTTACCGCCCGCCACCAGAGTTACAGATGGCGTCAACTTTAAGAAAGACAGGGAGAGACGAGAGTGATTGTGTCTGAAACCGATGAGCTGTAGAGGAGAAATCTGGCAGAGGGAAGCCTGCGTGTTTGCCTCTGATGGCAGAGGGCCGCTTGAGAGGTGAACAAACACGACCACAGCATAAAGTACAGGCTGCTCGTGCTTGGGTCCGTGGGTCTCGAGTCTCACGTTATGCAGGTGCCTGCAGTGCCGGGCTGTTTCCTCATGACAGCGGGAGAAAAGGTGAGCGCTTCTGTCCGGCTCTGGGGACGCTCGCTGGACTGCTTTCTTCTCAGCCCTAACCGAGTCCGTTGCATTGCAGAAATCGGCATGGGACTGACGGGATTCGGAGTGTTTTTCCTGTTCTTTGGGATGATTCTCTTCTTTGACAAAGCACTACTGGCCATTGGAAATGTGAGTGTGTTACTCTCTGTTCTAAGCGCGTAACTGTCAAGAACTGTTCTGAGTGTGTGTGAGTGTTAATGTCTGTTCTAAGCGTGTGAGTATGCTAATCCCCATCCTTGGTGCTTTGGGAATGTGAGTGTCTAATGTCTGTTGTAAGTAATAAGGCACTTGAACCCACAGTGACCATTAGCACCATCGAGTTGGTGAGAAACTGTGAGAAACTGTTCACCGCTGTGTGAGATGGGCCGGATTTCCTGTTTCCATCAGGAAGGATGAAGATGCTTGATGAGGTTTCTCAACTCCACTTTCACTCTGGCCAGTGTCGTGTGATTTTCAGTAGATTAATGCCTCTAGATAAGGGGTTCAGAGTAGGTGACTTGGCCAGGTGTGATAGCCCACACGCGTCATCCCAGTACGTGGGAGGCTAAGGCAGGAGAACGGACACAGTCTGAGGCCAGACTGGGCTACAGAGTGAGATCCCTCTCAAAAGAATCGATGACTTGCTTAGCTCAGCCTTGGTAAATACATGAAAACACTTCTACTGCAAGCATCTGAGTCTATACACGTGAGTGAACTGCATAGATAAACAGATTGTTAGTAACCTTTTTAGCCTTTAAAATCCATCTTGATGTTATTAGCGGACTTCCTTAGGAAAGGCATGTGGTGTCTCAGTGGACTGTGTAGTGTCCTGTCCATGTGTGAGAGTGGACAAGAGTCCAGAAGTAAGTAAGGACCATCTGGAAATGGCAGGAAAGTCACAGGTTATGTCCAAAGGCCTTTGCAGTGTGTGTGCTGCCAGGCTTCCCATGGGAAACAGGGACGATAAAGTGTCGCCAGGTTGTTAATGAATGCTGATGTGAACGACTGTGGGATTTGGAAGCTTGTAGGCGCAACGTAGAGTTGTGTGACATTTGTCACTAAAGGCAGTTCATGGAAGAGAGAAATGCTTCAAAATTAAACACGGGAACAGAAAGGTCGTCTTAGTTATCCATGTCCACTAAAACATTTATAAGTGTATAACTTATTGATTGTTGATATTTCTGCCACTGCCAGATATTCTGGAAATAGAAAGGCAAGAATCTTCTAACTTCTGCCATTGCTTTCCGGCTCTGCACCCGTATGTGTGCCCCGCACCATGGAATTCCTCTGAGTGGCGCCTCTTGGCGCCCTGGGCCATGTAGACCTTGCCTTGCAGCCAGAGCAGGAGAAAGCTGAGTGCTGAGCCTCCCCAGCTCCTCCCAGCTTTTGGGCTTTTCCTCGTTCTCCATGTGATCGAGGGGGAAGAGGAATGAGACGGGAAGGAGGGGTGTGGCCACAGCCTGGGGCGCAGCCCTCCCTCCCGCCCCGCTCCTTGGCTGCACTGCAGATCTCCAGGCAGTCTCCCATGGGAGAAGCCAGAGGACCACGTGCAGCCGTGCCGTGCGTAACTCCCCTCTGTGGCGTCTCCTCTCTCTCTCCTAGGTCCTGTTTGTAGCTGGCTTGGCTTTCGTCATCGGTCTAGAAAGAACATACAGATTCTTCTTCCAGAAACACAAAATGAAAGCCACGGGGTTTTTCCTGGGCGGCGTGCTCGGGGTCCTTGTCGGTTGGCCGTTGATAGGCATGATCTTCGAAGTTTATGGATTCTTTCTCCTGTTCAGGTGAGGCCAGCGCTTCACTTTCTGAGTGAGCCAGCATGTCCCGTGGTCATCGCGGGCTCAGATCATTACGTAGCATAAGATCATCACTTCCTCCAATGGGCTTTTGACTATTTTATTATAATTTTAGGTCAGTCAACTATAAAATGTTTACGAAATGCAAATGGCTACCCAAGTGAGAGTATTTTGTAAGGTATTTTCAATGCTAAATTATTCATTTCATTGCTATTTTAAGATAAGTGTGTTTGGTATATTTATGAACCAAACAAGCAGTTGCTTGATTGGATCTTTATAGATCGCCTCTAGTTAGCAAATGATTTAGGGAACAGACATGTTGAGAAATTCAGTATCCAAAGACACTGGAAATTTTGAATCCGTCATTTTTTTGCAGTTGCTGGTTGGTGAGTGTCGCAGTCAGAGTCACATCTCTGGGATGAACCTCCAGACCAGACCAGACGCAGGTGTGGGAGGAAGGGGGTTTATTTGAAGCTTACACCTCTAGGGGAGTTCTGTGAGGGCGGGAGGCGCTGGCCCCTCTCACAGGTCCACAGGGAGAGAAACACCACCGGCCGCAGCGTAAGAGCCCCACCCCAGGAACCCCGGCAGAGGCCAGGCGCTCGGTGTCTTAGGCTGGAATTCAGATCCTCCCTCAGTAACACTGCTCTGCCCAGTGACACCTCCAGCCAGCTTGCTAGAAATCCAAGAAGCTTTAATAAAATTCCTGAATCTGTTGTGGTACATCCATTCAAACTACCACAGTGAGTAACCAAAAAGTATGCATGAGAGGACATACCTTGCAGCAACTTTGATCTTAATATCTGTTCAAGATGTACATGTCCTTTGTCCTTGATTTACTGGGCCCATGAAAGATAGAAAAAGGAAGTTAGGGCCGGAGAAATGGCTTAGTGGTTAAGGCATTTGTCTGCAAAGCCAAAGGACCCAGATTCAATTCCCCAGGTCCCATGTAAGCCAGCTGCACAAGGGGGTGCACGCATCTGGAGTTGGTTTGCAGTGGCTGGAGGCCCTGGTGCGCCCATTCTCTCTCCTTCCCTCTCTCTGCATATTTTTCTTTCTCTTTCAAATAAATAAAGAAAAATAATTTTTTTTTAAAAAAAGTAAGTGCCCAATGTGCTATAAGGAGTGCATTTTTTTTTCCTCATTTGGACCAGACTTTAACAGCACCAGAAACACATAGTGCCTTTACAGATGTAGGCACATAATTAAGGAAGGAATTTGTGCAGAGAGATGCGTGGAGTGTGAGAAGGACGGGTAAGAACCCATCCTGTAAAGGAAGGGAGGGAAGCACAGTTGACAGACCGAGCAGACGAGGTCATGCGAGCTCACAGCTTGTTGCAGAAAGAATGGACGATCTCACAGGCCAGGAGTGTGGGGTAAATGAAAGAAAGTTGTTCTCGGGGAGAAGGAGAAGAAAAATCGAGGTCAGTCTACCAACTTGTTTGAATGACTTTATTCTCTGACCAGTCGTATAGGCTGGGGCGCTTGCCTAGAGAAGGGAGGCAGGGACACCATGGTTTCTGGCTAGCGGTCATTCCGCCGGGTAGGTGTTGTTGAGAAGGATGTTCTAGAGTCAGCATAAGCGCATGTTAAAAAGAAAAGGTGAAGGTGGGGCAGCCTGGTGAGAGGGAGGCTGCCAGCCTAGATGGGGTGGGAGCGCGGCAGCTCCGCGTCTAGGGTGCAGGAAGCGAGGGCAACACAAACGACAGAGGCAGGAGTTGGGAGCGGGACAGGAGGAAGGGTCAGTGGAGGGTGGCTAAAGGAGAGCATAAGGAACGTGTCTGCCACGGCAGACTTGTCCTGGAGCAGAGAGCGCGCCCGCTGGGAGGGTGAGGACTTTCACCAGCGTCCTCCTCTCCTGGAGACGTGAGTACCGAAGGAGGAAAGCCGGAGTTCACGCCCAGACAGTGGCAAGGAGATGTGGCGTCCTTGAGGGACGTGGAGGAGCACTGGCTTTGTGACCTAGAGACCCTTCTGGTATAGACGCTAGCTTGGGCTCTTGTATTAGGTTGTGCCTCAGAGATCTGAGGCATTATGTCAAGGTTCTTTCGCATTCTTTTTCTAAATATATGTAATCCTCAATTATATCGTTTGCAATCACACTTTAATTTGTTTGTTTTGAGGCACAGTCTCACTGTAGGCTGGACTGGCTTCGAAATCAGTCTGTAACCCTAGGATAGTCTTAAGTTCACTGTGACCCTCCTACCTCAGCCTCCCAAGTGCTGGGATTAAGAGGACGCACTCCCATGCCCAGCACATTTTTATATTTAAAAATATCTTTAAGGGCAGGAGAGATGGCTCTGTAGTTAAGGCACTTGCCTGCAAAGCCTAAGAACTTAGATTCGGTCTAGAGAGATTGCTGAGTGGCTCAGGTGCTTGTTTGCTAAGCCAAAGGACCCAGGTTTGATTCCCCAGACCCCATGCAAGCCGGATGCACTAGTTGGTGCATGCATCTGGGGTTCGTTTGCAAAGGCTGAAGTTCCTGGCGTGCCCGTTCTCACTCTTTTTCTATCTGTCTCTTTCTCAAATAAATTAAATTAGTTTTTTTTTTTTTTTTCTTAAAAAGAGCCTAGCTTTGATTCCCCAGTACCCATGTAAAGCCAGGTGCACAACATGGCACATGCGTCTGGCATTCATTTGCAGTGGCAGGAGGCCCTGGCATGCCCATTCTGTATCTGACTCTTTGTCTCTTTCTGTAAAATAAATAAAATAGTTTTAAAAAAACAAAACAAATAATTTTAAAAAGAGCCTTTTAAAGTTAGTATTACTAGAAAATAATGTGATTGTCTTTAAAAATGTGGAGTTACGCTGTCAAAATAAGAGGTCTGGGAGTCCTTGTATTTCTACCTTCCACAAATACACAGCGGAATCTTCCTGTTTTCTGCACTACAGTAATTTCATCACTGTACATCTGCGGGGGGGTTTTTGGAGGTAATGTCTCATTGTAGCTCAGGCTAGCCTTGAACTCCCAGCAGCCCCCCGACCTTAGCCGCCCGAGTGCTGAAGTGCTGGGATTCAGGGTAAGCACCACCACACTCAGATTCAGCGCCTCCCGTTAAGACTCAGGAAGAGTTGGTTTCCTGTGCATGTTTAAACTGTTCCTTCTAATCAGACATGGCATGATCCATCTATGCACCGTTCATGAAACTGGCCAGATGCAGTTATCAGTGGGTTTTTACCAAAAAAAAAAAAAAAAAAAAACTGGCCAAATGTGAATGTGCCTGGTATCCTGCCAGTGCTAACTACGTGTTGGCACACAGTGTGTGTGGATTCAGTGAATGGAAGCTGTTACTGTTTTCAGGCTTCTGCACATATGGTCTCAGCAGCTCATTTCTTTCTGCACAGGGACAGTTGGTCATCTGATCAGAAGTCCCCCTAGGCCAGCTGAGCCAGAGCACAGTTGGACTGGTGATGAGCCGCCTCTAAAGTGCACGTAAAGCCAGATGCACAAAGTGGCACGTGTGTGCCACAGGCCCTGGTGTGCCCGTTCTCGTGTTTTCTTCCCCGCTCTGTGTGCACCTTTAGTCCCAGCGCTCTGGGGGCTGAGGTAGGAGGATCACTGTGAGTTCGAGGCCAGCCTGAGACTGCAGAGTGAATTCCAGGTCAGCCTGGTCTAGAGCGAGACCCTACCTCGAAAAACCAAAAAATTAAATAACTAAATAAAGTGCATGTGTTGTGACTCTATAACTCTTACATCTGAGAACTCTGAAATGCTCAGTTTTCACTGGAGCCTTCAATTTTCCTTGGCTGGTGGTTTCTCTTGGTGGTAGAAAGTTAAAAAGTTTAAATAATTTTCTCTTCTGACTCCCAGGGGCTTCTTCCCAGTTGTCGTTGGCTTCATTCGAAGAATACCTATCCTTGGATCCATCTTAAATCTACCTGGAATTAGATCAGTAAGTAATTACGCACTTAGCAGTACACTTCTTAAACCACCACATTGAGCGTATTCCATGTGCGTTACTTCTAGAAATATGAAAAATTGATGAGTGACCGAAGAACTGAGAATGATTACTTGATGAGCCTTTCACTGTGAGATCAGTGATGATGCCATATGATCACAGTTACAGTCACTGCCGGCCCTGTAAAGCCGAGGTTCTGTGTCACTGTTCCCATCTCGGAACTGCTCTGTCCTTTGACGTCACTGCCTAATAATGCTAAGCTGTTCTTTGAGGGTCAGGACCTTTTTTTCCCTTCCGTGCACCACTGATTATAGAAGCAGTAATGTAATATTAAAAGGAACCATCAGCCAGGTATAGTGGCCCACGACTTTAATCCTAGCACTTGGGAGGCACAGGTAGGAGGATCCCCCTGAGTTCCTGGCCACCATGAGACTACAAAGTGAATTCCTGGGATAGAGCACAACGCTACCTTGAAAAATCACCAAAAAAAGGAACGCTTATCTTTACATGAGGTTCATACTTGGTGTTTGTTCTGAGCAACTGAGAGAGGTGTCTTTAAAGACAAAAACACCTCAAGTGTTGGTTAAGTCCAGAGGCTCTGTCACCTTCCTAAAGTTGTTAGAACTTTTTAGGCATGGGCTTACAGAGCAGTTCTATAGTGCAGACTGAATTCTGAAAGAGCTGAAGGATGGCTGGTCCCTAGGGAAATGAGTGCCTCTGTCGGCCTGATCCCTCCTCCACAGTGCAGGTTACTTTGGGAGGCACAGCCGCCCAGCCAAGACAACCTGGGCGCCTTACCAGAGAGAATACTGTGCTTCTCAACCCCACTGACATCTACCTCGAGATTCTACTGAATCCATGAACACTTTTCAAAACAACTTTCAGGTCACTGCCTCTGTCACCTTTTCCTGACGGTAGAAAAGACGGTGGGAGAGCAGATGTCATTTCCGTTGATCTTCGGGTCCATACGGTGGTAATGCTGTTCTGCTTAGAATGGCTTGGGAATTTACTAAAACTTCTAGCTGAAGTAACTAGTTGTATCCTTAAGAATCCCACATTTGCATAAATGGACACCCATTACGACCCCTTTAGAGTAAATGCTTAAGTAACAGGGGTGAAGTGTGCCAGAAAGAAACGTCCGCACAGGTCAGCTCGGTTGGGTCACGTAACTCCCGGGGTGGCTGCTGATGGCGTATTCTGTTTCACTCTCTACACCACCATCCGGGACGCGGGAAAAGCCAAACTGTCCAGCTTTAGGGCGAAGTAACAAAGTAAAGAGCTTGTCCACAGCAGTGTGTGTTACAGTTCATGTTTAACCAGTAGAAATTCACGTTTGCAACATTAAGTCTGTCTTGACTCCCACTGCCACTTTACTCTGATGTCCAGACTACGCATTTAAAGTAGTTTTTAGACAGTAGCTGTTGTTGATTATTGAACTTAATGGAGTTAAATCTGTTTGTTCAAAGACTACGTAGGCCCAGAAGAGATCCACAGTAATGGTCAGTTGAAATATTTCGTTGAGTTCATTAATGCATGAATGGCTGACATTTCAATTTTTTATTTTATTTTTTATTTTTGTTAAGCTAGCAGTGTTGACCTCATGTTGTAGTGATTTTTTTTTAATTCATTGTGTTGCATTTTTTCATGTTGCACCCTTGAGTTCATACATATTAACATGTCATGTAAAAACTACTTTGAGAAAAAAATTATACATACATGTATGTGTCAGAAGATGGTGCTGAGTAATATTGGATTAATCATTGTCAGTCACACCTTAAATTCTCGCAAATCTTGGAAAGCTGGGTATTGAAAATTAACATTTACAGTGTTAGTATATCTTTTATGTCTGCTTTCATTAATCACCTGTTTTTCTTCTCCTTGCAGTTTGTAGATAAAGTTGGAGAAAGCAACACTATGGTATAACAACAAGCGAATTTGAAGACTCATTTCAAATGTATTATTTATAAAATCCTTTGGAAGAATATTCAGCACAAAGTTAAATTACCTGAAATAGCTTGTGTAATGTTCTTTACAGAAGTTTAAAACGTATAGCTTCAAAGTACCAACAATTAGCAAAGAAACAGTGAGAACAGACTTCTAGTCAAGTGATCTGAGAAGTCAGTGAGCAGACAGAGGGGATGAAGTCCGTGTTGCGTTGAGACTCTTGAAGGCTGTTGCTGCCTTTCCACGCGTGTGAAGCAGCCATCCTTAGACAACTGTGGTATCTGTTACTTTCTTTTTTTTTTTTAAAGGTTCAGGACTATCCATAGGCACTTTGCTTTTTAAAAATGTCACTGTAATGGCCAAGATGTTTCCAGGTGCACTGGATCTGAAAATGATGCATGACTTGACTTGAATTATGTTGTTTTAATGTAACCAGACCCAAGGAGAAACCAGTCTTCATGTATGATTCACTGTTTTGTAAACATGGATAAAATAAAACTTTCATGCTTCTGAACAGCAGTGTTTTCAAGCCAGATGAGAGCCCCGGGGTCCGCAGAGGTCACTATGAGCTTTGCCTGCTAAATTGTCACCGCCGACGCGCTTTCTTCTCAGCCCCACACTCGGGAGGGGTGGGGTGCAGGCTTCTCAGAGTCTGAGCCCCCCCTGGTGTCCACACGGGTCACTGCACATGGACATCTGATAAACAGCCATGGCCGTGAAGCCATCTGTTACGTAGGTGGCTTGGGTAGTTTTCTGAGCATCTAAATGATGCAAACCAAATGAATTTTTTCCCCACTGCATTGTAAATGTCTTTATTTGTGTCGTTTATTAAACTCCACAGTGGCTTGTTACCTTGTTTTTCATGGGTGAACTAATAACTTGGTAATTTTCAAGGTATGTAACATGTTAAAATGTCAATTTTATAACTGTTTTATAAGGGCTGTTCACTTAATCTTGTTTTGCCTGATTTTCTTTTATCATAAAAAAAAAAAATCACTGTCCATGACCTGTTTCCTATGACCATCCTTCACCTTGACTTGGTGGAGAAAAGAGCCAAGTTCATACGCTAGAGTTATTTCACCGAAAGTAAACAGGCAGTGGTTTCTCAAAAACGCAATCTGCGGGGAGGGGACAGTGTCTCTGTCTTTCAGCAGTTGCTGCCTTGGCCTTCAGGGTGGCAGCTGTCGTGGTAGGTACAGGAACACAGTATTCTTTGTTTGCCACCGTCAACTTCTGGACTGATTCGTACCCGTCAGGAAGCAAGTCATCATTGGAATTGTGGCATCTATTGACAGCCATTGCTATAAAATACATCACAGTGTCGGTCAGTTAAGTTTCTAGGTGCCCAGAGGATTCCCGGCCTTGCCCATCTGCGGAGGAAAAGGCAGGCATGTAGCGTGGTGGTTCAGGCTTGTACACTGCTGTCACTTTTCATACTTAAACCTCTGACTTGATGATGTAATCTGTAAAAATGCGATAAATGGAGCCTCCTACCTCAATAGTTCATGGGATAACAAGAGACCCGGTGTGTCCAATGCTCAAGTAATACCTTCACTTGGAGTGTCAAGTCACACGCTCTGGGAACTGGCCTATATAAGGTGCCCTGTAGGACTCGTGCATATTTTTGACTGACCTATGATTTATAGTGGCTAGATATTTTTACCTTTGTGGAGCAAGAACTCTGTCGGTGTGAGGAGCATCTGTATCTAACCCCTTGGTAGACACAAATTTCCATCTAAGTACTCCCTACACAGTGACGTCCCTTCGCAGCATTTGCGCTTTGGAAAGCACCCTTGGACTTTGAAGACTGGATCGTCTGCCAGGCCTTAGCTAGATGGAGGGATCGGAGCAGTTGAGGCTCCCCGCGAGTCCGTAGTGGGGGATCCAGCGTGAGTTTGGACTGCTGGACGACAACACTATTTCCTCAGAACTCTGTCGGGCCGTGTTTACTAAGACCAGCCTCTGGCAGAAGCCCTGTCCATGGGGTTTCCCCGATCCAAAATCAGTCATAGGTCTTTGTGACAAGAAAAAAAGAAAAGTATCTTGATCAGATGGAGATACAAGTTTAATAGTACTTAGCCTTAAGTGTTGCTATCCTTGTTCAAGTGTATTTTCTGTAACAGAAACCTGCTTGCATTGTTTCTTCCCTTCTAGAATGTAACCGATCTCTGGGACACTGCTGCTTTAAACGTCTCACGGTCAGACAACATGTTCTGAACAGCGGAACACTGTAAATACACTTGTCTTACCTCTCAATAAAAGGGTACTTTTCTATTAGCTGGTGGTCAAGTGTATCGTTATTTTGAAAGTCTAAAAATTTTAGCACTGCAGAGTACCTGCTTTTCTAAAATTACCTCTGATTGCAGTTTTCTTACCTGTTACATGGTCTTGGCAATGGTATTTCCAACATGCTTAAATGTAATCATACAATTAGACTTTAGTCAAATCACTCTTAAGTTTCAAAACTAGTTCAATACAAAATATCACTTGTCTTGAGTAACAGACTATTAAAAATAAAATCAGAGCCAGGCGTGGTGGCACTCACCTTTAATCCCAGCACTTGGGAGGCAGAGGTAGGAGAATCACCATGAGTTGAGGCAGCTGTGAGACTACATAGCCAGGTCAGCCTGGGCTAGAGTGAGACCCTACCTCAAAAAATAAAACAATGGTTAATTGTTTACTGGAAAGGGAAGGCATATATTATACCTAAATGCTTATAACTAGAATAAAGCTACCCACCCACGGTTTCTTTTTATTTTTGTTTGTTTTGTTTTGTTTTAGTGGGCTTTCTGTTTGGTGAGGCAAGGTCTCACTCTAGCCCAGGCTTACAATAATCCTCCTATAGGAGCTGCCCAAGTCCAGGACTAAGGGTCTGCACCACCCTTCCCAACCTCACTTGCAATGATTTAATCATAAAATTTCTCAAGACTCAAGAAAGCCATTGGCTAAGTTCATCACCAAAGGTACCTACTATTTGTTGAATCCATTACTTAAACTGGGATCTTGGCAAACTGTAAGGGGAACTGGAACTCTTGAACCTGTTATTTAATATCTAATCACAGCTAGGTCTGAGGGTGTTCATACCTGTTGTCCGGCACTTGGGAGGCTGAGGCAGGAGGACTGCCAGGAATTTTGAAGCCAACCTGAGCTACATAGTGCCAAGCCAGCCTGAGCTAAAAAGAGTGAAACATTGTCTCGACAAATAAGTAAAAATTAAGATATCTAAGCTATCCCTCAAACTGTATCGTGGGGCCAAGAGGTTCCAGCCTTGGACTTTTTGCCTGCATGTATGTAGGGCACTGGGCACAATGGCAGGATGCCTAAAAATCTGCCCACTGCTATGCTTTACCTCTTTCCTTAGCTCTCAAGGCCACCAAAGCAGGGCATGGTGGCGCACACCTTTAATCCCAGCATTCGGGAGGCAGAGGTGGGAGGATCGCCGTGCGTTCGAGGCCACCCTGAGACTACTAGTGAATTCCAGGTCAGCCTGAGGCAGAGTGAGACCCTACCTCGAAAAACAAAAACCAAACAAACAACAACAACAAAAAGATGGCAACTGTAGCAGAATTGCGACACTAGGCAGGTCTCCCAGGGGAAAAGTTATGCATGAAGCCTGTCTTCTGTGGGAGTGGAGCTAGGATTAATGGCCTGCTTCTATCTCTGGCATGTGGAAACTGCCTCGGATGATGTGTATGTAGTTGGTTCCTGGAACCTTCTAGAGTGATGCTGTGACCAAAATGTAAGGCAAAAGCCCCGGTTCTTGCAACCCCAACAAACTAGGCTCCACCACCTGTCCTAAAATCTAATTAAATGGCGAAAAGCAGAGAAAGATTTTACTGTCGTGCCTTGGAAAGTGGAATAAGGGGCCCATCTTTAGAGGACTAAAGGGAGATTTAGGGTTAGAGAAAGAACTGGAATAGGCTGGTATGAGGTTCTTTTGGGAGTGACCAAGACCACGGAAATCACTAAGGTAAAGCCTTTATTCGGGGAAAACACGAGCTGCCAGGACTGACTCTCGAGCAGAGCACAGTCAACTTTCCGATTACAGATAGTGGACAATACAGTTCTTCAGTGGGGGACGGTGAGGGGGGGAAATAGCCAGGGTATGAGACCAGAATAGTGACCAGGTGACCTGAGAGATAAGGGGGCAGGAAACCTAGACCTGAAGAATGTGGGTGACCCACTTCCTTATGTCTCTGTCTCCCTCCTGCTGTCCTTGGTGAGTCCATTTTGTCCTGACCTAAGAGCTGGGTGTGGTCCACACACACACACACACACAAACACACACACACACGCCTTTAATCCCAGCACTCTGGAGGAAGAGGTAGGACAATCACCGTGAGTTCCAGGCCACCCTGAGACCACACTGTGAATTCCAGGTCAGCCTGGGCTAGAGTGAAACCCTACCTGGAAAAAAAGAAAGCGGGTGCGGGGGGGAAGACTGGGGCGTCAGAATGAAACAGCCCCAACTATGGTGTGGCTTCAGTTCCGGTTCGGCAAGTCAGCCCTGAGAGGTCCTCCGGAGCCAGCCACGGCAGTGTGCAGCCGTCGTTCAGTAGCAGGAGGCAAGAGGATCAGGAGCTCAAGGTCATCCTGGGCTATAGAACAAGTTTGAGGCCAGCCTGGGCTACCATGAGACCCTGTCTCAACTAGGTCCTTTTTATTCAGAGGACAGCTGTGGGGCGGTGCAGCCTCCCCACCGTGGATAATTGCCTTCAGCAGGGGTCTGTCCTGCAAGACTCTAGTGTTCCTGGGATCTGAGGTGACTGCAAAGGCAGACAATGGCTAAGGCCTTTGCCCCTCCTCCCCCTGCTCCCCTTAACCTGCCATATAGCTTCCCTATAGGAAATAAAAGGTGATATTTGTTTTACTGTGTCTAGCTTGTGTCAACATAATGACCTCAAGTTCTACCTGTTTTCCCTTTAATAACATGTCATTCTTATTGGCTGAGTAAATACTTCATTGTGTACAAATGACATGTTTGAAAGAATGTCACAGTGCTCAAATGGAGTCTGGGCATCCTATAGTGAACTTTTAAGAATTCAGGGGCTGGAGAGATGGCTTAGCAGTTAAGGCACTTGCCTGCAAAGCCAAAGGACCCAGGCTCCATTCACCAGGACCCAGTTAAGCCAGATGTACAAGATTTGCAATAGCTGGAGGCCCTGGTGCTCCCATTCTCTCTCTTGCTCTCTCTCTTTCTCTCTGCCTTTCTATCTCTCTCAAATAAATATATGCACATACAAATAAATGAATAGCCAGGCATGGTGGCACACACCTTAATCCCAGCACTACGGAGGCAGAGGCAGGACGATTGCCGTGAGTTCGAGGCCATCCTGAGACTACATAGTGAATTCCAGGTTAGCCTAGGCTAGAGCAAGACCCTACCTCAAAAACCCAAAAATTAATAAATAATAGAAAGGTATTTATAAGCCTGCTTAATGAACACTCAGTTGCTTGGCCAAGCTGTCAGAAAGATGAAATTCAACAGTTTGGCTATTATCTATTGTTCTACCAGATAACAGCTCATCTCTTGGTGTAGACTTGTAAAAATATTAAAAGCTTTATGATTTGCCAAAAGCCAAGTCTTACTGGGACCAATGCCCTTTGGAAATCCTTTTAGAAGAAATATTCCGGCACGTTACTCTTGGTGAGACTGCATTATTGATAACATGTCAGAACCATCCTCGGCATTTGTCCTACAAAACTGAAAATGGCAAGATTGACGTAAAACATCTACTTGTGAATTCAGTAGCTAAACTGTTATAGGTGAAGCATATTAATTCTTTCAGAAGATTTGAAGTTCAAAATGTGTTCTCTTGGTGATTCACTTTCCTGTTCCTCTTCCTAAGACTTTTATGTGTCTGGGGCATGAAAAGGGAAAAAAATATAGTTTAGTGACTCCCGTAATATTTGCTTCCTTGAGCTTCCTTTTTTGTTGTTGTTTTATTTGTTTGTTTGTTCAAGGTAGTGTCTCGCTCTAGCCCAGGCCGACCTGGAATTCACTAAGCTGTCTCAGGCTGTCCTTGAACTCTCAACGATCCTCCTACCTCTGCCTCCCTCCTGAGTGCTGGGATTAACAGTCACCACGCCTGGTGAGCCAGGTTCTTCTATGTCTCTGGGTTTTACTTTTTTTTTCTCCTGCCAAGAATACCTGGAAAACTAATTCCCCCCTCCAGTTTATTCCGTGCTTGACCCATTATTCTTCCAAACTTGACTCTCACCTTGCCTGAAGTTGTTCAGTTTGCCTGGCCACTGGGTGAGAGCGCTGGTCCTCTAACTGGAAAGTTTGACAGAAGCAGAGAACCTGGTCTTCTGAGTGCATAGCTGGTTCTCATGAGCAGAAAGGCTTGTCAGACGTTAGAATGCCTTCAATAAATAACCGAATGGATGGATGGATAATGAAGTGAATGACCGGTGTCGAATTCCATTGCGAGTCCCTAACCTTTCCATCTCTCCCCAAGTGATTCATCGTCACCATCATTGACGGCTAGCCTCTTGACTCATTTATTTCTGCTTCTGCCTGGGACAATCGATCGTTTTCATTAATAATTATGGTGATAAAATGCCTTGGGCGGTTAACGGTGCTGCAGATACGTTCAGAATGACTCCTGGTGGGTGCGATCAATGACACCCCGCTCATCAATCACTCTCCAGCTTCCTGCCATTCAGAGGAGCCTTCAATCCCGCTCAGTTCTGAAGGTTGACAGGCCACCCCTGGGGACCCACCTCTGTGCCATAGGGCAGGGGGGCTTTGGCACGAAGAATTTAAAGGCGCAGGGTTGCAAGGAGATGAAAAGACCTGCGGATGAAGTTGGAGCTACTTCAAGAGGAGAAAAGGAGCAGATCATGAGGGTGAGCAAGGAGTCTGTACATTTGCCGCTTTGCACACAGAGCTCCTCAGCCTTCTTCCTATGTTACATTACTTCATGAGCATTTAGAGACACTTGAACAATGCGCCTTTAAGATGGGGAAATCGTTTCATGTTACTAAGGGAAAAAAAAAAATCACATATTCCCCAATCCTTTATCTGGGTGAAGCTATGAAAATAACATGGTTCTGAGTGTGTTAAAGTCGTTCTTTCTAGATGGGGATTAGAATGTTACAGAAGAAAGGGCTTGCTGCACGGCCCACAGAGGCAGGGAGGACAAGCTCCCTTAGCCCGCAGCAATCCCACCCTGGGCCTGATCACTTCCTTTAGGGACCCCACAGTCTGGCAGCTGCAACCTTGGCTCTTCTCCTGGCGTTCTCGGTCTTCGGAAACTCTGGTGGCGCCCCGCAGGTAATTCAATGCTAAGACGTGAGTGTGAACTATGCATGCTCTGTTCTCCTTTCTCTCTTTCTCTCTTTCTCTTTCTTTCTTTCTTTCTTTCTTTCTTTCTTTCTTTCTTTCTTTCTTTCTTTCTCTTCCTTTCTTTCTTCTTTCCTTTATTTCTCTTGCATTCCTTCCTGTTTCTCCCTCCCTCCCTCCTTCCCTCTCTCCCTCCTATCCTTCCTTCCCTCCTTCCTTCCCTCCTTCCTTCCTTCCCTCCCTCCCTCCCTCCCTCCTTCCTTCCTTCCTTCCTTCCTTCCTTCTTTCCTTCCTTCCTTCCTTCCATCTCTCCCTCTTCTTTCCTTCCTTCTGTCTTTCCTTTACTCCTTTAATTCTTTTCTTTCTATCTCCTCCTGCCTAGAGTTCTGGGCTGCACTATTTTTTTTTTCCTCCCACTATTTTTCTCTCCCTGGGCTGCAGAGACTCTGTGAGAGAAGGAACTGGACGCCGCAAGCTATGCTCTACCTGAAGGGAGCACGTAAGTGCTGAACGTTTTGCTCCTCAGTAAGGAGACATTTTAGGGGCATGTGAATCCAGCACCCGGTAAAGTGCTGCGAGAAAGACGATATCGGAGTCAGCTCGTCTACATTATTAAGGTCTCAGGTAACCCAGAAAACATGAGCAAGGGTGGTGACTGGGGCACCTGTCAGAAACCCTGACATCCTAAACTCCAGGGCTGCGAGCCTAGATGAGATGGCTCACGTTTATAGTCACAGCTCCTTGGAGACTGAGGCAAGACAATTGTTGTGAGTTCGAGGCCAACCTGGAATACTCAGTGCGTGCCAGGTCCTCTGAGATCCTGTCTCAAAAGAAAGAAAGAAAGAAAGAAAGAGAGAGAGAGAGAGAGAGAGAGAGAAAGAAGGGAAGGAGGGAGGGAGGGAGGGAGAAAGGGAGGGAGAGAGGGAGGAAGGAAGGAGAGAGAGGAGAGAGAAAGAAAAGGAAGGAAGGAAGGAAGGGAGGGAGGGAGGGAGGGAAAATATAAGCAGGAGGGACACTGTTCCTTGCGCTTGGCACCTGGCGCTGGCGGCGAACTTGACTTTGGCTCTCCGAGGCGCATCCGCCCGCGACAGCTCCAGGGCGCAGGGCTGTCCTCCTTCCTCGTCCTCAGGGCAGGGGGGTGTCTCGGTCCTCATCGTCCTCCCAGCGCTGGGGTCCCGGCAGCTAGTGAGACGACGCCCTGGGGCGACCCAGAGGACCCCGGCGCCCGCTGAGCCCTTGTCTCCTGGCCTCGCTTTGCAGAGGGGCGACGCTTCATCTCCGACCACAGCCGCCGGAAGGACCTCTCCAGCCGGCTGCCCGCAGGTGGGTGACTCAGGCCCTAGGGCAGAGGTGGCTCTGGCGGTCCAGCTAAGGATGCTGTGGTCCTTGGGGATGCTGAGGTCAGGTCCAAGGGACAGGGATGGGTAGGGAACGGGCAGTTGCTTCCAAGAAGCGTACCTGGGTACTTAGGACACCAGCCTTAATCATCTTCCTCTTCAACATTATTATTATTAAACATTATTATTTATTATTACTTACTTAGGAGCCCCAAATTTTTGCCTCTCTCTCTTTCTTGTTTGGTTTTTCAAAGTAGTGTCCCACTCTTAACTCAGGGTGACCTGGAATTCACTATATAGTCCCAGACTGGCCTCAAACTCCCACCAATCCTCCTGCCTCTGCCTCCCAAATGTTGGAATTAAAGGTGTGCGCCATCGCGCCCAGCTGTATGCTTCTCTCAAATCACTAGGAAGAGCTACCAAAAAGTTTAAAACCAAAGGTCCTTAACTAAAATCCCTTAGGAAGGGGACCTGGCAGGTCCTGTTAATTTCCATAATAAAACTTCCCCATGCCATTGCATTAAAAGGTAATAATGCAATTATTTTTATTAGCAAATTAAAGATTGAAGGATTAAAAATAAAAAGGTGTACTTATTTTAAAAAATGTCAAAAAATGGACACTGGTTGCTTAGTGGTTTTATGCATGCAGTGCGGTTGTCCTTGTTTTGTGAGGATAGTTTGTTCTCACACTTCCTGCTACTTCCAACTTTAAAAAAAAAATCAAGATTTGTGTTAAATCAGGATTATATATCTTATGTCATCTCAAATTGGAAATAAAGTAGTGCCAATCTCTTTACTTAAGTTCAAGGCCAGCCTGAGAGCTACATTAAGATCCTGTTTTTAATATATAAACAAAAAAGCTGGGTGTGGTGGTGCACGCCTGTAATCCCAGCACTCAGGAGATAGGAGGATCTCCATGAGTTCAAGGCCAGCCTGAGACTCCATAGTGAATTCCATGTCAGCCTGGGCTAGAGTGAGACACTACATCGAAAAACCAATATCTGTCTATCATCTATCTATCTATCTATCTATCTATCTATCCATCCATCCATCCAGCCACTCACACACACACACACACACACACACACACACACATATACACACACACACACACACAGCTGGTCATGGTGGTACATGCCTTTACACCCAACACTAGGGAGGCAGATGCAAGAGGATCTTGAGACTACATAGTGAATTCCAGGTCAAAAAAAACAAACATAGGGACTGGAGAGATGGCTCAGTGGCTAAGCGCTTGCCTGTGAAGCCAAGGGGTCCCAGTTTGAGGCTCGATTCCCCAGGACCCAAGCTAGCCAGATGCACAAGGGGGCGCACACGTCTGGAGTTCGTTTGCAGTGGCTGGAGGCCCTGGCGCGCCCATTCTCTCTTTCTCTCTATCTGCTTCTTTCTTTCTTTGTCACTCTCAAATAAATAAATAAAAATGAACAAAAAAATTTAAAAAAACAAATATGTATTACTGTCAAATATTTGTCATGTGCTTCTTCCATCAAATAAATAGTTCCATCAAATAAATAGTTGCTTTATATATGGCCAAGAATGCAGATCACCTCCAACTGTTTACAAGGGGAGTGGACATATCTAGCTCCATCTGCCCAGACACCCCCTTTACAAGGATGAGCCAATAACCACTCAGCTCTCTTCCCAGCCCCCAGACATCGCATTTAAACTGGAAAGAGGGACTCCCAGGGACTCTTTCTCTTAATCCCCCTTGCTTTCATGCAATCCCCTTTAGTATATAGTTTGCCATTTGCCTCCGTACCCTGAATGTAAACTTACTCAAACCAGCTGTACTGTCAGTTTTCCAAGAGAAATGTAAAGTGTTCCAATTCATAAAATTTGTGACCTCTTTGCTGATGACTCAAACACTGATTCCATAGAGGGTTTTCTAGTAGTATAGCATAGCACAATAGCATTTATTTTCACAAATATTTCATTGGTATGATTTTTCAGGGGATAATTTATGTACATGAATAGTCAAGGCTGACTACATTTCTTGTTTTCTCCAGAAAGACGAAGTCCAAATCTCCAGCTACTGACACTTCCCGAGGTGGCAGCCCTGTTGCTGGGGTCCCTGCAGAGACCCCAAGAAGATACAGGTACAAAGGCCTGTTTCCACTGCAGGACAGAGAAACTTTTTTTTGTCTGTCTTTCAAACAACTCCTCTCGGCAGGGAGTGGTGGCTCACACACGCCTTTGATCCCAGCAGTGGGGAGGTAGAGGTAGGAATTCAAGGCCACCCTGAGGCTACATAGTGAATTCCAGGTCAGCCTGGGATAGAGAGAAACCCTACCTCAACAAACCAAAAGCAAACAAACAAACAAGGAAAAAAAAAAAAAAAAGAGCTTTTCCATCCCCAAATCCACACGCATTTATTCAATAAATGCCAATACATTTTTCAGTACATTAAGCCTCAAGGACCTGTAAATATTATGTTCATAAGACTGGAGAACTATCTGTGAATTCCATGATAATTGCCTATTGTAACCTTTATTTCTATTTTATTATTTTATTTTTATTTATTTGGGAGAGAGAGATAGATACAGAAATAGGCAGGTAGAGAGAGAATGGGCATGTCAGGGCCTCCAGCCACTGAAAATGAACTCCAGATGTGTGTGTCCCCTTGTGTATCTGGCTTATATGGGTCCTGGGGAGTTGAACCTGGGTCCTTTGGCTTTGTAGGCAAGTGCCTTAACAGCTAAGCCATCCCTCCAGCCCAGGGACTTTTTTTGTTTGTTTGTTTGTTTTGTTTTTCAAGGTAAGGTCTCACCCTAGCCCAGGTTGACCTGGATGGAATTCACTATCATCTCAAGCTGGCCTGGAACTCACAGAGACCCTTCCTGTGTGCTGGGATTAAAGGTGTGCACCACCACACCTGGCTTTTCTTAAGACTCTTAAAGGAACCTCAATACACTGTGCTATGCTGTTGAAAACCCTGAAGCCAACTAAGACTAAATCATCACAAATCCTGTTGTTCAAAGGAAAAACAAATGAGGTTGTTGAAGCAAGGCTGGGTATGGTTTCTCAAACCGACATTGTGTTCATGATGAATTCCAAGTACTGGTGAAGTAGAGGCAGCCTGATGATGAACCAACCAGATCTTCAGAGGCTAAAAGAGTACTAGCCCGGTGACCCTGAGCCCTGGTGTCATTATTGATAAAATTACTCAGGGATGACACCCACGAAAAGGAACTCTGAGAACCCAGTGTAATAAGGCCCCATCATTCTCCTATTTATTTATTTATGAGGTAGTGTCTCACTCTAGCTCAGGCTGACCTGGAATCTGGAATTCACTATGTAGTCTCAGGGTGGCCTCAAACTGTCAGTGATTCTCCTACCTTTGCCTCTTGAGTGCTGGGATTAATGCCGTGCATGCACCACCACACCTGGCTCTCATCATTCTTGTTTTTTTTTTTTGGTTGGGTTTTTATTTTGGTTTTTCGAGTTAGGGTGTCACTCTAGCCCAGGCTGACCTGGAATTCACTATGGAGTCTCAGGGTGGCCTCGAATTCACGGCGATCCTCCTACCTCTGCCTCCCTAGTGCTGGGATTAAAGGCGTGCGCCGCCACGCCCAGTTTAGAATTTTCTTTCTTAAAAACTGCAGTGACGCTATAGTTAGGACAAGACTTTAATTCAGGAAGATGTAAACAACAAAGTGGTCTGGTAGTCAAAGCACACACTGCTGGTCTTGCTTTCCCACCTCTGTGCTCTTAGAAAACCTTGTGCTCTGCTAAGACTGAAAGGGCCAGGGTAGGGGAGCAGAGGAGAAAAGGGCAATTACTGCTTTCAAGCTTTGTGAGGAAGGCAAGTGACGAGAGTGGGACAAAGAAGTCTCCTGAACTCAGAGCAAGGCCAGGGCTAACTTAGATCAAAAGAGGATTTTATTTATTTTTGTTTTGATTTCCGAGGTAGGGTCTCATTCTCTAGCCCTGGCTGACCTGGAATTCACTACGTAGTCTCTCAGGGTGGCCTCGAACTCACGGCGATCCTCCTCCCTCTGCCTCCCGAACGCTGGGATTAAAGGCGTGCACCACCACGCCGAGCTTGATTTTACTGTTTAATTCAGTAAGTGTATCTATATGCCTGCTGGGTGCCGAATCAACCTGTGGACTGGTTGCGTCAGGGTTACGGAGAAAGCTTACTGCAAAGCAGATTGCTGGGCCTTGAACCAGTGGAGCTGAAGGGGCCCCAGCATCCGAGTCCTTCAGGACACTCCCTCCCAGACCACTGCTATTCAAGGATGGGCCAGCCTCTGGAGACACTGGCATTCAGAGGCAATTAATAGAGGTTAAAAGTCAGTGTGCGGTGCCTGCTAGGAGCTCAGATGTGGTGAGAGAACAGAGGGTCATGGAAGGCTCTACTCAGAAAATTTTATTAATCTCAATCAATGGAAAAGTTATAGATTCCCACATGAAATATGGACTCCTCAGGTAGTACTTTTATTTTTATTAATTTACTTTGGTTTTTCAAGGTAGGGTCTCACTCTAGCCCAGGCTGACCTGCAATTCACTCTGTAGTCTCAAGGTTGCCTCAGACTCACAGTGATCCTCCTACTTCTGCCTCCCAAGTGCTGGGATTAAAAGGCATATACCACCACACCTGGCTAAAATAAATTTTTGTCAGTAGAGTCTATAAATTGGCTGAGGACCCATTCGGTTTGACTTTTCCATTTTATTTATTTATTTATTTATTTATTTGAGAAAAAGAGAGAGAGAGAAAGATTCAGATAGAGAAAGATGGAGAAAGATGCAAATATAGAGAGAAAGATGAGAGAGAGAGAGAGCATACCAGGGTCTTCAGCCATTGCAAACAAATTCCAGACACATGCACCACCTTGTGCAATGGTCTTACATGAGTCCTGGGGAATCAAACCTGGGTCCTTAAGGCTTCACAGGCAAGCACCTTAACCACTAAGCCATCTCTTCCGCCCTGCCTTTTCCATTTTTTAAAATTTTTATTTATTTGTGAGCGAGCGAGCTACAGAGAGAGAGAGAATGGGCAAGCTAGGGCCTCCAACCACTGCAAATGAACTCCAGATGCATGCACCCCCTTGTGCATCTGGCTAACATGGATCCTGGGGAGTCGAGCCTCGAACTGGGGTCCTTAGGCTTCACAGGCAAGCGCTTAACCACTAAGCTATCTATCCTGCCCGGCCTTTTCCATTTTTAAACACAGGGTGTATGTTTATTTTATTTTATTTTATTTTATTTTATTTTATTTTATGTAGGTGGAGAAAAAAACTTGGATCAAAGCAGATTCCTGGAAGACAGTCTGTTAAGTTGGTGAGATTGCACCAGATCGCATTCAACGACAGCTACGTTCATATCACAAACATGAGACATGTGGCCATGTCCCCTGGACCCTTTCTACTGCACTCGTGATCCTGGAAGCCTGCACCACTACTTTTATTATTTCTGAAGGAACAGAAATGTGGACTTTAAGCTGAGACTGTCCACTGTCAATTTCTTTTATTGCTTTGGGTCCTTGGAATTGCCTCCTGTTTTACTCTTGAGTTTTTTGGGTTTTTTTTTTTTTTTTTTTTTTTTTTTTTTTGGTTTTTCGAGGTAGGGTCTCACTCTGGCCCAGGCTAACCTGAGATTCACAAAATAGTCTCAGGATGGCCTCAAATTCATGGCGATCCTCCTACCTCTGCCTCCCGAGTGCTGGGATCAAAGGTGTGCACCACCACGCCCGGCTTACTCTTGAATTTTTTTAAAGAGTATTTTTGAAAATTCTGCAGTGTTCTCTCCTTACAACCAGGATGACTTACTCTTCATGGTTTTATCATTTCATTACCTACTTGTACCTGATGTTACTCGGCAGTGTCTCTCCCCTTGCCCTTTTCCTTTCAACCCTGAGAAAGGAGAAAACATGGGGGGACGGGAAAGGGGAGGATGTGGCTCCCTGTGGCTCATGCAGGACAGGCTGGTGGTTAAGAAGGATGCAGGAGGAGGATGGTTGGGAAGAAGCCTCCATGCTGGTGTGGCTGCTGAGAAGAGGAGACCCTCCATGAGGTGGGGCCCTGGAAGGTCTGTAAAGAGCCAGTGCTGGGAGCTCCCTTGAGCTCCTTAACATCATCCATTTAGAAACCTGGATCTTAGAGTTACTGGAAATGAGCAGAGGGGGAAATGGTATGTAGCATACAAAGGGAGAAAAGGGATTTTTATTTTATTTTATTTTTAAATTTTTTTTGTTTATTATTTTTATTTATTTATTTGAGAGTGACAGACACTCAGAGAAAGAGGCAGGTAGAGAGAGAGAGAGAGAGAATGGGCGCGCCAGGGCCTCCAGCCACTGCAGATGAACTCCAGATGCGTGCACCCCCTTATGCATCTGGCTAACGTGGGTCCTGAGGAGTTGAGCCTTGAACCAGGGTCCTTAGGCTTCACAGGCAAGCGCTTAACTGCTAAACCATCTCTCCAGCCCCAAAGGGATTTTTAGAGGCCACCCGTCTTTTTTGGCTAAACAGAGTCAGTGGGATCCACTCCTCTAGAGACTTTGTTTAACATTGTAACTCTGCATTAAGGTACCCTGATATCTCGAGTGCATGTTGTATGCCTAACTCACTCCTTTCAAGACAACTTGGGGTCAATATCATCTAAAGACACACACACACACAGCAAGCAAAATAAGTTATTTATTCAAAATTACAACATGATTGCCATGTAACTTTTTACCTACTCATTTCAGAGTTCTTACTGATAAATGTTGAAAGTGGAAAGTATTAATTCTTCATGTCATCAGTACATAGCTGGTATTTTATAGCCATAGAATATCTTTATGTGAATGCTTTTGTAAGTAACAGTTTTCCCATGTAATCAAAGTCATGCACATAAGACCTGTCAGTTTCATAGTTCATAAATGAATAGTGAAGCTATATTCAAAAATTCATGTGATATTGGTCTCGGCCAAAAATATACAAGTAGTAAACATCCATGTGGCATTGTCATAGGCATCTGTCATTGATTATGATGTCATTTTAATTGGATTTATTAGGAAGTATAGACATCTAATTTATATAAAAAAAATACTTGTAAAAGTTAGGCTGGCGGCATGTGCTTGTAATCCCAGCCGAGGGGAGGCCAGCACAGGTGAATCCTGGAGGTTGTTTGTCAGGCTGTCTAGTGTACCAGGCAAGCTCAAGGCCAATGGGAACCTTGACTGAAAAAAAAAAAAAGGTGGATGGCAACTGAGGAACAATACTTCATGTAGCCCTTTGGCGTCTCCATGAATTTGCACTCCTGGGCACCTGTATACACTTACATGCATGTGTGTGTATGCACACACAGAGAACTACTTATTGGTGAGACAGAAACTTGTAGATATTACCTACTTAAACAGTTTATTTATTCCAACAACACTTTTTTTTTTTTTTTTAAGATTTTTGAGGTAGGGTCTCACTCTAGCCCTGGCTGACCTGAAATTCACCATGTATTCTCAGGGTGGCCTCGAACTCTCTACGATCCTCCTACTTCTGCCTCCTGCCTCCGAGTGCTGGGATTAAAGGTGTGTGCCACCACACTCAGCTCCAACAACACTTTAAAAAAAAAAAACAAACTTATTTTGTTGTTTATTTTTATTTATTTATTTGAGAGTGACAGAGAGAGAAAGAGGCAGAGAGAGAGAGAGATAGAGAGAGAGATAGAGAGAGAGAGAGAGGAGAGTGGGTGTGCCAGGGCTTCCAGCCACTGCAAACGAACTCCAGACACATACGCCCTCTTGTGTACCTGACTAATGTGGGTCCTGGGGAATCGAGCCTTGAACCAGGGTCCTTAGGCTTCACAGGCAAGCGCTTAACCACTAAGCCATCTCTCCAGCCCAACGCTTTTAAGCCTATTATATGAAACAATTCCTCCCATAGCTAGTCAGTATAATCTCCAGTGTTTTATACCAGTGCTGGGAGCTCCCTTATGTCCCTGGGTGATCTAACATCATCCCTTTAGAAACTTGGATCTTGAAGTTACTGGAAATGGGCAGAAATGAGCTCAAGGTTCCAGACAGTAGGAGGTCAAGAACATGGTGCTGATACGGTTTCTGCTGGATGGGAAGAGCTTGTGATGCTCACAGCCTGGTAACAAAGTGGGAAGGGGACCCATGTAGGAGAGGCAGCCTCTTTTTAAAATGTTACTGAATTGCAAGGGAGAGAAGGAGAAAGCCTGTGAGTGCTCTAGCTTCTCTTGCCACTGGAAACGAGCTCCAGACCTAAGTACCACTTTGTGCATCTGGCTTTATGTGGGTACTGGGGAACTGAACCCCCGGCCGGCAGGCATTGCAAACAAGAACCTTTAACTGCTGAGCCATCTTCCCACCCCACCCCCCAGTTCTTTTTCTCATTTTAGTTTTTCCAAGGTAGGTTCTCCCAGGGTAGCCCAGGCTGACCTGGAATTCACTACGTAGTCTCAGACTGGCCTTGAGCTCACAGTGATTCTCCTACCTTAGCCTCCTAAGTGCTGGGAATAAAGGCGTGTGTCACCATACCCAATCTCAGGACTTAGAACAATATATCCTCATGGCATCCAACCCAGTCTCCAGAGGACTGCGTTCATCCCGTTTAACAACCTGGTCGCCTTTGTTTTGTCCCCTTGAGGTGAGAATTGATCCCAGGGTTTCATCCATGCTTCTTATGAACTCTGCAATGAGCTCTGTTACCTTAAAAGAAAAATGGCTGGGCATGGTGGTGCATGCCCTTAATCCCAACACTCAGGGAGGCAGAGGGAGGTGGATCACCATGAGTTCAAGGCCATCCTGAGACTACATAGTGAATTCCAGGTCAGTCTCGGCAAGAGTGAGACCCTACCTCGAAAAACTAAAAGAGAAAAGGGCTGGGGAAATGGCTTAGAGGTTAAGGCATTTGTCTGCAAAGCCTAAGGAACACCGTTTGATTCCCTAGGACCCACATAAGCCAGATGTATAAGGGGGCCCATGTGTCTGGAGTTCATTTGCAGTAGCTAGAGTCCCTGGCATGTCCATTCTCTGCCTCTGAAGGAAAGAAAGAAAGAAAGAAAGAAAGAAAGAAAGAAAGAAAGAAAGAAAGAAAGAAAGAAAGAAAGAAAGAAAGAAAGAGAGAAAGAAAATATTAAAAGATAAAATTTAAAAATTATTTATTTATTTGAGAAAGAGAGGCTGATACACACAGAGTGAGCATGCCAGGGCCTGTAGCCACTGCAGACAAACTCCAGAAGCATGTGCCACTTTGTGCATCTGGCATTATATGGTTACTGGGGAATCAAAACTGGGTCCTTAGGCTTTGCAGGCAAGCACCTCAACTGCTAAAGCCATCTCTCCAGCTCCTGAGGCTTTTAATCACATCTCAAAAGCCTCACCTTCCACCACCCACAGCCGCAGTGACAAATCACATTTCAACACGAGTTTCATATGAAACAAAATATACTCAAGCCACAACCAGGTACCTTTGTAATTCGTATTATTTCTACCATTCTACACAATGAAATGTTCGAAGTGCTTGTTAGGGTTTATTCATCATGCACATTCATAGCCGAGATCTGGATAATTCTCACATGATGCCTGCATTACATGGGGCCAGGTAGTGAGAAGACAGGCTGTTTAGGGGTTTTACAGAACAAGATGAGGAGGTGAGTCCAAGTCTTTACTGTGGGAAGGTGGACACACAGAGGTGAGTCCAAGTCTTCACTGTGGGAAGGTAGACGCACAGAGGTGAGTTCATGTTTTCAGTTTGGGAAGGTGGACATATGGTGACTAGCTAGTCAGTTATAGAAAAGAACCCAAGGGTAAATGTGGGCTTGTTTTATTGTTTTGCTGATTTAGATTTGAAATCTACATATGTCCAAGGGGCTGGGGAGATGGCTCAGCTGTTAAGCGCATTTGCTGTATAAGCATGAGGGCCTGAAAAGACTTCAGTTCAATCCGCAGCACCTATATGGAAGGTTACACCTGTCCAACCTTGCTGGTTGGCCCATCTGATGGAAGAAACAGCAGCTGCAGGTGCAGTGAGAGACTGTCTCAAGGCAGTACACATGAATGACGGAAGAAACAGCAGCTGCAGGTTCAGTGAGAGACTGTCTCAAGGCAGTACACATGAATGACGGAAGAAACAGCAGCTGCAGGTTCAGAGAGAGACTGTCTCAAGGCAATACACATGAATGACGGAAGAAGATGTCTTACATTCCCCAGTGGCCTCTGCCTGTGTACACAGGGGCTTGCACATCTGTACACACATGTGCACACACACAAAATCTGCTGTTCAGTGATTTCTTTAACACATCACAGAATATGTTAGAGACATTGTTTGTCATATTTCATTATTTTTTTGTTATTTTCTAAATAACATTTTAAATATTTTATTTATGATTTGAGAGGGAGATAGAGAGAGAAAGAGGCAGAGAGAGGGGGAGGACTTGGCACACCAGGTCCTCCAGGCAGTGTAAACAAACACTAGTGGCATACACCCCTGTGCATCAGGCTGACGTGGGTCCTGGGGAATCAAACCTGGGTCCTTAGGCTTTGCAGGCAAGTGCCCTAACCACTAAGTCATCTCTCTAGCCCCTGTTTATCATATTTTAAACAGAGATTCAATTTTTTAAATTATTTTTATAGATTTTTCAGTGTTATTATTAGAAGCTATAAATGGTAGGTGCTATACATGTGTTATTTTGATGTCTAAAATATTTTAAACAAGATACTATGAGTGAAAGCTAAAAATTTTAAATATTGATATATTTATTCATTTGGATTTATCAATTTATTATCCATAGAACTTCACATAACATGATACAAGTGTTTTCCATTTAAACAATAGAGAAGTGTTACAGTAAGGTAACATTACACATGGTAACATCACTGTCAGTAATGCAAGCCTGGGTTCTACACTTAAGAAGTAATATGCTAAGCTGCAGCCACATAGGGATTTAAGATAGCTGTTTTCTTGTAGAGTCTTGGGGTTCTTTACAAAGCAAAATGGATCAAATACATATGTACAATGAAAAATAAATACGTGTTTACTTAAAATATGTGAGACATGAGTACTCACAGCTAAGATGTGGATACTAAGAGGGGGCTTTTTTAGTAAGGTCTAGAAGCTGAATAAATATTAAACCAAGATTACGGTGATAATTTAAAAATGATCAACAGTGAAGATTTGTATACTTACATTAACTACCTCATTCATTAATTTGAAACACACTTTCACTCTGTAGCTGTTCTGAACAATCCTTCTGTCTCAGCCTTCTGGGGGCTAAGATCGCAGGCATGGACCACCACACCAGCTCAATTAGCATCTTTAAAATGCCTTCAGTCTTGCTCCTTTAACATTCCCTAACCCTAAACATATATATGCGTGTGTGTGTGTATGAGACATGGAGATAAAAACTTGGATTCTATTCTGAATTATGGAACTGTCATGTGCTAAAGCCCATCCATGTATTTTAGCCAGAAGACAAACCCCATTAGTGATACTCAGAAGGAGGGGAAATTTGTGGCATTTCTATTCTCCTAAATGAATCATTCTTACCATGCCCTCAAAAACGGCTCTGCTAAGCTGGTGTACCACTCAGTTTTTGTATTCCCTATGTCGCGTTTTCTTCCCGTGAGGCACATGGTTCAGGGAAAATGGTGACTTGATATTTAGCCGATCCCTCTCTGCCTCCTCTTCCTCATCATATCTCTCATCCTCGGTTTCATCTTCAACGTCACTGCTGCCGGGACTGGAGGACTGAGACCCCAGTGGGGAAGGCGGCACTGAGGAAGGCCTGGGGTACTTAAACCCTTCTGTCTGCCAGAGACAAAAAGAAGATGTGGGTGTTCACAGTGACCTCTTGATTTTCAGTGCTATAAATACTGCATGCACATTTAATGTAAATAGTAATCCGATGCCTTTTCTGGTCAGTTGAGGTGTTATTAAACCCTGAGTCTTGTACTCCCAACTTCAACAGATATTAATCAAATATAGTTATTTTTAACATTGAAATATGCCCTGTTTTACATACATGTTGTAAAATTTATTTTATTTTTTTTATTTCTCAAGGTAGTGTCTCACTCTAGCCCAGGCTGACCTGGAATTCACTATGGAGTCTCAGGGTGGCCTTGAACTCATGGCGATCCTCCTACCTCTGCTTCCTGAGTACTGGGATTAAAGGCATGTGCCACCAAGCCCAGAAAATTTAATATTTTTTAAATAACTTTCATTGAAGACTTCCATAATTATAAACAGTATCCCATGGTAATTCCCTCCCTCCCCCACCCCCACACTTTCCCCTTTGAAATTCCATTCTCCATCATATTACCTCCCCATCTCAATAATATTTTTTAATAAGGACAAGTAACAAATTTACCTAGCACATAAGTGGTATAGTAAATATTAGCATCAGGCTTGTGTAGTCTCAACTGCCTTGTACACTGATGATATTGTCCATTGACCTCCAGACTTGTTTAGAAAGGACATAGGTAGCTACACATGCCATGGACAGCCATCGCTAGACAGAATCCTGTCTGTGGGCCACAGGGTTGACCCTGATATTCTGCCAGCCACAGTAATTTTAATTAGTGAGCAAATGTCACTTGGTTTACATCAAGTGACTAAAAGTGTCATTTTATCAAATGCCCCAAGATTCATGGAGAAAACTGATTCCATAAACATGTACAGAGCACCAACATGTACTGAGCCTCAAGAACACAGTGACACAGGAAGTAAGTTGACTAACGCCTGCCCTTACAGGAACATGCGCACTTGGTCAGGGAGGCCTGTGCAGGAAACTGTTAAAGCACTGATCCATTCTTTTCTTTATTTATGTTTTGGTTTTTTGAGGTAGGGTTTCACGCTGGTCCAGGCTGACCTGGAATTAACTATAGTCTCAGGGTGGCCTCGAATTCATGGTGATCCTTCTACGTCTGCCTCCTGAGTGCTGGGATTAAAGGTGTGCGCCACCATGCCCAGTGGTCCATTGTTATGAAACCGTGTATCTATAGCCCTTCAAGCTTTGGGTGTTTTACCTGAAAGCAGTGTGTGTGTGTGTGTGTGTGTGTGTGTGTGTGTGTGTGTGTGTGTGTTGCATTTAGCACAGAGTTATTTGAATAAACACATAAATTAGCAATTGCAGCTGAACTATCAAGCAGAGTGTCTACCTTACACACGTGGATGTCGACTCTGACTGCTAGAACTGTGCAGAAGTTGGGGGGCTCTGCAGATGGAGAAGACACCCTCAGCTGCTCCATGGGATGATCGTTCTGCATCTCTTCCAGCAGAAACCAGTGACAGGTGGGGCCACCTAGTGACCTGTGGCCACACCACCCCGGATGTGCTCCACCTAAGCAGGGACAGCTGAGCCCTTGGATGGGAGATGCACACGGTGTTATTTGGTCAAATTGTTTTGGCAAAGGGAATCCCTGACAGAGACCTTCAGCCAGATATTTGAGAGTGTGTAGGGGATCTGTGTTTTGGGGGCTCCCTGCCAGTGAGCATATTCCGTATGAGGACTGTGGAAGCTGGTTTGTGGGGACTGGCCCAAGACAGTGGCCACTGCAGGCCATACAGCAAGGTACATCTTTGCTCTCTTGTTTGTTGGAGACAGGGACACATCATGCTGCTTAGGCTCCTCTGAAGCTCATGGGTTCAAGGGCTCCTCCTCCCCAAGCTCCTGCAAAGCTGGGGCATGGATTCTGCTCCCTTGACGGTGACCTTGCGCCAACCATGTGGAACTCACCTTCTTACCCCTGCGCGGTCCTGTGGTGGATGCAAAGCTAAAGCCATTGGTCTTTGTGTAGACCCCACAGGGACTCACCTGCCGAGGAGCTGCCGGCCTCCCTCCTGTCTTCCCTGCCTGTAGTGCTCTTCAAGCCTCTGTTGGCATGTGTGACCCCTGGGACTTTCATGAGGGCAAATGTCTAATTGGATTTTAGGAGACAACTCTCTGGTGAGCAATGCTGAATGAAACATAACTGCTCCTAGTCCAGTGCCTCCTCTGATGCATGAATCTGTCTTCTTTCCCTCTCACCAAATGGTCATCCTGCATTAAACACTCCCTTGGGTATCAACTTCACTGGCCGTCACAACAGCATAGTTTACTATTAAACAACTGTTGAAAAGAATGGATGCCTAACAGAGCCACCTCATTCATTAAGGCTGAGTAGCAGGTTAGTATGGAGGTTCCTCCAATGACATGGATTAGCTGTCCATTCATCCTATACTCAAGGCCAAAACTGAATCAGAGGCTTAGGGAATTCCCTATGCTTTACTGTGGGTCAGGCATTATTTAAAAAAAAAAAAAAAAAAAAGCACAATGCTGGCTTACTTAGCTACTTCCTGGTTAAAAGGTACTGTTAGAGCTGTCATAGATGGAAAAATTAGCTTTCAAAACAAACAAACAAATAACACATATTAAATATCCATATTTACCACAGGTGGTGACGTGGGTTCCATGTGGAATTTATCCGGAAAAGCTCTGCTTAATGCCAGGTGCCTGGCATGCTGGTAATACTGTTGATAAAAGCCAATTCACAAGTTAAAAATCTAGCTATCTCAATTTCCAAGTTATCATATAAGGCCTTAGTCTTTTAGGTCTAAATGATGTGTGTGTGTGTGTGTGTGTGTGTGTGTGTATACACACACACACACATAGTTGTTGTTGTTATTGTTTTGAGGTTTTTTGAGCCCAGGCTGATCAGGAATTCACTATGTAGTCTTGGGGTAGCCTTGAATGCATGGTGATCCTCCTACCTCTGCCTCCCAAGTGTTGGGATTAAAGACATGTGCCACCACGCTCAACTAAATAAAACATATTTTTAATGTTAACTGATACATAAAAGTGTACATATTCAGGTGTTATTTCAATACATTGCATTCATATATATATATATATATGTATACACACACACACACACACATATATATTTGTAGAATCTATTAATCCTAAATTTGAAAAATCAAGAAGAAATCACATAATAGTTTTGCTAGTTTTCAGTACATGCAAAGAAAGATCACAAAATGTTGGCGGTCAATAGCCATGCTGTGCTCTGAACAGAGTACTAAGGTGACTGGAAACAGAAACAACTGTTTCGTTTTACAGATGAGCAATGCAGTATGGAAAAAATATTGAATATTCAGACACACAAAATGTTGATCCTGCTTCAGATCTTAGGTAAGAAACAAAACTTCTGAGAATGTAGGCTTTGGATTTTTTTATTTTTTATTTTTTTATTTGAGAGTGACAGAGAGAAAGAGGCAGAGGCAAAGAGAGAGAGAGCTGGGGGTGGGGGGAATGGGCATGCCAGGGCCTCCAGCCACTGCAAATGAACTCCAGATATGTGTGGCCCCTTGTGCATCTGGCTAATGTAGGTCCTGGGGAATTGAGCCTTGAACCAGGGTCCTTAGGCTTCATAGGCAAGTGCTTAATCACTAAGCCATCTCTCCAGGCCCCCCTTTTTTTTTTGATTTTTAAAATACCACATTTTATTCAGATTTTACAAAGGAGTGCAGAATGGGGAAGGCTGAGATGTATGGGGAAAGAAAGTGGGGAGCAGAGAAGTGCCCCATGTGGAGCCCAAAAGCCCATGTGGGCCATATGTAGCTCAGGAGTCAAGTGACCAGATAGGGGTCTGTGGAAAAAAGTGGGGAAAAAAAAAAGAGAAAAGAAAGTTCAAGGAACTTCTGCCATGTGGGGAGCTGGAGAAGACAAAGAACCCAAGTGGAGAGTGAGGGCCTGGGCCAGCAGAGGGAAAAGTCACCACAGTTGGAAATTCCCAAGTGATCAGAGAGCCAAAGCTGCATTCTAAAATCTGACATGCAGTGGTACAACCGACTACTCAGTGTGCACTTCCTCAAGCGTATGCAGACCCTCAGCAGGTGGCCACCCCCACTTCTCCCAGGGGAGTTCACCACCATGCAGGCGGGTACGCGACAAGGAGCCGGAGGCGGCAGTGGTCACCCAGCTCTAAGGTCTGGGAACACCTGGGTATTCAGACACCCACTGTACAATCGAACAGAGGTGTTTCCTGAACTTGCCATATTGAGAAACATGGTCCTTTCCACCCTCTCCTGTGCCTCTCTGTGTTCATGTGGGTACACGGAGGGCATGTCTGGATGTCAGTCCTCGTCTTTATACCTGTTACACCTGCCTTTATACCTTTATACCTGCCTCGGCGGGGTTTCTTGTTCATCAGTGTGTTTGCCAGGCAGCCAGCCTGTGAGCTCCAAGGGAATTGAGTCTCTACCTTCCCTCTTGCCATGGCTACGTGGGATTACAGAGGCTCTCCGCAGCTCTCTGTGGCTTTGAGGGATCTGACCCCGGGCCGTCAAGTGTGCGCAGCAAGTGCTAAGTCTGCGCCCGGCCTGCAGAGGAACCTGAACAGGGTTCCCGCGCAGACAACGCGCTCGCTTACTCTGCCCAAGTATCTCCAGTCCAGAAGGTCGGAGAGTCTCTCCGTACGGTTCCTCTGGATGATCCTTTGGCGGCGAGACTGTTTGCAGAATCCATAGAGAAACTGAGTCAGCTGATTGCAAGAATCGTCTGGAGAGCGAAACCGCCGGTCGACGATGTAAATACCTGAAGGACACGGAGGGCAGAGCGCAGTTAAAGCAGGGAGGCAGTCTCAACAGTGCATCGTTCCTTCCCGCCTCAGCTTCCGCCCTCCTCTTACCATTTCCTCTCTAAGGCCTTCAGGACTTCAGTGACCTTCTACTGGTTGTAAGCCACCACCCACCCGCAGCTAACAAAGTGCGTCTTGCTGAGCAAAAGTCTAACCACCTAACCTGCACTAGCCAGCTGCTTCTCTAGGGACCAGAGTCTCCAGGCAGGAAGTGGACACAATGCTTTTTAAGCTCTCCAGTGGCCCCACCATGCAGCTCTGACTCAGAACCACAGCTCTAGTATCAGAAAGGAGAACTGCAGGCTGGAGGAAAGGCTTAGCGTTTAAGGCACTTGCCTGGAAAGCCTGACAACTCAGGATCGATTCCCTGATACCCGTGTAAAACCAGATGCACAAACCAACACGTTCATCTGGAGTTCATGTGCAGTTGAAACCCTGGCATGTCCATTCTCTCTTCTATCTCTCTCTGCTTGCAAATAAGTTATATATATATTTCTTTTTTTATTTTATTTTATGTTTTTTTGGTTTTTCGAGGTAGGCTCTCACTCTGGTCCAGGCTGACCTGGAATTAACTATGTAGTCTCAGGGTGGCCTTGAACTCTCAGCAATCCACCTACTTCTGCCTCCCAAGTGCTGGGATTAAAGGCGTGCACCACCATGCCGGGCTAAAAAATATTTTTTTAAAAAAGAAAGAAAATTGCAACCTTGTAATTGTGAAGAGTCGGGGAACTGGCAATGCACAGGCAGAGAATCCATCCCATACTCACTTTTCCTGCTGCTAGGCAACACACTTGGATGCACACTGGTATGCAAATTCCCTTACCATCTTAAAGGGAAATTTTCGAACTTGACATGGAACAAAATAATACATATGTTCTCTATATAGTCACCCATATGTACACTCCAAAGCCATGGGTGTTGTCAAATCACTTTTAGGAAGTTGAGGGCCAAACCCGATTCAGAAAACTATAGTAACTAAAAGCCACAAAACATACGTTGAAGCCAAAGTCCAGGTTTTGCACCTGATTTCTTTATCTTTTTAGAATTTATTCATACTAACATTCTTATCTCTAACCCACTTGATTAAATTCTACTTAAAATTTTTTTGTTTATTTTTTATTTATTTATTTGAGATTGACAGAGAAAAAGAGGAAGAGGCAGATAGAGTGAGAGAGAATGATGTGCCAGGGCCTCCAGCCACTGCAAATGAACTCCAGACACGTGCGCCCCCTTGTGCATCTGGCTAACATGGGACCTGGGGAACCGAGCCTCGAACCGGGGTCCTTAGGCTTCACAGGCAAGCGCTTAACCACTAAGCCATCTCTCCAGCCCTAAATTCTACTTTTAATTAAACTGAAAGTACACACATTGATTGAATTATCAGAACAGATTTAGAGTTAGCCCCTGGACCACCCAGCTCTCTGTTGGCTAGAGGTCAGGTTGCCCCCCACTGGGATAAAGATGAAGACCTCCTCACCATACGCAGTAGGGTCCGCCACGTGCTCCTGCATGAAACACCCAAAGCCCGAGAGGTTTGTCGTCACACTGGGGATCCCCATCACAGTGCATTCAGCTGTAGGACAGACAGAGAAACAGACAGACAGGCTCCTACATCTTCACATGGACAGAGGAGGAAATGCCTGTCTGCCTGGTAGGAGCAATGGCTGTTTTGTGCCAGGCATGGTATTTATAAGCTCATTACACAAATTAGTAACCCACTTAATCATCCCTATCTGACAGGTCAGGTAACTGAAGCCCCAAAAGTCATATAACTTGCCCAACATCCCCAAGTCAGGAGATATCCTGGTCATGTGGGGATTTGAAGTGAGGCGCAAAGTCCAGAGATCCATTTTAAAGAAAAATATTTTATTTACTTAATTATCTGAAGGGAAAGAGAGAGAGAGAGAGAATGAGAATGGGCGGGCCAGGGCCTCCTGTCCCTGCAAATGACTTCAGACGCATGTGTCACTTTGTGTATCTGGCTTTATGTGGGCACTGGGGAATTGAACCCAGGCTGATAGGCTTTGCAAGCAAGCACCCTTAACTGCTGAGCTAGTCCAGAGCTGCTGTGCTCCACTGTTCAGGCCTTGCTGGTCACTCTGTTGCTTTGTTTGCTCCATTCTAAGCCTGTGGAATCTTCTTGGCAAGTCCTTGCGGTCAGAGACATACGACTGGACACAACCAGCTCGCCTCTCATTTAACTCTCCTGGGTACAAATCCCTGCCAGTGTCTCGGCTGGTCAGTGAATTTGTGGCCTCCTGCAGCTTTCCTTCCTCTTTTGTGCAAGCGTGTTTCCAAGCTGGTATGTCTTTAGAAATCTCTTGCTCTCAAAAACATCTCCATTAATGGGCTGGAGGGATTGCTCAGTGGTTAAGGAACTTGCTTGCAGAGCCTAATGGCCTGGGTTCAGTTCCCTCATACCCAAGTAAAGCCAGATGCACAAAATGGCACATGCACCTGGAGTTTGCTTGCAGCAGCAAGAGGTCCCATGTTCCCCCTTTCTCCCAGTGCTTGCAAAATAAGTAAATATCCATTTTAATAAGGAATTTATATTTGACTATGGAATTACTCTTAACTGTTGAGCAAGAATGAATGAAAAAAGAGATATCCCATTGCTCATGAGTTTAGACGGCAACGTTTTCTCCTCTCTGAAACTATCTCCTCAGTCTCACTTTGCAGCTAGAAAGCAGTGTTTTCTACTTTTAAGGAGTGGAGAGGAAGATAGGTGGAGATTACCAATCTACCTACACAGCTAGTGATTTTTGAAACTACACCTAAAAGAAATTATATCCTCATATATACACAAACTTTGATCAAAAATTCCCTGGAAATTTAGCCAGACATGGTGGGGCACACCTTTAATCCCAGCACTTGGGAGGCAGAGATAGAAGGATCACTGTGAGTTCGAGGTCACCCTGAGACTACAGAGTGAGTTCCAGGTCATCCTGGGATAAACCTACCTTGAAAAACCAAAAATTAAAAAATTTAAATTCCCTGGACATTTACAAGTCCCCAGTTTGTTTCTTACTAAATGATTCACGAATACACTTTGGAATAACATGCCAGGGAGCCATGTACGCTCAATACAGGTCCACAAAATGAATGTAATGAAATATGTTGTTTTCATCTCTCAGGGAACAGGGCTGGCTTCAGTGATGTTTTCTATATAGTTAGACCAACCTCATTTAAAATTATTTTCTAAAATACTTTGAAAGCTACATAGCATGAGAATGCTAAATTTCTCCCATGAGAAGCCTTGTTTATCTTTAGGTATAGGTTGAGGAAAGTGACTTTGGCTAATTTAAAACAGAGTGATTCAATGATTATGGGGGATTCCAAAATTTCCCTCCCTGTTTATATGTCTTCTTTACTATCTTCTTTTTCTTTATCTCAGAACATGAGGTGCAACGTCTTTGTCATTTGGCGTTATTAATAGCTCCTCATCCTCTAGAGCGAGGTCTGGGTGGAAAGGCAGCTGCTGGCTTAGGACATTCTTCTCCCACAGTGGAAATGGCGTCCCACTCCCCGCAGCCCCTCCTGTGTTGATTCTCTCCTCCGTCACAAGACTCCTCCCTACACAAAGTGCACTCTATACTACAAATGGGAGGAATGAGTGTTGAGCTGGCCAGAGGAAAGAGTGCTCTGTGAAGGCTCTGTTAGATCAACAACGTAAATACATGGACGTTTCATAAAAAGAAAGCTCCTTCACAAATGCAGAGCTGCCATCAGTAGTAATTTTTAGCACTATGACGGAGATAGCTGGGGTGCTGGATAAACTTATTCATGCTGCCAGTAGTAAGTCTGTTTCTTTTCTTCCAAAAGTTTTAATGATTTTATAGCTGCTAGCACATTGCCCCTGGTAGACAATCTAAAACAACAGAGCAAGATGTTCTCTCTGTGTCTCTCCATCTCTCTCTCTCTCTCTCTCTCTGTGTGTGTGTGTGTGTGTATGTGTGTGTGTGCGTACATGTTTGTGTGTTTAGGAAGGAACTCAACTCTCATGCAGGTTGACCTGAAACTCACTCAAGCCCATGCTGGCTTTGAACTCCGCCTCTTACTCAGCCTCCCCAGTGCTAGGATTAAAGGTGTGCACACTACGTCCAGCCAGAACAAGATTTTCTTAATAGATGTAAAGTCCTGGTGTATATATTATATTATAATGATATATATTATATTATATATAATGTAATATTATAAGGATTATTATATTATAAGGATTATATTATAAAGATTATAGACTATAATTCTTCTTATAGAGTCTTCAGTTCTATATTAAAATTTGGGTATAAAAACAGGAATGTTCTTTTCTTTTATTATCCTACCTATTACTCCTCTCTCCCCTGGCCTCTGCAGCCCACCTTGAGCTACAAATCAAGGATGGAGCCAAAATGCACAGGGCAAAATTTATTCTCTTAATTACAAGGGAAAATGTCTTTTGAATGTTTTGTTTCAAAATGATAAGTAGAACTGGATTCAAATCAGAAAGAACATTGCTCATTGCCACAGGGGATTGGGAAGCTATTACTGTAATTCTTTGCCGCCGGAATGCATTCACAGTATATCTCTTGTTTATGTGTTATTTTATTTTGTGGTGCTAAAGATTAAACCTAAAGCCTTTCCCTTTCTAAACCCATTTTCTACCACTGAGCTGCACCTCCAATCTCTTCTTCTCTAACTAGACATTTCAATATAAATAGCAGTCCATCACTCTTTTTTTTTTTTTTTTTTGGTAGTGTCTCACTCTAGCCCAGACTGACCTGGAATTCACTACGTAGTCTAACGGTGGCCTTGGACTCATGGCAGTCCTCTGCCTTGCAAGTTCTGGGATTAAAGGTATATGCCACTGTGCCTGGCCTAAGCCAATCACTCTTGATAACATTGGCAACCATGTTACTTAGGGATTGAAGAAGAAAGTAATAGTAGCTTGGAGAACACACCTTCTACTTAGAAAAGTGGAGTTGGAGGAATTTTGCATTGGACTGATGTCATTGGTGACAATACCTTACCTTCCATTGAATTACCACTGTGTGTGTGTGTGTGTGTGTGTGTGTGAGAGAGAGAGAGAGAGAGAGAGAGAGAGAGAGAGAGAGAGAGGAAGGAGGAGGAGGAGAAGGAGAAGAGAGTGTGTGCATGTGTGTGCTCTCTCAAATGCACATGTGGAGGCCAGAGGACAATCTCAAGTATTGTATTCTGTCCACTTTTTTTTTCTTTTTGGTTTTTCGAGGTAGGGTCTCTCTCTGGTCCAGGCTGACCTGGAATTCACTCTGTAGTCTCAGGGTGGCCTCAAACTCATGGAGATCCTCCTATCTCTGCCTCCCGAGTGCTGGGTTAAAGGCGGGCACCACCACACCCAGCTCTGTCCACTTTTTTGAGACAGAGTCTCTCACTGACCTACGATGCCCCACATAGGCTACACTGTCTGGTCAGTGAGCCCCACAGATCTGCCTGTCTCCGTCTCCCCAGCCTGGGCTCACAAGTGACTGTCACATCTGGTTGTCTTGTTCACTGTAGGTTCAGGGGTTGAACCAGGACTTCGTACTTGCAGGCAAACTCTTCACTGCCTGAGCTGCCGCTCACTACTTTCTTTTACTAGTTCCTGAGCCTTGGAAGTGGAGGATCCTTGATTTTCACTGCTGCTTCTTTAATCATCTCATTGTGTTACCCACTACAAAGGCAATAGATCCATTGATTATTTTTGCATGTGTGTGTGTGTATGTGTGTAGTATGCATGGTGGTATATATGGCACACACACATACGTGTGGATATGTGTGGCACATGCACATTGCGGAGGCCAGAGGAGACTGTTGAGTGTCTTCCTCTATCGCTCATCCATGTGTTTCTTTGAGACCGAATCTCTCATTGAACCCAGAGCGGCCATTTTCGGTCAGCCTGGCTGACTGGTGAGCTTTGGGGCTTCTCTGGTCTGTGCTCCCCGGTGGACTGGGTTACAGGTGTGTGCAGCCATGCCCGACAGCTGACGTGGGTGTTAGGACTCACAGTCAGAGATAACCAGGCCTGTGTGTTTGTGTGGCAAGTACTTTTGATCCTCTGAATCCTCTTCTCAGACCTCATTAATGTTTTATTTATTTATTTATGAGACAGGGAGAGAGAAAGAGGCAGATATATAAAAAGAGAATGGCCACACCAGTGCCTCCAGCCACTGCAAGTAAATTCCAGATGCCTGCGCCACCTTGCGATCTGGCTTACATGGGTACTGAGAAATCAAACCTGGGTCCCGAGACTTCTCAGGCAAGCACCTTAACTGCTAAGCCACCTCTTCAGCCTCTCATTAATAATTAAAAAATAACTTTTCTAAAAGAGATTTTAGAGAAGTATATAGTAGATTATCATTTCCCATACTCACTACCTAACATCGATTTTGCCTTCACATTAGTGGGTAGGATTGGTCAAGATAGTAAGGAATATATAATAGTTATAGAAAATTATTATTTTTCTTTCAAGTATAGCATTAGCTCAGATACCCTCCAAAATATACCTAATCACACTGCAGCATTCTTACAAAAATCCTTGTCTTTACTCTCATATTAGGCTCTACAAAGCATAACTTTGGCCCCTGATATAGATCAAACAAAAAATCATTTTTTAAATACATTGAAAAACCTTATAGAAATTATATGTCAACTTTGATAATACATACAAGCACAAAAAATACAGTAAACTCATAAGTATACCACAATCTGTATATGTCACATACCTGGAGTATAACCCCAGGGTTCATAGTATGAAGGAAACACACCAAGATGGCAACCTCGGACAAACTCTTCATAATCCATGGGTAATAAGGGGCTGGTGGAAGACAGAAACTCTGGGTGCAAAATCACCTAAAAAGGGGAAATTTCTAATGAAGGAAACAAAGCAGTAAAGCCACCCCCCTCCACTCCTTCTCAGTGCTACGCTGTCTTCCACTCTGCATGACAACGCCGGCTCTGTACACTTACCTCAGCTTTCAAGCTTGGTTTGAAGAGTAGAAGTTCACATGGCCAGCTTTTAAAAAAATGTATTTATTTGCAAGCAGAGTGAGTAGAGAGAGAAACAGACAGAGAATTGGTGTGCCAGGGCCTCCAGCCACTGCAAAGGAATTCCAGATGCATGTGCCACTTTGTGTATCTGCTTTACGTGGATGCTGGGGAATCGAATCAGGGTCGTTAGGTTTGCCGGCAAGTGCCTTAGCTGCTGAGCCATCTCTCCAGCCCTGCATGCTCACCGTTGCTCTCACACTAGACCACATCCTCCAATGCAGCCTTATTCCACAGTAAAAGTTACATTTGGCTGACCCCTGTCCCGTTTGTCAGTCCGTTCCTATCTCGAGCAGTAGAGAGGAGAGCAGACCACTCTGCTATGACCAATGGATCAGTTCACCATGGAAAGTAGAGCTAAGGGAAAGACAGATGGACAAATCCCACCCAGAGTAGACCCAACTACAGGCCTCAGCAAGACAAATTACCTTCTGTTATGCCTCCCTGCTTCCATCCCACAGGGCAGGGTCTCTAACGAGCGCAACAGCTGGAGCCTCCTTTAGAGCTCCCAGCCGCTTCCGTGCTCCCAATCCCATCTCACTGAGAGCAGAGGCCCGCGCGCTTGCCGGGGCGGGTGTGCAGTGGCGTGCTGGAGCTCAAGAGCCGAGACGCGGGAGCCTCCACACTTACGTGGGGGTTTCCTTGAGATACACAGTACCGAGCTGACAGTTTCCAAATCATACAAAGGTGCATGCTAAAATATGCACACAGATTTTCTAATAGAAATTTTACTTTTTTGCAAGGAGAGAGAGAAGAGAGAGAGACGGAGAATGGGTATGTCAGGGCCTCTAGCCATTGCAAACGATCTCCGGATACTTGTACTTCTTGTGCATCTGGCTTACGTGGGTCCTGGGGAATCAAACCTGGGTCCTTTGGCTTTGCAGGCAAATGCTTTAACCGCTAAGCCATTTCTCCAGCCCCACACAGATGTTTATATCAGATTTGTTCACAATGGCATAAGTTGATAAGTAACCAAGAAAGCCTTAGGTAAATGGTTAAACTAAAATACACTTAGACAATGGATTATAAGTGCCAAAAATTTTTTAAAAAATAAACTGTTGATCCATAAAAAGGCAAGGAAGAGACTAAAGTGAATGGGAAAATGAACCTTTTTATCTACTGAATCACCCATTGTGACAGACAGACAGCTCTGGGGCAGCTGCTCACAGGGGGGAGGCGGCACATGTGCGGGATGGGGGAAATAAAATGCTCCCGCAGAGCTGGAGTGTAGCTCCCTGACAGAACGTTTGCCAGCGCGTGCAAGGTCATGGGTCCAATCCCTAGTAATGTGTACATGCACGCACGCACGCACGCACGCACCACGTCTCCTTCAGCATGCCTGTAAACCCAGCTCTAGGGAGGCTGAGACAGGAATAGTTCAAATCCAACATGGGCTTCCCAACAGCAACAAAAATCCTCCTGCCCACCCACCAGAATCAACTGACCTGTACACACCCAGCATTTTTTGCTAAAACTGTGTTTTTGCTATTGTTTGGTGTGTATGTGGTGTTTGCATGTGGGCATGGGTGTGCGTGGAGTATCTGCGTGTCACGGCACACACTTGGAAGCTGGAAGACGGTGGTGGTGCTGGTCCTCGCCCTTCACCCTCCTCCCTCTGCTGCCTCCTCCAGGCCACTTCCGTGTCTGCCCTCCTCTTGCTCTGGCTGCCCTGGTGACAGACAGTCAAACGGCAGCTCTACGTGGGCTCTGTGCTTCCAACGAAGGTGCTCATGCTCATGTGACACACACCTACTGAACCGTCCTTCCAGCCTGACTTTGGCCAAAATTTTGTATTCATATCTACTTATAGCTTGCAGGTTGGACCCCAGATAAATTGTTGGGGTAACTGACATAAGGCTAAGTCAGAAAATGATGACATAAGAAAGTATGAAAGTTTTTAGTATGCTTGGAAAATGAACTACTTGTCTGTTCCTGGGGAAGCATTTCACTGATATGAAAAGCATTTTTTTATTTTATTTTATTTTATTTTTTGGGGGGTTTTTGACGTAGGGTCTCACTCTGGCCCAGGCTGACTGGGATTTACTATGGAGTCTCAGGGTGGCCTAAAATTCATGGTTATCCTCCTACCTCTGCCTCCCGAGTGCTGGGATTAAAAAGTCATGCGCCACCGCACCCAGCTTGAAAAGCATTTTTTTAAGGGCTGCAGGTGTGGCTCAGGGGAACAGCACCAGCCTCATATGCAAGGGCCTCGGGTTTGATTCTAAGCACCATAAGTAAATGAGGAATCAAATAGACAAAGACTGATTGTCAAAGCACTTTTATCCAGAGTTCTTAATTTCAAGGGGCTTTCCAGCTTTCCCAAGAGGAAAGAAACATGAGCCATGGCCCATCGCCACCCATCATTTGTCTTCTCCCCATTCCATCTTTATGTGTTGTCCATAACATGCGCCAGAAAGAGAAGATCCTCACAGGGAGATCCACAGCTAGAGGTGGCTGTGGCATCTAAGGTTCTGAGGAAAACAGCAGTTAACAGAAAAAGAAGAGGCTCTCCTGGGCCTTACTATTTCCTTTCTAAGAAACACAAGATCAAGAGGGACAGCTCCAGTGTACATCACATGAGAGGACGCCCACTCTGCACACAGACAGAAGACCCTGTGGCTTCAGTCCCACCAGTGAACGGGAAAAGCGGGACACTGTGAGGGACACACCTTGCTTTGTCCAAAGATGCAGTCAGCTTTTATTAGGATGTGTGTTTGGGAGAGGAGCTTTAGAAATACAGAAACACAGACTTGGGAATAAAGTTACTTACGAGTGCATAGCACAGGGTAAGGCGAGTGTATGTGCCAGAGAAAGAGAAGCAAGTGAGACAGAGAAACACCACGCAGAATGTGACACAAACACTTCAGATCACTTCATGCTGTTCGGTGCTTTCCCTAACTTTATGAAAATATTTCCTAATGGTGTCAAAAAAAGTTTTTTTCCTCCAATTTTCTGCTCTTTTCTCCCCCCCCCCCGCATTTTTCTTCTAAACTTCTCTGCCTTCTTGAGTGTCCCTCATGTCAACACCCACACAATCAATCCTTGAGGTTGCCAAGTCATTATGCCCTTGTTCTCAGCACCATCCATGCACGAACAGCTCCCTTCACAATAACCTTTGTGGACCCCACACCTGTATTTTGATTTTTTTCTTTTTTCTTTTTTCTGTTTTTAGAGAGAGAATAGGTGCACCAGAGGCTACAGCCACTTCAAAGGAATTCCCGAGGCGTACACCCCTTGTGCATCTGGATCATGTGGGTCCTGGGGAATCAAACCTGGATCCTTTGGCTTTTCAGGCAAGCACCTTAACCACTAAGCCATTTCTCCAGCAACCCCCACCCCCGCCGCCACACCAGTACTTTAAGTGCCTATTACTTATGCCTGGATCTCTCACCATGACTTCAGCTCAATATGTGACCAGAACTCAGTCCATGACATGGCCCCCAAGCCAGCTTTGGCTACAGTGTTTCCTTGGCTTCCACTGGCTAGATCCTGCAGCCCATGGGCTATTGCCCTCCCTCCTCCTCACCCGCACAGCCCACTGCTCACTCAGGAGGACCTCTTCCACCTCTTCTTCCCCGTTCCAACCTCTCCACCATGTCTGTGCCAATCTTTCTGAGGGGCTGCCTCGTCGCTCCCCTGAACTGTCATCACAGTGGGGTCATCTTCTCCACACTAAATCCACTCATGTCTGTCCAGTCATGAAAGGGACCCGAAAGCGAGCTTAAGAATGGACTTTATTTGCTAAGAAGTCTTGCATAAGTGAGTAAGAAAGATGACAACAGTCAAAAAGTCAGAGACGGGGTTCAGGCAAATTTGTTTTTTAATGCAGAGAGATTTAAGAAGTATTTCTAGCTAGCGGGGTAAGGGATAAGGAAGATGTCCTTGACCTAATGAGCGGACTGGGGCGTAGCTGTGGGAGGAGCACAGGCTTACACGCACAAAGACGCAAGTTCAATATCCAGCATCCTATTAAAAAATGAAGGGCTGGAGAAATGGCTCATCGAGGAATAGTTCTTGCTTGCAAAACCCGACAGGCTGGGTTCGAGTCCCTGTACCCATGTAAAGCCAGATGGACAGTGTGGAGCATGTATCTTGAGTGTGTTCTGTAGTAGCAATAGGTTCTGGGGGGCCCATTCCCTTCCTCCCTTCTCTCTATCCTTCCCCCTGCAAATAAACAAAAATGGTTCAAAACCTCTGCTTAAAAATGAAAGTTCAGGGCAGGAGAGATTGCTTAGTGGTTAAGACACTTGCTTGCAAAGCTAAAGGACTTTGGTTTGATTCCCCAGAACCCAGGTAAGCCAGATGCACAAGGGGGCACACGCGTCTGGAGTTCGTTTGCAGTGGCTGGAGGCCCTGGGGCACCCATTCTCTCTCTTTCTCTCTCTCTCTCTCTCTGCCTCTTTCCCTCTCCCAAATAATTAAATAAAAATAAAACATTAAAAAAATGACAGTTTAAAGAAATGAATAATTTTAAAGGAGGGAATAAATGTATAGCGCAGGATTCCCAGGACAGAAGGAGACCTCAGAATAGTCCATTGGAGCTGCGGAGATAAAGATAAAGATGGAGATTGACATTTGACGCCAACATGGAAGGCCATGAAGAGACTAAAACCTCACTGATAAGTCATCTGCTAGAAGTGAAAGAAATAAGAGACACAGGGGGCTTTGCAACGATTGGGAACAGCTTGTGCCAATTTACAGATGAATGGGAGTGAGCAGGGGTAATCATTCACCACTGACAACAACACCAGCGTCATGCCTGGGCCACAGCATGCTCAGTAAACATCACGAGAGGCTGACAAGATGGCTCAGCGATCAAAGGTATTTGCTGGCAAAGCCTGCTACCCTGGGACCGATTCCCCAGTCCTCACGTACAGGCAGTTGCACAAAGTGGCCCTTATGTCTGGAGTTCATTTGCCACAGCAAGAGGCCCTGGCATGCTCATTTTCTCTGTTTCTCTCACTGCTAGAAATAAATGAATAAATAAATATTTTTTTAAAATGACTAGCTAACCATCATGAGGAAAAGCTCCACAGTGGCAGAACACATGCTTAGTCATGTGATTGCTCTTCGCAAGTGACGCTGACACCTCGTTGTAGAAATCAGTCACAAGAGTGGATTATTCTAGAGAAATACATAAAAATCTTGAACCCCAGAAGCTTTGCCTAGTGTTGACCTTTGTCAGGAAGAAATAAACATGATCCATGATCATATCAGATTGCTCCAGTAAAGGTATTGTTAGAATATATTTGAATCATTAAAAGTTAGGTAATGTCAGAACATAATTCACATGTGATTATTATACATCCTTAGTTTTGGTTAACTCTCCCTCTCTGAACTCCTTTTCCCATCCCCACTTCTATCCCAGTCTAACCTCCCCAGGGATTCTCCTCATCCACTTTCATACTATGTGTGTTTTGTCACCCCCTTAATGATTCTCACAGAAGAAGGGAGCAGAGAGAACGTGGGAGCTGGAGGGTGGGAAGGAGTACTGTCTTCCGAACGTGACGTGACCACTCCACTCATGAGCCTGAAGTGGGAGTGAACCCCTGTACCACAACCTACACAACACAGAACTTGTCAACATTCTGTCAAGGATGGGAGGGGCTCGGGAGGCCCCGTACCTTCCAGAGGAGCTACAGGAAGTTAATGGGTTAGCAAGAGAGGGGGAGTCTTTTTCCTTGGTAGTGTAACCACTGGTACTCATGCAAGTGACTCTAAGTAAACTCAGTAAGCCACACACACACACACACACACACACACACACACAAATAAAAACAGAAAAGAAGTTGGAAAGAAGGGGTTCAGAAAAGTGAGAGGAGCCAGAGAGGGCATGTGGAGGTAAAGGTGATCAAGATACATTGTATACATATATGAAACTGCCAAAAATTTAAATAATTCTCTTGTGTTTACTCCATGCAATGAAAACAATTAGAATTATAACTCAAAGCATAACTCATAAGTACATTTCAGTTTTCAAGAATATCAAAATATTCATTATATTCTAATAACCTAAAACAAGAAAGCATAATTCTCTTTAAAAGTTTCTAAAGGTAATAAACCAACTAAGTGGATTCTCTGATAAATTCCCCCAACATATCTTCTGTACAGGTTTGAAGCAGCCACCACAGCCAATGAGCTCTACCTTGACTCTGTCTGACCGGTTGTTGAAGAGCCCGATCCGTCGTATGGTGCTGAGGATGGGGTCTGTGGAGTCATCGACCATGTTGTGAGTTGTCACAGGAGGCAAGGACTGTCTCTGAGGTCACCGAGCAAGGGAATGTCAATTGTGGAAAGATAATGAGTGTGATTAATTTCAACAGGAAGTCATTGACATTCATGTAGCCTTTATCCATTCAGTACATGGACAGGACACTGACGACGATGAATAGGCGTCTGTGTGATTCAGACGAAGATTCTAGATCTCTCTTCACAGCCTGTGAAGATGGATCTTTTTGTCTCACCTACAGCCATGATATGAAAGTCCTAGGCTTCCTCACTGCTTCTGCGACTGTTCTGGAATCTTCACCTGGGATGACCTTGAAATTGACTAGCAAACCTCACGGTCATAACAGGAGTTTCCATGGATGTCTAACACACCTCATTCTGTTTGAATAATAGTTCTATTAAACTGAAAAACATTCAAATTTTCTATACTGTGGTGCAAAGTCTATGCTTGTGGAAAATTTAGGATTTTTTGTAATAGTATTTCTTTTTTTATTTATTTGGGAGCAACTGACAGACAGAGAGAGAGTGAGAGAGAATGGGTGTGCCAGGGCTTCCAGCCACTGCAACGAACTCCAGATGCGTGCACCCCCTTGTGCATCTGGCTAACATGGGTCCTGAGGAGTTGAGCCTCAAACCAGGGTCCTTTGGCTTCACAGGCAAGCGTTTAACTGGTAAGCCATCTCTCCAGCCCTGTAATAGTATTCTTTTATTGTTTTTCTTTTTACCTGAGTTGAAAAGATGGCTCTTTTCATGATCGTAATGTCATCTCGATCCAAAATATTATTCATGTCAGGAATTTCTCCTCTGTGAAGAAAATTATAATAGTAGAATTAAACAACTGGTGCAAAGTGATTTCTAAGCATTAGACATGGTTCATTTAATAATATTATTTATTAAGTAAAGCTCCTAACACAGGTTTCGTATGTGAATAACTACATATTTAATATATATGAAGTGAATATGTAATTCGAGTCACCAAGTTGCTCAGCTGACATTGTGTGTGTGTGTGTGTTGCAGACATGTTTACATGCCAGTGAGTGCCATGTGCATGGTTAGGCAAGCGGTCTCTCATATGAATCGCGTTGCAGGTGGGCTTGTCCAGGTAGCCGTCTTGTCTCAGCATCCCCCATCTCCACCTTCTGAGGGGTGGTGGCCATGCCCACTCAGTCAGTATTCACGGGGTTGCGGATCTGAACTGTGCACTACGCTCCTTATGTGCGTGTGACAAGCACTGTGTCCACTGCGCAATCTTCCCAGCCCCCACCCGCTAACCTGTAACAGATTTCACATTATGAACCCACCCGCATATACTGATAGGGTCTCATGTATACAAGCTGTTCGTCTGATGAAATATAAAATAGTCTTGTAAGACGCAATACCTCTTCAAAACCCTTTATAGTTGAAAGGAAATACATGTGCAACAGTGTCTGAAGTGTTTGATGGTGAAGCCCCAAAACTTATGAGTTACTTATGTCAAGCCCTTACCTCAATAACGCATCATAGAGTTTCTTTCCAAATTTTTCCTTCACAGAATGCACAGTGTCCCTGTTTGAAATAGAAAGGTTTCTCACTTAGACAGGATCACACTTCCCATCTTAGTTTGTTTCAGGAACGCTATGAAATTACAGGCCTCTGTCATGAAACCTATTATTTTCCTGCTGGCCTCGTTAGCTAGAGTGAAAAACTCCATCCAGGTCTCATGCAACTGAGCACCCTGACCAGCCAGCCCAGACAGCTGAAACCCTCTTCAAGATGAGTAGAGATGGCTGAGAGGGGAATGGTCAGGGAATGGAGGTATGACATAGTTTGGGAACTGGCCAACTGTTGCATCTGGGCTGAGTAGGAAGGGAGTGACTCGGCTTGGCTAAGGCAGATCTTTTAAATGCTCACATTAAAATCATATGTGCATATGGAGAGATGGCTTAGCAGATAAGGCTTTTACCTGCAAAGTCAAAGGACCCAGGTTTGATTCCACAGGACACACATAAACCAGATGTACAAGGTGGTGCACGTGTCTGGAGTTTGTTTGCAGTGGCTGCAGGCCCTGGCACACCCATTCTCATTCTCTATCTCTCTCTTTCCCTCCCTCAAATAAATATATAGCAATAAAATATTTAAAAGAAAAGAAAGTGAAAATTACAGGTCAACACTTAAAAAATATATATATTTGGCCAGGCGTGGTGACGACACATGTCTTTAATCCCAGCACTCAGGAGGCAAAGGTAGGAGGATCACCGTGAGTTCGAGGCCACCCTGAGACTACAAAGTAAATTCCAGGTCAGCCTGAACTAGAGTGAGACCCTACCTCAAAAAAACAAAAAAAAAATTGTACTTGTCCTGAGAAGATGGTTCAGTGGCTAAAGTGCTGTATGCTCAAGCTTAAGGTGAGTCCCCAGACCTCACATAATCATGCGGAAGTCCTGGGTTGGAGAGACGGTTAAGAAGACTACCTGCACAGGCATGAGAAGATCTGAAGACGTCTGAGTTCAAACCCATGCCAACAGTTGCATGTGGTAACACACATCTATACCTCGTCCTGTGGGGAGTACGCGAGCAGATAATCGCTGTGGCCTGGGAATTCAAGCTCTGAAATCAGTAACTCAACCAAAGAAAAGCCAATGGGTGAGTGATGGAGGGGAAAGTGGACACAGCTGGGCACGCGGGCACTGCACAGGCACATACGTGTGCACATACAACACATGCACAAGAAGCCAGGAGCCATGATGGGCGTCTGCAGTCCCGGCATACTGATACTGGCAGTGGATGGGAGGCAGAAACCAGAGACTTCCCTGGAAGCTCATGGTGAGCACAGCAAAGACCAGGCAGAGAGAGAATACAGATAAAGAGACCCTGCCTCAAAGGAGGTGGACAGGCCAATCACTGACCTCCACATGTTCCCCACGACACAAGTCCAAGAAGTGTTCTCTCAAACACACACACATGAACACACACATACATGCACAAACACGCAAAAAATCATTTGAACATTCTATTTATTATTTATTTGCAAGCAGAAAGAGAGGAGAGAGAGGGAGAAGAAGTGAGTATGGGGCTCCTGTGGGTTCTTGCCACCGCAAATGAACTCAAGATGTATGCACCACGGTTTTGTATCTGGCTTTTTGTGGGTGCTGGCAATGAAACCTGGGCAGTCAGCTTTTGCAAGCAAGCAAGCATGGCTTTAACCACTGTGCCATCTCTACAGCCCAGTTATATATATATAAATGTATGCAACCACCCTTAAAGATTTTTACAGATTCTTGCCCTTCCACGGTGTTTATTCCAGTCTGCCTAGTGACACTTGACATGTCACAGCATTACATAATCTAACAGTAGCACCGTGAGAAAACAGAACCATGCAATATTTGCACTAGAATAATCTTAAAGGGAAAACAAACTCCGAGGACATTATCTCAGAGGTCGTGCACTAGAAACCAATGCCGAGCCAGAGGAGGTTCCCAGAACGTGAGCTCACCACAGCTGCTTCCGCACCGCCTGGCCTTTCAGGGTCTCCACGTTGAAATTGTTTGTCTTGGCAGGCATGATGAAAAACACCACCACGGTGACGTGACTCTTGTGCATCTGGGGAGGGCGCAGGGAACACCACAGAGATTAAAACACACGTGGTAGGCCGACCTTCAACTTGGAAAACAGTGTTCACAAACGTCAGCACACACAATGAATGTTCCAGAGAGAAATGACCCCCGCCCCCTCAAAACATTTCAAGAGTTTTAATTTAATTAAGATTTGTGAGTTTGTGGTTTGAACGCTCAGCCGTGACATCTATTCACTGCTGACCTCTCCACTCTCCTCTGATCAAAAGCATCACTTCAAAACTGGGCGTGGTGGAGCGCGCCTTTAACTGCAGCACTTGGGAGGCAGAGGGAAGGATGATCACTGTGAGTTCAAGGCCAGTCTGAGACTACACAGTGAATTCCAGGTCAGCCTGGGCTACAGTGAGACCCTACCTTGAAAAGTACCAAATCAATAACAATGAAAAAATAAATTATATCACTTCAATGAGAGCTAAGATGACAAAATTACCTGGTGAAAAACTACAGATTAGAAATTTAACTAGGATTACTTTTGCTTGTTTTTTTCTAAGACTTTACTCTCATTGATTTTCTTAGACAAATTATTGGCATTTCTTCTACTAAATGTCTTGACAGTCAATACGTTGGGTTTGGGTTTTGAAGCCTGAGGTGAACCCACTGGCATGCGTCACCACTTTGCTGTGGCACCAACTATCCCTGGGCACTTGAAACCCGCAAGGAAACTCAGTCCTCGTAGGAGTCTTGTAGTCTTAACAGGCATCACTCTTCCCATTTCAGTCATGTCAGCAGGCATGAATGGGATAATATTTTACTTGAAGTCCTGGAGCTAGTTAGGGATGAAGATGAGGATCAAACTGGTATTATTAATATCTCTGTTTTCTTTTCTTCTCTCAGAAAGTATTGGTTTAGCCTCTCTCAGAGGCAGTGATCTATAGTGTAGCACTGGAAATAAAAACATGAGCTTGGGTGGAGGAGATGGCTCAGCACTTAAGGACACTTGTTGGTAAATTCTGGTTCAATTTTCCAGATGCAGAGAGTGCCACAGGTGTGCATCAGGAGGATATGTGCAGCAGCCAGAGGCCCTGGTGCACCCACACAATCCCTCTCTCCCCATGCAAATAAACACACAAATGAAAAAAATTTTTTTTCGAGGTAGGGTCTTGCTCTAGACCAGGCTGACCTAGAATTCACTATATAGTCTCAGGCTGAACTCAAAATCACAGCAAGCCTCATACTTCTGCCTCCTAAATGCTGGGATTAAAGGTATGTGCCATCATGCCTAACAAAAATACTTTTTAAAAAAGCATAAACTTGGGGCTGAAGAGATGGCTCAGTGGTAAAGGCATTTTCCTATAAAGGCTAATGGCTTGTGTTAGATTCCCCAGTACCCATGTAAAGCCAAATGCAAAGTGCATGGTGTGGCACCTTCAATCCCAGCACTTGGGAGGCAGAGGTAGGAGGATCCCTCTGAGTTCGAAGGCAGCCTGTAACTACAGAGCAAGTTCCAGGTCAGCCTGAGCTAGAGTGAGATCCTACCTGAGAAAAATAATAATAATAAAATCACAAGATATGCTCAAGCCACATCTTCAGAACTTTACAGAACTTGAGGTGTTATTCTTCATTTGCTTGACTTTTCCACATCTATATTTCAACTCCTCACAGAACTTATGAGGGGAAAGGAAGCTATAATGCCTTCCTACAAGGTTGAACATACAATGTGTTGATCAGCACAGACAAGCACAAGATATAACCCCAACATGTAATCTGAGAGGGCAGAGTCATTAGGAGGTCACTTTAAGGCTTTAAAATCATATATCCTCTTGAGGCCCATGTTTGATGTGTCCCCAAGGAGAAAGGCCTCTAGTAGGGTTTTATGCCATGTTCCAGAGCTTTCTTACCCTCAAGAGGAAATTGAGCCTGGATAAGGATTCCAGGAAGATATCAGCTCCTTTGTTGGAGAATTCATACCGCCCGGCAATGAAGAGGAATAAAGTCTTTTCAAGGTCGAAGTCTAAATGCCTGAAACAAAGCAAGGAACTTTTCCAGTGAAATCACACACAAGTCACCAAAGGAGCAACAGGAGTTGTTCAAAGTACCAAGAGGGCTTCAAAGACCAGAATGCACTCTGATGGCCACACTTCTAAATAGCCTGAAGTTCACATGCTCTCTTGTCATTTTGTGTGTGTGTGTGTGTGTGTCATGGTGTGCATGTGCAAGTCAAAGGACAACCTTGACATTTGGCTCCCCTCTGTGCACCTTGTTTCAGACAGAGTCTCTCTTGTTTGAACATTGGAAAGGCCAGGCCAGGTGTCCAGGGCCTTGAGATTCTCCTGACTCCACAGCTTCCGACTGTCCTGGGCACCCAAGGATCACACCTGTGTGGGCCATCTAGTGTGACTTCCTGGGGGTGTCAGTGATCTGAATTCTCATAATCAGGCTTATGGAGCAAGCACCTTTCACTGCAAGCCAGCACCCCAGGTCACATTGTGTTATATTTTTTAGGAAAGCAAAGCATACCCATAGAAATGACCTCGAACAAAGTCTTGGATCCTGGCCTTGTACATGGCATGCAGATTTTGAAATTCATGCACAGCTGAAAACTTCTTCACATTCAAGCCATTTGGAGTCACAACATCTGCAGAAGCAGAACAAAAAATCTTCCTAGAGAAGGGGTACCATTTTAGGGGAAAGCCTGTTTTTAAATCTGTACAACCTGATGCCTATTAATATTTCTAGTTTGTAATTTCCATAAAATTTAAATTACAACAGGCACTAAAGATACTCAAAATGCACAAAGGTGAAAATCCAGAAGCTGCCCCCTCCAGTAGCTCAATACTAAAGTAGACTTAAAGCACACCCACTAGGGTCAGGGACATCTGCAGAGGGAATGTGACAGCCCAGGGCAGGAGTGACTATCCAGAGACATAGCCCTCCCCAGAATGACGGGCTGCTGCTCATACAAACCATAACCTACGGGCTGTAGAGATAGCTTAGCAGTTACGGCCTTTGCCTGTAAAGCTAAAGGATCCTGGTTCAATTCTCCAGCACCCATGTAAGCCAGATGCACAAGGGGGTGCAAGCATCTGGAGTTTGTTTGCAGTGGCTGGAGGCCCTGGTGTGCTCATTCTTTCTCTCTCTCTCCTTCTTTCTTTCTCTCAAATATATATTTTTAAAATATTATTTATTTATTTATTTGAGAGAGAGATACAGAGAATGGGTATGCCAGGGCCTCCAGCCACTGCAAACAAACCTCAGAACATACACCCCCTTGTGCATCTGGCTTACGTGGGTCCTGGAGAGTCAAGCCAGGATCCTTTGGCTTTGCAGGCAAATGTCTTAACCACTAAGCCATCTCTCCAGCCCAATAAATATATTCTTTTAAAAAAAATCATAACCCACAACTCCATGGTGAATACCATCAATCCCACCAAGAAGGGTTCTCTCTAAGGGGCAGGGAGGAGGTAAATGATGGTCAAAGTTTCTACTTAATAAAAAAAGATTTTAAAAATCAAAATGTATAAAAGTTCATAATTCACTCTTCTAGTTGATGTAAGAAATCAGGGGGCCTTATCAACACAATGATGCATGCCTGGGGTGAGGAATGAAATGTCTCTTTCTTATTATTTCTCATTTATTAGTAGTAAAGTCTTTTTTCCAGTATAATGGATTAACTTTTCCCAGATTTGTTGCAGAGACATTCTTGATTCTCCATTATGTTCATCTATGATGATGAGGAAGAGAGAAAAAGAGAGAGATAATTCACAGCACATGACAGAAACCAACTTGTGCATTTATGGTACGGTTTTTCACATTATAAGCAGTTAAAAAAAAAAAGCAAGTAAAAAAGAAGGCATGTAAAAAAACCTTAACAAATTGCAATGAAGAATTTTTTAAATAGAGATTTAAGGTAGAATTATGAACATTTCACATCACTTTGAAGAATATTTTATAGTCACACACCTGGCAGTGACCTACCAAAAATATAAATATTAATAAAGATTTAAGAAGAATATTGTAAACATTAATATCATAAAATGGTTTCACAAAACCAGCCAGGCTTCTGAAACATTTTTGTCTTGTAATACAGTCTACTATTTGTATTTTTGTTTACTAATTTTTCTAATTAATTGGGCATAGGCTATACAGTCATCTTTTGGTATTAATGGGAGACTGGTTCTAGGACTTCCTTGGATAGCAAAATCCCTAACTCTCAAGTTCTTTATATAAAATGTATACAGTTAGATAGAGTTTACATATGTCTCTTTTCCTGTCTATTTTACACCATGTATAGGTTACTTATAATACCTAATGCAATGTAAATGTTATGCAAATCATTATTGTACTATTTTTGATAGAATAAAAAATGTTTACTCACAATCTTGGTTTTAAATATTTTTGATGCATACTTTTCAAACCTGTGGATGTAGAACTCTCAGATACAAAAGAATGATTTGTCCTTTGCATAATACTTAATCATGTAAAGTAATAGGGTATGAATAGGACTTTTTTTTTCCTTAGGTAGGGTCTTACTCCAGCCCAGGCTAACTTGGGACTTACTCTGTACTCTCAAGCTGGCCTTGAACCCACAGGAATTCTCCTACCACTGCTTCCCAAGTGCTGGGATTAAAGGTATGTGCCAACCAAACCTGGTGGGCATGTATTTTTATTAAGACCATTATAGCATTTACACTACACAAATTATATATTTTTTATGTATATATGTGTGCTTATCTGTACAAACTAAGGTATAAACATAGTAAAATCTAGAAATAAATAGAGCCAGGAGTGGTGGAACTCAGGGATCACCCTGAGTTCGAGGCCACCCTGAGACAACATGGTGAATTCCAGGTCAGCCTGGGCGAAAGTGAAACCCTACCTTGAAAAACCAAAAAAATAAAAAATAAAAATAAATAGAAAGTCTTTCAAGTACCTATACAGTTGTTAATCTGTAAGTCTATATAAGCTAATGTTCAATAATGGTTGTGTTTGCAGCCAGTTAACAGAAATTCTGAAATGTGACAGATCTGGTGCATGATCTAGCACACCATGGTCTACGTGGCTTAAGAAACCACGTTAAACACACATTGTTATGTCACACTGATAGACACTAGGATCACCTGAGCAGTCTTACATAGTGACATAATTAAAACTGTGGTTTTTCCTCTAGAACAGCAACACTTATGTATAATTTCATGATTCCAAATAGTGTTTACAAGGCTACTCACAATATTTACAATAAAGGTTAGAAAAATCTATGTGTTCCCCTCAAATTGCTACTTTGTTAATTAGTATACTTGATTAGCTTACACATGTAAAATTAGCTGTCTAACTAATTAGTCATATACTCAAATCCCTTAAATTCCAAATGTGTGACTTTAAAAGCGTCCCTTCCGCTTGGGTTCCCTGACTGTTCCTGTCCCTGGAAGCAATAGCACCTGTCAATTTCCTGCTATGATTGCAAGCAGGTTTCTGCCTTGGGACACTGAGCACACACTGGACACGTGTTGATGGAGGTACTGTAGATGAGCACACGGTAGGCGGGGTCTCGGAAATCAATAGCTGCAAAACCAGGAGCACTACTGAAGAGCAAAGGACAAGTGGAAGCAAACAGCCCACAGCCCTTACAGTATGCGCTGTCTCCATTGTGTGCTTGCGATTAGTAAATGCATGTGGCTTCCTGCCAGTACCTTAAACAAAGTATCTTGTCAGCCATAGTCACTGAATCAAATCTATAACGAAGTCATGGTAATGGAGTAAGAGATAGACTGTGCTAATTAGTGTGTGGTGACAGGTTTTAAATATTGGCCCCAGGTAAGCCTGTGCCCCCTGCAGCCTTTAGCTCTTGCTCACAGTCACAGTGTGGATAGTTTTAACTTGGGGGGAGGGAAGGAGGGACTGTGAGACAAGCTAGAGAATGCAAACCCACAGAAACCCACGAATACTGCCTTCCATGGGCAGTGAGGAATTTGGTAGCAGTCGGCTGGGCCTCAGCAATGACTTCAAATGACTGTGGAGGACTGAGAGCCCTCACTCTCTGCTTCTACTACTCACAGCACTCTGTTGGACTTAACGTCCTTTCTATTGCATGGGACAGAATGCACGGAGGACATCTCCATGAGCTCCAAAGAGGACACCCAGCACTCCCCAGTGCATCCAAGCTGAGCTCCTCTGTCTGCGCTCCTTCCTATGGGAGCATTCTGACTGGCCAAAGCCAACCAACCTAGACCCGAGGCCAGACTGGCTCTGATTTCATGAGCATGCTTCTCTGTACTCGGGTTGGGAATAGTTTCTAGGAAACTTGCAAGGAGCTCTGAAGAGACCAGGACACAACAGGCACTTGCAAACTGTTCCAAACAGGCAGTACTATCAGATGTCATACAGGGAAGGTCTCACGTAAACGTGTCATGGTGAAGAGAAAGGGCATTTTTCACACACACTGAATCACTATGACACGGGGCACTTTGAGCATCATTCCTCATTACACAAACATGGCTCCAGGCTTAATGTGTTCCACACATGGCTCAGAATTGGTTTTGCTGCAAGCCTCCCTAAACTGAGAAATAAAACAGAAAGATTTGCCTGGTAGTAGTGAATGCAACTTGCCTTCTAATTGCTAATGGCTGTGGAAACACAAGACCCCCTGACAACATCTGGAACTGAAAGACAGACCACCTCACAGTCAGCAGAGGGGTAATTACCAGGCTTCCTCTTCAGCATGTGCTCGGCCTCAACGGCTGTGATTTCGGAAACCGTGGTGAACACGTGAGCGCAGTGGACAGAGGCTCGCTCCATACAGTAGCGGTGGTAGATCTGTCTCTCCCCAGCCTCCTTGTCTATGTTAAACTGTTAAAACAAACACACACACACGCACACATTTCCTTACACTGGTCCTTCTTTATAAACCAAACAAAAATCCATGTATCACGAATCAGATTTTCTTGAGGCTGTGGTAATTGTGTGATGAGAAAAAGGGACTGATGAGCATTTATTAAACCTGCTGGTTAAACAAATAATTGTGCTTTTGAAATCACTAACGCCTTCTAAACTGTTACTTTACCCACTAAGTAGATAATTTTTCCACTTTACTATAATCATAAAAAGAAGTAAAATTTTGGCATTTCAATTTCAGTTTTCCATATCCCATATTTCATAATTCTTTTCCATAAAGCTGTTATCATAATTTCCCATAAATAATGAAACAAAGTTGAGTTGTTGACACTGAAAATATGAAAAATTATCATCCCTCTTAATTCACTGAAAGAGAAATAATAAGCGATTTTCATGGTTATAAAACTTGTTCCATTATAATTTCAAAGAATGTACACTTACTTTAATTAGCAGGTTGGATTGTGGAATTGTCCGTCATTCTGAGTATCTTAACTAAAATACCAAAAGCTGTGCTAGAGAGACGGCCCAACAGTTAAGGAAGGCATCTGCCTACAAAGCCTAATGACCTGGGTTCCATGCCCCAGTACCCACATAAAGCCAGATGCATAAAGTGGCACATGCATCTGGAGTTTGTTTGCAGCTGCTAGAGGCCCTGAAACAATTCTTTCTCTCTTTTTCTTTTTCTCTATGTCTATATATTTCTGCTTGCAAATAAGTTAAAATATTTTAAAAATCAAATAAATAAGGTCCCCAACTCCTGGGTCCCCTGCTCTGGAGGGACACACATGGAGTGAGTAGGCAGCGCCCCAGTTCCTTCACTCCCAGTTCCCTTGCCTCAGTACCCTGCTGCTGGCTTGGGGCAGCCTGGTCCATGCGTGTGTGCTATGGGGACAGGCCTTTTGCTCTGGCTTCCTGATTGACCAGCCCCTGGGTCCCCAAATCCCTGTTCCCCTGAGGGTGCACAGGCCAATGTGGGAGCCAGCCTCTTGGCTCTGCCTCCCCAGCTTCCAGACTCCTGGTTCCCCAAACCCTGGTTCCCTTGTACTAAAAATGCATGTAAGCAGAGTGAGTAGGCCAGAGCTCCCAGTTCCCCACCTCCCAATTCTCCAGGTCCTTTGATGTACTTTTTTTTTTTACATGAGAGAGACAGACAAGGAGAGAGAGAGAGAGAGAGAGAGAGAGAGAGAGAGAGAGAGAGAGAAAGAATGGGCATGCCAGGGCCTCCAGCCACTGCAAAGGAACTCCAGACTCGTGTGCCCCCTTGTGCATCTGGGTACCATGGGTCCTGGGGAATTGAGCCTCGAACCGGGGTCCTTAGGCTTCACAGGCAAGCGCTTAACCGCTAAGCCATCTCTCCAGACCTTTGATGTACTTTCAGTCTCCACAATCTGTGCATCTGCTGTTATAACCCTATTCTGTACCAACCCAGTTCATACTTAAAACAGCTCACTGAAGATCCTACAAGGGCAAATACTTTCTTCCTCCTCAATAAAATAAGATTATTTTTTCCCAGATGGGTAGACTACAATGCAAAAAAAAAAAAAAAAAATCCAAAATCAGAAAACTGAGAGATTTCCACGAAAGATGCTAGTCCCACAAAGGAAGCCTCCAATGAAATCATAAATAAAACAACAGATTTAATCCCAAAATGAAAACACAAGCTATGTGACCCTGATCAAATAAATTGCTGAACTAGAATAGAAGCTATGGATCAAAAACCCAACAACCACATAAATATTGTGAAAATGGCAATTCAATGAAAAGTAATATACAGATATAATGTAATACCAATAAAAGTTCTAGCATCATTCCTCACAGAGATCGAAAAAAATGTTCTCTAAATTTATATGAAATGGCAGCAAGCTTCAGTTATCCAAACATATCCTAAGCAAAAGAAACATCTCTGGAGGTATTGCCATACCTGATCTATGGCTATACTACAAAGTCATAATAACAAAAACAGCATGGTCCTGGCAGGACCCAGGTTCAAGGCTTGATTCCCCAGTATCCACATTAGCCAGATGCACAAGGGGGCACACACATGTGGAGTTCGTTTGCAGTGGCTGGAGGCCCCGGCGTGCCTGTTCTCTCTATCTGCCGCTTTCTCTCTCTGTCTGTCACTATCAAATAAATAAAAATAAACAAAAGAAGAAAGAAAAAAAAATTCTGGAAAGAAGTTCCCTGTCCCAGTGTTTTTGAGTTTCAGATGAGATAAGCTGTCAGGTGTTTAGGGAAGTACACCAATGGTGGTAAGTACTTTCTAACTGACCTGCGCTACTGTTGCTGAGCGTATTGCACAGTCAGACAGCATTAGGTAAGGCTCAGTACAGTGGTGCGCACTCACAGCAGCAGCACTCACGAGACCAGACTGAGGCAGGAGGACTGGTGTTAAGTTCAAGGCCAACCCTGGGATACATGGTGAGACTCTATTTCCAAACACCAAAAATGGAGGCATTAGAGAAATGTCTCCATGGTCAAGGCCTGCCAAGTTCAAATCCTCAGAACTCACATAAGGCGGGTAGCCTGGCCAACCTCTGTGACTCCAGTGCTGTGGAGGAGGAGAGACCAGAGGGTCTGTGGGGTTTGTGAACATGGCAAACTCCAGTATCTTTAAGAGACTCCATGTCAAGTAACAATGGGCGATGAGTGGTGGAGGGGACACCTGATGTCCTCTGACAGGAGCCTTCTCAGTGCAGCGCTCAGAGGCAGAGTGCCACGTCAGCACATGTATGTTCACACACCAAACACACCATACCACTGCACACCAGACAAAAGGGGAAAATACACGGGAAGATAGCTTTCCAAATCAACAATCTGAGTATAACAAAGTACAGAGGACAGCAGGAGGCGGGTGGGTCCCCTGTCGCGTCTTCCTACAATCGAGCATGCTGTTGCCTTTGGCCTGTCCTTGGGCCTGTGGGGCTACCTTACCTGTGAGCTGATTTCTGTGCCGAGCTCTGGAGTCCGCCCATCTGCATGTTTACGATGTTATCATGCATGTCGCTAGCTTCTTGGGTCATGTGAGGGGGAGGGGAAGGAAGACTAACCTTATCAAGATGATTGTAGAAGTCGGTGTTTCCTGCACAGAGGTAGCGGCCAAGGAGCGTGGCGTGAGTTGTAAACATCGTGGCGATGGGAAGCTTCCTGGCACGAGAAAGGATGAGCCCAGTTCCCGCCTGCCATTCATGGAAATGAGCAATGACATGTTTACCATCGACATGATCCGTCACCTGCATCAGAAAAAGGCCTTTCGGAAACTGCTCCATGAAAGTCCATCTTGATGAGACTCAGAGCCCACCGCATGAGGAGAAGTGAGGTCTGTAAATGTGACTGTGACGTAAAGGGACTGAATATGAAGCCCGCGGACTGAGCTGGTAGAAGCGGCCTCTAGCTCTCCATAGCAGGAACACAAACCCCATATTTTTTATGTGTTCACACTACCAGGCAGTGAGGGATCAAATTTGGTTTTGTTTCCACAGACAAATAAATACCACTATTAATAAAAAATAACAAATATCAGCAATATTATTAATACATTGTATGAACACACAGAAGGTACTCAAAAATATTCATTGAATGGGTGAATCAGCTAAAAATTAATGTTTTGGAAGTACAACAGGATCAATTCAGTTTGTCCATTTAACAAGCTTCTTGTTACAAATAAGTGTGTTAACTGCTGAGCCAAATCCCCAGTCCCATAAGCTTGTTAAATAAATACTAAGTGAACCCATGTTACAAGTTGGTTCTATTTAGGTTTTCTCTCGCTGGAAGCCAAAAGCATTTCTTTTTTTTTTCAGGGAAGAGCATGAATGCAGTTCACCATTGCCACAAATTATGCAGTCGAGTTCCTACATTTGGGAAATCACAGGATCAGCACATGCAGAATGCATTGTATAAGGCTCTCCCTTGGAAAACCACCTTCAAAATCCTGGTATCATCCCTGTCAGGTACATATGTCAAAAACATTTTAATTAATATGTTATTAAAAATGTGGAACCAGGAGAAAAATGGAAATTTTACTAACTTGTTTGGCATTTATATAGCCGTTTAGTACCACTAAAGGCTGGGTACAATCTCACTATTCCAAACTAAAACACATATCACCATCTTTGCCTTAAAGTTCATTTGTTTCACACAAACAAACTATGAACCAGAAACTGTGCTGGAAAGTGCTATGAGAGCAGCTGAAGAATAAGAGTTGCCAGCAGACTGAATAAGCAGGAGATCCCACCAGACACAAAGCCAGCCAGCTGGGCAAGCAGAACTCACGTGTGTAGTAGTGGCACCCAGCCTGTGGGGGTAAGTAACTAACTGCCCTGGACTAGACATGGGGTCTGCTCAGTGGGGGAGAATGAGGGCAGGAACCCATACACTCCAGAGAGAAGCTCCACTGCTCTTTAGCTAAGAAGAGTGGACATGCGCAACAGCAAGTCTCTCTAGCAACTAGCTTGTCCCTTTCAACTAAAGCTGTTCTCACCTTTTCTCAGAAAATCTGCTCTATCTTACAGATGGTGCAGAATACTGGGGAGAACCAGGATACACCACTACATTAGGGAAAGAGCCGACTGCTGACCATGAGACGGGCCACCTCCATGTCGTCAGTCTGGGGCAGAAGTCACTGCAGAACAAGCAGGGACATGAGTACTGCTCTCTACTAGCCTGAAAATCAGTTCTAGGGAGATGGTGACAGACACAGTGGTTGCTCAAACTTAATGAAAGCAGAGATCCAGAGGCTACAGAGAAAGCAACACTAATCCAGATTTCTATCTTGCTCACCAAGGCTCAGGGAACATTGCAGAAGATGGGGTAGAAAGACTGTAAGAGCCCCAGAGTGGGTGGGAACAGACTGATGCACTATATTCCCCCACAACAAGAATGACTAAGGCCTCTTGGTCCCCACTGAATGCAAATAACCCCACTGAAGATCCTCAGCAGAATTGCGGCAGGAGTAAGAGGTTCTAAAAGCACAACCTTGGGCTGGAGAGATGGCTTAGCGGTTAAGCGCTCGCCTGTGAAGCCTAAGGACCCCGGTTCGAGGCTCGGTTCCCCAGGTCCCACGTTAGCCAGATGCACAAGGGGGCGCACGCGTCTGGAGTTCGTTTGCAGAGGCTGGAAGCCCTGGCGCGCCCATTCTCTCTCTCTCCCTCTATCTGTCTTTCTCTCTGTCTCTGTCACTCTCAAATAAATAAATAAAATATTTTAAAAAGAAACCTGTTAAAAAAAAATAAATAAAAGCACAACCTTTTTATAAAAAGTCAGTAAATGGGGGGAGGCTGGAGTAATGGCTTAGTGGTTAAGGCCCTTGCCTGCCAAGCCAAAGGACCATGGTTTGATTCCCCAGGAACCACATAAGCCAGATGCACAAGGTGGCACATGCGTCTGGAGTTCATTTGCAGTGGTTGGAGGCCCTGGTGCGCCCATTCTCTCTCTCTCTAATAAATAAGTAAATAAATATTTAAAAAAAGACAAAAGTGGAGGACCACTCCATGGGAGGGAATACATTAAAAAGCTAATAAATAATCAAAAATTTAAAATAGCAGTAACTATAAAAGTCCGTGAACTGGGGGTAGGAGGTATACAGCTCGATGGTAGAGGACTTGCTCGGCACACTGAAGGCCTTTGTGTGATCCTCCAGCACCATACACAGCAAAGAAACGATTCTGATCATAGCAGCTGCCCCTGGCTGGATGGAGCGAGCCATAAAACCCCAAAGGCAGCAGTTTCATCTGGCCCAGAGTTTGCAGGGTGAGCCTGAGAGTGGTGCGAACTTGGTGCACCTTGATCTCATCGACTGCTAAACTCACATGTGGGTCCCCTGTCCAGGTTATCCTCAGAACTTGGTGCTCCAAAGAAAACTCTGTGGGATCAAACTAAACCCTCTGACACTTTTCTTTTTGAGAAAGTGTCTCACTATGGAGCCCAGGATGGCTTTAATTGGGATTCTCCTGCCTCTGACTCCAGAGGGCTGGGACTGTAGGCATGAGCCCCATTGCCCTGAAGTCCTGTGACTGGTAAAGCACCCAGCCTTCATGCACTTCCCCAGCTCTTCACAGTGGCCCAGACGTAATGGTGCACAAAGGCTAACCTGGTTCCTCCTGAGCCCATGAGCTGCTCTCGCTGCGCTCTCTGCCTCACTGACAACCTGCTCTAGGGAGAAGGTGATCGACCCTGAGAACACTCAAAACTCGCCAGTGAAGAAATTCAGGAGAGGCAGAGAGCTAATCACTTAAGGAGACTTATATAACACCTGCCAAAGCTTAGAGAACATTGCACAAGAGGGAGAGGAAAGACTGTAAGAGCCACAAGGTGGGAAGGTGTACCCCGAGTCATTCTTCCCCACATACAGACTGACTGGTGCACTTGTGACCCCACAGAGAACGTCAGCAACATCACTGAGGAGTGTCCTCTGGGGAGTGGGGGTGGAAGAGGGGAATATAAGTTTGCAACCTGAAGAAACATGACCAGTATGCAATATGTTCACACTGTAAAGTTCACAAAAATAAAAATTATTGTTAAAAACACACATAAAGCCAGAAGCAAGTAGGCTATGGCCGTGGGATCTGGATTCAGGAGAATCCCTACGCTCACTGGCCAGCTAGATTGGCATGCACAGGGGCAAAGCAACAAGAGACGTTCACCCAAACAAAATAAAGCACAGACATTGAAGGCTATCTGCTGAGTTCCACACATTAGAAACATGCAGATGATTAGGCATACCATCGTGATATCTTGCTAGGGAAGCCCTTACTTCATCACTGGAATTTTAAGCTTGATCGAATCATCTAGGGATAATGAAAGGGATGCAGGGAAATCCCACTGCCAGGTCAAGAACAACAGCAGCTTTCCCCAAAGCTACGTAACTCCCACGCATGGAGGAGATGAGAAAGCGCTGCCTTGGCTCAGTGAACAGGAATGATTCCACTTCTCTCGCTGTGGCACGAGTGGAATATTTCACAGCAGAGATGCCTTTACGAGACCACATTAACTCTTAGGAAAAAGCAAAATATCAAGAAGCCATGAAGCCTCTGTCTTTGCACCTGCATCCTTGCATAAGTAATTCGGAGCTCTTGAAACATTTCCCCTACCCTCTGGTTTATAGAATTTGTGCACACCAGGCTTTGTGGACAATATCTCATTTTCTGGTATCATCTATTACATATCTCCTATATAGGAAGTAATGCAATTGTCGTTTTTTTGTGTGTATGTGGTACACATGAGTGTGTGTATGCATGTTTGTGTGTGGATGGGGACACGTGTGAATATTCGTGGGTGGGTATTGCATGCCTGTGCATGTAGACAGCATTGGTTTATGTTGAGTGTCTTCCTTGATTACTCTCCTGCTTAGTTACTGAGGCAGGATCTCTCATGTGAACTCAAAACTCACCAATCCCATTACCCAGGGGGTCTCCTGGCTCTGCCTCCTGAGAGCTTAGTTATTGAGGCAGGGTCTCTCATGTGAACTCAAAGCTCACCAATCCAGTTACTTAGGGGGTCTTCTGGCTCTGCCTCCTGAGAGCTAGGATCACAAGTAGGCATCTGCACTCACCCAAAATTTCAGGTCCTTATACTGTTGAGGCAAATGCTTTATTCACTAAGTCATCTCCCCAGTGCCACATGCTTTACCTAAATCATTCCTTTTAAACACTACACATGTATTAATAAGTGTGGTTATTTTGTTATAAAGCTATCATTTAGATCTTTTTTTTTTTCTAAAGCTATCACTTAGATCTTTGGATTCCTTTAAAATATTCATTGTGACAATAAGTAAGCGAATTATAAAAATGTGGTTAATCTTAGGTTCTTGGGTCATTGCTGGACATTTGTATCATTGTACATAATCTGTACCTCTTTGAAGAACCAGGCGGTTAAAGATCCAAAGATGAGCATGTCATTGGCTTCTCGGTCGTGGTGAGGAATGCCAACACCACATGCTTCCCAGAAGTCACCCTTCCATCTGTCCAGATTCCAAGCTGAAGAACTGATGTCGAAGAGCACCACGTAAGGACTGCCCTCTATCAGCCATCTTCCAAAATGCACCTGTCACACCAACAGTCATTTGTGCTGGTCAGTAACACAAGAGTGAGATTTGGTCAGCTGACTGTCTAGCTTGAGAGGAGCCAGCTCTGCCACGTCTGCCAGGACCCTGGAGATGTCACGGAGGAAGGGGCAGTTTAAACTCAAGGACTGCTCTCACTGCCGGCCTGACAACCTGCCCCTGGGAGATGGCAGGGAAAAGTTTAAACTTTGGGATGCTCAGGGCATGAACTGAGTGGGCAGACTTACACCCGTGAACTCACTGAGAAGTGGGGCTTTGAAGGGCTCTTTATCAGTCGCTAGTCCCTTCGTGGTGGTGTTTCTCCTTGTTTTGTTTTTGCTTTCTGACCCACTCTCCCACCGCCACGATTTTCTGTCTCACTACAGGCACAACAATGAAGCCAGCTCAACATGGACTGAATCCTTGGGGCCAAAATAAGCAGTTCCTCCTTCCTCTGGTTCCGCAGGTAGCTGACAGGCGTAAGGGGTCTGTCTGACTGTCACAGCGAGCGACACAGAAAAGGGCAGTGCTAACATGGGACGTGTGATGAAGCTGCGTGTGCTCTCATCCACTCGTGTGCAGTCTCCCCAGGCTTTCGTCACTGACGTGGGCGATTGAGAAATGAGACAGAGATTGTGTCCTCATCTTTTCTCCCTCATTGACTCCTACTTCTAGATGTTGGGGCTTCACACATGTGTTACAGAGCTCTGGCTATCCTGCATGTCACAACCTCACTGCCTCGGCTTCCCAAGTGATGGGATCCTAAGCACGCCTACCAATCAGAGCTAGACTGAACCATAATGACTGAGTCACAGGATGAAACGCTCTGTGCCTGGAAGCCTGGAAGCTGTGATAACGTTCATTGTATCGTTGCTCTTCATTCATGCATCGTGCCTGACAATTCCTGCTATAAAAAACCCATCTAGACAGACAAATGACAGGACTTTTTAAAACTACTATTAAGAAAACATGTGACCCAAAATGTTTCCCACTATGATGTTGTCAGAAGTCTTAACTAAATATTTTGCACCAGATACATTATCTGTTCGATCTAGCAGCTCAAAGTCTAACCCTAGTACAGTAAACAAGCTGACTTGTCTTTTGTCTTATGCAGGCTCCAAGGCATTAGCAATCTCACTGCTTTCTGATTGTATTTCTAGAATCCTTTGTTTCTAAATTGGTCTTCCCTTTGGGTCTGTATATCTCTTTGGTAAAGTTCTTTTCATTTGCTTTTTATCTTATGTTAACTACCTTCCTAGATGGTGTGCAGCCTTGTTAATAACTTAAAATTCTTTCTGGAATTCAATGTGCATGAAAGTCTTTCTAGAATATTGAGAGTATGGTGGATATGTCTCAAGCATTAAAGGCAGTCTATTGCAAAGCCTGTTGGGCCAGGTTCAGTTCCTCAGCCACTCATATAGAACTGGGCAGGCATTTGTTTGTAGCAGCCACAGATCCTAGCAAGGACACATATACAAGAGAATAATTAAGTCTGATTCCTATCAAAAAAAAAAAAGAAAATTAAATGTATCCACACTGCTTATCCTCTTATCGTTTGGATGCACTCATCAAGACATATGTTTATTCAACACTTTTAACTTTCCCCTCTGTTTTAGAGACTATATTTCCTTTGGCACACTGCTCCTGTCTTACATGTGCCAAGACAATGATTGTGAAAACCATGTTGACCCAAAACTATTTTATCATCTTTCCCTCACACAAAACCTCCAGTCTCATAATAATACATAATAACACATAGCAACATCACTTATCTCACGATATTATACATCTCTTACCTCACGATTCACCAAGTTCTTCACACATAGCTATCTGATTTAATTCTTCCTTCTCCTAGAAAAGTCCACTCAGTAATACTATCATGAGCCTAAACACTGTCAAACACAATTAACCCTGCCCAAGTATTTGTTGGCTTAATTCTCCTTCATAGTTGAAACTGTCTCCTCCCCCAGCTTGTCATCACTCTTCCTGTTGTAGACATAACACATTATCATAATCCAGGTGCCTAAAGCAACGTAAAGTTATCATGTCTCAATTATGGGGTTCAGTAGCTCAAAATGGATCTGATAGGTTTAAGACAAAATCTTGGCAGAGGAATAGTCTCTCTGCATTGTTTAGGGGACAACCTATTTCTGATTCTAGATGTCACCACCTGCATTCCTTATGGCTCCTTCATCCATCTTCTAAGTACATTGCTCCAACTTCTGCTTCCCCATCTTCCCCAATTCTGTTAACCTCCCCCTCATACAGGCATGTGGGCACACTTCGGGCCCATCTGGACAATACAGGATTGCCACGCTTCCCTGTTAAAGCACATCTGCAACATCCCTACTACCAAAAAGTGACCTATTCACAGTCCTCACGACTAGGATATGCTCAGTCCTACATCCTTCTCTTTTCTCTGTGTTGGTAATCTCTTGATACTTTTGTTTTTATGCCTGGGTGTTGGAGTGTTCTCAGGTGTACACGTTTGTGGATATGCACGTGTGTACATGTGGAGGCAGGGGATGACTTCGGGTGTCATCGCTCAGGCACCATGTGCAGTGGTTGAAACAAGGTCTCCTGTTACCAACGCTTCCCAACCAGACTAGTGTGGCTAGTTCCAGGGATCCGGCTGTCTGTGACCCTTCGAGGCCAAGACTACAGACATGTGCCAGCATGTCCTGCATTTTGCGTGGTTACTGAGATTTCATTCAGGTCCTCATGCTTGCACAGCAATCACCTTATTGGCTGAGCCATCACCTGAGCCCTCTAGCTTGTCAAAAGTGTGCTCTAGTATGTTGACATTTAACAAAATTTGCATCAAAACTTCCACTGCATAATGTTGTCCACCCTTATGTTTCCCAGTTCAACTAAGATACAACTTCCTTTGAATCATCTCTACTCTATACCTTCACTGAGTCCCAAACCACCATCCTGCTAGAGAGCTCCTGTTGGTTTTCAGAGGTCACCTCCAATGCCGTCTATTTAAGACAGGGATCCCTCTTTCTCATGAATCTCTTCATGGATGGACGGTCTCCTCTTGTGAGCTGCTCCAAGCTGCGGTGCGCTTGCCCATGACAGCTTGTGGAGACACTGGTGGAGTGGAACTTGGTGGAGCCTTTACCTTACAGCCGTGTTTGTTCATAACATCCACTGCTCTGCTGACAGCATCATTGAGGGGCTCACACTGCTCCACCTGAGTCTTCATGTTATGCTCAAAATATGGGCCCAGAAGAAAGTAATTTTCTCCCCATTCATTGGCTGTTGTTTTGGCCTTCGTCTGAATCACGGTACAGATGCCTCCAACTGTGATGAAGAAGAAAAGCAAATTCCCGTTAATGACCTGCTTTATGATTTAAGCGAAGAAGAGATGGAAATGAGTTCTCGTTTTTAAGAGAGAATTTTGTTTGACTTTCCAAAAGAACAGGGCTGCACATGCTCAGTTATGGGCTGTCGCAGAACATCATGTGGGTGGGCGAGAGCGGCGGGTGGGCAGGAGCAGACAGGGTCAGTGTCTTAAGGAATCGGAAGGTTTACAAGAAGGGCGGTGGATCCAGTCTTCAGTGGATTGCATTTGAGGTCCCTTGTGAAACCCAACAGGAGCTCTCTAGTGGGGTGATGCTTGGAACCTGAAGCAAGGGCTGGGTTAAACCAAGTCTGGTTTAAGGCTCCATCCACATTTCAGTCACATGAAGACAAACAGCCTTGGTCCTGTCCTGTGCGACCTGCAGGACCCCTGCGCCTCTTCCACAACGGTGACCAAGAAGGGGCTTGCGCGCGTCTCAGTGGTGACCACTGCTGCTTGGAGGCCCTGAAGCTGGAGTCCTTCCTTGTCTGCGGCACTGACAAAGCATGTCTTAACAAGGACAGAGCTGGCTGGCAGATGCTGGCGCAGCCCTGGTGTCAAGGCAGTTTCATGACCATACGCTAGCCCCCACCTTCCTGAAGGTTCACTTTCTCCCTCTGGCTTTGCTCCTACCTCTTCTAAAATGCAGGAAGAAAGAAGGAATGAAAGGAAGGAAGGAAGGAAGGAAGGAAGGAAGGAAGGAAGGAAGGAAGGAAGGAAGGAAGGAAGGAAGGAAGGGAGGGAGAAAACAAGCAAGCAAGCCTGTATTCCCTTGGATCTACCATGTCCATGCCTAGAAAACTGTCCTCGGGGAAAACAAGAGTGCCAGATGGTATGTACCTAAAGATATTTACAGAAGAATTATTAGGGTGAAAATTGAAAACAAGGTAGATCGAAGACCATAACTCACTTCGCTGATCTCGGTTAAGCCTGCTTAAATGTTGTCTTTTCAATGATGGCAAATAGTATGTAGAAAATGATGTTGGAGCAGCAGTATTAACAGTTAGGTCATATGGAGCTGAGTCTTCAACTCAGTGGTAGTATACTTGCCTTGCATGTATCAAGGCTTTGAGTGTGAGACCCATCACTACACACACACACTCACATGCACACCATGGAAAAGATGACATTCAAGAAAGAAAAACATCAGAAAAGAAAAGAAAAAAATTAGGAAGTAAATAGGTATCACAGAACAGATTTTAGGCCATGAACATAGCAAAAGCTAAGACATTAAACTGGAGTCAATTTAAACTATTTTTCAGTGCCTTTTGAGAGAGGTGAGACCAAAAGACAACTATTGCCGCTATTATATGATGTTAACAGGATCTATCAATGACTTGCAATACCTAATGTAATCCTCAAATTAAGGTTTTTGTTTTTTTTTTTTTTTTGGTTTTTTGAGGTAGGGTCTCACTGTATCCCAGGCTGAGCTGGAATTCACTATGTAGTCTCAGGGTAGCCTCCAACACACGACAATCCTCCTACCTCTGCCTCCTGAGTGCTGGGATTAAAGGCATGTGCCACCACGCCCACCTCTCAAATTAAGTTTTTATGCAAGCTTTATATGTGCATGTGGAAATTAATTGTCCTAAATAATTTTATTGAGAGAAGATATATATATATTTTTGAAGTAGGAACTTGCTATATACCAGGTTGATCTGGAATTCACTATTTAGTATCAGACTGGCCTTGAACTCACAGTAATCCTACCTCAGCCTCCTCCGTGCTTGGAGTAAACGTATGTGCTACCACTCCTGGCCCCAAAATCTTTTACAGTTGCACTTGAACAGACTCTTTCACGGTCATTATCAGTACCAGGTCAGATGGCTGGTGAAGAGGGCAGTATGAAACACATGGACAAAGATGAAAATTTGGAAAACAGAAGTTTCTAGATGGAACTAGGTAATCATCCAATGAATGCAAGTATTTGTATACTAATGTCAATATCAATTGTACCTGAGAATTTCACCAAATTCCAGAGTATGTTATGACTCATACAAACATTATTTCTTGAAGAAGTTACTTTAGACACATAGCTTACAAAGGAAACTAAAAGAACTAGTGAGAGTCATATTATAGCAAATTTGTAAAATACATCTAAACTTTACTCAAAACCACTACGCACCAATATGAAAGACTTTCAAATAATTTCTCCTCTTCTGTAGACTTTTCCTTCACCATTACACCAGCAGAGGAAAATGCTATTAAGTGCTAAGGTACAAATTTATTCAATTCCTTATTTACATTTTTATTCTCAAAAAGCCTTCTAGTTGTAACTATATAGCTTGTCCCATGTAGTGAAAACACCCGCATTAGAATGTGCATTTCAAATTCATAAACCTCAGGTTAAATGCAAACACACCAATTTGGTGAAGAACTTGAGGAGAAAGAGGAAAACAATTGAGACAAGGCTCATGTCATCCAGGCTGGCCCTGAACATGCCCCCTAGCGGAAGATGACCTTAAACTCCTGATCCTCCCACTTGTGCCTTCCAAAGACTAGAGTGACGGGGTGTGCCACCACACCAGTCGTGAGAAATTCCCAACTGAGGAAATCAATGGCTTGATTTGGAAATTCAATGCAACGCTAAGCATAGCGAATGAACCTACGGCTTCTTTTTCCCACAGTGGCATTCGCCCTTGACATGAATACTTTCCAAGCGGCCTTACAGAGTTTAGAAATGCTTTGCCTGAGTTTTTGCAGTCTATCAGGAATAAACCATCAAACCTAGAAGGGTCAAGTCCAGGGTTGAAGAGATAGCTTAGTTGGTAAAACACTTACCGTGCAAGCATGAGGACCTGGATTAAATCTTAAGACCATACATTAAAAACAACAACAACAACAAAAAGCCAGGCAAGCAAGCACACACTTGTAACCGTGGCACTGGGTGTCAGATGTGGGAGAATCTCTGAGGGTCCCTGGACAGCCTGCCAAGCCTGGTTGGACAGTTCCGGGCCAGGGAGAGACCTTGCTGCAAATACAAGGCAAACTGTGTTCCAGAGAATGACACCCATGGCTCTCCTCTGGTCTCCACAAGCACGTGGACACACACAGAGACACACAGCTAGTCACAGTCCATCCCTTGTTGCTTGAGGCTTGATGGGGTGAACCCCACTTTGCCCCTAGATGTCTTCCTCTGCAGTGTTCCCTCACTTAGTCCCCATCCCTGCAAAAACTGACTGAAGGCCCTTCACCACGAGTCCCCGCACTCAGAATCTGCAGGAGAGGCATGGGTGGAAACGACCTTTGAAAGAGCGTGTCTGGTGACGCTCTGCTTCTCTGCACTGCAGTCTGTCCCCCGCTCCTCCCTAAGGCAGAGCGGAGGGCGCTTCCCGCTCTCCTGTGCCTGCACTGCTGCGCCCAGCAGAACTTCCCACTCCCTGACTGCGGAAAGTCATGAGCACAAGCTGGAGAGACGGACCAGCTAGCTGTGCTGACCAGAGCAGAGAGCACAGCAGCTCTAACTTTGCTACCATGCTGGTCTCAATAAGCACAGGGAAGAGGTAATGTATCACAATTTCATCTTTTTATTCTTACTTATTTTATTTGAGAGCTAGAGAAAGAAAGGGAGAAAGAGGCAGGTCAAGAGAGAGAATGGGGGCTGGAGAGATGGCTTAGCGGTTAAGCGCTTGCCTGTGAAGCCTAAGGACCCCGGTTCGAGGCTCGGTTCCCCAGGTCCCATGTTAGCTAGATGCACAAGGGGGCGCACGCGTCTGGAGTTCGTTTGCAGAGGCTGGAAGCCCTGGCGCGCCCATTCTCTCTCTCCCCCTCTATCTGTCTTTCTCTCTGTCTGTTGCTCTCAAATAAATAAATAAATAAAAATTTAAAAAAAAGAGAGAGAATGGGGGTTCCAGGGCCTGTGGCCACTGCAAACGAACTCCAGACACATGCACCACCCAGTGTACCCAGCTCATGTGGATCCTGGGGAATTGAACCTGGGACCTTTTCCTTTGCAGGCAAGCACCTTGACTGCTAAGCCATCACTCCAGTCCCACAATGGTATCTTAAATTCCCATTCTTCCAATTACATGGGTTGTGACTATCCTTTACTATCTGTAACCTACCTGTGTCATTGGGATCAATGTCCCCTCTCACTGATAGTTCCTCACCACTGCTATTCCTGGTAGAGTCCTAATCTGAGTTCGTCTACACCCAGGGAAATGACCATTGTCACAAGAAGCACAAACCTTTGTTGGTGACCTCCCAGGAAACTTCAAAGAGCAGTAACTCCTCCACGGGAAGTCTGTCAGCTTCCCACTGAGGAAGGCCACTCAGTGAAGTCACAGACAGGGACCTGCCTCGGAGCATTCTTCCTCCGTCCTCTGGTGCCTTTTGGACTCCCTGCTGGGCACAGTGTCACAAGAGGGCCAGGTCCACAGATGGGAAGCGCTGGTGGCTGTCCACCTTGGTGTCTCCTCTGTAGGTGAGACAGCAGAATGCAATGGCAAGGGGTGCTCAGAGAACTCCCAACCCAAGGGAGAGCTCCCTCCTCCTTCTGACGCAATCCTGGGCAGGGCACGGAGCGCGGTGTTCTCTGCTGCAGTCTGCTCACAGAACCCAGAGCAATCCCGAGTGAAATTGGGTTCCCAGCCTGGGCAGGCTGCCACGGGGTTGGCTGAGCCTGGGACGAGTCCAGCCCCTTAGTCCTTGTCCTTGGGGTCAAGCTTGTGGTCTCACACTGTCAGAAAATTAATTTCATCACCCTCACAGGAAAACAACAGTCCCTGTACAGTTCAGTTAGAGTTGAGGGCCTGTGTGTATAACTTTAAAGTACTGGGCACCTGTTCCTTCATTTGATGTTATAGAACTCTGAGCTTGACTCTAGTTGATTTTCTCCTACACCTACATATACATAGGTATAGATAATCTTGATTTGCTTTAACTTTAACAAAAATTTTTTTTAAATTTTTATTTATTTGAGAGTGACAGACAGAGAAAGAGGCAGAGAGAGAGAGAATGGGCGTGCCAGGGCCTCCAGCCACTGCAAACAAACTCCAGATGCGTGTGCCCCCTTGTGCATCTGGCTAACGTGGGTCCTGGGGAATCGAGCCTCGAACCACAGTCCTTAGGCTTCACAGGCAAGCGGTTAACCGCTAAACCATCTCTCCAGCCCACACCTTAACTTTTTTGACATGAGAAAGCACAATTTCCCAAGTGGCCTTGTGTATAACACAGAAATAATACACATCAAACTCATCAGTGTTCTGTTTTATTTGTTTTGGTTCAGTGTTGTATATTTTTTTAAATTATTTATTTATTTATTTGAGAGCAACAGACACAGAGAGAAAGACAGGTAGAGGGAGAGAGAGAGAGAATGGGCGCGCCAGGGCTTCCGGCCTCTACAAATGAACTCCAGACACGTGCGCCCCCTTGTGCATCTGGCTAACGTGGGACCTGGGGAACCGAGCCTCGAACTGGGGTCCTTAGGCTTCACAGGCAAGCACTTAACCGCTAAGCCATCTCTCTAGCCCTATATTTTTGTTTTTTATATTGTTTTTTGTTTGCTTGTTTGTTTTGCTTATTTTTTGTTCGTTTGAGGTAGGGTTTGTAGCCCAGGAGGAACTGGAATTCACTCTGTAGTCTCAGGGTGGCGTTGGACTCACAGAAATCCTCCCAGTTCTCCCTTCCCAGTGCTGGGATTAAAGGTGTGCACCACCACGCCCAGCGCTTCAATGTTTTAATGTTTTAGGAGAAATTAATTTTAGTCACATTGCTACCTTGAAATTCTCAAATACCATTAAGTTGATAAGGATAATTCAGTACATGAAAAACTGTTCAAATAATAGTGAAAGTTGTAAAAGAAACTATGTTCTGAACAACCATCTGAATCGCATTGTTCAGAAACGCCTTTGTTTACCCCTATGTCTGCATGTATATAAATATGTACCTATATATCCACACACATGTGCATGCACACAGGTGCACGCGATATTATTCCAAAGAGGTCAGGTCTTTCTCTAGCATGCTTCATTTTGTTTTATTAATTATTAATATTATTTTTGATTTTTCAAGGTAGGGTCTCACTCTAGCCCAAGCTGACCTGGAATACACTACGTAGTCTCAGAGTGGCCTCGATCTCACGGCAATCCTCCTACCTCTGCCTCCCGAGTGCTGGGATTAAAGGCGTGTGCCACCACTTCAGGCTAAGCATGCTTTAATTTAAATCACCATATTGTCCAGATTCATTCCACAGCCAGTGTTTCCACATGACCATACGATATTGCAGACAAATGAACTTTAACCAAAAGATTCCTCACATTGGGATTAGGATAAATAGCAATAACTTGTTACATGTTAATATAATACACAGCCTTTCCTTAGATTTTCATCAGTGCCACATCACAGTTGGTATAATTGACTTAGGCTTGTCTTAGTAACTGTAGATTGATAAAGCCATTTAAAAATGTTTTTATTATTGACAACTTCCAGAATTATAGACAATAAACCATAATTCTCTCCCGCACCCCCCTTCACAATCCACTCTCCTACCCCTTCCCCCTCTCAGTCAGCCTCTCTTTTCTTGTGATGTCATCATGTTTTCCTCCTATTATACTAGTCTCGTGTAGGTTGTCCCAGGCACTGCAAGGTCATGGATATCCAGGCCATTTTGTATGTGGAAGAGTGCATTGCAAGGAGTCCTACCCTGCCTTTGGTTCTTACATTCCTCCCGCCACATCTTCTGCAATGGACCCTGAGCCTTGGAGGGTGTGATCGAGAAGTTTCAGGGCTGAGCACTCCTCTACACTGCTTAGCACTACACTGCCTTTTGTATCATCGCAGAGGTCACCCCCTCTGATAAAGCCTTATTTATTTGGTTTTTGGAGGTAGGTTCTCTCTCTAGCCCAGGCTAACCTGGAATTCACTGTGTAGTCTCAGGCTGTCCTGAAACTCATGGTGATCCTCCTACCTCTGCCTCCTGAGTGCTGGGATTAAAGGCGTGCGCCACCACACCCAGCTTTTTTTTTTTTTTTTTTTTTTTTTTTTTTTTTTGGTGGTAGGTCCTCACTCTAACCCACACTTATCTGGAATTTACTATGTAGTCTCCTGACTCAAACTAATAAACAATGCAAGTAACCTGCAGTGCATGCAATTCTTAATATTAAAATCATATAGAGGAAGAATGATGGCTGAGCAGTTAAAGGCACTTGCTTACAAAGGCCAATGACTAGAGTATGACCCCCCAGTACCCACATAACGCCAGACGCACAAAGTGGCGCATGCATCTGAAGTTCACTTGCAGTGCCCAAGGCCCTGTCATGTCCACAATTACTCTATCTCTCCTCATCAACACATACAAACATTTTAAGATACTAAAATCTTAAAAAGTATCACTTTATTCTTGAGAGTTAATGTCTACTCCATAGTCTGTCATCTCTGCTCTTGGAAGGGGAAGAGGAGACTGGAGGATTGCACATTGGAGGCTACTTAGAAAGAACCTATCTCTATAAAGTAATGACAAATAAATGAAATTTAAAAAATCTACTCTATAGAATTCTATAAACATGGTCAATACAGCCCCTACATTGGCAAAGTTTACAGTGTTTCCCAGGCTTTATCCTACTGATAAGGGAGAACACCCGTCCCTACCAGAGGAGCCTCAGGAAGGTCACTGGTTAGCAAGGGGGATGGGAGCTTTTCCTCAGCAATGTGACCGCTGGTACTCATGCCAGTGACCCTAAGTAAACTCAGTAGGTAACAGACAAAAAAGAAACATGAAAGAAACTGGAAAGAATCAGTTCAGAACAGTTGGAGGGGAGCAGCAAGGGTAGGTGGGGGTGCAGGTGATCACATCACATGGTATAGGGCCGGGAGACGGCTGAGGGGAGAAGGGGCTTGCCTGTGAAGCCCAAGGACTCGTGTCTGACTCTCCAGATTCCACATAATCCAGACACACAAAGTGACACAAGCACATAAGGTCGCACATGGGCACAAGGTGGTACGGGCATCTAGAGCCCAAATGCAGAGGCTGGAGGTCCTGGCACACCAACACACACAATCTCTCTCTCATAAAAAAAAATCACAAAAATGGATTTTACATATATATATATATATATATATATATATATATATATATATATATTTATGAAGGTACCAAAAATTTCGATAAGTTTCTTGTATTTATTGGTAAAACTGTACAATGAAAAGAATTCTTACAATTATAACTTAAAGCATAACTCATGAGTATATTTCAGTTTTCAAGAATGACATCAAAATATCATTATATTCTAATTACCTAAAACTGGAAACATAATTTTCTTTAGAAGGATTTGAAAGTTTTCTGCGGATATTCAGGTGACGACGCTGCAGGAGCTCCTCCAATAACCCCGGCACGAAAGCTGGCATCTCTCATGTGGGGACACAGCCGCGTGAAGCCACTTGGATACGGAATCCAGGCAGTTCTGCTTTTGACCACTGCTCTGCCTTCACTTGATGAAAACTGAAGAAAATAGTCAGTATAGAAAGCAGGAGACAGAACAACCTCGGAGAACCATGCCCACTACTTGAAGGCCAAAGACAGTGGAAAAAAACAATTAGAGATAATGCCAGAAAAGGATTTTTCTGGAAATAACTGATAGTGTACAGTGTCATGCCAAGATAAGAGCGAATATCAAGGAAACTTTCTTAAATAAAAGATGGGAATGTTGATAAGCACAGCAAAGGAAACTAGGAAAGGAATAAGCGTATGCATGGATGGGGATCCTACTCAAGTGACGATGTGTGAGGAAATGAGCACAGCTGTGGTGGGAAATTCTCAGAAAGACATAATGCCAGAGAATCGAGCATCGTGGTGATAAAACTCCTGCAATAAAGTCATGAGAGAGAAACAAGACCAGTGCTGGTGTGCACTCCTATGCAAGCCCTATGGATGAGGAAAATAAGCACAGAGGTGGTGTGAACTCCTACAGAAGCCATGAGTGAGAGAAGTGGTCATGGAGGTGGTGTGAACCTCTACACATAAAAATGTGTTTTAAAAGGTTTATAAAAGATCTCTATAGATCCTTTTCCTTCAATGGTTTTTCATTCCATTGTCTGCCATGCTGCAATATGTAACACAGGGAAGGTCTCCCAGAAACTTGTCAAAGTCCAGAGAAAGGGCTTTTTTTTTTCTTTTTCTTTTTCTTTTTCTTTTTTTTCGGTTTTTTGAGGTAGTGTCTCACTGGAGCCCAGGCTGACTTGGACTTCACTATGTAGTCTCAGGGTGGCCTCAAATTATGGTGATCCTCCTACCTCTGCCTCCCGAGTGTGGGAGTAAAGGCGTGTGCGACCACGCCCGGAAAGAAAGGGCATTTTCTTAAACGAACCAAGTCACTATGACATGGGGCACTTTTGAGTTTCATTCCCCCATTAGCCTAACACAACACAAGGTTTCATGTGTCCCACATATGAATTAGAATTTTCTTTGCTGCAAGCCTCCCTAAACTGAGAAATAAAATACAGATGGCGCTGGTAGTAGTGAACTCAATTTCCATCCTAACTGCTATGGGCTGTGGAAATACAAGACCTCTGACAACATCTGGAATGGAAAGACAGACCGCCTCCCAGTCAGCGGAGGGGTAATAACCTGGCTTCCTCTTTGCCTGTGCTCGGCCTCCATGGCTGACATTCTGGAACCCGTGGTGAGCACGTGAGCGCAGTGGACGGAGGCTTGCTCCATGTAGAGGCGGTGGTAAATCTGTCTCTTCCCAGTCTCCTTGTCTGGGTCAAACTGCTAAACACACAAACACACACTCCCTTACACGAGTCCTTCTCCACAAGCTAAACAAAATTCCATGTTTCATGAATCATTCTTTCTATGATGAGATTAAAGTACTGATGAGCATTTATTAAACTTGCTGGTGAATCATAAATAATTGGGATTTTGAAATCCCTTATGAAGTTGTCTTTTCCTCCTCCTTATCCTTCTTCTTCTTTTTAGTTTTTTGAGGTAAGGTCTCACTCTAGGCCAGGGTGACCTGGAATGCATTCTGTAGTCTCAGGGAGGCCTTGAGTCATGGTGATCCTCCTCCTATGCCTCCCAGGTGCTGGGATAAAGGCGTGAGCCATCATGCCTGGCCACTTATTTCTTCTAAGCCATTACTTTACCCACTAAGCAAATGACTTTTATACTTTACTGTAATCATAGAAAGGATTAGCATTTTGGCACTTAAATTAGAATTTTCCCATCCCTTCAATTCACTGAAAGGGGAAAATAAACTATATTCATGATTACATAATTTCTTACACTATAATTTCAAAGAATGTGCATGTACTTTAATTGGTGTGTTGCATTATGGAATTATTTGTCATTCTGAGGATCTTAACTAAAATACCAAAAGCCAGGCTGAAGAAATGGCTCAAGAGTTAAGGCATTTGCTCACAAACCCTAACTGTCTGGGTTCAATTCCCCAATGCCCATGTAAAGCCAGATGCCCAAAGTGGTGCATTCATCTGGAGTTCATTGCAGTGGCATTTGTGTGCCCATTCTGTGTGTGTGTGTGCACGTGCTTGTGAATAAATACATTTTTAATTGAGCATAACAAAATAAGAGGACAACAAGAGAGGGAGGTCCCCTCCAGGTCTTTCCACGCTCAAACACCGTCACCTTCTGCCTGCCCTAGGCCCTGTGGGGCTCCCTGATCTGTGACATCTGTTGTCCCTGTGGTCAGAGCTCTGGCATCTACCTTCCTACATGTTTACCATATCTCTATCCAATAGCCACAACATTAAGCACCTATCTACACCTGATTCCTATTTTTAGAAATTACTTATTATTACCAGTGCCCAAGAGAACAGTGGGAGAGTAAGCAAGAGAGAAAATGGAAGTGCCAAGCCTTCTTTCCCGCTGCAAAGCTCAACATAGGAGGCAATATATAGCAGTGACTAAGAAAACTCATCCTGCTGTGGGAGCAATAATTGCATTAACAGCTAGAAAAATAAGTTTAATTTTTAATTATGACTTTGCAAAATATTTTATGTTACAAACTGAGTCAGCTGATATATAGGGAAATGTTTATAGAGCACTCTTCTACTCATCTAAATTTATTGATTCATTCAGTTTTAGTTTCCATAAACCTTAAACATCTGTAAATCCTTAGTTGGTATTATGGTATGGTCACATTTACTCAGCACTGTTATGACTGGGGTCACCACGAAACCACATAGATACCGGTGTATACACCCAGTTTAGTCTGATTCATATGCATGTAGGAGATACGTGAAAACAGAAGGTAGGCTGTCTTGGAAAGTTACTTTTCTGAGCAGATGAAAACTAAACTCAAAGAAGTTAAACAGCTTTTAATTATTAATTTTAGTAAGTTTTCAGAAGGTAGAATTGAAGGAGTCATAAACTTGCATGTATGTTATGCTAACTTTTCTCTGTTGCCATTGATTTGAACTAATGACTGTAGTTAACTGTGTGTAAAAGCAAGGAAGTGTCATAGTTAAGGAGTAGATTACATATCTGACTTCCTTTTTTTAAAGCAGATCCCAAAGCTTTGAGTTTGGTCCAGTATAGATACATATATGCCAGCTACTCTCGTCTAAATTCCCCAGTCCTGATGTTTTCTTTGTCTATATTTGAACACAACTCAGGTTAAATGAGAATCTTTTCCCTAGTCTGATTATAATCCCTACCCAGCTTGAGGCTTTATAGTCCCTTGAACCAAAACTCTGAAATCACTTACATTAGGGAAAATTTATCTTTTTGCAGTTGTTATTGTTAGGAATATTACTTTCAGGTATTGGGAATGTAGCTTTTCAGGCTGTTCTTAGCAAAATAGACTACTGTGCTCAAATTGTTACTTGGCCCAATCTAATACTGTGTCTCCTCCTATTTGTTTAGAAATGAGTTTGAGCTGAATGTGACGGCTAACACTTGTAACCCCAACCCTGAGCGGGGTGAACTTGAGATAGGCCCAGGCCACATAGTGAGAACTTGTCTCCAAAGTAGAAAAATAGTTTGCGTAACTATTCATTTCCTTTTCCAAGTAGATCCAGAGATTGTCCATACAGTTACACCCAGAGCCGTATAAAAAGACCCAAGCCTTAGTGCTTCTCAGAGGATGAGTGCGTCTCCATTCCTATGTAGTTCCTGGTTCACGAGGACTGAGTATAGGAAAGTCTGTTACTTTCATCTCTACTTTCTGAGACACAGAAAAGAACAACAGATGGAAAGCTAGGAAGCTGTGGACATGCTGTAGTGAAGTGGGAGTCGACTGTGATGTCAGTCCACATGCGGGGACCTCACACTCAGAGTCAGTGATGAGCTGGTCTAGATGCCACCTCGCGTCCGCTGCTGAAGGAGTCAGTGGAGGCTGGGTTCCTTCTAAAACATCTGACCACAAGAGAAAACCTTAAAATGGTGGGAAATATAATTTGCATAATAATTAAAATTACTATTTGCTAAAATGATACCTTTTTATAATTATAGTTGTTGATTGAAAAATATGGTATTTCAAATAGAGATTTATTTTTAATGTCTTTGAAATATTTATTAAATAAGAGCTCACATCTCAGCTGTATATCCTTAAAATAACTAATCGCATCCATTTTCATGTGTGGCATGTATAATTGCTATTTTATTGTCAACTGTTTTGTCTTTTATAAAAGTGTGGTTGCTAGTCAGAATTACACTCTGGTAGTTGAATAAAATAGTTCTGATCGAGGAGTGTTCTTCCTGTAATACCACAGCTGGTAGTGCTTAAACTTAAAACTTCTGTCAGAGGAATTAAAAAATCAAATATTTCTGAATTTTCAGTTAAATAAGCTCATTTTTTAAAATTATTTATTTATTTATTTGAGAGCGACAGACACAGAGAGAAAGACAGATAGAGGAAGAGAGAGAATGGGCGCACCAGGGCTTCCAGCCACTGCAAACGAACTCCAGACGCGTGCGCCCCCTTGTGCATCTGGCTAACGTGGGACCTGGGGAACCGAGCCTCGAACTGGGGTCCTTAGGCTTCACAGGCAAGCACTTAACCACTAAGCCATCTCTCCAGCCCCAAAGAGATGTATTTTATTAGCAAAAGTGAATATGGGCTTTGTAAGTGTACTCGTGCTGGAAATGTTGACATTACAGTTCATAGTATAACAGTCTTTGACACAGAAATATATATGCAAAACAGGGCCACGTAAGTGTTTTCTATATTTCTCAACTCATAATATCAACTGCTAACTCCATACTGTACTTTTCTGTTTTTCTTCCGTCTTTTTTATCTTGTACTTTGATCTTTTCCTCAGTTTCCTGACGTCTGCACTTCTTTCTTTTCTTCTGAAAGGAAGTTTTAGGGTAGCTCTGCCTCGAGCCCCAACCTTTGAGTCAAGGACTGGCTGACAGCTCTGTAGCTCGGGCTCTTGTCCGCTCTCGGCCTGTGCTGGCCTCCTCCTCCTGCAGGAGCGTGAGCTCTCGCAGCTTCTTAGCCTTTCTTTCCTTTGCTCTCTCCTCTGCTTCACTAGTGAGTATGACCTCCTTCATTTACTTGAAAATCTGACCTTTACTGCACTGTGAGTAGGAAGTGGGGCTTGCCTGGTTTTCAGTTCTGGAACATTTACAACCAGAGTTTAGCACCTGTTTAGAGTTACGTCTTCAGATCATGTCCGAGTAGGAACTGGCTACAAAGCAAACCAGGTAGGGCCTCCTACTTGTGATGGGCCAGTTCTGCTTCTGCTCTTTACGCATTAGAGGTTGATTTGCTTTTCAGCTGTTGGTGATGAGAAACCATGTGTGACACTCGTCCACTCAGCATCCCATTGCCAGGGACACCGCCTTCCCGACAGCAGTGAGACGGAGTGCGATTCCAAGCATTTGTTTGGGGTGTACTTGTTTGCAGTACTGGGGATTGGACCCAGTGCCTCCATGCGCTCGTTTTACCGCTGATCTACGTCCCTCGCCCCCAGACCAACCTTCTGTTGTTTTTGAGATGGAGTTTCACTTGTTACGCAGGCTTCTCTCAAACTCATGGGCTCAATGCTTTTTCTGCCTGAGCCTCCCAAGTGGCTGGACCTAAAGGCACAGGTCACCATGCCCATCTAAGCCACTTTTGAAAGTTACAGAACCATGTATGGATTATATTTGAAGTTTGTTCTTTTATATAGTCGTTACCTGAATTATATGAATTAGATTTTTCATGTATTTTCTTTCTCTGTTATCCTTTTTTTTTTCCATTTTGAATTGGCTAGTCCCTTTATTTCATGTTACTTGTCCTGGGACTTACACTGCTATGAAAGAATGGCACGTTCAACCTTTCTGTTGTCATTTATGACTGTTGCAAGAGCATGGCATGTAGGACATTTTGAAAAGAACCAGGGCCAGAATGGAGTCAGAACTGAAGCCATGACACTGAAGGCATGCACTCAGTGAGGAGAGACCTAGGGGCCTTTCAGGTTAGAGTCAGAGCCGGTACTCTGTGGTCATAGCACTTGAGAGGTGAAGGCAGGAGGATCAGAAGTTCAAGGCCTACCTTGGTTCCAGAGGGAGTCTGAGCTATGAGAGCCTGTCTCAAGGAGAAACCAGAAACTAGAGTATGTGTGTGTACATTTGAAGGTACATCCAGTAAAATAAAATACATGCCTGTGGACATCGCTGAAGGCACTGAAGTGAAGCAGAGGCCATTGGTCTGTGTCCTAGCGGCCAGCTTGAGGCTTAAATCTCATGGTTTTGCGCAGGAGAACTTTAAAGTTGAAGGACTGGGGCTTCCTCGTCCATAGCTGCGCTTGCTGTGAGCATTGCTGATTCATGTGTGCTGTTGAGTAGTCAACTGATCTAAAATTTATTTTTCAGATGAACCAGAAACTCGAGATGCGTGGTGGGCGGAAATCCGTCAAGAAATCAAATCCCATGCTAAAGCCTTAGGCTGCCACGCCGTGGTGGGCTACAGTGAATCCACGAGCATCTGGTGAGTGAGACCCCTACGGGCTCCAGACGCGGAAGTGGGAGAGGCGTCCACGGGTCTCCGGATAGGAGGGCAGGGAAGGGGTCAGGTCACACGACATGCCACCTTGCCCCACGATCTCTGCGGAGCTCCTGCAGACTCAGTCTATTCCTGCAGAAGGAGGTGATGGAAACCGTCTGTCCAGGTCTCTGCGGGGTTGCATGACAAAAGGAGAGGGACGCAGCAGGTATTTCATGTGATGGACGCTCCTCCCAGGGGGCATTTGGAACGCCAGCTTCTGAAAATCAGTTGCCAAGCATATGCAGAATGTCTCTGCAGGGCTGTTCTGCTTGCACTTACTAACCACAAGGAGATTTTTCTGGAACGAAGTCTTGCTGGCCAGCCCCGGCGGCTTTCGGAAGGGCTTCTTCCATCCTCTTGCTTTGTCATGTCACCTCCCACTGGAGCAGTCTCTCCACCGAGAGTCAGTGCCACTGTCTACAGCCCAGTCCTTCTGCCCTGGCTGCCCTCGGGTTCTCTTCCAGGAGTGCCAGCTCGTCTCCCTCCCAGCAGCCCAGCTTAGAGATTCTCGTCGCGCTGCCCTGTTGCCACTCAACTGTGAATCGAACTTTGGACTTGTTGTCTACCAAGCCTATAAAATTTTGCTCTTAGATGACAATCCAGTGTTTCCCACCGGTCTCATTGGCTCCTTTCTGCTGAATTTTGACCCTTAGTCATAGGCAGGGGGTTGCCAGTGCTTCTGTGGTTCTCGTGCTCAGTTTTCTGCCATCCTTGTCTGTGGCAGGACCTTATGGTAGAATTGTTTAGAAACCACTGACCTACTGGATTTTTAAAAATAATTTTTTAAAATATTTATTACTTGAGAGAGAGAGAGAATATGGGTGCACCAAGGCCTCAAGCTGCTGCAAATAAACTCCAGATGCATGCACCACTTCTGCATCTGCTTTTTGTGGGTCCTGGGGAACTGAACCTGGAACCTTTGGCTTTGCAGTAACCAGTAAGCCATCTCTCCAGCCCTTTTTTCACTGTTTATTCTTGTGTTGTTCCTAATGTCGTATTCTCTGCCCGTGAGGAGATTTTTGATGTCTTTTGTTCTCCCAGCAGCTCGCATGGCTGCGCTCACAGAGAGCGAACGAGCAGGCAGGAAGGGCGCCTCCAGCTTGGTTTCTTGACACCCTGCCCCAAAAGCAGGTCCTCTCGGTGCCTCATTCCTGGCTGTCCTCTGGGAACAGTGGGGTCAGTGGGCAAATGTGCCTCTTGGATGGAGCAGAAGAGCAAGCAGAGGTGGTCATCTCGCTGAGTGCTCCTCCACCCATGTGGCGTGATGTTGGCAAAGCTGATATCGAGCCAAGGACCACCTGTGATAGGCAGAGACATTGCGGCGACCTTGTAGGAGAAGCAGAGCCAGGTCCTTTGCTCTCACTGCTTGGCCACAGCAACACTGCCCACCACGTCAGCATCCTGCTGCGTGCGCAACTTAGCCCGGGGTTGCAGGAGGCTTGTCCCCAACACCAGTCCTGACAGTTAGTACAGTTGCGTCTTGTTGGGTTAAAGGAGAAAAGCCACTGTCCAGTTGCTCCACCAGAGTCAGTAGAGGACAGAAGGCAGTAAGAGCTTGTCTACACTGCAAAAGTACCAGAAATCCTTATTGGTTTGTTACACACACCGTTTACTCTGCCAGAGTGGACGAAGATAGTATTCAAATCTCTTAACACTTTTGGCCAATGCTTACAATGGTAAATGTTTGAAATTAAAAAAAAAAAAAGTGTATCAGCGGTCAACAGCACTTTGCACTGACCACCCTGGTGATTCGGTCATATATGGCTCAGGATTCACACCGGGGTCACCTGGTAGGCGGGATTGGCCAGAGCCGACATGGCCACAGTCATATTCAGTTGGGTCCCTTTCCAGATAACGAGAGTGACATGTCAAGATAGTTTCAGGAATGTGAAATGTTCAAGGATTACATAAAATGATCCTGACAATACCAAGAATGGGATCTTCACATCATGTCATAGAGGGTTAGGTTTTCTGAGCACACACCTTAAGGTTATGAGTGAAGGGACAACAGGCCCTGGACCTTCACTGAGAATGAGATGGAAAGAAACAGGGTGAGTGGAGAGAGCAGAGGTCTTTCAAACTGAAGGTATTACAGACTTTCCAAGCAGACCCCAAATGACATGAAACATCCTCCAGGCTTTAACTTCCAAAGGACTAAATGTGAACCTCCATGGCCCACCTGAGTCACACACAGTGAAACCCCTTCTGGGTCTCTTGGTCATGAGCAGCCCTGATTGGTCCATGCCCTCTATGACCTCACATGGTTCCATGGTGATGGAACCCCTGCAGCAGATATAAGGAGGGCTGGCCAGCTCTGGATTCTGTCTGGGTCAATAGAGAGGAGAGAGTGAGTGGACCCCAACAGCAGAAAGGAGAGGAGTGGTGATTTGGTGATTGGTGCGGATCACTGAGAAGAGAGAGGAAAGGTGAGGAGAGGAGAGAGAGGAGGAGAGGTATTTTGTGTGGTTGACTGTTAGTGTGTGTGATCTAGTTTGTGTGTGTGTGTGTTTTGCATTTGGCCTTTTGAAGTTTTATCTTTTTGCATCTTTGGATTTTACTTTCTGGTTTCATTTCTTTTGACAGACTTTGGTGTGGGACTTGTTTTTTCTTCTGGCTTAGTTTTTAGTTTTTACTTTTGATCTTTATTTTGATTTCTTATTTTAATTTATTTTATTAACTACATGTTTCAATAGCATTTTATTTTCACCTTTACTTTTGAGTTTTCATTTCTTTTGGCTTTTTGTCTTCTGAATTTTTTTTTTTTCCATCTTTGGATTTTACTTTCCCGTTTCGTTTCTTTGGGTTATTGTTGTGGGAATTTCTTTTATTGTGTGATTTTGATTTTAGTTTTGATTTTGACTTTTTATTTTAATTTCTTTTATTAACAACATATTTCATTTACTCTTTATTTTTATCTTTGAGTTTTCACTTCTCTTGACTTTTTTCCTTTTTAAGTTTATTTTTTTCCATCTTTTGATTTACTTTCTGGTTTCAGTTCCTTGGGTTATTGTTGGTGTGGGAATTTGTTTTTTTTTTTTTTTCTGATTGTTTTTAGTTTTGGTTGATATTTTGACTTTTTATTTTAATTGCTTTTATTAACTACGTAATTCATTTATTCTTTACTTTCACCATAACTTTTGACTTTTCATTTCTTTTGGCTTTTGGCCTCTTGTTTTTTTTTTTTTTTTTTTTTTTTTTTGTTTTGCATTTCTGGTTTCATTTCTTTGGGTAGACTTTGGTGTGGGACTTATTTTTCTTCTCGCTTGGTTTTTAGTTTTAATTTTTATTTTGACTTCTTATTTTAATTTCTTTTGTTAACTACATATTTCATTAGCTTTTTACTTTCACCTTTACTTTTGAGTTTCATTTCCTTTGGCTTTTGGACTTTTGAAGTTTATTTTTTTCCATCTTTGGACTTTACTTTCTGGTTTTGTTTCTTTGGGTTATTGTTGGTGTGGGAATTTGTTTGTGTGTGTGTGTGTAATTTTGTTTTTAGTTTTGAATTTTATTTTGACATTTTATTTTAATTTCTTTTATTAACTACATATTTCATTTACTCTCTACTTTTATCTTTATTTTCAAGTTTTCATTTCTTTTGGCTTTTGGCCTTTTGAAGTTTATTATTTTGCATCTTTTGATATTACTTTCTGATTTCATTTCTTTGGGGAGTCTTTGGTGTGGGACTTGTTTTTCTTCTGGCTTGGTTTATAGTTTTGGTTTTTATTTTACATTTTTTCTTAGTTACATATTTCATTTACATTTTAATTTACCTTTTTATTTGGCATCCATAGCCTTGCTACGATGTCTCTTCACGCTGGTGAGACCCTCTGGTCTCACTATGAGCTCATGAACCAGATAGGCCAGGGAGCAGGGAGGCTATTCGCAAGTCAGAATGGCGAGACACCGACTTACCGGGGTGTTTGTTGCAATCAAAATATTGAACAAGCTGGATGAGAAATTCGTATACATTCAGTCAGAAGTAGACATCTTGAAAATGATGGATCACCCCAATATTGTCACCCTGTTCGAAGTTATTGAGACAGAACGGAAGATCTATCTGGTTCAGGAACTGTGCAAGGACACTCTTTCTAAGCACATCACAAAGGGTGATATGGAGGAGGAGAAGGTCCGCTGAATATTCCCGCAAATTGTCCTGGGAACGGCTTCCAAAATTTGCGTGTCTTGAGCAGTGAAGGGCCAAGGAGAAATGAAACCTTGGGTGAGAGTGGCCCTATTCTGTATAATGGGTACAGTGGACGTTCTTCAGATGTTCAGTTGAGCCTGCTCACCTTCCTTGGGCTGCTTTTCTTCTTTAAGGCTTAGCTGGGATTTTGTTCCTTTGGGGGTCAGGGGGAAGTGAGAAGGATGCGTGGGGGGTGAGGAAATGCGTCTTCCCAGGACTTGTGTCTTGGGCCTTGTCCTCGTGCTTCCTGCATGCCCGGTGCTCTAAGAACAGATAGACTGCCATTAAGCTGTTGAATTTCCTTTGCATAATTGAAAAACAAGTCTCTGTTGTACTTAATCCAATAGATTTCATGGCAACCCGGATGGCAGGGTTCAGCCTCCTGCGGAATGTGCTCTCCAGTTTTGAGGAAGGCTCTTGGCCTCGCTGGAGCCCAGGGTGGTTGATCACCTCATTCGCTGCACTCCTCTCATCTGGATGAACTTCTAGAAGGTGGTTGATCGGATGTTTCGCTTCTTCTGAGATGTGACTGGGTATGTTGTACTTCCCCCTGGTTATCTCCCGCCTCTGTTCCTCCTGGGTAGCTGTCAATTCAAATGGGCGGGTGCCAGTGATCATGTGGCGTAATAGGACGCCCAAGGTCCACGTGCCTTTTTTTGAGGCATTATAGGGCTGACGCATGAAAACTTCCGCTGGAATATATGAGAACCCCCCACAGTACGTGGTACGCTTCTCCCCTGAACTAAATGTTGTGGCCATGCAAAAGTCTACTATGGTGACCCCGCGCCCCTCAGACACCCCGGGACCGCGCCCGCCCCGCGCCCCTCAGACACCCCGGGCCCGCGCCCGCCCCGCGCCCCCCAGCCCCGCCCCGCCCCCGGCTGACGCCCCCTTCGTGGAGACCGACGGCGTCCAGTCAGCAACGGAGCCCGGGTTCCCAGCCGGGACCGGAAGGCGTTTCCCCGCAGCGCCAGCGGTGAGTGCGGCCCCGACGGCTCCCCGGGAAGCACCCCGCTTCCTCGGTCTCCTTTCCACCCAGGGCCGGGGCCCCGCTGCCCGCAGACGTGCTTCCGCCCACCTGTCCCGGCTGGACGGCGGCCTGGGCGCCACCCGCGGCGGAAGGGACCGCCGGCTCACGGTCGTCTGTCGTCGTTTTCGCTGCCGGTACCTGTCTGTGGCGTCCCAGCCGGAGTCCTAAGTTCTCTCTAGGCCGGGAAGTGCGGCTGGGGGCAGGAGAGATGGGCTGGTGGTCAAGGCCTCGGCTGCGAAGGGGCCGGAGTGACGCCATGACAGGCTTCAGTCGGGCGCCGTCCTAACTAGGCCGCAGCTTCGGTTTCCCAGGGAGGCAGCTAGGAATTCTGGGAAACGCCCGCCGCCTCAACAGGGGCCCTGCCTCGTGGCTGGGCGGAGTCAGCTCCTGCCGGCAGGCCCTGACAGGCCTAGTTCCCGCCTTTCGCCCCAACCAATCAGAGCCGTCCATCTGTAGCTGCTGCCTGCCTAGCCAATCATTTTTAAAGGATTGCCTCACCAGGCTGCCGTTCCCCTAGTCGTGCTTAAAAGGGGCCTGCGTGTTCCTCTGGGGCCATTTTGCATGAGCGGTTGACCCCCGCGTGCTGGCTGGTTCTGAAGAATAAACACTCTTTGCATATACACCCTGCAAAGCCTAAGGACCCAGGTTTGATTCCTCAGGACCCACGTAAACCAGATGTACGTGGTGGCGCAGGCATCTACGTTTCATTTGCACTGGGTGAAGGTCCTGGCGTACCCATTCTTTCTGCTTCTTTCTCTGTCACTCTCAAATATATATTTTTTACTTTTCTAAAAGAAAGAAAAGAAGCAACTACAGGGCTATCACCAATGGAGTGACTGTTTCATGCCATGACCTGTAAACACACATTATTCTTTTAAAATAACCCACAAAATGAGCTTGGTGGCATCTCCATTTTAATGTGAGCATTTGCTTCTCACCAGAGAAGAATTGTTACCTCCCATGAGTATTTGCGTACGAGCTACCTTTTCTTTTTTAAAAATATTTGGTTTATTTATTTGAGAGAGGAAAAGGCAGAGAGAGAGAAGAGAGAGAAAGAATAAGAATGTGCACACCAGGGCCTTCAGCCACTGCAAACGAACTCCAAACACATGTGTCCCCTTGTGCATCTGGCTTCCGTGGGTCCTGGGGAATCAAACCAGGGTCCATAGGCTTCACAGGCAAACGCCTTAACTACTAAGCCATTTCCCCAGCTGCCTTTTCTTTTCTTTCTGGATGTGCGTAGTATGTAGCATGTGTGTGGTGGGCACGTGGAAGTATAAGTGTGCATGCACCCATGTGAAGGTCACCAGGGGACATCTGACAGCCTACTCTATACCTGATGTCCTCAAGACAGAGTTTCTCACTGGACCTGGAGCTTGGTTCTTGGTTCTGGAGCTCGAGCCATCCTTCTGTCTCTGAGCCCCCCCCCCCAGCCCACCCCCCCCCACCCCCCCCACCCCCACCCCCCCCACCCCCTCACCCCGCCAGCTGGTGTTACATCTATACAAAGCCATGTCTGGCTTCTGACATTGGTGCCAGGGATGGAACACAGGTCCTCTTGTTTTCCATAGCAAGCACTCTTGCCCACTGACCCATCTCCTCTACACCCACATTTGGACTGTCTTTGAGAGCAAGCACCTTTTACCCCTGAGCTGTATCTCCAGGCCTGGACTGTCTTTCAAATCACAGTTGCCGGAGAGCAAGCCATGCTCTGTCCAAAAAGGCTTAGAACACCCTTGTATCCCATGAACTGAGTGCATTCCCCAGGAAAGGGGTTCATGTGAAATGGGCGTGACTCTTTAGGAAATACAGTTTTTATAGCGACAATTGTCACAGCACGTCCCGGATTCCTTCCTTCTCCTTTGCTGCTCCTGTGGTTAGCAACACATTCTAAGTGAAGCTAGTTTGTTAGGTTGATAAACTCACCTCTTCCCACCACCACCATTGTTCTGCAAACCATCGCCATCTGGATCCCATCTCTTATTCTGCCCCTGGCTTGAACATGCCAAGGGTGCGTGAATTGGAGTGCGGTGCTGGGTTTTTGACAAACATTTTAAAAAATACATACATATATAATTTCTCATAAATGCATAAATAGGATATGTGTAATTTTTAGACTGATTTTTTTTTAACTTTTGGCCTTATTCTCTCTTCTTACCCATCACATTCCTCCCAACCCCTCTGTGCATCCTTAAATGCTCTTAGAAATCCGTAAGGAACAATTTGCATCCAGTAAAAAGAATTCAATTTGAAATACAGTTCAAAGCTTGACACATAGTTTCCATTGTGTGGCCATCTAGAACATTCTGTTGCCAAGAAAGGTGTTATGTGGGTTGGTAGTCTTGGGGATTAAACCCAGGACCTTGTGCAAGCTCTTGGTTAAGAAATTGTTCTAAGCCAGGCATGGTGACTCATCCCTTTCCCAGAATTTGGGAGGCAGAGTTAGGAGGATTGCTGTTAGTTCAAGGCCAGCCTGAGCATATACAGTGAATTCCAGATTGGCCTGGTCTAGAGTAAAATCCTACTTAAAAAAAAAAAAAAAGTGTTCTATTCTAATCTTTTGTAGTCACAGCCTTTTCCATGTTAATAAGTGGATATTGTTATATCCTGACCATTTTCATCTGTAATATCTTCCATATGTGTCTTGGTATGGGCAGCATTTTCTGCTAGCATAAACATAACTATCTTTCAATAGTGTTTGTACTTTTCTGTGAAAATTGAACCTTCAAATATTTTTTTAAATTATTTATTTATAAGAGAGAGAGAGAGAGAGAGAATAGGCACACCAAAGCCTTTAGTCACCGTAAATGAATGCCAGACATAGGTTCCACCTTGTGCATTTGACTTACATGGGTACTGGGGAATCAAACCTGGGTTCTTAGGCTTCACAGGCAAGTGCCTTAACCACTAAGCCATCTTTCCAGCCCCAAATTGAAGTTTGTTTGTTTGTTTTACCTGAAAGGGACCCTGCATATTTATGTTTTGTCAATTTCTTAACAAGATTATGAAGAAATGATATAAAATAGTTACACATGGAAACACAACTGAGTTAGAAATGAAACAGAGAACTCCATCTTTACACAGCTGGGCTGTAAGAGCCTAGGTTTTAGGTCATGTTTTGGTTATTAAAGCATTTTGTTCATCTCACAGGAAACAAAAGCAGGTGCTGAACCACGAAAGCCCCAGTCAATCATTTTTAGCACACCTCTTTACTTTCTTGTACCCCGGTTTCTTATCTTCTGTGGCTGAGTCTTGAACAGGAAACCACTTCTGGGGATGTCTATGATAGATGGGGCACAACTGTGTAGCTAGCTGGTCCACCCAAACTGTTCAGCCATGTATCTGTAGAGTAGATAAAGTCAACTACTGCAGCAAAAATAATAATTCCTTGAAAATCTGTTCAGCTAGCTTCTGCCCTCCACAATCCATCTGCATGGGCATGGGCAGAGGGTACCCACAGCCTGGCCTGGGAAGGGGATCCCCAATTGAAGCTTTCCTTCTGTGTTGCTGACTTTGTCCTCTGCCTGTATCACCGTCCATGTGAAAGACAGATGCTCCCCCACTTTGCTGACCCTCCACGTGCTTTGCATCACTTCTTACCATAGTAGATTATGGACAAGAGAGGACCTTTCCTTTTAAGATTCTCTTAGGTGGGATGATCTTACCACCTTGGTTTCTTGAAGTTCATCAAATTATGCTAAACACCTCAAATTTCTCTCATCTTGGTGTTCCTTTGCCAAATTTGGTATTCTTCACTATTTCTTTTTTTTCTTTCTTTTATTTTTTCCTCTTTTTTTTGTTTGGTTTTTGTTTTTTGGTCATGTCACTTAGAAGTTTTAGTTTCATAGGTGATCTCAAACCTATCCTCTTTCTGCCACACTGCCCAGCCTCATGGTGTGTGGCGGTATGAAACTGCGTGCTGTGGGGAAACACCACGTTGCAGACACGCATTCCTCAATGGCGGCGCGTCCTGAGAAATGCATCTGTGAGCTGCCACCCTTGTGTGATCATCCCGTGGTATGTACGAGGCTGGTGCTGGTGTGACACACGTGCCGTCTCATAGCAATGAAAAGTACGAAGAGTAACTATAGTAATGACCAAGATGTCATGCAGTAAATCAGGGATATGGCTGCTACGCTGAGTTTGAAATGCCCCACGCAGGCTCACGGTTTGGACACTTGTTCCTCAGCATGTGGAGCCATTTTGGGAGCTTGTGGAAACTTCTGGACAGGGACCATGTTGGCACAGGTAGTATCATAGTGCTTCAGGGCTACTACAGGCTGGCTCGACTTCGAGACAGCCCCTCTGCTTTCTGGTCTGCGCACTGTGGGGAGCAATCCTTGTAGCACCCTTCCACAACCACAGAGGAGTCCCAGCCCAACACCTGCCCCCCAGGATGGATTCCCTCTGCTTAAACTGTGAGCCAGAACAAATCTTCCTTGCCTAAGCTAGTTCCGCGCATTTCTGTCCAGCAACAAGAAAAAAAAAAAAAAACACCCAATGCAATAGTTATTTGTTTGTATGCAATGTATATGATTGTATGTGATATATTTAAAAATAGTTTTATTTATTTGCAGAGAGAGAGCCAGCAGGAGAGAGGGAGGGGGAGAGAGAGACAGGGAGGGAAGAAAAGAGGTAAGAAAGGAGAGAGAGGAGAGGAAAAAGGAGAGTGAAAGAGAAAGATAAAATATTAGGTATGTATCAGAGCCTCCTGCAACTGCAAACAAACTCCAGACACATGTGCCACTTTGTGCATCTGGCTTTATGCAGTGTGATAGTTAAGGTGTTGTCAACTTGATCTGTTTAGTAATCCACAGAAATCCCTTTTTGGTGGGTCTCTGAGGTTGCTTCCAGGAAGGAGTAACTGAAGGAGGAAGTCCTTCCCGCAGAGTGAGTCCTTCCCCCAGAATGAATGGCCTCTCTCAGAGGGGAACTTTATATAAGGAAGCTCAGATGCTAAGAGCCCTTCCTTCTTCCCACTTGGCTGCCAGAGCTGCTCGCTGCCTTCCAGCTTGGACTGAGGACCAGCGTGGACTAAAGACTAGCATCAGCTGAAGACCCCTGGGGATAGAAACCCAGCGGTTCCTCAGGAAGCCTCCATGCTTTCCAGCATCGTTTACAGATCTGGATATGGGTCAGGACTGCTGAGGCATCAGGCCACCTGGACTGAGCGGCTACCACGTTCCTTGATTCTCGTGCCTGCAACTGCTATTGGACTACCATAAGCTAATGCAGTAAATTCCCTTTTAAAAATAATTCATTCTAGCAGTTCTGTTCCTCTAGAGAACCCTGACTAACACACGTAGGTTATGGGGAATTGAACCTAGGCCATCAGACTTTGCAAGCAGGTACCTTTAATTGCCGAGCCATCTCTCCAGCCTGTGTGTGTGGTATGTTTATATAACTGGGAGTTCAGTAGTTTTCTTATACCGTCGTTTTCATAAACACACGAGCAATGCCTCACACTACAACATTTGGTTGACTGTATGAGGAATTTTTCAGCTCTATCACAACTACCTTCATATATGAGGCCGTGGCACATTGCTATATTAACACTTTTGGAAGTTTTAAAAGTTTTCAGATAAGGATCTTCTACAGTGTACTTTGACCATTTGATCTGAGCTCTGAACCTCAAATATACATATTTTAAGAGTTTATTGAAACCAATTCATAAACTCTAGGCTGAATAAGGAAATAGGCTGAAGAAAACATGGGAATGACTAGATAAATATTGTCTTAATAAGTTGAAGTCAAAGCATTTATAAATTTAAAATTTATATTATATATGATATATATTGAATAAATGTCTTAAAGTTGTGTATTTATTTATGTTTTGGAAATTAATTGACAAAATTATTTATACTTAAGGCATGTTCTGAAATATGTATGCATTGTTGAATGGTAAATTGATCTAATTCACATATTACTACCTTGCACACTCATTTTTCTGTTAGTGAGATCACTTAAGACCTCTTTGAGCAAGTTTGAAGGATAAAAACATGTTATGAACTGAGCTTCCACACTGAATATCAGATCTTGAACTTCTTCCTTGTATCTAGGTGAAATTTCGTGTCCAGTGACCAACATTGTGCCAACCTCCACTCTTAGAAAGGCATTTCTGTCCTGTGAGTGCAAAGGTTTGGATTCCATATAAAAGTGAAATCCTGTGGCATTTGACTTTGGGGGCCTACATTACTGCATTTAACGTGATGCCCCCCAGCTCTATTTCTGCTCCCACACACAACAGGATGTTCTTTTCAAAGAACAAGTGCTGTTCCATGGGGTATATGTATATTTTCTTCAGCACTCACCCATGAGGACACTTCAGGCCCTTGTGAATATTCCTAGATTGAACTTGGGTACTTACAGGGATCTCTTCCATATCTTGAGTTCGTCTTTTGGATGTACACCAGCAGCAGGATTACTGGATCATATGACAGTTCTATTTTTAATTTTTTTTGGAGAACTCTCCATACTACTTTCCATAATGGTTGAATTAATTTACATTCTTATCAACAGTGTGTAAGCCTTTCCCTCCACATCCCTTCTAACAAAGCCTGTATCTTAAAAAATTAAATTAAAAATACAATAAGAAGCTGGGTGTGGTGGCACAAACCTTTAATCCCAGCACTTGGGAGGCAGAGGTAGGAGGATTGCTGTGAGTTCAAGGCCACCCTGAGACTATATAGTAAATTCCAGATCAGCCTGGGCTAGAGTGAGACCCTACCTTGAACCCCACCCCCACCCATCCCCCCCAAAATATACAAAACAGATTCTGCTGATCTTCGAAGTAAGAATGCTAGGTCTGTACAAATGATTTTAAGCAAGCATTTGTTTATTAGAGTTGAAAGGCCATGTTTCCGTATTTCAAAATATTTATAGTAGGCCAAAAATGAGTCCCCAAAGACGGCATGATGCCCTGTGTTCCTGTGAGTATATTGCATGACAGGCCAAAAGGGGTTTCGTGGGTGTAGTCAAGGTTAAGGACCTTGATGTGGAGAATTTATTGTGTTCATCCAGTTTGTTGAGACAAAACACTTACAGAGCAGTTTGTGGGTGGAAAAGGGTTTATTTCTGGTTCACACAGTTTCCCAGGGAAGCTGCATCCTGGCAGGAGCAGGCAGCAGCCATCACATCTCCACAGGCCATGAGGAAGTCAAGAGAATTAGCTGAGTGCGGCAAACAGGGCTTGGCTGGATCATCCCAAGGCCAGAACCCAGCAGCCCACTTGTCCCAGCATGGCTCCAGGCCCAATGTCTCCCCCAGCTGAGGATCAAGTATGAGGCTTAACTGCAGACACATGAGTCTATAGGGCCAGTTTACATTCAAACTACCACCTTCTGCCCCTGTCCTCATGAAACAAAACTTAATCCAGCCCAATTTTAAAAGCCCCCAAGTTTTTACCTGAATTTAATCTCATGAATTCTCTTTTTAAAATTTGTTTTTATATTGTTATTTATTTTACGGGGGGGGGGGAGAATGGGTGTGCCAGGGCCTTCAGCCACTGCAAATGAACTCCAGATGCATGCGTCACATATCAGGCTTATGTGGTCCTGGGTAATCGAACCTGAGTCCTTTAGTTTTGCAGGCAAGCACCTGCTAAGCCATCTCTCCAGCCCTCATGAGTTCTTAAAAGTGGGTAGAAGTCAGAAGGCCCTCACCTAGATTGCAGGCTTTGAAGAAGGAAGACAGGAATCGACCACAGTTGTATTCTGCAAGGAACTGAATTCTGCCAGGAATGCAAGCTAACGCAATACTGGCTTCCTCTTAAAGTGTCCAGACAGAAACAGCCCTGACAAAGTCTTGGTTTTGTTCTGATAGAGGCCGGTGTCAGCTCCCACTTTACCTAGATGATACATTTGTGTTGTTTAAAGCCAACGAGGTGGTGAAGATTGTTTTGGCCACAGAGACCTGATATAAATTCTTGTGAAAGTTAAATTATGGAGAAGTGTAATGTATAAAATCTCTATATGCTTACAGACTTGTGATGAGAGCTAACAGTAAATTCTCCACAAACTCATGCAAGTAAAGCCATCTTTTCTACTTTCTCCGGATTCGTTTTGTAGACCCACATGACTAATTAGCAGAGGTCTGGAATCTCTCTAGGTGGAGCTTGTCTCTACTCCTGCAATTGTACCCAAAGCCCAGGGGCCATCTGAAGCCCTGGGTCAAAATTCCACACCCTGGCCTTAGGGAAGCGCCTTGGTACCCGGTTGCACTTGCGCCTCATCACCAGACGGTGTCGCTGTTGGAATGTGCAGCATCCAAGCAGCGCAGATGCCATCCGTCCAGAGCAAGTCTCCTGCTGTCCTCAGAAGCCTGCCCTGCCCCCTAGCGCTCTTGGTTCTCCTTCACGGCCTTCTCCGAAGGTCCAGGAAGACTCGGGGGCTCCACATCGTGACTGGTTCTGAGATCTGCCCCTTCCGTGGGACCTCACTGCACTCTCCGAAAGGAACAGGGAGCGTGGGGCAGGGGGTCCGGAGATTGCAAGGTGTTGAAACTCACCCTTCCATCGTGAGTATCAAGTATCAACGTGATTTTCTGGTGATAGCTAAAGGGCTCCCTGATGGCCTTTGTTAATCTTTTAGAAAGGTTATGATATGATAAAATGTATTGATTTTTTTAACTGTTTGTAAAGAGAGTGGAGAGGGGAAGAGAAAAGAGGAGAGGAGAGGAGAGGAGAGGAGAGGGGGGAGGAGAGAAGAGGAGAGGAGAGGAGAGGAGAGGAGACGAGAAGAAAAAAGAAAAGAAAATAAAGAAAAGAAAAGAGAAAAGAACGACTGTTCAGGGCCTCTTGCCACTGCAAACAAACTGCAGACACATGCGCCACTTTGTGCATGTGGCTTCATGTGGTACTGGAGAATCAAACCTCAGGCCATCAGGCACGCAAGCAAGCACTTTTAATTACTGAGCCATTTCTCCAGCCCTCCTCCTCTCCCTCCTCCTTTTTTTTCAGAAAAAAAAAAACCCGCTATTTCGAAAAGCAATATGTATGTATGTATGTATGTATGTATGTATGCATGCATGCATGCATGCATGCATGCATGCATTTGCAGGCACAGAGAGAAGAGAGACAGGGAGAAAAAGAGGAGGGCCAGAATGGGCGTGCCAGGGCCTCCAGCCACTGCAAACGAACTCCAGATGCAGGCACCGCTTTGTGCATCTGGCTTTATGTGGGTACAAAGGAATCACATCCAGGTCCTTAGGCTTTGTAGAAGAGCACGTTAACCTATGAGACATCTCTCCAGTCCTCATATGACTTTTGACTTGTGTTTCCACAAATCATATTTATCACAAAGGTAAGTTTTATTGAGATATACTGAAGTATAACTTGCATACAGTTTTTAAACCTTATTTTGTATAAAAATCTGTAAATTTTGAAAAATGGTTGTGGTTGTATATTCACCCACAAGAAATATATAGTACATTTCCATCACCCCTAGGATTCTTTCATACACATGCATTTATTTCTGGGCTTTGTCAGGTGTTTCATAAATCTGTGTGTCTAACACTTAAAAAATACTACTCCGTCTTAATTTGTATAAATTAAGTTTAAGTCTGGAAATAAAAAATGTGGTCCTCCAACTTTTTCATATATATATATTTTTTTTTTTTTTCTATTCTAGCTTATTTGTTTTCTTTCCTTCATAAAATTATTAGAGCAGGCTTTGATATTTTTTATTTAAAATGCTGCTGGCATTTTGGATGGGCTTGTATCAAACCTACAGGGAAGTTTTCTTTCTTTGTTTTCAAGGCCTCACTCTAAGCCCAAGCTACCCTGGAACTCACTCTGTAGCTTCAGGCTGCCCTTCAACTCACAGAGATCCTCCTGCCTCTGCCACCTGAGTGCTGTGATTAAAGGCGTGCACCACCACATCTGGATTTATCAACATGTTTTAAAAGCACTGATAGCTAATCGTCTAATTACAATTACCTCTACATTTACTTATTTGATTTTTTTGAGGTAAGCCCAACAAACTGCTTTTTTTTTAAATGTGAGAGTGAGAAAGAGAGAGCGAGAGAACTGATGCACCAAGGTATCCAGCCACTGTAACCAAACTCCAGGCGAACGTGCCCCCTGTGCACATGTACAGCCTTCTGTGCTTGCGCCACTGTGCATCTGTTTTTCTTTTTGCCTGGCCATACGCTCCATGTTGGACGGACATCTTCAGAATTTAAAATGACCAGTGTCCTCACTGCCCACTTGGAAGTAAGAGACTCAGCCAGATGGACCCCCACAACACATGTTAAAAATACTTGCTATCCTGTAAGACCCCCATACACGGGTGCAAACACCTCATTACTGGAGCGGATGCAGTGATGGGAATGAAAGCGGAAGCATTCATGGTGGCTGGAAGATGAGGAGGCGTACCTGGGCTGAGCGGATCCCCTGCTGTTTCTTCCCTTGAGCCTTGGCCGGAAAGCCCTTTCATATTCATTTGCACCTTGTTCCAAAAGTACCTAGTGATCTCCACATAGTGGGCCCAACTAGAGTCCAGTTTTCTTTGCTATTGAGTAGGATGGGAAAAGGTATCACCTTGTTCCTCGGGGTTTAAGCGTCAACGTTCTCGTACTTACAATTGCTTTCCTATGGCACCCCAGCTAACACTGGTGCCTCACCACTCACAGCCCAGAAACCGGTGCGGTCAATATTTATTGCGTATATAAGTGAATCAAGGGCTGGAGAAATGGCTTAGAAGCTAAGTCACTTGCCTGCAAAGCCAAAGGACCCAGGTTCGGTTCCCCAGGACCTGCGTAAGCCAGATGCACAAGGTGGCACATGCATCTCTCCCTCTCCCTCTCCCTCTCTCTCACTGTGCCAAGTGTGGTGGCACACGCCTTTAATCCCAGCGCTTAGGAGGCAGAGTTAGGAGGATTGCTCAGAGTTCAAGGCCACCCTGAGACTACATAGTGAATTCCAGGTCAGTCTAGGCTAGAGTGAAACCCTACCTAGAAAAACCAAAACAAATAAATTAAATAAAATAAAAGTGGGGCTGGAGAGATGGCTTAGCGGTTAAGCGCTTGCCTGTGAAGCCTAAGGACCCCAGTTCGAGGCTCGGTTCCCCAGGTCCCACGTTAGCCAGATGCACAAGGGGGCGCACGGGTCTGGAGTTCGTTTGCAGAGGCTGGAAGCCCTGGTGCGCCCATTCTCTCTCTCCCTCTATCTGTCTTTCTCTCTGTGTCTGTCGCTCTCAAATAAATAAATAAAAAATTAAAAAAAAATAAAAATAAATAAATAAATAAATAAAAGTGAATGAGGGCTGGAGAGATGGCTTAGTGGTTAAACGTTTGCCTGTGAAGCCTGAGGACCTAGGTACAAGGCTTGATTCTCCAGAACCTATGTTAGCCAGATGCACAAGGGGGCGCACACGTGTGGAGTTGATTTGCAGTGACTGGAGGCCTTGGAGTGCCCATTCTCTCCCTCCTCCCTCCCTCTCTCTGTTGCTGTCAACTAAATTAATCAAAATGAATAAAATTTTTTAAAGTGAATGAAAACTTCTTTTTGAAATCAAAGTGCTATTAACTTAGAGTCCAAAAACATTTTTAAGCACCAAGCTATACTCTCAATGTTTATGTAAAAAGTTAACTTTCTTAGTGTTTATGCATCTTTTTTTTTTTAGTGTAGAGTTACTTTTATTATCATTGTCATTACAATTTTGAACAATTTTTATTATTATTATTATTATTTTTTAAATTTATTAGTTTTCTTTTCAGTAAATACAGGCAGTTTGGTACCATTATTTAGGCTCATCTGTGATCTACCCGCTCCCATTAGACCCTCCTTGTTATTGAAAATGGGTCGTGCATTGTGGAGTTAGCCCCCAGTTATTAGTATGATAAATGTCTCTGAAAATCATGACCCAACATGTAACTCTGACATTCTTTCCGCCCCCTCTTCCGCAAGATTTCCCTGAGCCATGTTGGGTTCATTTTTGGTCTGCTTCAGTGCTGAGGTGTTGGGGGCCTCTGAGGCTCTAGCTCTCTGACTTGGTAGGAGTTGATTTTTCTCTGCATTGATCTCCTTCCCTTTTGTGCTGGTATCCAGTTCACAGGAAAACATCACCCTTGCTTATTTCGCCAGTTGTCCTTAGTTTCAGTTGGGCCCCTTCTGAGGTATGTTGGGGAAACTCTCTTCTTAGGATCTGCATCTATCTGGAAAAAAAGAAGCAGATTCTCCAACGGAGAGTAAGTTAGCACCCAGAAAATTGAGATAACACTTTTTTGATAGACAGTTTGATAGGTGTAGGCCCTCTTATACCCCGTGATTGATGGTAGCTTGATATTGTAGAGTGGGCTTGTGTTTGGGTATGGTTCTGACTTGTTTCCCAGCTCCAGCTAAGGGTCTAGTACCACTGAGTGGATCAGTTAGCCAAATCAAGAGCAATTGATTCCTCACCATGGCTGTGTACCACTATTGCACTTGTGTGGGTATCACATCCGGTTAATTGTTGCTACTTAGGTTAAACAATGTGTTGCTTGGACAGATCTTGGTCACTTCCCCCAGTCGCCTATGTAGCGCCTTCTGGCACTAGACACGCTGACTGTCTGGGGACTGACTCTCTCCTGGCTTCCAGCCATGTCATTCCATTTTACATGTCAGCTGCGTATGGAGTCTTCAGCAATAGGGTCTTACCACTGGCCTTTGGTGGGTCATCAATTACTCTGACAGAAGTCTGTCATTGTTTTGGGAAACCTTGTAGGTTTCTCTGATCAAAAGCTCATTGTGGATTGTAGGCCCAAGCTGGAAGTGGGGGTTACAGGTCAGTGTCCACTAAGAAATTGAGGAAAAAGATAACTAATATACAAGAGTTTGAGAGGAGAGAGATAGAGGGGAGAGGGGGAGAGGGAGGGAAGGAAGATGTAGGAGATTTAGGTCAGTCTTGATCCTACCCTCTCCAGTGTCTTGTGGTTCAGGTTATGCATCTTTAATAGCTAGCTACTGCTTTAAGATCATGTTATTTGAGTATTAATATATTCTAGTTATTACTGTGCATGTATGTCTTTTAATATTTTGTTCTTCTTTGTTCTGAGCGTTCTAAGAACTTTCAGAATTATGCCGTTGCTTTTGGCACCGTTTTAAAGAACCTCAATGTGACGTTTGAAAGCTCAGTGGAGAACCTCGGGCTTCCCACATGGTGAGCATCTTGTGTGTCATTTTGTTTGGTTGTGGTGGGTTTGTTTTTAGTTTTATGAGTTACTGATTATGTGGCCCAGGTTGGCATCCATTTCTAGAGTCCTGGGACTACAGGCATGTTTCACCATGCCTGGAGAGCATGCTGGTTTTAAATAGCTGTTATTTAAACAGCAATCAATCATGAAAAGAGTAAAATGCCAGTGGGGTCGGTCTTTCCAGGTTCCCACATCCTGAACTGATCTACCCTTCAATTTCAATGTTCTTTTTGTCTACTTTAAGCTGTGGCAGAAGTTCTGAAGAACAAGAATGTTCACATTTAGCATTAAGTATCTGTGTTTCTTTGTTGCCTTTTCTTCTTTGTTTTATAGAAATTTTCATGATTGATTCTCAGGATGTCTTTTTTGCTTCTTCTTCTTCTTTTTTTTTTTTTTTTTTTAAACCAGGTAGGGCCTCACTCCAGCCCAGGCTGACCTGGAATTCACTATGTAGTCTCAGAGGGTGTTGAACTCATGGTGATCCTCCTACCTCTGCCTCCCGAGTGCTGGCATTAAATGCATGCGCCACCATGCCCGGCTAGGATGTCATTTTTTAAGAAAAATTCTATTTATTTATTATTATTTTTTTTTGAGAGAGAGAGAGAGAGAAAGAAGCAGGGAGAAAGATAGCAAGTAGGGCATGCTAAGGCCTCCCATCACTGCAGATGAACTCCACAGGCATGTACCGTGTACCCCTTTGTGCATCTGGCTTCACATGGGTACTGGGGAATTAAACTCAGGCCATCAGGCTTTACAACAAGTACCCCTAACCGCTGAGCCATCTCTCCAGCCCATCAGGATGCCTTTGACTGCACCAGAAGTTGGACATGTTTTGCTTCATAAAACACCACCCATCTTTTTTTTTTTGTTTTGTTTTTCGAGGTAGGGTCTCACTCTGGCTCAGGCTGACCTGGAATTCACTATGTAGTCTCAGGGTGGCCTCGAACTCACGGCGATCCTCCTACCTCTGCCTCCCGAGTGCTGGGATTAAAGGCGTGCGCCACCATGCCCGGCTAGCAAAACACCACCCATCTTAAGAGCGTGTTCGTTTCCTTTTTCATTGCTTTGACATAATACCTGACGCTCATGAGGAAGAAAGACTCAAGGATGAAAGGGTTTATTATGGCTCATGGCTGAGGAAGGCACACAGTCCATCATGATTCTAAACCCAGTCAAGCGAGAGGTGAAGAGTAACCACCAGTCACACGTCTAAGCAGCGTGAAGGGAAGGGCAGTTTCTCTGAAGTTTCATAATTAGATGATGAGCAAAATAAAGAAGCTGTCAGTGGGGTTTGGCACAAAACTGGACTACTCTGCTGACACCTCCCTTCCTCTCTCCTTCCCCCTTCATCCCTCCCTTCCTCCATCGCCCCTTCCTCCTTCCCTTCCTCCCTTCCTTTTTCCCTGCACAAGAATGCTGATCTTTATGAGTTTCCCACCATTTTGGATCATCCAGTCATCTAACAATCATGTCATTTCTTCTTCAGTTTCAAGTCACTTTCTCAGCAAGGTGAGAAACTTAATCCAAAGAAGCTACCTCATCGCTCTCTTTAATGTCACCTAACTTTTACTCTGCTTAACCCTGATTGCTTTCTACTTAATAGTTCTCTTTTTGTTTCTTCTTGTTATTCTCATAGAATGATATCTAAAGAGCTAGGAACATATTATGGTCTCATTGATGCTTCTTACATTGAAAATGTACCATAATTTTAAGCATTCAAGAAATTAGTATCTTTTTAAATTTCTAGAATATATATAAATATATACTTATATGTAAGATTATATAAACATGTATATTTGCAAGGAGAGAGCAAGAGAGAATGAGTGGGTGCACCAGGGCTTCTTGCTGCTGCAAACAGACTCCAGATGCATGTGCCACCCTGTGCCTCTGGCTCTCTGACTTTGTATGGATATTTCGGAACTAGACCTGGGACAGAAGGGTTGCAAGCAAGTACCTTTAACCACTTAGCCGTCTCTCCAGCCCCATTTTAGATTTTTTATTTTATGTTACTAACGAGTCTTATTTGGAAAGACCATGAGCTTCTTTAAACATACACACATAGTAATGCTGGGGATTGAACCTAGGCTGTGGCACAAGCTAGGTACATGTGGTAGCACTGAGCTATACACCTTGACACGTTCTTTCTTTCCTACCATTTTCTTTATATTGTGTGCATCTGTACATGCGTATGTGTGTATGCATGCGTGCACACACATGTGGAGTTCAGAAGACACTTTCAGGGTGCCATGACAGTCTTTGCCACCCACCTTGGTTGAGATGAATAAATGCCATTTATGTTGTGAATTTGAGATTCTCTTGAGTCTGCCTCCCATTTCTTTTTTGTTTTTTGAGGTAGGCTTTCACTCTAGCCCAGGCTGACCTGGAATTCACTGTGTAGTCTTAGGGCGGCCTTGAACTCACAGCAGTCCTCCTGCCTCTGCCTCCCAAGTGCTGGGATTAAAGGCGTGCGCCCCCACAGCTGGCTTCCGCCTCCTGTTCCTGAAGGTGGGTTAGAGTTGCAGGTGTTTGTACTGCGTATGCGCAGCCTTACGTGGCTTTGGTGATCCAGGCAACGCCAGCTGGGTAGTAACCACTGAGCTCTCCCAGCCTTGCCCTAGGCGTGCAAGGTACAAAGAAAATCCGGGCAAGTGGGCTAGCTTTCCTGAAACAATTCTTAATCAGGATCCAACTTGATTGTTTTTTTTTTTTTTCTGTGCAATTAATATATATTTCCCTCAATAAAACGTTGAAGAAAGCCAAGTTAAATTCAAACTAGGAAGAAACATTTACTTCTCACAAACAGGTTCACATCCTCCCAAGTAGGAAGAGACCAGGAAGTTGCTCAGGAGGCCTCAGCCCAGTAGAAAAGTGAAGTGAAAACAAGAATTCCCAGAGCAGAAGCTACAACCCTTCCTTCTCCACGTGCTCTGAGGACAGAATCTCCCCTGGTAAGCTCTCGTGTCACTGCCTAAGAATCTGGGGGACACGGCCACAATTGACCCGATGACCATGTGCATGCACACCGTCCAACTACACATGTCCACGGGCCTTGCCCAACATGGCTACCATGCCCTTGATGTCTGTGACCTTGAAGTTGCTTTGTCTCCTCGGTTCCATTTCCTGCCTCTGCATGAAAAGACCAGAACTGAACAGGGAAAATTGTTCTTTCTACTTTCTTTACTGTATATTCTCCTTGGCTCAAATATCCACTTCTGTTGTAATTAATTGCTTCCTGCCTATGTCTTTCCTTGGACTGTAAGAGCCTCCCTAGAGAACTGAGTGACAGCAATGGAATACTTTATTCACTTGAATGAACACATGCCTTATTTTGGGTTGCTTGTTTTGTTTAACCAAACTGAAAGGGACCACTTGTTAGTTTGTTGTTTCAGGAAGCTTCTATATGGAGGATGTAACATAAATAGAAGCTATCTTACACTGCTTTTAACGTTCTTTTGTGCATTGGGCATGGTGCTGAGAAATCACCCCTGGGTGGGACTCTTCTCTTCCCAGCATATTTTGAATTTCTACTGCTAGGTCAGAAGTGAAGATGGATTGGAAGGGAGTTGATTGCGATACATAAACATCAGGAATGTTTATCGTTTCCTCTGGTTCTTGCCAGTTTGTTTTGTTGCTAATATCATAAGCAAGGACGTTTAGTTACTAGCACTTCTGCAGCCACAGAAGATGGCATGCAGTGACGGGCAGAACATGCTCTCTCTTTGGAATTGCAGAGCCGCAGAGGCTTCCACTGATAACCACCTGCCTTGAGAGACGCTATTCATTATGAGCTAGCTTTCCAGAAGTCTAGTTATGGGAAACTAATTACCTGTCACATTTTAAACCACATGTCTACTCATTCCTAATGAACATTTCAAGTAGTTGTTTTGTCCTTGGTCAGCTGTGTTTGGCTGATTTATTTATTCCCTGTATGCTAGGGGTTGGATGCAGAGCTAGTGCATGCCGGTGTTATGAGCTACACCTCCACTCTCATTTCCTTTTCTTTCTTTCTTTCTTTTTTGGTGGTAGTCACATGTAGCCCAGGCTGAGCTCATATTTCTGATCCTCCTGGTTCTAACTCCTAAATGCTGGGATTATGGGTGTTAATTACTGGCTCAGTCTGGTGAGTGAGTGAGTGAGTGAGTGAGTGAGTGAGTGTGTGTGTGTGTATGTGTGTGTGTGCTTGTGAGGGTTCCAGCCATGGCAAGTGTGTGAAGGTCAGAGGGCACCCTTGGGGCACTGATACTCTTCTTCCACTTTGTTTGAGACAGGATCTCTCTCTTTTTAAACCTTTCCTTTTTTTTCTTTCCTGTTCTCTTTTATTTTTTTTTTTAATATTTATTTATTTGCAAGTAGAGCGATACAGAGGAGACAAACAGAGAGAATATGGGTGTGCCAGGGCCTCCAGCCACTACAGACAAACTCCACCTGCACGCACCACCTTGTATGTCAGGCTCACGTGGGTCCTGGGGAATCAAACCTGCGTCCTTTGGTTTCATAGCCAAGCACCTTAACCACTAAGCTATCTCCTCAGCCCCAAGACAGGGTCTCTGTAGTTATTTTCTGGACACCAGACTATGTGGCCTTAGCAACTTCAGGATTTTCTTGATTGCCTCCCATTGTTTTACGTGAGATGCAAACGCTACTTGTGTTTTGTTTCATGTGGATTCTAGAGCAGCAAGCACTTGAAGCCTTTGAGTCGTCTCTGTGGGGTTCCTTTTGTTCATTATTTCTTTTGAATATTTATTGATTTATGAGAGAGAGCTAGATAGAGATGTAGAAAGAGAGTGGATGTACCAGGGCCCAAATTATAGAGCTTTGGCTAACAAAGATTTTTTTTTTTTGAACATAGCAATTTTTTAATTAAAACAGTATTCTGGATACAAGTATAATACCACTAGGTGAGGACTGCCTTTACCTCAGAAACCTATGATAGCATGGGTAGAGATAAATCAGGCTTTAGGATAGCCTCTTCACTAGTCACATTTCAGTCAGTGCTGACCACAAGTTAATGCAATTCCTTTTAGGCTAAGATTTTCAGTGAAATTATACAGCTAATCCTCCATGTAATACAGACCAATTTAACATGTTTTAAGGTAATCTGTCCTCATTTAATGGCAAAATGGGGTAAGTCAAACAAGGAGAGTCCTTACAAAGGCTAAGCATCCTTTTCTTTTAGGCCACCTTAAATTTTATCTTGCTTATATGTGTTTCCATTAACATTCAAATACAAATTTAGGCAAGTTTCAGCTTAATAATCCTGCCAACTATGCTTACTAAAGTTTCTATGCAATTAATACTTCAGGACAACCCAAAGATGATACGTAACTGGTTACAACAGTAAGATGTAAAGCTTTTTAAAAGTTTTCTGGTCCCTTAAAATTTAGTAGGGCCACAGGCATTAACTGGAAGTAGCATTTGTTAAATAGTAATAAAAAAAGCCTTAATCAAAGATGATAATGATAAAATATATAGGCTCTCATACACAATCTTTCTAAATTTTCACCCTGTAAAAAAATGATTACAATGTCTTTCAGGCTTGCTATATGCTCCATATAATTAAAAAGAAACCAACAAGAAATTCAACATTTCAACAAGCTAGAACTATTTACTGTAAGCATATAGTGAAATTCTGGAAAACATACTACTATACTTTGAGAAAACACTAATGGTAAGCATGTGTTGAAGGCAGCTTATAAATGAAACATTACATATTATATGATTATGCATACAACTTATCAAAAAGGCTGCTATTTTTCCAAGAATAGCATCACACTAAACACTATATAATTAAGACTGAAAGCTTCTGTACACATGTTCTCTCTGCCTCCAAAGCAGCACATGCCTCTTAGACATTCTCTTGTTATCATATACCCATTGTGGTCTCACAAATTTTTGTTTGAGCAGGCTAATATAATCACTTAACTATTAAACAAATTTAACCAGTTTCAGGGAACAAGTTTCATAATCAGTAAAGGAACATAAACATTAGCTTCCCCTAACAGAAGGGGAAACTCGTATGTGGGAATAGTTGCAAGCATGGAAAAATACTTCTATAGGAACAGACTATGAAGTCAGTAATGAACTCAAATGTGAATTATCTTTCTAGTGCAACATCAGTCTCCTTACTAGACTAACAGCTGTTCTGCCATGTTTGTTGGTAGTACTAATTAATATTCAGACAATACTGAACAGTTCAAATCACATGGAATTCTGAAAAACTAGAATGATTATTTTTTACTCTGAAAATAGTGCTATAAAACTCAATTATTTTGTTAGCTTCTTCAGTGTCCTACCATCTTCATTTAAACATGGTCTCCTGCGATTCTTTCCTGAGGAAGTGAAAACCAAACCCAGTGAGCTGTGGCCTCATGTGCTTTACCAGCTGCAGCCTGTGTCGGGTGTTATGGGGGCTGCTTGAACATAGCCCAACAGGAGAAAAACATAAACTTCAAATTTTGACAAGTGATTTTTTTTTTTTTGGTAGCATTAAGCTTTAAAAGTAGAAAACAAAAATATAAAAGCAGATGGTCATTTTTCTGATAGCCTGACTTAGGGTTTACAGTCTGTAAAAGACCCTATAGACAACTGTTTCTTAAAGATGCAAACTGTAGTATTTTTACTAATGTTAGCTTTTTACTTAATGGAAATTTGTGGCACAATGACGTCAAGTCATATAAAGTTATAAAATACCACTGCTTTGTAAGAGAAACATAAACTCCAATGTTTTCAAATATATTTTTTAAAAATATTAAAGCTCTAGTTCTGTTATCAGTTGCTAATTTAAATTTGAACCCCCTAATGGAGAGGACTTATCTGGGCTAAATAACTTTGATAACCTTACAGTATAGTGAGGTTCTAATAAACTAGACATGGCTGACCTTAACCAGAACTGATTATTTCTGACTCAAACAGCTAGGCAGCAAAAATCTACTACAAAAATCTTGCCCCAGTTTCCAGAAAACTGCTTACTTGTCCAAGTTTAAAAACTTTCTGCCATCAGAGACAAAGCAGATAAAAGTGAAAGTAAAATTTGTTTTTAGTCTATTTGCCTAAATAAACTCTTCAAAAATCTTAAGGAAAAGTGATGTCTAGACAGCATCTTTATCATTTGATCTGTCAGCCAAAAAGTAACTACTAATTCCCTGTACAGAGGAAATTCAATTGCAGTATTTAAAAGATCAGTCCCATAGTCTTAACACCAAGACATGAAAAAGTTTGCAAATCCAAGATGATGCTTAATATGAAAGCCACTGTTCAAAAATTTGTGTTCATTGTAAGACTAAAATCTTGTCACTGCAAAATCCTCCACTTTAGTCTTTCAGTCACTTGAAGCTGCTACTAAAAACAGTACATCTTTAAAAGGGAGAGAGAGACAGGAAGTGAAGGAGAGTGAAGTGAAATACATATAACAGTTTGAAATGAAGTCATTTTTTTCCTAGGGATCTCAAGCAGTAAGAACCTTTTTGTACATTCCCTTATGGATCTCAAGCTAAATGAACATTCCACTAAAGAGGGTCCTCTAGTCAGAGTAATTCCTTTAAGTTACTGTGAGTGCTATGTCATGGCAGCAGCTTCAATTTCCTAGGCTAGACTCTTCAATCCGAATAACTAAGTAACCTCATAAGAATATTCATACATGGCAACGGGCTAAAAACGCAGGGCAATTCCTCCATGCACACGCTCAGGAGAAAAACCATCCATTTTAAAGATCACCATCAGGTACACTCTATACCTAAGTTTTGCTTTATACCACTGGTGACTAAAATTAATAGTTTTGCAGTGAGGTCTTTTTTTCTTTCTGCCTGCAACTATATACACATTGCAAAACTATTCCGTATCACATGATTTTAAATGAAATAAATATAAAAATGAACTACACAATCAACACGTTAACTTTAATACTCCACATTATTTATCTTGATCACAATGGTGATAACCTCCTTGTCAACAATCTTGTGAGTTGAGGAGCTGATTCTCATTCTCATAGCCATCAGGCAGATATGCTCTCCTCAGCTGGTCTGACTTAGGTATGGAGCCTCCATTCTTCACATGGCGAGACAGGAAAGCATGAACTGCTGGATGATCGGCCTTCTCCAGGGGGATGTTGGCTTCCAGGCACTTTTTCACAAAGTCCTGGATAACACTGACTTTCTCTGTTTGTGCAGTACTGTTGCACTGGAGAGACGCAGTGAGTGGCCTCTGCTTCTTCCTCACGTTCTGCTCTTCGAATTCCGCCTTCCTCTTGGTATGAGTCTTTGACTTGAGGTGGTCACTAATGGTAGACTTGCGGACGTGATTCAGAACCACACTGCAAGACGTGCAGAAGAGTTTTCCTCCGTCTTCGTGGAGCTCACCTCCAAATTCAGTGACTCGATCCAGGGGTGTCACATACAGTCTTAGAACGATTACGAGAATAGTTCCATTCTGACTTTGAGTAAGGTTCGAATTAGTTTCCAGTTTTTTTGTTTGTTTTGATACTTAAGGTTCTCCAGCGCAAACCCAGGCACTTTTCCGTTTGCTCCAAGCGGGAAATGCCTTGAAATCAGATTTTCAACAAGTGGTGGTGGGGGAAGAGTTTCTGGGCTTGCACGCCGGAGACGAGAGGAGGAGGAAGAAAAGGAGGAGCAAGGCGTTGAAGGAGGAGGGCCCGCGGCCGCCGTCGTCCGCTCCAGCCCCGCCGCGGCCGCCGTCGACTAACAAAGATTTTGACTTAACTCATTATTAGATGATTTACAGTTACAATGGAAGATGGATGAGAAATGTATTTAGTGTGTCAAGTGTTAAAATGTAAGTATTATTGCATATGACTCTTTGTAGATGTCTGGTTTGAAATAGAAATATTAAGAGAAACGTTTTTATTTTTATTTTATTTATTTATATTTGGTTTTCTGAGGTAGGGTCTTGCTCTAGTTCAGGCTGACTTGGAATTCACTATGTAGTCTCAGGGTGGCTTCAAACTCATGGCAATCCTCTTACCTGAACGTCCTAAATTTTGGGATTAAAGATGTGTGCAAGCATGCCTAGCTAAGAGGCAAGTTTTTAGATTAAGAAAGTGATAAGGCTGCAGAGATGCCTTACCAGTAAAGGTATTTGCCTGCAAAGCTAAATGACCTCGGTTTGATTCCCCAGGACCCACATAAGCCAGATGCACAAGGTGGCCCATGCATCTGGAGTTTGTTTGCAGTGGCTGGAGGCCCTGGTGTGCCTATTCTCTCTCTCTCTCTCTCTCTCTCTCTCTCTCTCTCTTTCTGCTTCTTTATCTCTTGCTCTCTTAAATAAATAAATAAATAAAAGAATGGCATAAACACTGGGCTGGAGAGGTAGCTCAGCAGTTAAGGTGCTTGCCTGTGAAACCTAAGAACTCATGTTCAAATCTCCAGGTCCTATGTAAGTCTTATGCACAGTGACACAAGCATATAATGTCACACATGCATCCAAGGGGCACACACGTCTGGAGTTTGTTTGCAGCAGTCAAAGGCCCTGGCATACCCATTCCTTCCTCCCCCATGTCAATAAAAAAAATTAACAAAAAGAAAATGGGATAAACACCACTGCTCGGTCAAAGGACTCTTCTTATAGAATCAGTACAACATTTTTGTCTGCTTACCAGATAGACGCTTCTCCAGAGACTGTGTGTGTGTGTGTGTGTGTGTGTGTGTGTGTGTGTGTGTGTGTGTGTGTACATTGTTCAAAGAGGCCCTGCTGCTTGCTGTGTGGGCACACACGAAGCTCACCAGACCGTTCAGTGACATTACAGCCTTTTAAGTTGCAAAGTAGAGCATCTATTATGGTGAAACTGGAATAGTAAAAGAAATGCTGTTTTCACATCAATACGTCAGGAGATGTGGCCCCACGTCCATGCAGCTCCCTGAACTGAGGAAAGAGCCATCAGTTTTCTATTGAATTAGTTAGATCTTGGCTCCTGGGGACCGTGATTGTGTGGTGGTGTTGTACATGGGGAATTTGCCTCCTATTAATCATGTTCATAATGTCTCTTCAGTTGTAGTCTTTCAAGGGTTTTGAATGCTTTTCAGTAGCCATGATGAACTCAATAGATGGTGCTAATAAGGACAAGTAGCTAAAAGTACAGGAAGGGTCATTGAACGACACCACTGAGGTTCTAATGTGTAACTACAGATGTCTGTGGAAGGAATGTCTGTGGAAGAAGAAAGGGTTCCTCAGGTGTGGAGGGGACTAAGAGGATTACAGGGGTGAATACAGTCAAACACATTACAGGGCTGGGGAGGTGGCTTAGCACTTAAGGCACTTGATTGCGAAGCCTAAGGACCTAGGTTCGATTCCCCAGTACACACGTAAGTCACATGCAGTCTTGCTGCAGGTTTGTTCTGGTCTTAAGACTTTATTATAATCAGAGAGACAGAATTCAGGGACAGACACCATGTGACATCTTATCAAATATCCAACTTTGTGGAGAATGTGTTAGGTGCGTACAGGAATCTACTTCTGTTTGTATGTAAATTCATGCCTGTTTAATCCATAATCAGTTTTGACCAAATAACCACAAACTCTTTAAACAACTATAATTCACAACTTATGAATTCAACTAATTAAAGCTTCCATCTCTATAAAAATAGTTCATAAGTTTAACACAACCCATTTCCTTAAGTGCTATGAAGTCTTTTAAACTATACATTAAACGTCCATAATTTTTACATTCCTTTAATTGTGAGTATTCCAAAATCATCTTAAAAAAAATCTGTTGAGGTCCTGGAGGTTGATCCCAGGGCTTGTTCACGTGATAGGCATTCTACCACTGACCACGTCCTCAGCCCTGCTGCGCGTCCACGTGCACAGAGAACTGGCCGCATAAGCACAGAGTCGGTCTCCGCTCCTCTCTCTTCCCGCTCATTGGAGCTCTTGTCAGAGTAGTTTTCATGATAGATACTTTCTGGGGCTTAAAGAAGATAGAACTCTTTCTGATTTATGTTATATTTCTGTGAATTTTCACTCCTTCCTTCCTTCCTTCCTTTCCTTCTCTCTCTCTTTCTCTCTCTCTTTTTTTTTTTTTTGTTAAGGCAGAGTCTCACTCTAGCCCAGGCTGACTTGGAATTCACTACATAGTCTCAGGCTGGTCTCGAACTCACAGTATCCTCCTATTCTGGCTCCCAAGTGCTGGGATCAGAGGCTTGCGCCATCATGCCTGGCTTTTTGTGAGTTTTCTATGTACTTACCAAGAAGGACCTAAATGTTATACTTTCAGAAATGAACAATATCACTTGTGATTAAAGAGTCATTTCAGGGCTGGAGAGATGGCTTAGCAGTTAAGCACTTGCCTGTGAAGCCTAAGGACCCCGGTTCGAGGCTCGGTTCCCCAGGTCCCACGTTAGCCAGATGCACAAGGGGGCGCACGCGTCTGGAGTTCGTTTGCAGAGGCTGGAAGCCCTGGCGTGCCCATTCTCTCTCTCTCCCTCTATCTGTCTTTCTCTCTGTGTCTGTCGCTCTCAAATAAAAAAAAAAAAAAAAGTCATTTCAGAGTAGATTCAGTTTACTAGCATACTGTTACGCAAGGTAAAGGGTACTAGTTGCTCAATATTTAAAGTATAATGATGAATTACATAATAGAATTATGGCATTATTATCCAAGTACTTGAAGTATAATTATGTTGGTGTAGATCCTTAATGCTACTTTACTTTTTTAATTTTTACTTTTTGATCACTCCTTCCTCATTCCTATGATTTTTGTTTTTATTTGGTTTCTTTTTCTCTATGTACTTGAGAGAGAGAAAGAGGTAGAGAGGGAAAACGAACTCCAGATGCATGAGCCAACTTGTGCATCTGGCTTTACATGGATACTGGGGAATCAAACCTGGGATACTTTGGCTTTGCAGGCAAGTGACTTAACCACTAAGCCATCTCTCCTGCCCCAAAGAGGTTCTTTCTTTTTTTTTTTAATTTTATTTATTTATTTATTTATTTATTTATTTGAGAGCAACAGACACAGAGAGAAAGACAGGTAGAGGGAGAGAGAAAGAATGGGCGCGCCAGGGCTTCCAGCCTCTGCAAACGAACTCCAGACGCATGCGCCCCCTTGTGCATCTGGCTAACGTGGGACCTGGGGAACCAAGCCTCGAACCAGGGTCCTTAGGCTTCACAGGCAAGCGCTTAACCGCTAAGCCATCTCTCCAGCCCCCCAAAGAGGTTATTTCTTATGGGAGGAAGGTATGCCATAGTGTACTATTCAATTGTTAATGTGTACTTTTGTGGCTAACTTCATGCGCACCTTCATGTGACTTCTACATTGATTTCCACGCTGTTTCACCTAAACATCTGTGGGGAAAACAGTGGTCCTAGTTCCACGGAATATGAGAACTGCCATAGGCACGCTCATGACAAGAGCATTTAAGTTTGTTCTCCAAGAGACTCAGCGATGCTTTCTGTGCCGGCACTAAGGGAGGACGATTGACAACGTTTCTGCAGTGAGGGGCCTTTAGTGCTTGGTTTCATCATGTGAGGGAGATAATTCAGCTTACCAAGAAACCACACTTGGCTCTCAACTGACTTTGTTTTGCTTTATAGCTACACCCATGGGAAACGTATTCTGCATAACAAACACAAAATGTCTCATGTAGTCTCTACTTCAATCATACTTGATTTTCCTTTATATATTTAGTTATGTATTTAAGAGAAAGAGGCAGAGAGAATGAGAGAGAGGGAGGGAGGGAGGGAGGGAGGTAGGGAGGGAGGGAGGGAGGGAGGCAGGGAGGGAGGGAGAGAGAGAATGAGCATGCCAGAGTCTCCAGCCACTGCAAATGAATTCTAGATTCATATGCCACCTTATGCATCTGGCTTATGTGGGTCCTGGGGAATTGAACCAGGCTTTGTAGGCAGATGTCTTAACTGCTAAGCCATCTCTCCAGCCCCTTGAATCTCTTTTCATCCTCTCTTCCCTCTTCAGCTCTGTTTATCTGCCCTCCTCCTCTTCTTCCTCACCTTCTTCTCTTTCTTCTCTCACTATACTGTCTTTTCATCGCTGCCGTGTGTGTGTGTGTGTGTGTGTGTGTGTGTGTGTGTGTGTGTGTTGGGGGAGGAAAGAATTGCTACATTGTTGTTGGTTGTTCTCTTCATTCTTCTTCCTACAGCTGTTGTATCTTTCCGTCATTTCTCTTTACGGGTCTATATGGAAAGAGTTAATTACATATATGATCAAACCCTCTATGGTGAAATGACTGACTGTCCTCCACTGGTAGAAACAGGGCTGTAGTGAGATCTAAGGCAGGCACACTGGCATGATTAAAACTACAGAGAGAGAGAGAGAGAGAGAAAGAGAGGATCTTCACAGTATTAGATTTTAATTTGTTTTGAAACTTACTTTTTTAAATTTTGCTCTTTTGAGGTAGGGTCTCGCTCTAGCCCAAGCTGAACTGGAATTCACCATATCGTCTCAGGGTGGCCTCAAACTCGTGGTGATCCTCCTATCTCTCCGTCCCTAGTGCTGGGATTAAAGGCCTGTGCCATCCTGCCGAACTTCAAACTTATTTCTATTTGAATTTTACATATGGTAAAATTAAAACTATTTGGGTAAAGTTCTGAGTTGTGAAATATTCATAGTCATGTAGCCACCATCATCACAACTAGAATTCAGAGAAGTCTTATCACCCAGAAGGGTTTTTTTGTGACATCATTTTCTCATCAGTCTGCATATAGTCTCTGCATCTGGCGACCACTGATGTAGATGATGGAATTATGCTTTCTCCACAGCGTCACGTGTCTGGAATTGTACAGCAGACCACCCATGGAGCTGATGGCTTTGCCCACTGGCGATGATGTATTTAGGTTCAGTCTCACCCCGGCATCAATAACACTTTTTTGTAAATTGCTGAGTCACCCTCCTCCTTATGGATGTACCAGAATTTATTTATCATTCACCAGTTAAAGAATACTTCAGTTATTTCCGGACTTAGCAATTATATATTAAGCTGCTCTAAACATCTGTGTTCAGGTTTTGTGTGAACACACATTTTTATTTCTTTTGGATAAATAATGGAGAATGGGATTGCCGAGTCATCAGTGAGTAATGCCTCGCTCTGCTGCCAAAGTGCTTCCCTCCCCTAAGGGTCATCTCGGGTTCCTGTCAGCTGATGGACGAGGGTCTACTTTGTTTTGCATGACCACAAACATTTCACATTGCTCATGGCTTTTAATTAATGAATGAAGTTATTCTAGTAGATGTTTAGTGGCATCTCACTGTAGTTTAAAATAATTATTAATGAGTTCTGATGATGTTCATATAGCATGTGATTATTTTCCATTGGTATCTCTATTTTGTCATAACCTTTATGAAAATCTTTTCTCTGTTTTATATTTATTGATTTACTCTTCAGTTCATTTTATTTTTTTTTAGAGAAAGGGGGGAAGAGAAAGAATTGACACTCCAAGACCTCCACCACTGCAGTTGAACTCCAGACGCTTGCGCCACCTTGTGCCCCTGTGCAACCTGGCATGCTTACGTCACCTTATTTGTGTGTCTGGCTTATGTGGGACCTGGAGTGTCAAACCTGGGTCCTTAGACTTCACAGGCAAGCGCCTTAACTGCTAAGCCATCTCTCCAGCCTGCTACTGAGATTTTTGCTAAAGACTGCCTTAAAGCTACACATCAAAGGCACATGAAAGGTGATAGTAGCCTTGCTGATCATGTGAGCTTCCCTCTCATACGTGAGAGCAATACTGTCACACAGCATTCCCTAGAGATGGCACATTTATGTGGCTAAAATACAGGCTTCAGCATGACTGCAAGTTAAACTTGAGAGTGTCTGTGAGGGCATTTCCACACAGGTTTAACTGAAGAAGTAAGACCCATCATGAGCGTGGGCAGCGCCATGCTATGGGCTGGGGTTCCTGATGAATACAAAGGGCAAAGTGAGCTGAAGACCAGCTTTCATGGTTCCCTGATCCAAGAAGACGCGACTGGGTGCAGTGTGAGCAGCTCCGCCAGCTGCCACGTTTTCCTGGTCAAGATGCATCTCGCAAGCCAGGATAAAACCCATCCTTCATGGAGATGGTCTTGAAAGGCATTTTATCTCATCAGCAAGAACAGTGACTAATACAGGACTGGCCAATCACTTATCCCTGGAACTTCAAAAAAGAAAATCATGGAAAATTCCACAGCTTTCTCGAAATGATCTGTGCCTAAGCCTTTTGCTGCTATAACTAATGCAATTCACATAACTTGTCGTGGAACACCACACTTGCTATGCGTTACCTGAACTGTTGCCTCAGTGCATCCAGAGAGGGTTGAGAGCGGTGGCCTTGATGAGCACAGCGTGTGGCAGTGACTCCTCTGAGCCTTGACCTTGTGATAAGGAAGGACCTGCTCATCCCGATACACACCAGGAGAGGGACTGGCAGCCAGGGTGGAAAGACAGTGAGACAGGGATGTTAGTAAACCGACGCAGGACAAGCTCGATACGGTCTCTGCCATGTTGTTTGCAGTACAGTCTGATAGCGACAGTACCCAGGTAAAATGGGGCCCAGAGTGACACCTTTACAGGAAAACTGTGAGGGGTCTCACCTATGGCAAGATGCCACCAGTAGGCATCTTCTATATATTGTTTCCATCATATGTATATCACTGCAAATTTAAAAGACATTGATATTTCCCATGGTGATCATTTACAGAGGAGCAGACCTGGTGTCTGAGCCTTCAGAGCAGGAAACAATTGTATCTTACTTTATTATTTTATTTTATATTTTTGAGGCAAGTCCAACAGACTCCTCTTTTTTTATGTGTGAGAGAAAGAGTGAGAGTGAGAGAGAGTGAGAGAGAGGCAGAGAGAGAGAATTGCACCAGGACCTCCAGCCACTGCGCTCGAACTCCAGATGCCCGTGCCAGCTTTTGTGTATGTGTGACCTTGTGCACTTCTGTCACCTTGTGCGTCTGGCTTACATGGGACCTGGAGAGTTGAACGTGGGTACTTAGGCTTTGCCAGAAAACTTAACTGCTAAGCTATCTCTGCAGCCCAGGAACTGGCTTTTTAGCAACGTCTCCAGGTGAGTGTTGTGCACGTATAGCGTGAGAAGCATCAGTGTAGCTGTTCACGGGGCTGGAGAAGTGGGTCTGCCGTTGGCGTGCTTACAGACCTGCTGGCCCGGGCTGGAGTCTCCCAGGCCCCTGCGGAAAGCCAGAGGCACCAAGTGGCGCGTGCACCTGCCGTTCCTGTGCAGCGTTGACTCTTGTCACGACACAGACTGGCCTCGCTTTCTGTTGGTACAGATGAAGGGAGACTTAGGTACTGGACGTAGGACTGACATTTTCAAATACATCACGTTACACAGAACACAAATTTTAAGAAGCCATTTACTGGCACCAGCAATTAAATTTTTATCATTCTCTTGGTAGGCAGCCAGGTAGCAATCTTAGTCAGAGTGGGCTCACTGACTCCCTCATTCTGGCTCCTCTGGCCACGCTCCCTGGCCCTTTTCTATTATACTTATGGTGAATTTTTATTTTCTCCTTCTTCTTACATTTACTATTGATTCTATTTGTAAGTGGTCACAAAATCCTCTACCTGACAAGATCTTTGGGATTCTGAAAGGTAATTGACTTTAGAAGAGAGAAATATGTGGTCCAGAAAAATTATGACTTCATAATAATGGTTCATTATGGATGGAATATCCATGAGAATGGCATATTGTTTGTTTTTAATTTAATTAATTAATTTGCCAGCAGACAGACAGACAGACACACACACACACAGAATGGGTGTGCCAGGGTCTACAGCCACTGCAAATAAACTCCAAATGCATGTACCACTTTGTGCATCTGGCTTTATGTGGTCATAAACGTGGGTCATTAGGCCTTGCAGGCAAGCTCCTTAACCACTGAGCAATCTCTCCACATAATTTTTTTGTTGTTGTTTTGATTTTCGATGTAGGGACTTGCTCTAGCTCAGGCTGTTCTGGAATTCTCTATGTAGTCTCAGGGTGGCCTCAAACTCATGGCGATTCTATTAACTCTGCCTCCCTAGTGCTGGTATTAAAGGTGTGAGCCACAACGTCCGGCCATATCAGTTTTTTTCTCTTATCCTACTGTAGCCAAATTCCTGACAAGATTCAACTTAAGGGACGGGTTTTGTTTTTTATTAATTTATTTATTTTGGGGGGGCTCATGCTTAATAGTACAGTCCATTACGGAGGGAAAGGCATAGCAGTGGGTGCGTGAGGCGGCTGGCTGACATCTGGGCAGGTTCGGAAGGAGAGAGAGAAAGAGACGTAATGTGATCAGCTCTCTCACTCTTTTTGTCCTTTGTATTCATGGGGACTCCAGCTCATGGGATGGTGATGCCACATTCAGGGCAGTTCTTATGCCCTCGAATAGTGCTTTCTGGAAACACCCAGAGAGACACACGACAAAGTATACTTCTCTAATGTCCTAGGCAAGCATCTTAACCACTCAGCCATCTCTCCAGCCCTATATCACATTTTTGAATAATTAGTACTTGTTATTCATGTTATTAAGATTGCACATTTAGGGCTAGAGAGATGGCTGAGTGGTTAGGATGATTGCCTGCAATGCCTAAGGACTCATGTTTGACCCTCCAGGTCCCACATAAGCCAGACATACAGTGACAGAAGTGTGTAATGTCACACATATGCGCGAGGGGGTGGATGTGCCTGGAGTTCAACTGCAGAGGCTAGAGGCCCTGGCACACCAATTGTCTCCCTCCTCTCTCTCTCTCTCTCGCATAAAAAAAGGCCAGTCTTATTTGCTTGCCTAAAGAAAAAAATGTTTATTTTCCTGTATAACTTTTTGTCTCACCTGGAGTTAATTTTTGTATCATCTTCATATTGTTTATTTATTCATTTATTATTATTTATTCATTTATTTTTTGGTTTTTCAAGGTAGGGTCTCACTCTAGCCTAGGTTGACCTGGAATTCACGATGTAGTCTCACAGTGGCCTCGAACTCATGGCGATCCTCCCACCTCTGCCTCCCAAGTGCTGGGATTAAAGGCCTGCACCACCATACTGGGCCTTATCTTGTTTAGTTTTAGCCTTAATCTAGCTAACACAGACATGCGCATTTAACTTATGAGTCATTAGCTCACTATATTGCTGAGCCTGGCCTCAAACTCATGATCCTCTGCCTCAGAGAACCTCCAGGTGAGTCCCACCACAGCCAGCCCAAGCACCTGTTCTTACCATCCTCCAACATTCGGGTGGTCTCTCAGTTCTGTTTTTATCTGAAAGAATTCCTTCCTCAAAGCCGGGCGTGGTGGTGCAGGCCTTTAATCCCAGGCAGAAGTAGGAGGGTTATCATGAGGTCAAGGCCACCCTGAGACTACAGAGTGAATTCCAGATCGACCTGGGCTAGAGTGGGACCTTACCCTGAAAAAACAAAAATTGACACCAGCAAAACACACACACACACACACACACACACACACACACACACACACACACAAAGTATTCCTTTCTCAGATTCTCTATCTTCCAAATACTGATTTTCTTGCTACTCTCTTTACTGGTCTTTGCCCATTAGGCTTTGTAGATAAGTGCCTTAACCTCTAAGCCATCTATCTCCCTAGCCCCTATTTAATCTTCTTTTTTTAAATAAAATTTTTTTTATTTATTTATTTGAGAAAGAGAAACACAGAGAAAGAGGCAGACAAAGAGAGAGAGAAAGACAGAGAAAATGGATGTGCCAGGGTCTTCAGCCAGTGCAACAAATGAACTCCAGACACATGTACCACCTTGTGTGGGTACTGGGTCACTGAACCTGAGTCCTTAGACTTTGCAGGCAAATGCCGTAACCGCTGAGGCATCTCCCCAGCCCCTATGTAATCTTTTAAAATTATTTCTTTATTTATATGTTTATTAATTTTTTTTTTTTGATAGAGAGAAAGGGGGAGAGAGAGAGAATGGACATGCCAGGGCCTTTCAGCCAGTGAAGGAACTCCAGACACGTGCGCCCCCTTGTGCACATGTGTGACATTGCACGCTTGCATCACTTCTATCTGACTTCTTGGGACTTGCAGATTCTAACATGTCTTCTTCGGGCTTTGCAGGCAAGAGCTTTAACCACTAAGTCATCTGTGCAGCCCTATTAACCCTTTAATAAAAGACTTTTTCATCAGTCCTTGACTTCACCTAGGCTGGTCGTAATGATCGGGTCTCTGTTTCTGGTGAGTGCTCCCGTCTTGCTCTTTCCAAGGCTTCGCTTCCATAGTGGCTCCGTCTCTTCCACCTGCTTCAGCTACAAGTCACATTGCAAAAGCTCAGGTCACGTTAACTTATTATGCAAAGTAGCTCTGCACCTAGTGTTTACTGACTCTGTGGGTTACTTACTGTAGGACATAGCTTGCCCTGAGAGAAAAGTCTTAGCTCTGTAGGACACTTTATGAGCTGCTGAGTGGTGACAGGGGACAACTGTGTGACACTACTGTACTTGTTAAGGAAGCATTATTGTCATCTTTATTGACTTTCATAATAAGACTAAAATATGCTGTTTCCCACCCACCCTTGCACAGTTCTTCTAAAAGGAGATTAACGCTGGGTATTATGGCACACTTCTGTAATCCCTGCTCTTGGGAGGTAGAGGCAAGAGTGTTAGGAACTCAAGGCCATGATACCTAGTGAGCTCAGGGCCAGCCTGAAAGAAAGAGTGGGTCAGCCCTCGCTCTGGCTCACCTGAGCAGGAAGGTTAAGCCCGCGACAGTAAGGCTATAGAAATCCTTACCAGGGGTGGCCTTCTCTCGGCTGCCTCTTCATCATTCCGGAAACTTCAGGTCCTGGTGAATCTCCCCTCCTCTTCGCCCAGCTGGGCTGAGAAAAACAGGGAGCCCCCTGGACCCCTCTCGACGCCCTTCTGCCCTCCACACGGCAGGAGCTCTGTGTGCTTTCTTTTACTTTCGCTCTAAATCTCTTCACCTTTCTTCCAGGCCCACATCATGGGCTCTCAGACCACATGAGCATCGATTTTCCTTTCCTGGGTTTTGTACTTCCCCACATAGATACAATAAATTAATAAAAAAGAAAAGTTTGGGAACACTAGTAAAACGGCAACCATGCATTGTTTCAGGTTATAATTTAGTCATATCATTAATGTGATTTTTTAAAAAAATATTTATTTATGTGAGAGAAAGAGAGAGAGAATGGGTGTACCAGGGCTTCCAGCCATTACATACAAACTCCAGATGTGTGCGCCACCTTGGGCGCATGGCTTACATAGGTCCTGGGGAAATCAAACCTGGGTCTTTAGCCTTCACAGGCAACTGCTAAGCCATCTCTCCAGCCTGGATAATGTGATAGTCTGCATTATCAAATTGACTGGACTGAGTACATCTACACACACACACACACACATACACATATAATTTTTATTTACTTATCTGATAGAGAAAGGGGGGAAGAGAGAGAGAGAGAGAGAGAGAGGGAGAGAGAGAGGGGGAATGGGCATGCCAGGGCCTCCAGCCACTGCAAACAAATGCCAGACACGTGTGCCCCCTTGTGCATCTGGATAATGTGGGTCCTGGGGAATCAAACCTGGGCCCTTTGGCTTTGCAGGGAAACGCCTTAACAGCTAAGTCATCCCTCCAGCCCATCTAGGGTATTCTTAAAGAAAGCCTCTGGGTGTGGCTGTTGAGGACATTTTGAGAGATAATTAGATCGTGAAGGCTCTGATCTAACGAATGGCGTAAGTTGTTGATGGATTCATAATACGCTAACAGTACTGGGAAGTAGAGCGAGTTAGAATGTAGGGCCCAGGTAGAGGAAGTAGGTCACTGGGGATGTCCTTGGCAGCCAGTCCTTGCCCTCACTTTCTCCTGGACGCTGTCTCTTTGCTTCCGTTGCAAGGACGTGAGAACTTCCCCAGCGCCTGCCCCACCACCAAGACGACGTCCCACCTCACCCCGGCCCCGAGCCCACAGAGCCAGACACAGGGAATAAAAGCTGTGAACGCAGGAGTCCAAATAAACCCTGCCTCACCTAAGTTGTTAGGTCAGGTCTGTTGTCACCGTGATGGGAAAAGTACCTCACAGACACAGTAGCGACGCCAGTGTCACTTTGGAGGCGGGCAGAGCGAAGATGAGAGTCTATATAACCAAGGAGCACACATAGCTGCCAGTTACAGAGATGGCATCCAGCTGAGCTAGTGTACCAACGAAACTCAGGCCTATTCTAGACAACGTTAAGAGAGCTATCGTCCATGAGTTAACACTGTTGTGTCCACTAACCCACTCAGAAGCAGAACTAAAAGTCATACTCGGGGCTGGAGAGATGGCTCAGCAGTTGGGGGGCTTGCATGTGAAGCCTAACAACCCAGGTTCAATTCCCCAGTACCCGCGTAAGCCAGATGTACAAAGTGGCATACACATCTGGAGTTAGTTTGCAGTGGCTGGAGGCCCTGGTGTGTCCATTCTCTCTCTCTCTCTCTCTGCCCCCTCCAATCAATCAATCAATCAAATTAAATAGTAACAAAGAAAAGAAGAAAATGTCAGTATCCATGCCAAGGATACTCAAGGTGTAAGATCAGATTCCATCCAGCGTGGCTCACGAGCTCGGGAAGAAGGGGCAGCAGCACTGGGTGGCGCTCACGCTGCCCTGAGTCACTAGACGGGAAACACTGCTGCAGCTGTTTGACTGGCTGGTGTTTGTTGGCATCCTTACTGTATTTACTCTGCCAATATCCCTTGAGCTTGAGGAAGAAAAGAGAAGTAGCCATGAATCATGGTTGATCTTGATTGTTCACTTGACAGGATCTAGAATCACCCAGGAATCAAAGCTCTGCATTTTCCTGGGCGGATTATCCAGGTTACATTGCCATAGGAAGGCCCACTTTATCTGCGGGTGGCTCTATTCCGTTGTCTGGGTCCTGGAGTGGATAAAAAGCAAGAAAGTTAACCGACCACTGACACTTGTTGCTCTCTGCTTCCTTCCTTCCTGTGGTCTGCATGTGGCCTGTTTGCTTCAAGTTCCCGCCACCAGGTCTTCCTGGCCATGTTGGGCTGTGTCCCCTCAACTGTAAGCCAACACAAACTCCTGCTTCTCTAAGTCACTCTGGCCAGGTGTTTGGTGGCTGCAATGAGGGATGTATAATGCAAGTTGGTTTATGTTTTATTGAAATCCCAGGGGGAAAGTGGCATATGGTTTATCCACAGCCCTGCAACTGTAGAAACGTTCCCTGCCACTCTCTCCTTTTCAGAGTGGAACACTTTGGGCTTGTACTTTAGGACTTGATGGGAATCCTGGCTTATTTAATTTTAAATTGATTAATTCATTTTAATTAATTGAGAGAGAGCAGGGAGGAAGAAGAGAGGGGAAGGGAGACAGAGAGGCGGAGAGACACAGAGAGAGAGGGAGAGGGAGAGAGAATGGGCTCATCAGGGGCTCCAGCTGCTGCAGAAGAACTTCAGCTGCGTGCACCACTTTGTGCATCTGGCTTATCTGGGTCCTAGGGAATCAAAAACTGAACCTGGGTCCTTTGTCTTTGCAAGCAAGTGCCTTAACCACTAAGCCATCTTTCCAGCTTCCTGGTTTATTTATTTGAGAGAGTGAGAGACAGAGGGAAAGGGGCGGGGAAGAGGAAAATAGAGAGAGTGGGCACACCAGGGCCTGCAGCCACTGCAAACAAGATGCAGACACATTGGCCACCTTGTGCATCAGACTCATGTGGGTACTGGGAAATCGAACCTGGGTCCTTAGGCTTTGCAGGCAAGCACCATAACTGCTAAGCTGTCTCTCCAAGCCCGGAAATCCTAGTTTTAAAGAACTCGAATTGGGCTCCACTGTGGTGAGATGTGACTTTGGGGTATCAAGGTTTCCCCTGTCTCAAGGGTCTTAGCCAAGTACCAGAGAGGCCTGTGGGACATGTCTGCCAGTGGAGGGGAGTGGGCAGTTCCGAGACTGCACATAGTGTTCGGAGAAATGCCACTACTGGCGTTCATGCTTGGCAGTAACCGCACCTACTTCTCAAGTTCCACCTCAGGCGCAAGAAGATGTTGGAAAACAAGGTACCTGGCCACGAAAATGGTCTGGGAGGCAGGCTGTCTTGGGTGTGAACACAGCGACCTACGTGAACCCACCCATTCAGTTAGAATTGTGGCGTTAGATTTTGGTTTCCCGATGGATGACTAAGCTGGCTTGTCCTTTATGCAAACAGAATGGGCAGCCGCTAGGAGGTACCCGAGCCATGTGTCTTTTACAGGGCAAGCGGAAAAGGCTCATGGCGAGCCCTCTTGGCTAGAAAGGGTCCAGGCGGGTGGCGCCTTTCCAAGGTCGCCGTTGTGGGTGGTGAGGAAGGAGCCCTGGGAAGGATAAAACAGTCTTTCGATCTAAAAGGGCGGAAGCGGCAGAAGCACCTCCTAGGAGAAGGTATGTGGTCGGTGGGTCTGCGTGGCGGGACACCAGCTGTCTGTACGTCCATATCCATCTGTCTGCAAAGGGGCAGATCTCCCCGCCCCCCCCCCAGCGGGGTGGAGGACCCCGGTGTGCGCGCACCTCCCGGCGCGCACCCGTGAGCATCCCCGTGTGTGCGTGAGCGCATACGCGCGCGCAAAGACGCGCGGCTCCAAGGACCCTTACAAACCGGGTTAAAAGGGGCTGCCTCCCCAACCCCAGCCCCGGGGGAAAGCCATTCGCGTCCATCAGCTTCCTTAGCTCGGGTTTCAGAGAGACTGGGGCGGATCTCGACCTGGGAACGCTGGCCCAGTGCAGGACGAGCAGGAAAAGGAGGAGGAGGAGGAGGGGTCTGACTAGCGGCCGTTGGGCGCAACCCGCGCCCCCCCCCTCGGTCTCCGGGATCTGTGCGCGCGCGCGCACGGGGCGCAGGGGCCGCTGTTTTGATTGAGCGCCGGGTCTGTGGAGAGGCCAGGGTGTGGGGTGGGGTGGGGTGGGGAGGTGCGGGGGTGTCGGACCTCGGGGTGCAATTCTCGGGAGGCAATTCCGCGGGTGAGGGGTGGGGGAGGAGGAGGGGAAGGATGAGGGGGAGGAGGAGGAGGAGGGGAGGAGGATGAGGGAGACCTTGATTTCCACCAATCCCCGGGCGTGTGTCTTGCGGAGTCCGCCGGAGGACGCCGCGCAAGGGCTGCGGCGCGCCGCTGATTGAACTGATGGGAGCGAGTTCTTTTCTTCTCCGCGACCACGCATGCGGAGCCACCTGGGTCCCGGCTGGCTCGACCGTGGCACCGGGGGAGGGAATCCGAGAACGGTCCCGGGCCACCGCCGTGGAAATTTCCAAGGACTTGGCACTGTCTGGAGAGCGCGTCTAAACCGGGTGCCCGGCGGCGCGGGAGGCGGGGAGGGGGGAGAGCGCTGCGAAAGGTGCTGGAGCGTCTCACGGAGGGGAACGTCGCATGCGGGCCACATGTCTGCGAAGGAACCGCGCCTATTCCCGGACCTCAGCCCAGGGCGAAGGTGATGCTGGTCCACCGCCGCTCTCCAGGGAGCCCCCCCGCCCCGCGTGCCCGGACACCTCCTGCAGGGAAAAAGCGACCATGGCTCTAGCTCGTGATTTGCCTGGAGGTGACTTCGCCTAAAAAGAAATCCTTGACAAAGTTGCTTCTTGGAAAGATTTTCTTTTTTTTGTGCTGACCTCTGGGAGCCTTGGGGTAGGGTCGAAGCAGCAACAGCAGCCTCGTGCATGCTTGTGCATGCATATGTGCAAACAAGAAAGAAAGGTGTGTGTTTGTGTGTGCATGGGGGGCCGGCCGGCGGGGTGACCCTCTGCTGCCAGTTCACCTGGCGTCGTGCTGAGCTTTCGGCCACCCCCAACACCACCCCTGGACGCCTGGGAGGCGATGAGCCCCTGCGGGCTGGTCCGGAGACACGCGTCCAGAGGGGCCATGGCCGTGCTGGCGTGGAAGTTCCCGCGGACCCGGCTCCCCGTGGGAGCCAGTGCCCTCTGCGTGGTGATCTTGTGCTGGCTCTACATCTTCCCGGTCTACCGACTGCCCGACGAGAAGGAGATCGTGCAGGGGGTGCTGCAACAGGGCACGACGTGGAGAAGGAACCAGACAGCTGCCGGCGTGTTCAGGTACCTCTGCGCCCTCGTCCCCTCCCCTCCGGAGCCCCCCCCCCACACTCTTCCTATCCTGCCCCCCGTGCAGAGGTCAGGGTCGCCAGCTGGGAGGCATTCCTGTCCCTGAGGCTTTCTTAAGTCAGGGTCCTTTCTCCATCCCTTACCGGGAGAGATGCGCAGACAGACACCTGCTTGGCGCAGTTGGCCCCAGCAGTGGTGGGAAAGGAGCAGGATTACTTAGTCCCTTGTACTTGATGAGGGTTTCTTTCTCGGGCTCTGCAGGCTGTTGGAAGCTGGAAGTAGGTGAGGCGGGGCTGGGAGAGATCCCGCGGTTGTGACGGGTGGACCTCGGGGCAGTGGACAGGAGCCAGGCTCGCCCGCAGCTTTGCGCAGTGTGTCCACAGCTAGAGCGCGCGCAGACCCGTCCTGCTAAGGCCAGAACGTGCCATGGGGGGGTGTGTGTGAAATCTCAACAACTTTTTCATGACATCCTTTCTCCTCTTACTGAAGTCACTTGCCCAAGGTCGTTCATTATCTTTCAAGGGTGAGTGCTGGAATTCACACCACTTAAAAGCTCTAAAGCCCCCAGTTCTTTTATTTTTTTTTTCCCCCTTCTTTTCTTGGTTTAGACTTGGAGAAGCTTCTGGAAGAAGGAGGATGTTGTTTTAGGGAGGAACTTGAAATCACACCACAAATAAACAACCAAAAGCAGGTTTGAATTCAGAAGCCTGTAGATTCTCTCCCCCCTCCCCAGAAGTGGTAGTTTCTCCTGTTTGGGGGAATTTTGGGTTAAGGGCTCGGAAACAAGTTTCCATCATGGGCAAGGGCCCTGGAGCTAGATGGAGAGGTGGCCAGGCGGCTCTGCGTGCGTGCAGCGGGCAGAGCAGAGAAGGGCTCCTACCACAGGGAGGTGTCCTTCCCTCTGGGGCTGAGATGTGGCCCTGGCTCCTCGGCGATTAGTGGTCCGAGGGAGGAGCGCCTGGGCAGGAGAGCTGACACCAACAGAAAGGATTTTCATTGCTGTTATGTCAGGAACACACACACACACACACAGACACACACACACAGACACACACACACACACACGGCTTTTTCAAAATATAAGGATTCCCTGTCCTTCTCAAGACTGGCCCTGGAAAGGTCAAAGAGATGAAATTGACCTTCTAGAGAGAGGCAGATGAACTTTCCCTTAAATTGAGGGGGAAGATTTTTTTTCTTCCTCCTCTCTTTTTTATAACTGCTATCACCAAGTTAAAAAATAACCTTGCTTCCTTTAAAAGTACATAGGGCTGGTTTTCTTTCACCTTTATAATATTGATTGTGGGGCTCGGGTGGGCAGAAGGCGCAGCGCCCAGCCATTCTTTTCTCTGTAGACACGGGCACTTGCATTGCAGGTAATAAATAGACAAAAGTGAGTTAAAAACTTCTTCTTGGCTTACAGCGACGGAGCCTGTGTTTTAATATGGGAAGAGGAATCATGAAGTCCTGTTAAGAAAATAGGATTCTTTTGAGAGGACACAGTCCAGTGGAAAAATGCTTCATATTTTAATAAACACTGGCTGATAATTTCCCAGACACATTTGCTCCCTGCTGTCTGTAACCTGGAATGATCTCCAGTGTGTCTGGCTGTCATGTGATCTGCTTTCTGTGTCCAGACAATTGCTTACTTAAATCCGTACACTATAACGTGTGCCTAAGCACGCACCCCTCAGACTTAGTGCCTGTACAACTGTGTAAAAGACGTTTGCTTGTTGCAGTTTACCTCAGATGAGAGTCTTGGATTTGTGCGTTGCCGGTATCACGACCCCATCAGCAGCAGAGTATCGTCTGGGTCACTGTAACTCTTGGATTCTCAACTTTCCTATTTATCAAATGCTAACAAATATCTCTCCCTTGCAAGGTTGTGCTGAGGTTTAAATCGGGCAATTGCATACTCAGAAAATGTTATAATTGTTATAAGTTGTGATTTCCTGTGTACGTTACAACTTCAGCGAGGATACCTGGCTAGCCCATCAGGATTGGAAATGCCTCGCCTGTCACATTTATAGAGAAATGTCACTTGTCACTTCCTCTCCTCCCTGCTCACAATACCTATGTGAATAACGAGACAAAAGACTTTTGAAAGACTGGAGACATTTCATGTTTGTTAAGTCAAAACAATGGTTTATACTGGCAACTAAAGTTGACCATTTTTCAACATCTGCGCTGTTAGTAGAGGGATGCACAAGCATTGGTTAAGTCGCAAAGAGATCGGCCAGAGCCGTTCTTCTGTTCCTTAAGAGTCACAACTTGGACCAACACGTGTCTGCATTTTTGCCGTCGGAAACATCCGCGCAGATCCAGTTAGATGTACACAGTGTGTGCTTTTGCAGAGAAACAGCTGCAGATTTGTTTATAAGTCTTGGGACAGTGTCATATACAAGTGCACGTATATAGGCATAAGCATATGTTCACATAGGTGCAGTCATTCGACCAGTGCTTAGTAGGTGACCACTATGTTCAGCATAGGTGTCAGGCCCAGGAGGATGGGCGTGGGTGCCTGCTCTGAGAGAGCTGACCTCTTAGCAGGGACACAGTGATAAAGCAAGAGAAATGACCCAGCACAGTGACGGGGAAGGACATTCAGTGCCAAGAAGACTAAAGAGAGGAACTGCCTGGGTTTATAGGCACCAGAGTTTCAGATGTGGTCTTGCCCTGTGTCCCCTCTTCTCGGATTTTCTTCTCTTGGCTCCTAGGGTGGGAATGTTGGTAAAATGTAACATAGATGGTGGCGAGGTTGTCACAGAGCTGAAGGCCTAGTGGACCAAGGACGGAAATGTCCAGACACTCACAGTGAGTCAGTGTTTTCCTAGAAACTTGCTTTCCTCCTGTTGCCTTGGACGCGACAGGTCGAGCAGTATGGAAGGCTCTAAGCAGGAGAGCGTTGTCTTGTCTCTGCCGTCAGAGTCCTGTGTCACCCCAACTTATCGGGGAGGACCTGCCATGGTGGCTAGGAGAGCAGTCACCAAACCAACAAATCAGCGTCTCACGATTGTTTGCCTGTTGCTGAGGGGGCTTAGTATGCATTGGCAGCTTTTTGTTTTATTTTGTTTGTGCTTTTGTGTTCAGGGTCTCAAGCTGACCTTGAGTCTCCTGTGTGGCAGAGGAAAACCTTGGACTACTGCTGATCCTTCTTCCTTCACCTCCTGAGTGCTGAAATGCCAGACAGGTGCCACCATGCCTCACTTTAGCGTACCAACTTTAATCCTCATGAGGATTTTTTTGTAGGTGGATGAAGATGAACACAGCCATGCTTCTGACACCAAAGGACTTGTTAGATTCCCATGGACGCATCTCAGTCCGTGTGCAGGTGACCAGCCGGACATAGGGCATGTGCCGTAGTAGACGCAGCACAGCCGAGGGCAAAACGTTGGAGCTGCTCACGTGTGGCTCTTGAGCTCTTAGAACTTCTGCTTCCCTGCGTATGAAATGGAGTTGGTTGGTAATTTCTCACACATCTGTAGTGTAAGGGACATGAGCGCACACAGCAGGCATGCTGGTCACATCTCAGCTTCACACAAAGTCACGGTCACAGCAGAACCCTGAGCCAAGCTCCGGGGAAGTGGGCAGAGCGCGGTCTTTTAGCTGGAGAGGAAGGAGGACATCGGAAGATGTGAGACAGGAGGTGCAGTTTGTGGTAAGCCTCGAAGGAAGGACGGGCGGTGGGTGACGAGGTGAGGGCGGAAGGAAGAAAGCAGAGAAGCGTGCAGGTGCCCAGCGTGGCTCCTGAAGGGAAAATTGTCAAGTCACGCAGGAGCAACCTGGGAGAGAGGAGGCTTGGAGGTCAGTAGATGGCGGTTCCCAGTCTCTGAAGGTACCTAAGGCATGCCTTGAGAGAAATGGCCCAACATCAGTGTGTCACATCGGCAGGGGACCCGGGGGACCGAGGATGGGGTAATGCAGCAAGGTGGCTTGAGAGTACTGTAGCCTCACTGAGTTTGAAAAATGTCCCTAAGCAGACTCATTCCACCTTCCTTTTCTAAATCCCCCCACCCCGTTTTTGTATGTGTGTGTGTGTGTGTGTGTGTGCACAGATGTGTACAATTCTTCCACGCACATGTGGAGGCCAGAGGAGAATGCTGGGTGTCCTCTGGTGCTCTTCTATGTTTCTTCTTCTTCTTTTTTTTTTTTTTGAGGTAGGGTCTCACTGTAGCCCAGGCTGACCGGAATTCACTATGTCATCCCAGGGTGGCCTTGAACTCACAGCGACCCTCCTATCTCGGCCTCCCGAGTGCTGTGATTAAAGGCGCGCGCCACCACGCCCAGCTTCTGTGTGTTTCTGGAGGCGAGCCTGTCACTGAGCAGGGAGCCGGTGTTCTCAGTCACCGCAGCTGGCCAGCGACGCTCAGCGACGCTCCTGTCTCCACCCCACACGACGTGGCTGCACTCGGCTGTTCGCGCGAAGCTCGGGAACTGGACTCGGGGATTTAGACCTTGGCAGGGCCTCATGCTTGCACAGCAGCTGCTCTTACCCACCAAGCCGTTTCCCCCAGTTTAAGAACTATTCATTTATTTGGGAGAGAGAGAGGAGCACAGAGGGAGAGAGACAGACAGACAGAGTGAGTATGGGCATGCCAGGACCTGTTGCCATTGCACACAAACACTCCAGGGGCATGCTCCATTTTGGGAATTAAACATGGATGGCAGGCTTTGCAAGCAAACACCTTTAACCGCTGAGCCATCTCTCCAGTCCTGCTAGTGTAAGTTGATCTTTTTTATATAAATATTTTACTTTATTTATGAAAGAGAGAGAAAGAGGGGGGTACACATTAGGACTTCCATCCACTGCAAACAAACTCCAGACATATGTGCCATCTTGTGCATCTGGCTTTATGTGGGTACTGGGGAATCAAGCCTGGGTCCTTTGGCTTTGTAGGCAAGTACCTTAACTTCTAAGCCATCTCGCCAGGCCGACTTGATCTTTCTTTATGTCGTTTCTATTCTTCCCTCACTTTTTATTTTTTTCAAGGCAGGGTCTCACTATAGCCCGGGCTGACCTGGAATTTACTCTGTAGTCTCAGGCTGGCCTTGAACTCACAACAATCCTTCTACCTCTGTCTCTCAAGTGCTAGGATTAAAGGCATGTGCCACCACCATGCGGGCTCTCTTTCCTCACTTTTGAGCTCAGGGATGTTCAGAAAGTTTCTATGTTACCTCAGCTGCCCTTTGTGCTGAAAAGGAGGTGTGGATATCAATGTTTGGGGTATAGGCGTGGTGTTTGGAATCAGGGAATTGTGGAATCTACTTTGAAATCATAGCTTGGGGAAAAGATGATCTAATAAGTTTTGATACTTAACAGAATAGTGTAGAAGCTATGTGTGGTGGCTCATGCCTGAAGGAAGGCTAAGGCAGGAAGGTAATGAGTTTAAGGCCAGCCTGTGTTACATAGAGAAAACTTGTCTCAAAAGCAAACTGAAACAAAGAAATGAAAACAAAGAAGTTATAATTGTTCTGTAGAGTTACAAATATGGGAAAAACCCTCCAGTGATGAATATCATAGCAAAAGTTTATCATTAAGATTTACCGGATACAAAATGTAGCAGGCCCATTTTTTTTTTTTAAACCACTTGTTCCCAAAGCAGTTCTATAAAGTAGATTTTTTGTATGTCCTTTGTTTTACAGATGAGAGTATGGGAAGTCTGAGAGCAAAATGATGGAATTGGTTTTCTAACTTGGAGCCTTTTAGCTTAAACCACCTGCTTATTCCTTGGTAATGTTGGATAAACGAGGCATTGTACATTTTCTTTCTTGTGATCCGGCCTTGATTTCCTTTCTCCATGTCATCTTTCATCTGTTTTGAGGTTTATGTCTCAGTGACATTGCACTCCTTATCATTTTGGAGCTAGGCCATGTCGTTAGGGCTGTCGTTATGCCTGGAGTTTCCTTATTGAAGGATCACATCCGCCTGTTCTTCACCCTCCACTTTCAGGTCATCCCTTGGGAGTGTATGGCAGTCTTGTGAGTGATTGCTCTGAGGTTAGCTCTGCTCAGGTCCTGCTGTCACCCTTGCTGAGTGCATCGTTGAACAAGGCAGCCTTCGTTGCCAGTTGTCTAGTAACAAATGTCTTCTTTGAGGATTTCTGTGAAAATCAGATAGGATAAGTGGCTGAAAATGCTTACCAGCTGTTTCCTCCCTCCAGCTAGCGTTCAGTCCACCCTCCCCAGCGTGGCTTCCTTCATCCTCCCTCCTCCCCGCCTCCCTGGGCTAGATGAGAAGCTTCCTGTACATTTTCTTTAGACCATGCACACAGCATTTAGCATTCCTTTCTTATATCTGAAAATAGTCACAGCTGTGTGTTTAGCCACTATTACCATAGAAGACTCTGGGACTGCCATAGTGAACTTAAAATTCTGGCTGTGTTGGAGTTTATAAGCTAATGAAAAGAGATAGACATTAGACAGGTAAATATACAAATGCCTAGTAATGGCAGGTGTATTCACTGATCAGGTCGTGGTTTGTTAACTATTTGTTTACATATTTGAGGCAGAGAGGTAGAGGTATAGCTAGGTTGGTAGATGGATGGGTTCTGAAAGAGAGAATGGGCACATCGTGGCCTCTTGCCACTGCAAACAAACTCCAGACACATGCACCACTTTGTGCATCTGGGCCATCGGGCTTTGCAAGCAAGTGCTGCTGAGCCGTTCTCCAGCCCGATCATGCTGTTTTAAAAGGAGCAGTCAGAGCTGGATGTGGTGCATGCACATGATCTCAGCACTTGTGAGGTAAAGGCAGAAAGATCAGGAGTTCAAGGTAAACCTGGGCATTGTGAGATCCTGTCTCAGAAAACAACAAAACAATACCAATAAACATGAGGCAGTTAATTTCTCTGTCCTTCTTGCTCTTTAAATATTTTCTTTTATTTATTTATTTAGTTATTTATTTTAGAGAGAGACAGAGGCAGATAGAGAGAAGGAGAGAGAATGAGTGCACCAGGGCCTCCAGCCACTGCAAATGAACTCCAGATGCATGCACCCCCTTGTGCATCTGGCTTATGTGGGTCCTGGGGAATCAAACCAGGATTCTGTGGCTTTGCAGGCAAACGCCTTAGCCACTAAGCCATCCCTTCAGTCCCTGTGTCTGTTTCATCACACGAGAAGTGGATGACATGCTAATGCTACATGAGTTTGCAGTACTGACATGGAGGCAATGGCTACCCATTCTGGTTGGCCAAGATGCCAGAAAAATCTTGACTTTGGGGCCCTAGAGAATTAGACTCTGATCCCTGTTTTGTTATTTATTAATGGTTTGTGATGTTGAACAATTTATATTGCCTTTCTGAGCCTTACCAATCGGTGGTCAGTTACCTTGAGTAGATTAAGTGCTAAGTAATTGCTAATTATTAATCCATGATGAGGAAAAAGCCCCATTGCTTGTAATTGCGCATTTAGTGAAGGTCCATGTGGCCGTGAAATGTGACCTTGTGAAACACCCTCATTTACAGTCCTTGGTGCCTTAATGTGGCCTGAGGAATGTTGAGGTAGTAAACCACCCGGTCACTCCCTCACTCATCTGCATCTCCTCAGTGTTCAATGTGGGCCAGCGGTGTGCTTGGGAGGCAGCCGGGCCCCTGAGTTTATAAAGCCTACAGTCTAATGTGACAATACCTCAACCAGTGAGAAATCGAATCTGGGCGTGTTGGGACACATTTGTAATTCCAGCACTTAGGAGGCTGAGGCAAAACGATTGCCATGAGCTTGAGGCCAGCCTGGGCTGTATAGTGAAACCTTGTATCAAAAAAAGAAACAAAAAGAGGGCTGGAAGGATGGCTTAGCAGTTAAGGTGTTTGCCTGCAAAGCCAAAGGACCCAGGTTTGATTCCCCAGAACCTATGTTAGCCAGATCCACAAGGGGCCGCATGAGTCTGGAGTTTGTTTGCAGTGTCTGGAGGCCCCAGCATGCCCATTCTCTCTCTGTCTCTCTCTCTCTCTCTCCCCACTCGTCAAATAAATAAATAAATAAAGATTTTAAAAAAGAAAATAAATAATGAATTTTTTTTTTTTTTGGAAATGACATCAAGGGATATGGTTTGTCTGCTCTGGATAATTACAGTAATTTTGAAGCAACTGATTGATTTTCCTGTCTGGGAAACTGCCTTCTAGCTGTGGCAGTGCGTGAGACAGAAGCGGCTCAGAGCACAGGGTTGGATCATCTCTCAGTTAAGTGCCAGGGGGAAGCAGAATGAGTTCGGAACCGCATGGGTTTTACTTCTCACTAGCAGAGAATCCTGCTTGGAGTCCATGGGACTGACTCTTGAGAAAAGGGTATTGTGACCAGGGGTCTTATTTCAATGATTGATAGAACAAGTTACATGCGTGATTTATGTTAGCCATGTTTATTTAAACAGTTTTAGTGTTATTACCAGGGATAGAGTACTTATTCACTGTGGAAAAAGTGGGAACTTCATTAAGGTGCAAAAACCCTCATATTGCCATCAGAAGTAAACGCTACAAACACGTGTCCATCACCAAATCATATGTATTTTGTATCCTTAAGCTTTATGCCCCACTTTTCACTCAAAAGCATACTGTTGGCACTCTCTCTTATATATATATTTTTTATTTTGAAACTTGTGATAATATAGCTTTATGATTTTTTAGTTTTTTGGTTTTTTAAGGTAGGCTCTCACTCTAGCTCAGGCTGACCTGGAATTTACTCTGTAGTCTCAGCGTGGCCTTGAACTCACGGCGATCCTCCTACCTCTGCCTCCTGAGTGCTGGAATTGAAGGCATGTGCTACCCCGCCAGCTAATGATTTTAATTTGGGAAAAATAATGGTTTAGTGTGAGTTTTTTCTTTTGTAACATGTTACCATACTGGAATAAATTTCTTTCTTTAAAAGATTATCCATGATGTAGGCAATTTGCATAGTAGTTTTTCTTTAAGGCCTGTCTGTATATAGTTGGCCAGTAGCTAGCATGGAAGAGTAAGAAGCCCTCTAAGGAGCTTTGCTTCTTCATACTGGCCTGTGGTTTGTAAAAGCGCACTCCTTCCATTTGTAACAGTACTTGACATTCCGTGCCCACTTTGAACACCCCCCCCCCCACAAAGTCATTGATATTTAAAAAGAATTGCTAATATTTTGGTGTATGTGCTTCTAACATTCAGTGCTTCTGTGTAGGAAAAACAAAAACAAGACAACTATGAATTTATCAGTACATTACAAGGACTTTCCCAATGAGAGCATCTCTGGATGTGCTTGCTTATTTTTATTTTATGTTTTCCTTTTGTAGCATGACCTCACTATGTAGTCCAGGCTGGCCTCTAACTTGTGGCAATCTTCCTGCTTCAGAGTGCTGGGATGAAAGGTGGGTGACACCATTTCTGGCTTAGAAATTAATTGCTTGGGCTGGAGAGATGGCTTAGTGGTTAACATGCTTGCCTGTGAAGCCTAAGGACCTGTGTTCGACTCTTCAGGTCTCACGTAAGCCAGAAGCACAAGGTGATGCCAGCACTCAGGTCATGGGTAGGCAAGGTAGAGCAAGTGTCTGCAGTCCGATGACAGTGGCCAGAGGCCCCAGTGCACCAATTCTCTTCCTTTCTCTCTTACTATTTCGCATAAAAAAAAAAGAGGCCAGTCTATTGGGCTTTCCTCAAAAAAAAAAAAAAAGAAATTAATTTCTTCTCCATTTACTACTTTTGAATGTGGATGTGTGTGTGTGTGTGTGTGTACATGCCTGTGAAGGCTAGAGGTTGATACAGGGAATCTTATATTGCTCTCCTGTTTTTGAGATAACTTTTCTCCTTGAAGCTAGAGTTCACTGACTTGGCTCGACTTTCTACTTAGTGAGGTGCTGGGATTCTCTGTCTGTACCCCCTGAGATGATAACTTTATGCAGGATGTCCAGCATTTTCCATAGGTCCTGGGGATCCGAAGTCAGGTCCTCATGCTTACCAACTGAGCCATTTCCCTAGCCCAGAATTACTTTATTTTTTAAAATATATTTTATTTATTTATTTGGGAGAGAGAAAGAGGCAGACAGAGAGAGAAAAAAATGGGCACATCAGGGCCTCTAGCCACTGCAAATGAACTCCAGACACATGTGCCACCTTATGTTTCTGGCTTACATGGGTCCTGGAGAATCTAACTGGGATCCTTTGGTTTGCAGGCAAACACCTTAACCACTAAGTCATTTCTCCAGCCCTACTTTTTTTTTTAAAGTATTTTGTTTATTTTTAAGGAGGGAGAGAAAAGAGTGCATAAGAATGGGCACGCCAGTGCTTCTAGCCATTGCAATAGACTCTAGGTACATATGCCACTGTGCATCTGGGTTTACATGGGTACTGGGAAATTGAACCTGGATCATTAGGCTTTGCAGGCAAGTGCTTAACGGCTGAGCCATTCCTCTAGCCCCAGAATGACTTTCTTCACAGTGTTTTCTGTACCTTCAGTTTCTGTAACTGGCTTATATGGTTGCTTATAGAAAATCTTTGACTTGGACTAGAGGGATGGCTTAGCAGTTAAGGTGCTTGTCTGCAAAACCAAAGGAGCCAGGTTCGATTCCCCAGGACCCACATAAGGCAAGGTGGCAATGTGTGCCTGGAGTTCATTTGCAGTGGCTGGAGGCCCTTAGTGTGCCTGTTCTCTCTCCACCTCCCTGCCTCTTCCTCTCTCTGAAATACACAAACAAATAAATATAAAATATTAGAACAAAAGAAAGCCTTTGCCTTCAGCCCAGAGCAGTTTGGGTTTCTTCACATTTCAAATGATAGTGATTGCTAAAGTAGCCACCGCGTGATGACTATAACATTAAATGATGAAATACCTACTAGGTGAAATTTCACCAGGCAAAGCCAGTCAGAACACATGCAACTGGGCTGGATAAAATGGCTTAGTGGTTAAGCACTTGCCTGTGAAGAAGGAACCTGGTTCGAGGCCCCATTGTCCAGGACTTATGTTAGCCAGATACACAAGGGGGCGCACCTGTCTGGAGTTCATTTGCAGTGGCTGGAGGCCCTGGTGTGCCCATTCTCTCTCTTTGCCTCTTTCTCTCTCTGTCACTCTCAAATAAATAAATGAAAATGAACAAAATTTTTTTTAAAAGAACACATGCAACTGGATGTGTGCAGAGCACTGTCCCTTCAGAGACCAGCTCTGACTTCTGCTCTAGGGTGGTGGTCATGTGACCGCCTTTCTCAGGTGATTCTTCCACGTATGGCCCCGGGGCTAATTCATGCTGTTTCCACCAGGTAAAAGCAATGTCTCGGGCCACGCCTTTAATCCCAGCACTGGGGAGGCAGAAGTAGGATCACAATGAGTTCAAGGCCACCCTGAGACTCCACAGTGAATTCCAGATCAGCCTGGGCTAGAATGAGACCCTACTTCAAAAAGCCAAAAAAATAAAAAATAAAAAAATCAAAAGAGAAGTGACCCTTTATGTCCTGATAGAGTTGAGATTTCAAGGGAAGAAGAAATTGCCATCCATAACATAGAGACATTGCATGTTGCAACTGTCATTTTTCTAATATAGGTGTTGGGAAAGGTCGTGTGCACCTGGCAGGGGAACGGTGAATTCCAAAGGACAGAGCCCCATGATGCTATTCAGCTGGCTCAGGATTTGGAGGTTGCGTTTTGGTGAGTGTGAGGCCATTCACCACATTGCTACTGTCCTGTGTCCTTCTCTTTTTGCACCCTTGTGAATCAGCTGGCCACACCGTCTCCCTGAAGGTCGAGGGCCAGATGTTGAGCTCTGTTTCTTTCTGTATGCCTCCCACCCCAGATGACAGTCTCACGCAGTGTCTAGGAAATCCCTGTGGATGAATGCCAATGAGGCCGTCTGAGTCCCTTTGAGGTAGGTTCAAGTGAGGGTCCGAAAGGAAGATTCGGAGCTGAAGCTGCTCACTTGACAGCTCACCACGCGCCCGCGCTTTGCTGCCGGTCTCCTTGCTGACAACAGAGTTAGGTCAGGAGGACACGGACCTTGTCCTCGGGGAACCGTGAGACACACAGTGCTGCAGTCGGGTTCACACTGCTGGTAGAAATCACCCAACTGAAAGCGGCTTGTGGGGGAAAAAGGAAGTTTAGTTTGGCTTCCAGTCTTGAGGGGAAGCTCCATGATGGCAGGAAAAATGATGGCATGAGCAGAGGGTGGACATCACCCCCTGGCCAACATCAGATGGACAACAGCAACAGGAGAGTGTGCCAAACACTGGCAAGGGGTCACTGGCTATAACACCCACAAGCCCGCCCCCAACAATACACTGCCTCCAGGAGGCGTTAATTCCCAAATCTCCATCAGCTGGGAACCTAGCATTCAAAACACCTAAGTTTATGGGGGACACCTGAATCAAACCACCACACACAGCATGTATGAATATGTTACACAAGGTCAGCAACATTCCCCAGTCTCATAACTGTGTGGTGGTTTTTGTTTGTTTTTGTTTCTGCGACAGGGCCCGAGACTCACCGTCCTTCTGTCTCTTGTCTCCTGAGTGCTGGGATTACAGGGGTGTGCCCACCACACCCGACTCTTCAACTCTCTTTCGTATGTGTGTGTGTGTGTGTGCGTGCGCGCGCGCACGCGTGCAGGTGCAGATGAGTGCACATGCATGTGGAGGCCAGAGGACACACTCGAGTGTTATCCTCAGGAACGACTTGGAAGATGGATCTTTGAGGCAGGGTCTCTCACTGGCCTGGAGCTCATTGACTAGACTAGGCTGGTTGACAAGCGACACATAGCCATCCTCCCCTGTCCCCTCCCGGCACTGCGGGCCCAGGAGTGCACCACAGCGCTCAACATGTGTCATGGGCTCTGTGAACGGAAGTCAGGCTGCATGCTGGCATGATGAGCACTTTACCCACTGAGCTATTTCCTCAGTCCTCCCTTCTCCTCCGCCTCCTCCTCTTCTTCTTCTTCTTTGAGGGAAATCCAACAGACTGGCCATACACACATGCTAGAGAGAGTGAGGGAGAGAGAATTGGCACAGCAGGGCCTGCAGCCACTGAAATTGAACTCCAGACGCTTGCGTCACCTCGTGCGCATGTGCATTCTTGCTGCTTGCGTCACCTTGTGTATCTGGCTTATGTGGGATCTGGAGAGTCCAACATGGGTCCTTAAGCTTTGCAGGTAACCGTTAGATCATCTGTCTCAGACAGCTTCAGGTTCATGGAGATGAATTTCCAGACCAAGCACAGTTATGGAGTAAGGCATATTTATTGAAGCTTACAGATCCAGGGGAAGTTCCGTAATGGCAGAAGGAGTTGGCCCCCTCTTTTTTGAAATATTTTATTTTCATTTAGTTATTACAGTCAGCAAGAGAGAATGGGCGTGCCAGGGCTTCTAGCCACTGCATCTGGCTTGTGTGGGACCTGGAGAATTGAACCTTGGTCCTTAGGCTTTGCAGGCCTGCACCTTAACTGCTAAGCCATCTCTCCAGCCCTGAGCCTCTCTTAAAGGATGAGAGAGAGAGAGAGAGAGAGGGAGAGAGAGAAAGAGAGAGAGGGAGGGAGGGAGGGAGAGGGGCCACAAGACACAAGCCAAAACCACACAGCCCACTTCAGGAACTCCAGAAGGAGCTCAGGCACTTTGCACATCTTTAGATTGGAATCTCAAACCCAGCACCACACCTTATGATTGGCCCAGTGACACCTCCTCTGGCCAGGTGGCTGCAGATGCAAACTACAAACTAATAAAACACTGAATATATTGCGGGCCACCTGTTCAAGCTACTGCATTCCGCTCCTGGCCCCCAATAAATTCAGAACCATCCCACATTGTAAATTGTATTTAGTCCAATTACAAAGGTCCCCACAGTCCTAACCAACTTAAGATAATTCCAAAGTCCCAAGTCTCCTCTGGGATTTAAGATTGTCTCTTAGCTATGAGGTCTGTAAAATCAAACAAGTTGTATATTTTCAGTATATAAAGGCACAGAGTAAACTTTTTCAACTGGTATAAGGCATAGCAAGGCGAGACTAGAACTTTTACCATTGTGCCTGGTTTATTGGTTTTTTAGCAGCCACTCCAACTGTGTCATCTCAAATCTCCCTTCCGGCCCCACCTGCCACCCCACCTAGCTGTTCTAATGGTCCTCTGACCCACTTGGCCTGATTTGATCAACGCTGATCTATCTTGATTATTACATCAGGCCCATGCTGGCCTCTTGGCTTGGCTTTGCTTTTTAGAAATTTTTGTTTATTTTTATTTATTTATTTGAGAGAGAGAGAGAGAGAGAGAATGGGTGTGCCAGAGCTTCCAGCCACTGCAAACGAACTCCAGTCACATGTGCCCCCTTGTGCATCTGGCTAACATGGGACCTGGGGAATCGAGCCTTGAACCGGGGTCCTTAGGCTTCACAGGCAAACACTTAACCGCTAAGCCATCTCTCCAGCCCTGGCTTTGTTTTTCTTATAGCACAGTGACGTCTTTTATGCGCCCCCTGGAACTGGATATGGGGCGGGCAAGGGGTTGTGGCGTTCCGGGAGTGAGGCTTTCTCTGAAGCAGCGGAGGAGGACATCATTAGAGAGTGGGGATTGTTGCTTCTTAAGCAAATGCCTGCGCCACTGGCTGCCTCTCCACCAGCCTGGCAGCGCTGTCAGGCACCGTGTTGATCCACGGGCAACTTCTTTGCTGTTGGTCAGGCCAAGGCCGTTATCTTGGCCCGTTCGTCCCTCTGCCCCATCTCTGTCTCCTTTTCTCCACACGCCCGGGTCGTACAGTGTGCAAGAGTGGACGCCTGCTTCTCTCTGCTGGTGACTCTTAGTGTTTATCAGCATTGCTCTGGAGCCCCCCTTCCTCTCTAGAGAAGGGGTACCCTGTCTCCCCACCCCTCCTTCTGGGGCTGCCAAGGCAGGAACTGCATGGTAGAAACATGGGGTCTCCAGGCCAGGGCCTTTCCCGTCCTCGGGCCCCGGGGACGCCTCCATTCCTGATGGGGCTCTGCCCAGAGGAAGCTGCCATGCCAAACCGGCAGTGATCTGAACTTGAAAGATAGGGTCGTTGGCATAAGGGCGCCCCTGCGATTCCCAGAGAAGAGGACGTCACCTCACAGTCTGCACCCTCACAAACCCTAATGTCTCCCCCAGCACCCCACCCTGTACATGCTGGACAAGGGCTCCTACATCACCACACACAGCCACAGCCCAAGCCCAAGCATTTAGTTATGGTACTCCTCTCCTTCTCTCTCTGCTTTCCAAACAAGGTCTTCCTGATTAGCCCAGGATAGCCTTTGAACTCACAACCTTTCTACTCCAGCCACCCATGTGCTGGGGTCACAAACACGTGCCACCAGGCTTGGCTTTGCAGTTTCTTAAGGAATCACCGAGGGCCCCAAAATAGCCCATGCTCACTTGAGTCAGCTTAGCTTCACCTTGAGTTTGAGGTCATTGTCTCCTAAGAAGACAGGCCTCCAAGTCCCCCTGCGCCCAATCCCAGTCTGGGGCATCTGTCCTGACTGCCTCACACTCATTCCCTGCCTTGTGAGATTTCTGACTGCCAGCCTTCTTGTCCCCTTTGCTTCTGGCCCAGGGAGAAGAACGACCGCTCCGTGATGGCCGTCTGAGCAGCTCCCCTTGAGTTCGTTTGTCTTGGGTTGTCTTCCTCAGGGAAGGAAAGAATCTTCACACCCCAGTGACTCACTTTTGCTCCAAATTTTCCCTTCCTGTTGGCTTGGGCTGCGGTGTGGTTGAGGTGTTGGGGCTGGGCCGCTGGCCAGATCCCTCCAGGAGCCTTCTGAGGGCCTTGCAACATAGCCAGGAGCTCACTGAACCTCCTGTATCTCGGGGTTAGGACTTGAATGATGATTCCAGTATATAATCCCATTGGAAATCCTGTTACTAAAGGAGGGGCTGAGCGGAGACACTGGAAGGGTACTCTTAGCATCTCAGATTCTGAGATCAGCACTTGTAAACCATCCAAAGAACTCCAGTTAAACTTCTAAACTGCAGATGCAATAGGGAAAGTTAAGTTCATATTTTCATTAATATTTATAGAGCACCATTTCTATGTAGGTACCATGATGGATGCTTTTTTTGGGTAATGTATCAATCTAGCCCTAGGCTATAAGACCAGACCAGCTCAATTTGCAGGCAACGATGATGATATTTCTAGTAACACAGTTGTTTGTTTTGTATCTGCCATATGCCAGCACTGTTTTAAGCATTTTACAGTCTTGTTATCATTTAGAATTCACAAATGCAAATAAGAAAAATATTATTGTCCTTTTTTTAAATTTTTTTTTATTTTTTGAGACAAGCCCAACAGACTGTCCTTTCTTATGAGACAGAGAGAGAATATAATTGGTACACTAGGGCCTCCAGCCTCTGTACATGAACTCCAGACTCGAGCGCCACCTAGTGGGCATGTGTAACCTTGCTTGCTTACGTCACCTTGTGTGTCTGGCTTACCTGAGACCTGGAGAGTTGAACATGGATCCTTAGGCTTTACAGGCAAATGCCCTAACTGCTAAGCCATTTCTCTAGCCTTTCCTTTTTTTTTTTTTTTAAACAAAGAAACAGGCTGCCATTACTTGCCTAAAGTCATTCCAACAGACAGTGGTGGTAGGGGTTAGCACTGAATGAGGGCTCATGAGGAGACACCCCCTCTTTTAAGTAGCTTATGGATTTTCAAAGCACCCTGGCACCCTGGGAGATGGGCCTCTTTTGTATGCAGGTGTGGGGTGTGGGCATGTGGCATATGCACATGAATATGGAGGCCAGGTGAAGACATTAGGAGTCTCCTGTCTCTTTTCCGCCCTATTTCTTTGGATCAGAGTCTCACTGAACCCAGATCTCACTGTTATTTAGTTAGACTGAGTGATCAAGGAGCTCCAGTGATCTTCCAGTAACCTCCTTCAGTGCTAAGGTCTCAGGCATGCAAAACCATGCTTGGTTTTTTAAAATATTTTTATTTATTTTTTGACAGAGAAATAGGGAGAGAGAGAAAAAAAAATAAAGAGAGAAAGAGAAGGAGAATGGGTGCACCATGACCTCCAGCCACTGGAAACGAACTCCAGACACATGTGCCCCCTTGTGCATCTGGCTAACGTGGGTCCTGGGGAATCGAACCTGGGTCCTTTGGCTTTGTAGGCAAATGCCTTAACCGCAAAGCCATCTCTCCAGCCTCGTGCTTGTTTTTTTTTAAAATTATTTATTTATTTATTTGAGAGCGACAGACACAGAGAGAAAGACAGATAGAGGGAGAGAGAGAGAATGGGCGCGCCAGGGCTTCCAGCCTCTGCAAACGAACTCCAGACGCGTGCGCCCCCTTGTGCATCTGGCTAACGTGGGTCCTGGGGAACCGAGCCTCGAACTGGGGTCCTTAGGCTTCACAGGCAAGCGCTTAACCGCTAAGCCATCTCTCCAGCCTCGTGCTTGGTTTTTAATGTGGTTGCTGGGGATTGAGGTCCGGTCCTCGTGCTTGCAGGGCAGGCAGTCTTACCTGCTGAGCCACTTTCTCAGCCTCCAGGTGTTCCCATTATTGATCAAGAAACTGAAGCATGAGAAGCTTCTGAACGTTACTTAGGGTCACACTGTGGGTAGACGGTCTGTCTGTCTGTCACTAGGGACCCGGAATGTCCTTATTACATTATACCTTTGCAGACAAACCAGTGCCCCATTGAAGGCTTAAGTCAAAGCCCACCTACCTAGTACCTCCTTACACTGTGATATCTATTTTATTTATCATTTATTTATGAGAGGCAGATAAATACATAGATAGACAGACAGACAGATAGATAGATAATGGAAGGCCAGGGCCTCTAGCCACTACAAACAAACTGCAGATGCCTGTGCCCTCTTGTGCATCTGGCTTATATGGATACTGGGGAACTGAACCTAGGTCCTTATGCTTTGCAGGAAAGTGCCTTAACTGCTAAGCCATCTCTCCAGCCAAGTGATACCGGTGTTTTTAATTTTTTTTAATTAGAGAGTGTGAGAGAAAGAGAGAGAGAGAGAATTGGTGTGCCAGGGCTTCTAGCCACTGCAGTTGGACTCCAGATGTGTGTGTCACTGAGTGTACAGTGCAACCTTGCGCTTACATCACCTTGTGCATCTGGCTTACATGGGTACTTGGGAATCAAACCTGAATCCTTAGGCTTTGCAGACAAGTGCTTTAACTGCTAAGCCATCTTTCCAGCCCAGTGATATCTTTTTTTTTTTTTTTTGATTGATTGACTGACAGGAACTCATTCTGCAGACTAGGCTGGCCTGGAACTCACTGGGTATAAGCTAGGCTAGGCTCAAACTTGTGGCTACTTTGCTACCTCAGCCTTCCGGTGCTGGGGTTACAGGTTTGAGCTCCCGATGCCCCCCGACGTCCTCTTTATCCATAGGACTGAATCCCCACTGTTCAAGCTGCAGTCTGGGAAAGGAAGCGAATGTTTCCTTTTCTTTCACCACTGCTGAAGGCAAGGGCTGTCTGTTCAGTGTCTGTCTGGCATCTCTGACTGGTCCCTGCAGTAGAATTCATTTGCTCTCCTGGCTCCCGTGCCTCCATGCTCTTAGAGTCTGTGAGAGGATGCCAGATAAAGATGCTTATCGTGGCCCCGGTCGTAGGAGCCGAAGACTGTACCCCGGTGAGAAGCACGAGTGGAACCCCCACGGCCCAGAGGATTTCAGTGCCGACTGCAAAGGTGGCTTCTCTCAGTTGCTCCTCTGCAGTAGGCCCCAGGGACTTTTCTTTTCGCCTCTGAAATGAAGTCTGTGTGACAGTGTTTAGAGCTTTTCCGAAAGATAGCCGAGAGATGTCACGCGCACATCTCAAAGAAAATCCTGCATTCTTATCGTAAGCCGTCGAGCCTTATGCAGGTGCGGCAAGCCAGCGTAGCACCCCGTCGGCTCTGTCCTCAGAGGTCAGCAGTGCTCGTGGGTCACGTACGTCCTCCTCGACGACAGCCTCCTTTTGCGCACGTACCGTACCGAATTAGCCAAGCTGGGCTTCCCCAGGAATCTTATTACTCCAGAACTTCAAGCGTGAGTGAGGGTCATTGTAAGCACATGGGGTGTATGTCCTGTTGTGATGAGTGTAGAACTGTAACATCAACCAGTCTGTCTTCAATTTATTATCTATCTCCCCATCATCCACTACCATCTGTTATGGACGATGATGGCCATCTATCAATAATGGATCATTTTCTTAACTATCACCTATCTTATCATACATATATATAGTATATATCTGTCAGTTTATCTCATCTATCTAATATCTGTCAACTATTTTCTATCATCTTTATCTGCCATCTATCATCTATCTATATATCTATTCACCTGTCTGTCATCTGTCTTTTCTCCCTTTATCTATCATCTATTTTCATTATTTTGTTAAAGATTTTATTTTTATTTATTTATTTGTTAAAGACAGACAGAGAGAGAGAGAGCGGGAGAGAGGGAGGGAGAGAATGGGCATGCCAGGGCCTCTAGCCACTGCAAACGAACTCCAGACGCATGTGCCACCATGTGCATCTGGTTTACGTGAGACCTGGGGAATCGAACCTGGGTCCTTATGCTTCATAAGCCATCTCTCCAGCCCTATTTTCATTCTTTATATCTATGTATCAATCACCCATCCATCCATCTGTAATCTACCTATCATCTGTCTACCTTATCTAATCTATCTACCCACCTACCGTCGTCTGTCAGGTATAGTGATGACACAGCCTTCCAGCCTGGCTCTGTCTCCCAGTGACCCCGTTAATGTGTCACGTATTTCCTTGTACCATTGTCCCCCACCCCCCCCCCGCCGCAGAATGTAGGCTACATTGAGTGACTCACTTCAGGATAGTGCCCATCACCTCTGAAGTCAGGCTGAGGGGAGACCTTGGTTTCCTTTTGTGTGGCCTCCTCTACCGGACTTGCGGCGGGAGAAGCTGTGCTCTGGGGACGCGCAGCCCGTCTTTTCTGAGCTCCGTGTGCTAAGAAACCAGGGCTCTGCTCAACATCTGCGAGCCTGCCACTGGCCCCGTAAAAGAGCCGCAAAGCAGACCTTCTGGCTTCCTGCCACCCCCCCAATAGCTTCAACTCGTGAGCTAGAAGTTTTCAGCCACCATACTTGTGACCCGCAGAAGCTAAGAGAACACAAACCGCTTTTTAAAAATACTTTGTAAAAGTTTATTTGAGAGAGAGAGAGAGAATGAGAATGGTACATCAGGGCCTTCTGTCACTGCAAGTCATTTTGTGCATCTGGCTTCACGTAGGGTACTGGGATGTCAAACTGGAGCCACTGGGCTTTATAAGAAAACACTTTAACCTCTGACTCATGGTACATGCCTAGAACCACATTTACTAAGCAGTCATTGTTGTTAAAATGCAGCAAGTAATTAACACACAAACCTTAGTTGCAAAGCAAATCACACAACCAGTCAAGTTTTTGCTTTTTCTTTTCTTTCTTTCTTTCTTTCTTTTTTTTTTTTTTAAAGGTAGGGTTTCACTCTAACTCGGGCTGACCTGGAATTCACTACCTATTCTCAGGCTGGCCTTGAAGTCTTAGGCTGGCCTTGAATTCACAGCGATCCTCCTACTTCTGTCTCCTAAGTGCTGGGATTAAAGGCGTGCACCACCACGCCCAGCTCCAGTCAAGCATTTTAAATTGTCATTTATGTATTTGCGTGCTTGTGTGTGTGTTCATGTATGTGTGTGGAGGGCAGTTATTGTTCACACAGAGGTCAGAGGAAACCTCTGGTATTCTTCCTCAGCCACATTTTCTTTTTTTTTTTTTTTTTTTTTTTTTTGAGACAGTCTCTCATTAGCTTGGAGCTCACAGTGACTGGAAGGACTGGCCAGCAAACTCCAGGGAAATACTATCTCTGATTGCTCTGAAGTGACATTGCAAGTGCCTGGCTCCATGCTGGCCTTTTTAATGTGGGCCCTGGGGATTGAACTCAGGTCTCCATGCTTGCAAGGCGAGTGCCTTTTTGACTGACCCATCTCCAGAGCCTATTTATAGACAGTAATTTTCAAGGTCTTTATCTTTCCCAGTCACAACATACTTAGCAGTACTTTATTTAGCATGAATGCATCTGTCAAGTCTGATGCAAATCTTTTCCCAATATTTTGTCTTGCAAATGGTTGTGTTTATGTTTAAATGTTTCTTCCACAGGCTTTGGAAAAAATTAGACAATCAATGCTATCAATTTGTTTTTTTTAAAAAAAATATTTATCTGAGAGAGAGAGAGAGAGAGAGAAAGAAAGAAAGAAAGAAAGAAAGAAAGAAAGAAAGAAAGAGAGTGAGTATGGTCATACCAGTGCCTCCAGCCACTGTAGACAAACTCCAGATGAATGCACCACACTGTGCATCTGGCTTTACATGGGTACTGGGGTATCGAACCCAGGTTGGCAGACTTTGTAAGAAAGCACCTTTAACTGCTGAGCCATTACCTCAACCCCCAGTCTTATTTTATTTTATTTCTTTATGTCTCTTGAACCTTTGTGTCCTAATACCTATAGCCCAAGATATTTTCATCTGGTATTTTTGTGACAAACACTATTTAATGTTTGTTAATTATTTATTTATTAGAGAAAGAGAGAGAGAGAGAGAGAGACTTTAGTGCCTCCAGCCACTGTACACAAACTTCAGATGCATGCACCACCTTGTGTATCTGGCTTACATGGGTCCTGGGGAATTGAACCTGGGTTCTTTGGTTTTGCAGGCAAGTGCCTTAACCAGTAAGCCATCCCTCCAGCGATCACATGGCCTTTATAAACATGATTTTGGATAATTACTTGCCTCTAGTCTCTTCTCTTCTCCTCCTCCTCTGCATATTGTTCCTGGACACAATAAATCTCATCTGCAAACCTTATTCTGGAATGCGTCCCGGTTCATTAGCCTTGGAAGTCTGCAGTGGATTCAATAAGCATCCAGATCTGCCATTAGGGTAATTGGTGGAAATATGATATGGTGGTACTGTTGTCCAGAACAGTTTTACCACACAGCGTTGGCTCCTTGTGAGGGTGTGTGTGTGTGTGTGTGTTTACCTGTGCACACACGTGCTGTCCTGAGCTGGTTTTCCCTCAGTACTCTTATGTCTGTTTATTCAAGGTCCTCTGTACTTTCCCTGCTTCATGGGTCACTCCACACACTCTCTGATTGCCCTTCATGACCGTAAGGCCCACAGTGTGACAAGAACCACAGTGCCTCACTGTGACCTGCTTAAATCCAGTGAATCCAGTTGCTGGAAATGTCATTATTTGACGAGGGAGCCTAGGAGCGAGGGAAGGAAAATAGCTTAGATTTTTTGTGGGGGAGTGAAAATCCAGAGGCACAGCAGACATTTTGTTCAGGAGAGAGGAAAGTTTTCGAAGCTCCCACTGGGTGGAGGGGCACACAGTGGGGAGGGGGATGGGAAGGTTAAGTTAGGGGATTGGATGAGAGCAACCAAAATAAATCCTATTTGAAAGCGTCTGATGAAGGCTAGTAACTTTATATACTATTCCAAAGTAAATGGAATGGCTTCTGTTGCTTTTGGTACACTTTTCTGTCAGTTTGATGCTTCATGATAAATGCCTCACTACGAGGAAGACAGGCTTCCCGGACCCTCTGTTAGCGATGCCCAGCTATGATGGGTGGCTAAGGAGCAGGGAAGCACGACAAGATTCGAACTCCTTACTTGCAAGGGGGACCGCCATCATTACTTCGGCTCAGCACTTTTTCTTTGACTCAGTAAGTCATGACTGAGCTCCTGCTGTGACATCAAAATTCACCAGAGGGTCAGAAACTAGAGTGAACTATCACCTCCACTGAAGTGGCTTTTATGAAAAGGACAAAAGGTGACAAATGCTGGTAAGGATGTGGAGGAAAGGTCTCAGATACTTGGTGGGAATGTAAATTAGCAGTCGTGTGGGGCGTAATATGGAGGGTCGTGAGAAATGCAGAAGCATGTTGGGGAGATGCCCAGTTGGTAAAGTGCTTTGTGTGCAGGCATGGTGGGCTGAGGCCAGAACCTGGCACTCACATGAAAGCCAGGCATGGCCATATGTGCCTGTGAGCCCAGCGCTGGGCAAGTGGAGAGAGACGACGGGTCCCCAGATTTGCTGGCTAGCTAGTCCAGCCCAATCAGCTCCAAGTTCAGCGAAAGGCCTGCCCTCCCAAAATAAGATGGAGAGCGATTGAGGAAGAAAGCCCACGTGAACCTCTGGTCTTACGTGTATACATGCCCCCCCCACACATGAACAAGCATACACATGTGCATACCACACACACATGCAAAAACATACCCCTGCCCCCCACCAAACTAAACACAGATCTTCCATATGATGCGTCTGTCCCACTTCTGGGTATATCCCACGGGAATGTCATCTCCATATCCAAAACATACCTGAGCTGTCATTCCATTCATAATGGCCAAAAGTCCCTTCAGCAGGTTAATAAAGACAATATGGGACTATATCTAATGGAACATTATTATTATTATTATTATTACTTTTTGTTTTTTTTTTAAATTTATTTATTTATTTATTTGAGAGCAACAGACACAGAGAGAAAGACAGATAGAGGAAGAGAGAGAGAATGGGTGCGCCAGGGCTTCCAGCCTCTGCAAACGAACTCCAGACGCGTGCACCCCATTGTGCATCTGGCTAACGTGGGACCTGGGGAACCAAGCCTTGAACCGGGGTCCGTAGGTTTCACAGGCAAGCGCATAACCGCTAAGCCATCTCTCCAGCCCTACTTTTTGGTTTTTTGAGGTAGAGTCTCACTCTAGCTCAGGCTGACCTAGAATTCTTTTTTTTTCTCAATTTTTATTAACATTTTCCATGATTATAAAAAATATCCCATGGTAATACCCTCTCTCTCCCCCCGACTTTCACTTTTGAAATTCCATTCTCTATCATATCCCCAACCCATCTCAATCAGTCTTTTATTTTGATGTCATGATCTTTTCCTCCTCTTATGATGGTCTTGTGTAGGTAGTGTCAGGCACAGTGAGGTCATGGATATCCAGGCCATTTTGTGTCTGGAGGAGCAGGTTGTAAGGAGTCCTGCCCTTCCTTTGGCTCTTACATTCTTTCTACCACCTCTTCCGCATTAGACCCTGAGCCTTGGAAGGTGTGATCGAGATGTTATTCATTACTCCAGTCACTTCTTTCCAGCACTATGATACCTTCTGAGTCATCCTAAGGTCACTGCCATCTGAAAAGAGAAGATTCTCTACCCAAGGTGAGAGTAGCGTTAATATAAAGGTATAAATATTAAGAGAAGTGCTTACTGGGCAGTTTGATAAGCATAATATATATACTTATCTAGACATCAGCAGATGTTACACCCCTAGGGCTCATGACTACCCCTGTTTTAAGTTTTCAGTATCAGGGATGTATTCCACCCCCCACCATGGAGCGGGCCTGACCTGGAATTCTTTATGCAATCTCAGGGTGGCCTTGAACTCACGCTGATCCTCCTACCTCTGCCTCCCGAGTGCTGGGATTAAAGGTGTGCGCCACCATGCCCAGCTTAATGGAACATTATTTAGCCATAAACAAAATAATGTAAGATCTGAGGTTAAGAGAAAGCTCCTCAGACAAGAGCACTTGCTCTTTAAGCATGAGGCCTTGAGTTTGATACGTAGGACCTACATAAACAAACAGGTAAATGGCTAGACACGCCTCTGACCCAAGTACTGAGGAACACAGAGACCAGAGTATTTTTGGGCTTGCTGCTCAACTAGTCAAATGGGGAAAAAAATCATGAGGTCCAGGTTCAGTGAGAGACTCTGTCTCAAGGAAATAAGGCAAAAGAGTGACCGAGGGTTAGGTGACCTCCTTGGATCTCCACACTCATGGGCACAGGACAGCCCTCCCCCACAAGGATGATATCAAGTCATTTGCATCAAGATGAATAGACCTAAAATTGGGTGCGGTGGCACACACCTTTAATCCCAGCACTCGGGAGGCTGAGGTAGGAGGATCGCTGTGAGTTCAAGGCCACTCTGAGACTCCATAGTGAATTCCAGGTCAGCCTGGGTGAGATCCTACCTCAAAACATGCACACATGCGCGCGCGCACACACACACGCAATGGATAGACCTGGAGGAAATTGTGTTAAGTGAAATAAGTCAGACATACAAGGATGACTACAGTATTTTCTCACTTGCGTGTGGGTATTTAAAGAGTCCACCTGAATGTAGACCGGACCTGGAGTGGGAAGACTGGCTTGGAGGGAGAACAGGGTGTTGGGTTACGAGGACAGGGTGAAGAGGCGCAGTGAGCTCCAGGGCTGTGTACCTGGGGTGAGCAACGTCTGTGTCTGTGGTTAACCTGCTGAGAGGAGCGTCAAGGCTTCAAAGACAGGAATGGTGAGGAGCTGGAAATGTTAATTAGCCTGATTCAGTCAGAACTTATTTTATCCATATACACACTGCACCTCATAAATATGTATAATTGTTATATGTTAACCCAAGATTTTTTTAAAAAACTAAAGAGCTGGAAATGTTAATTAGCCCGTTTTGACATGACATCCTGTGTACATATATTGAATCATCATACCACATGCTGTTAAGTCTATACAATTGAAGCATAATTATTTTATTAATAATTATCCTATAATTTTTACCTTTTATAATTTTATTTATTTACTGATTTATTTTATTAATAAAATATAAAGTGATATTCACTCTATGAGGCCAGTCAAGGGTTCAGGTAAAAATAGCACAGAATTGGCAGATGTGAGACCCCACGGAAAACTGTGAGAAGACAGTGACTGTGACGCCAGTGGAAAGAGGGACAGTTCACCATCAGTAAGACCGAGTCTCAGTGTTGTTCCTCCAGGCTGGGTGTCCAAGCGCAGGTGACACTGCCCAGGTACGCCTGGCCCGTGTCGTCACACCTGGGCTGGAACTGCGTTTCCTTCCATCAGTGGAACCAGAGATCATTTCTTTAAATGCTCCCTCCAGTTGATAAGTAGGATTCTTGTCGTATTAGACTTTTTATTGATAACACGTTGACAGTTTGCAAGCCCTCCTCCTGGGGGATATTCCTGTATGTGGAGAGTCAAAACCGTGGCCCCTGGGGTGAGAATCGAGGAGGTTGAACGCTTGTCAGGAGACAAATGTGAATTTGGGGAGTGTGGTTTGTGAGAGCACGCCTGAGCTCGTTTCACCGTGGAGTTTTTGAGTTTTAAGGTTTGTGCATGTGTATGTATGTGGTGTGTGTAGGAGTGTGTGTGTGAGTTCATGTGTGTGTGTGTTTGAGTGTGGAAGTGGAGGTTGACCATGGGGATCTTCCTCAGTAGCTGTCTACGTTATCTTTTGAGACAGGGTCCACTGCCAACCCTTGCTTCCACAGATTTGGCTAGATTAGCTGGCTGGCTAGTCAGCTCCAGGTCTCCCCTGTGTCTGCTCCCCAGGACTGGCATTACAGGTGCTCACCACTGTGCCTACCATTTCATGTAGGCACCGTGAATCTGAACTCAGGGCCTCATGCTTGCCAAGCCCGCTGACACTTCTCCCAAGCCCCTTTGAGCTCCTCGATGGCTAGCAATCTACAGAGGCTGTAGAGCCGCGCTAGCTGGAGAATGAGGGGAGGTGCTAGGCTCTTTCGATCTTGGGTAATAATGAGTAAAGGGAAAGTGCCGGGCCACCCCAGTCTCTGGTGGCCGCTTGGACAGTCTTCTGTGGTGGCCCATTGTGCCCAGCTGTGCGAGTCTCTGGTGGGATTGAGCTGGCAAAGGTCTGGACATGTGGGAAACACATGCTCTGGACCCTCTATTCCTCCCTTTACCTCTGCTTAGGTAAATCAGCAGCTCGCTTCTTTCAGGGCAGCAAAGCACTTCATGTGCAGATCTTACCCTGAAATACACTCATCTCGTGTACACACACACACACACACACACACATACACACCAGGTAAATGCAACCCAGATGTTTTGTTTAAAGATACAGGCATCTGAACAAGAAACTGTCTACATCTGCATTGTAAGAAGACACTGACGTCACTGAGGTTTTCACTGCTACTTGGGCTTTGAGTGAAGGATTGAATGGATACACACACACACACACAGAGAGAGAGAGAGAGAGAGAGAGAGAGAGAAAGTTAGCCTGCAAGTTTTAAAGTGAGAGAAGTTTCACTCTCCGGGCACCGTCTGAGAGGGACGAGGGACAGGCCATGACTGTGGGTCTCTATAAAACCACCCTGCCGCTGCTCTTCTGTGCCATCGTCCTTCCTCTTCGTGGGCTTAAAATATGTCTTCCTTCCTCTGTATGTTCGCTGGGAGTTGGTTTTAGCGAGAAGTTGTTTATTCCATTCTTGAATTTGTTCAAAGCTTCACGTTTGATCTCCTGTCAGCTGGTTGGAATATCCTGTTGTCTCAAGGTTAAGACATCCTGCTCCTTTTAGAGTGATGTCTTATCACAAAAGCTGGGGCCAGGGTTTTGTCATAGCTTATCCATCCGCACACACAGGCAGGCTGCAGGAAGCGAAGGAGAGCTCTCTTGCGCAGCCCCTACCTGTGCGAGAGAATGGACTAGTGATTTGCCTTTGTTGCTGGGGATGAAGTATCTGGCCAGGTCAGTGAGGAGGGGTCTGTTTTGACTTACGCTCTGTGGTGCAGACCTGGCTGGGCGGGCATGGCAGCGGGAGGAAGCGTTAGGCTGCGGCAGTTGCAGCTCGAGGCTGCTGGCTCACGTCTCTGTGGACCAGGGTGCAGACAGCACAAAGGGGAAGTAGGACCGGCTATAAAACCTCAAGGCCCACCTCCGGTGATGCACTTCCTCCAAGCAGGCACCGTCTGCCAACCTTTCTCTGCCATCAGCTGGGAACCAGGGGTTCAAACACAGGACATTTCCCACGGAAACCTTGGCAGAGGTTAAGTTACTACCAACATTGGTGGGGAGACGCCTCAGCTGGCAAGAGCAGCTGGCATGCAAGGCATGAACGCCTGGGATGCTTTGGGTTTGCGTGAGCCTCAGCACCCACGTGAAAAGCGGGGCATGGCCATGCAGGCCTGTAAGCCCAGTCCTGTGTGAGCAGAGGCAGGGGAATTGTTGGGGTTGCTGGTCATCTAGGCCGACTGGAAATAGCAGCTCTGAAGTCCGTTTGTGATTCAAGTCTAGGACGACAGGGAGGAGCTGTAGAGGGAGACGGCAAGAGCCACAGTCACACACTTGCATTCATGCTCACGCACACAGATCACACGCGTGCACACCTGCACACGCACACAGATCACACGCACACACGCACGTACTGCGCATGCTGAAACACCCACAGTGTTCGTGAAGATTGAGTTTGTGCTGAACTTCATCGGTAGTGGTTCAGTTCAGGTTGTGGTGCTCTGGTGTTGAAAATGAGAAGTCCTTCACTCAGTCACTCAGCGCAAGAGGACATCTGTGGTCACCCAGGCCCTCTGGTGCAGGCCAGAACCCTCTCTTCCCCCTTCGTTCCCTTGGCTGTCCTCCCGTCCGCTCTGTACTGCCGTGTCTGTGTGAAAATAACTTCCCGCCTCGGCTCTGTCACTCCGGAGTCCTGCCTCCTTGTTAGCGAAGCTCCAGTCGTTCATTTGGTGGGTCAGTGCTCTGAGCTTTCTTTTCTTTTTATGTTGCCCATTTTTACTAGATACTGAAAAAAATAAACTTAATGATAACAATAAACACTAATGACTAACTCTGAGAAATGTAACAGATTCCATATAAAGGGAATATTTATATATGGTTCCATAATTATTAAATAGGCACTAGCTCATTTTTATTTCTTTTTCTAAATTTTTTTGGTTTATTTTTATTTATTTATTTGAAAGTGACAGAGAGAGAAACAGGCAGAGAGAGAGAGAGAGAGAGAGAGAAAATGGGCGCGCCAGGGCTTCCAGCCACTACAAACGAACTCCAGATGTGTGCGCCCCCTTGTGCATCTGGCTAACGTGGGTCCTGGGGAATTGAGCCTCGAACCGGGGTCCTTAGGCTTCACAGGCAAGCGCTTAACCGCTAAGCCATCTCTCCAGCCCTTTATTTCTTTTCTTTGTTTTGTTTCGTTTTGTTTTTGTTTCTTGAGGTAGGGCCTCACTCTAGTCCAGGCTTACCTGGAAATCACTATGTAGTCTCAGGGTGGCCTTGAACTCACAATCACCCACCTCCCTCTGCCTCCCAAATGCTGCTGGGATTAAAGGCGTGCGCCACCACGTCCGGCTCATTTCTCAATTAATGTATTAAGTGGGTGTTAGCACACTTCCATTTGAGGAGACCGGGGCTTACAGAAGTTAAGAGCATCCCCACATCTCACCCATGGCAGGAGGTAGGGCCAGAGTTCAAATTCAGGGTAGCCTGTCTCCAGAGCCCCGTAGCCATGAGCAAGGCCTGTGCCAGTACCTTCCTGGATAATTTATTTTTGAACTGTCAATAATACTGCTATGTTTCAGATTAAAGATGTTCAGCATTATAACATAAAATAGCATCTATGTGACAAATGGTTAGTTCAGTAGTTCCCAGTGACTAAAGTTTTGTTAAGTTAGTGAAAACTTCTAATTATAACTTTTAGAAGACTCAAGCATGGAAAACTGGGCTAAGATGTAGTTCCATGTAGAGCATTTGCTCAGCATGTGCCCGGCGCTGGCTTCAATGTAAAACACATCCACACCAAGCAACCAACCAACATTATCTACGTGGTTAGGGAAAGTTTTGAATTTCCTTGCCAGAGTACTTCTGTGCTTTGAAAGAATTTAAACATCATTTAAAAAATACTTTATTTTTATTTATTTGTTTATTTGGCAGAGAAAGAGGGAGAGAGACAGATAGAGTGGGTGCCCCCTTGTGCGTCTGGCTAACGTGGGTCCTGGGGAATCGAGCCTGGGACCTTTGGCTTCGTAACCGCTAAGCCATCCCTCCAGCCCTTAAATATAATTTCTTTCAAATATATTGATTTTTCCTCCATTTCTGTAATGCCCCTACTTGGTTGGCAGACAAAACATAAAACATATAATTTGCCTTTGGCTCAACTCAGCGATAACTAAAGTAATTTATATTTATCAACAAAAGCAATGGCAATTGAAAAATTGTGTCCTGTTCCCCACAACATTGGTGATGCACTGATTAAGCATGTGTCTGTAACAATGTGGGGACCTCAGAGCTGCGCATATGCTCAAACACAAAGGCGTCTTTGTTACGTTGCCAAGTGCAGCCGGCAGCCAGGCTTCCCGCAGACCGTGCGTGAGAATCCTGTGTATGCTAAACGCGTCCTGGCTCTAGCACTTAAACACTAAGTGTTCGTAAGTTTTAATCATCCACGTAGTGGAGCAGAAGGTGGGGTTGTCAGTGGAAAGATTTGCCACTAGCTTCTTAGAAGGTAAAAAGCACTTTTCTGTTGTACTTACTGCCTGTGTCCTGGCACTGGGATCCTGGTGTCCCTGGGCTCTGCCCAGGAGTGACCCTGGAAAATGACTCAGCGGGGGTGGGGGGGTGGTTTCAATATCTATTAAGAGGTGATGGAGGATTTGCTATATATGCCTCTACGTTTGAAACAAGTCATGCATGCAGAGAATTTCATCCACTTATTCCAGTTCGGATTAATCACCTACACATTTTGGTAACATCATAGGAAGGTATCCAAAAAAAAAAAAAAGAGCTGACTTGGCCAATGTTATGTTCTCTCACTGCCCACTCTTCGGAGATCACCGGTCTTCCTGTCCTGAGGAGATAAACACATATGTTTCTTAGCCAGAGTTCCTCATAACTGGGTCTCTGCCTGTTTTCTGAATTTCATCCCGGTACGTAATTGACTGCGTACCTCTTTGCCGTGTGTGTGGCTGGGCAAATGCATCACATTCAGACTTGCCAAAAGCCAGGGTCCTAACTGACTACCCAACTACCAAATGGACATATAAGTAGAGTTCTTGGTGAGGAAGAAATCATAAAACACTGCTACTTTTTTCTTTCTTTCTTTCTTTTGCGAGGTAGGGTCTCACTCATTAGCCCAGGCTAACCTGGAATTCACTATGTAGTCTCAGGGTAGCCTCAAACTCATGGCGATCCTCCTACCTCTGCCTCCCGAGTGCTGGGATTAAAGGCGTGCGCCACCACACCCGGTAACACTGCTGTTTGATAAGTGGAATTCTATGTCAACATCACAAGGGAGAAAGGAGAGCCTGGGTCTGTATCTCAGTGGTAGAGTGTGTGCTTAGCATGTATGAGGCTGTGGGGGTCAAAGGAATAAAAAGAAAAAACGTGCCCCACGATTCAGGGCTTAAGATGCAGTGTGGACGCTGTCACATTTTCCCCATTCTGCCAGACACTGGGGAAGGATAGGATAGGCTGGCTTGGGCCTGTGGACTTTGTGTGTGTGGTGTGTGTGCGGGCTTGTGCAGATGTACTTGTGTTTGGACCGCTAAGCCATCTCTCCAGCACCTCAATTTTTTAACATATATTATTTTAGAGGGAGAAAGAGAGAGAATGGGTGCACCAGGGCCTCCAGCCACTGTAAACGAATTCCAGACTCATGCACCGCCTTGTGCATCTGGCTTAAGTGGGTCCTGGAGACTCGAACTGGGATCCTCTGGCTTTGCAGGGAAATGCCTTAACCGCTAAGCCATCTCTCCACCCCCTCAATTTTTTTTCTCATGCCAGCAGCCTCTTGCTTGCCTCAGTGAGTCCTCTTCCACTGTCCACCTGACCTTGTCTCCCCACTCCCCTCCAGCTGTCCGTTGTTAGCGGCACTGTGCACGTCCTCCTGAAAGCCCAGGAAGAGGAAGGGACGGTCATCCGCACACCTCCTGTGAGCCCTGAAGAACAGGTTGAGGCACTCCTTTCTGCACAGACCACGAGTTTCTGGAAGACAGGCTGAATCTTTTCACCCTCATTCCCAAAGCTTGGCACATAGTCCTTTGTCACACACTCAGTGCATAGCAAATGTTCAGTAGACGAGTGACCCTCCGTGACCCTCTGTGCCCCTTGTCTCTGTCCCCTGCACCTTCTGTGACCCTCAGCCTCAAGCTCACAGGATTTCTTCAAACGAACACAAACACTCATTGAATTGAATTAATTTATGGGCTTCGACCTCATCAGCTCTTCTGTTTTTTTTTCTTTTCTGGGCCGAGGACAGCTAATTACGTTCTCCATTACCAGAGCGTCTGGGAACAGGCCACAGCTGCTGTCTGCAAAGCCTCCAGGCTGCAATGCTCTGTCAGCTCTTCTGCTCGCTCCTGCTTCCCCCCACTTCGCTCATTTTGGGGTCACCACGTGATGCACATGTTTCTTAAGGGGAAGGGGACGGAAGATGTGCTATATCAGGTGAGGCAGAGCAGAGTCAGCGCTTTGGGCAGCCCGACCTTGCCAACTCCGCTGGGGCTGGGGGACCTTTCGTTGGCTTTGTTCCTTTCAAAAATACTTTCTGTTCGTTTTTTTTTTAAAGAAAGCAAATGAGGAAGCATGAAGCAGGGCTTCCCCCGAGATTCAAGAAGCAGTGGGGCTATGTGGCCTCCAGACAATAGGAGATTCTGACTGGAGCATCTTGTCAGCTCATGAGACTCTGCGGAGTTAAGTCACTGTGTGGCTCGGTCACCCAGGGCCCTGCCCTGACTTCCTCACGGATGTGCCTGGAGGTGCAGAATTGCCCAGAGCTCTGCTCCAAGGTCATGCAGTTAGTGGAGGTTGGGGTTCAGTAGAACTGGGTCCCTCCCTCTTGCCTTTTCCTCTCTCAGAATTCTCCCTTCTTGCCCCCTCCCAGTGTTCTCCTTTCATGAAAACAACTCGTATTTGCCCTTAAAAATCTCAGTAATCACAATGGTTCTGACCACTTCCGCTGTGCTAGAGCACTGTGCAGCCACCGAGTAATGCTCTCTATCGGTAGTCTACTAATCCTGCTCCCTTTTGAGAAATGAGAAAACTGCACCCCAGAAAGCACAGGGACTTGGACTGAGGGCCCTGGAACAGAAAGTGGAAGATGTGTGACTCGCCTGTGTGCTTCCGTGACACTCTGCACCCCCCCCCCAGGCCGCATCACGACTGTGTGGTCCTGAGCTGCTCCTCATTCGTATAGAGAGAAAGAGAAGTGCCCGCTTGTACAATGTTGCTAAATGAAGGAGAGAGAGAGAGAGGATGGTAAGGACCTGGTGTAGTGTTTTGAAGGAAGAACTCAATAATTTTCCTAATTCTTCATCATTTTCCCTTGGGTTCTCCTTTCCACTGTCTTATTGATCCATCCTAGGCTTGTCCTCTTCTGTATTTCTGGTAGAGATCTTATTATCCCTAAGGCTTTGACCCACCCACGGAAGGGATAGACAACCCCCCACATTTTCGTATCCCCCCCAATGAACAAAACAGAAGTTGTAGGCCAATACCACAGGCTATTTGGGGGTGGGGCCTGCAGCTAGAAGAAATGAGGGGAGATGATAGACACGTTCCCCACCCCCACTCAGGCACCTTCCCTTTTTGTTCGTTTTGTCTTTTGGCCCTTCCGTGTCCTAAGGTCCTCAGGGGCTCGTGCGTTTGAACCCTTGCCTCTCTCCTGTTGGCGTTCCATTGGAGGGTCGTGGAACCTTTAGGGGGTAAATCCTTGCTGGAGGAAGTGTGGTGCTCCGGGAAGGCAAGGAGGCTCTTAGCCATGCCCGACTTGTTGTTATTTGCTTCCCGATGGTGGATGCAGTGTGACAGCTGCCTCATGCCCTTGCCACCATGTCTGCCCACCGTGAGGGGCTGTATCCCCTCAAACTGTGAGCCCAGACATTCCTGTCCTTCCTCCAGTTACTTCTTGTCAGGTGTGATCATAATAACGCTTGCACAGTGTAGAAATTATAATACATTTAGAAGGATTTCTTTTTTCTGGGCCACTCTGGTTGCCAGCGTCCATCCTACCTTTATGGACGTAAGTTGGGTTTCACAAATATTGTTGATTTCAATGAAATAGATGATGGCCATTGAATGCCGCATGGCCCAGGCCAAAGCATAGGAGTATGTGGTAGTTTGAATATATGTCCCCCATATATACGGGTTTGTTTGTTTCTTTTGGTTTTTCGAGATAGGGTCTCACTCTGGCCCAGGCTGACCTGGAATACACTATGTAGTCTCAGGGTGGCCCCGAACTCATGGCGATCCTCCTACCTCTGCCTCCCCAGTGCTGGGATTAAAGGCATGAAACGCCATGCCCGGCTTAATACAGGTGTTTTTTATTAAGCTTGTAACTTGGGTCTCCAGCTGTCTGGCTGGAGGACGTGTCACTGAGTGCAGATCCTAGGGTCCAGCCCAAAGGTGTATATGGGGGTGAACTGAATCCCAGCCCAAAGGTCACGCAGAGAGGTGTGAGCTGTGGGGGCCCCGCTTTCTGCTTTTTGGTGTTTGCTGACTGGTGGCGGTTTTCTGTCTGCTTGGCTCTGTGAAAGGGGACCAGCACCTCCTGTCATTGATTGTATGTCCCCTGGATCTGTGAGCTTGAAATAAATTCCGTCCTCCCATAAACACTGTCTGCTTGGAAGCCCATCCTAGCATTGTGGAACTGTCTGCAACACAGCAGTGTTCTGTTTGTGTATACTTGGGCATGAATAACTCAAAACTTTTCTGGATTCTTGTGACGAGATTTTTTTTTTTTAATCTTCAAACACTTTCTCTTCAGTGAAGCCATTTTTTTTTTTTTTTTTTTTTTGAGGTAGGGTCTCACTATAGCCTAGATTGACCTGGAATTCACTCTGTAGCCTCAGGGTGGCCTCAAACTCACAACCAACCTTCTACCTCTGCCTCCTGAGTGCTGGGACTAAAGGCGTGGCCACCACGCCCAGCTCAGTGAAGCTGTCTTGGGAGTTAGTCATTACTTTAACCACATCTGTCTTCTTGACTCCAAACCTGTTACTGTCCTTTTGGCTCAGATTTTCAAAGAAGCTTCAGGTTGAGCAAAGGTCATTTCAACAGCTCATTTCTCTAAAAAAGCATCCTGGCCTACTGACAATCCTAGTCCAGGAGCAAAGCCATCACGTGCTGCAGCCTCAAGGCCAACTGGAAGGTATTCTGCACGCTCGTATCGATCAACCTTATTTATCCCCACAAATCTGGAAATGCACACTCTCGGACAAGGTGGCCTGTCTGCACCCCTGACGTCTTTCAAAAGGAGAGGGCAATATGAAGTGGGCTGAGGTCTGCTCATTGAGAATCAGCACAATGCAAACAACCAATGCTGAATCCTGAGCACTGACATTCAAATGACCAGATGTTCTAAAGCGATGCAGTGCCAGTATTTAATTTTGAGCGCCACATTACAAAAGAACTATTTTTAAAAAATAAAAGAGGATCTAGGGGTCGGGCGTGGTGGCGCATGCCTTTAATCCCAGCACTAGGGAGGCAGAGGTAGGAGGATCGCCCTGAGTTCGAGGCCACCCTGAGACTACATAGTGAATTCCAGGTCAGCCTGGGCTTGAGTGAGACCCTACCTTAAAAAAAAAAATAAATAAATAAATAAAAAGAGGATCTAGGGGTAAGAAAAAGAAGATCTAAACCCTTCAGTAAGTCCTGTTTGATCCTGATAAACTTGAACCACTTCCTCCTCCATCCCTAGATCTGTGGAGTATGACATCAGCCATGATTTGACCTTCAAAGGGAACCAGAGTAAATTCGTTGGAATTCCCTGTCTCTGTGTTACCTGAGATGTGTTGGCATTTTCACTTTGCAAGGAAGCTCACTGCTACTCTGTCCAGTGACTGGGTTTAACACATTCTCTTTCCTTCTTATTCCCAGTCTCCACTTGAAGATTCTTCTTCCTGGACAAGCATGGCTTCACCGAGATGGTCTCTGCATAGAAGTGGCCTTGGGTGGGAAGAACCTTGCGTTTTTACAAATCCCGCTGGTTTAGGCTGCAAAGCGTCTTGTAGCCTTCAAGCATGCTGTCCTAAGAAAATCAAGATTAGGGGCTGGAGAGATGGCTTAGCAGTTAAGCGCTTGCCTGTGAAGCCTAAGGACCCCGGTTCGAGGCTCGGTTCCCCAGGTCCCACGTTAGCCAGATGCACAAGGGGGCGCACGAGTCTGGAGTTTGTTTGCAGAGGCTGGAAGTCTTGGTGCGCCCATTCTCTCTCTCTCCCTCTATCTGTCTTTCTGTCTGTGTCTGTCGCTCTCAAATAAATAAATAATTTAAAAAAAAAAGAAAAGAAAATCAAGATTAGGGTGGGAATTAGAAATTTCTCTGCGTTCAGAATTCAATATTGATTGTTTTCATTGTGCTGATTCTCAATGAGCAGACCTCAGCCCGCTTCATATTGCCCTCTCCTTTTAGAAGATGTCAGGTGTGCAGACAGGCCACCTTGTTCCAAGAGTGCATTTCCAGGCTCGTGGGGATAAGTAAAGTTGATCGGTGTGAGACGGCGCTCTGGACGACAGCGCTAGCTCTTTTGGCACAGTTACAAGGAGTGTGGGGGTGTCTTGGGTCTTTCTTATGATCAGAATAAGAACTTCTTAGAACCAAGGTGTGAGCCTTGGCTTGTTACCACATTTAGATGGTGGCAGAAAGAAGTACTATTTTTGTTGCTGTTGTTGTTAGCAAAGAGAGAGGAAATAACTACTGGAGGTGGATAAGTTGGATAAAATTCTTGCCTTGGGGTGACTGGAGAGATGGCTTTAGCGGTTAAGGCACTTGCCTGCGAAGCCTAAGAATGCTTATTCGAATCTCCAGGTCCCACATAGCCAGGCACAAAAGTGATGCAAGCATGAGATGTTGTACATGCACACAAGGGGTACACATGTCTGGAGGTCGCTCACAGCGGCTGCGTGGCCCTGGTGTGTCCATACTCTCTCTGTCTCTGCCTCTTTCTCCCTCTCATGTCTCTCTATCTCTCTCTCAAAAATAATTCTTAACACTTCCGGTCAAGATGGCGACCGCCTAGCTGCACTACAAACAACACGGGAAAATAAAGATAGATGCAGATCCTAAGAAGAGAGCTGCCCCAACATACCTCAAAAGGGGCCCAACTGAAACTAAGACAACTGGCGAAATTAGCAAGGGTGATGTTTTCCTGTGAACCGGATACCAGCACAAAGGGGAAGGAGATCAACGCAGAGAAAAATCAACTCCTACCAAATCAGAGAGCCAGAGCCTCACAGGCCCCCAACACCTCAGCACTGAAGCAGACCAAAAATGAACCCAACATGGCTCAGGGAAATCTTGCGGAAGAGGGGGCGGAAAGAATGTCAGAGTTACATGTTGGGTCATGATTTGCAGAGACATTTATCACACTAATAACTGGGGGCTAACTCCACAATGCACGACCCATTTTCATTAACAAGGAGGGTCTAATGAGAGGGAGTAGATCACAGATGAGCCTAAATAATGGTACCAAACTGCCTGTATTCACTGAAATGAAAACTAATAAATTAAATTTAAAAAAAAAAAGAAAAAAAAAGAATTCTTAAAAAGAAGAAATACATAAGATAAAATTAAAAATGCCCTGATATGTCATTTCCTTTCTTTGAAAGATATCAACATTAAATTTTATCTTGGGGGCTGGGGAAATGGCTCAGAGGTTAAAGACACTTACTTGCAAAGTTTGATGACCCAGATTCAATTCCCCAGTACCCACATAAGGCCAGATGCACACAGTGGTGCATGCATGCATCTGGAGTTCATGTGCAGTGACAAGAGACCCCGGTATGTCTATTTTCTCTTTCCCCCTTTCTGTCTCTGCTTACAATAAATAAAGCACTTTAAAATATTTTTTACATGGTAGCCATCAGTACTTTTTTTAAAAAATTATTTATTTATTTATTTATTTGAGAGCGACAGACACAGAGAGAAAGACAGATAGAGGGAGAGAGAGAGAATGGGCGCGCCAGGGCTTCCAGCCTCTGCAAACGAGCTCCAGACGCGTGCGCCCCCTTGTGCATCTGGCTAACGTGGGACCTGGGGAACCGAGCCTCGAACTGGGGTCCTTAGGCTTCACAGGCAAGCGCTTAACCGCTAAGCCTCTCTCCAGCCCCATCAGTACTTTTTTAAAAACAATTTACATATATTTCAAAATTACAAAATACTGCAACAACTGCAGGGGAAGTAACTGAATGTCGAGAAGGACCCCAGCATAGTGCTTCTGTGTTTTCTAGTTGCAGCTGAAAGACTACCAAAACCATGAAGAAGAGACTGTAAGTAGGATTAACTTTACAAGAACGAGGATGGAAGAGGACGCAGTAGTGGGGAAAGACACTAAGGAAACTCGCAGACTTGCAGAGGCTCGTGGCGCTGATATCTTCTGAGGAGAGCCTGCGGTGGGCCAGCTGGCAGGAAGGAAGTCAGTTCACGCTGCAGAATTCCTCAGAGCTGGGACTCGAGAAGAGAGAATGTCGCTGACACTAAAAATAGGAGTGTCTGGACCCGTGCCAGCTCCTCTGCCCCACAGGCCAGGGAGGTAGCCTTGCCCATCTGTTGAAAGGCCAGAGAAGTAGAGACCTATCGCTTGCGGCGTGAGCTGGGGACGGGGAAATAGTGAGTGCCAATCTGGACTGCGCAGGGAGCCCTCTCCCTTCGCTTACAGACTGTTTGGGACAGGCTTAGGCCTCATCAGGAGAAAAGCCAGAAGCCCGACCCTCGAGGTTCCCTGTGATGTGCCGGCTTTCTGCTGGGCACCCTCTGATGAAGGCTGGCCATGCTAATCGCGAGCTCTGTGAGGTGGTTAGTGTCTCATTCTGAAAGGTAAATGGGGCGTGGTGGTGCATGCTTTTAATCCCAACACTCAGGAGGCAGAGGTAGGAGGATCACCAGGAGTTCGAGGCCACCCTGAAACTACACAGTGCATTCCAACTCCTCCTGGGCAAGAGTGAGACTCTATCTCAGAAAACCAAAACAACAACAATAACAAAAAAAAAAAACAAAAAACCAGGGAATAAACAATGTAGAAATCAAAAACATACCTACAAACTGATTGCATTATAATCTTGCCAGAGAAAACATACTGCATCCCAAAGGGTTTGGGAGCTATGCAAAACAGAGCTCTTCAAAAGGAGGAAAGGGTTTTCAGTATTTAAAATGGACCACAGTAACTCCACAAGTCATGCACAGAGTTGTGAAGTAACAGTAGATGGTTTGTGTGACAACAGCAGATATGAAAACATGGCCTTTCTGGACTGAGGATGGAACTGGGGTTTTTGTGGCCTCATAATAACACATTCTTTTATATTTTACTTGACTGTAAGAAATGAAAAGGAAAGGATGACATGATAGCTACTTGAAGCATACCATTTTAATTTAGATTTAAAAAAAAAAAAAACAACTTTTTTCAAGGTAGGGTCTCACTCTAGCCCAGGCTGACCTGGAATTCACTATGGTGTCTCAGGGTGGCCTCGAACTCACGGCGATCCTCCTACCTCGGCCTCCCGAGTGCTGTGACTAACGGCATGAGGCACCATGCCTGGCTTAAGTTTACTTATTATTTATTTTTTTATGAGGGAGAATGGGTGTGCCAGGGCCTCCAGCCACTGCAGACAAACTCCAGATGCACGCATCTGGCTAATGTGAATACTGGGGAATCAAGCCTCAAACTGGGGTCCTTAGGCTTCACAGGAAAGCACTTAATGGCTAAGCCATCTCTCCAGCCCTTAATTTGTATTTTTGAAGGAAAATGAGCATTGAAGAATGATACATTTTGTGGATCTCCATGACCTCACAGTGCCCAGCACTAGCTACTCAACAACTACCAAAGCAGAGATCCAGAGGCTCTGAAGAGCTCATCACTGAGGTAGACTCAAAACTTAGCCACCACAGCTCAGGGAAGTTTGGGGCAGTCTTTTTACACATTGCTTTCAACTTCTGATGCATACTTAGACCAAAAGGACAAAAATTATGGGTCATTTTTCCCTGTTGATAAATGAAAGCATACATTTCTGTATAATAAAAAAAAAATCATCAGTTTTTATAGAAAAACGAACACTTATTTCTTCCTTGTCTTGTACTGACCCTCAATAAAGGTATAAGTTTGTAATTTACCTCAGTGCAGGCTTTCCCACAGGACGGATAGTTCTATAATCTTCACTTTTACACAGGCTACATTACCCAAGTTGTTTGCACCCTGAAATGACAGAAGATTTTAACCTATTCCCAAATGTATGTCTACCAAAGTGTCCAGTGACACTTGATGAATAGTTTTAAAATAGACTTTCAAGGTGCCTTTTGAAAATACCTTTGTTTTTCTGCCTCTTCATTTCTAGCCAGTTGGGTGGTTTCCAATGTGAGCAAAGTATGTCTCCATTGAAGGATGGACACATGGACACTTTCTTCTTTCTCTTTTGTCCTCCCTCTTTTTTAAATATGTACGACGTTTGTGTACAGTGTGCCCGTGGTCATGTGCATGGTGTCCATCGGCACACATGTGGAGGTCAGAGGTCGGCCTTTGATGTCAGTCCTCACCTTCCCCATTGTTTGCATCTGGGTCTCTTGTGTCTCTTGTCTCCCTTCTCACCCCACCCAGTGTGTTGGGAGTATGGGGGTGTGATGCGGAGTCCTGGTTCTGGGGGTCCTTACGCTTGCACTGAGCCTGTGCGCGTGTCTTTTCAATGACCTCGCAGATCTAGGAGGGAGTTCCTTCCAGAGGCTGTTGTCTCACACCCTCTACATGGCAGATCACAGTGACCTTGGGCAGGAGGACATATTTCCAACTGTAGGCCTTGTACCATCTGCTGCTTTGAATTTTTAAAAAATTTTTGTTTATTTTATTTATTTATTTATTTATTTGAGAGCAACAGAGAGAGAGAGAGAGAGAGAGAGAGAGAGAGAGAGAGAGAGAGAGAGAATGGGCATGCCAGGGCCTCCAGCCACTGCAAACGAACTCCAGATGCGTGCGCCCCCTTGTGCATCTGGCTAACGTAGGTCCTGGGGAATCGAGCCTTAAACCGGGCTCCTTAGGCTTCACAGGCAAGCGCTTTACCGCTAAGCCATCTCTCCAGCCCTGCTTTGAATTTTTGAATAAAATAGGGCCTGGGGTGCAGCTCCCTGGTTCAGGGCTTGCCTTGTACGCGCAAGTCCCTGGCTTCAGTCCCCAGAGTAGCAATGCATGAGTAAGTGCATAAAGTTTGGTAAGTTATACCCCATTATTAATCTGAGTTATGATGAGACATCTACACATTTCTTTGGCTATGAGAGCCAACATCCCTCTATTCTTGTTATATACAGTGGTGACAGTGTCTTAGCAAAGGCATATCCTAGTAAGTTTATCAGGTCTCTGTTTTTTGACCTCTGCTTAGCTCATTGACAAGCTGGAAAAAAAAAAAGCTTGCAACCCATCTATAATTTTTTGGTCTAGTTTCTTTATTCACTCCTTGTCAGATGATTCATTCTATCTACACTTGCACTAACTTTTATTTTCTCAATGCCTCCAGTTAAAAAAGAAAAAAAAGTCTCTTCTCCTGTTTGTATTCCCAAGCCCGCACTTCACCTTAACTGCAGACGTCAACTCTCCCAATACCTCTTGCCTTTTCTGTCATGAGGGGGTCAGTGGTACTCAGAGAACAATTCCAGATTAAGGGCAGCTGAAGCTAACAGAGCAATGAAAGGACGGACGGACAGGATGAAGATACTGCATGAATGTTTTCATGGCGTGCTGGGTGAGTTGAGTTGATCCAGAGAGTAGCTTTCTTCACCACTGTGAGCTTATAGGGTAGATGTTTAAAAATAGCTTCCTTTTTATTGCTTCTTTTATGCGATGCAAATGCTTCTCTTGCTCATGGCTTAACTAGATATAGAGGGAGAATGTAAAAGCTCTACCTCCTAGGGGAAAGTTCAGCAAACACATTGCATGGCCTCTCCAAAATACATGTTTCTTTAACTGAACATTTAATGGCAACTGGATGACAGTCAATTAAATGTTGTTGACAAGCTGAAACGCTGATATTCTGTGCTGAGTAAAGAGAGGCCTGTATGTTTTAGACAAGCAGGTGGCACAGTTAATATTCCGTAAAGAAAATTGAGAATCCCTGACTCTGTTTACACAGAATTCTCGCCCATGAAAATGGGTCATAGCACCAAGCCAAGATTTTTCACAGAAAATAATCTAGAATCCTACTCACAGCAATAGCAGAAGTGTGTGCTGTGAGTCAGGAAAAAGACAATTATGCTTTGGGAATTTTTCAGGACAAATGCTACCGCCAGGTTCTGTGTTTTGTGGGCTGTGAAGCTGGGCTGAATTCCGTGGAGCTTTACCAAAACACTTCCTCCAGCCAGACCCCCACTGCCTGGGCCCTTGTCACACTCCCTGTTTCTTCTTCCTGCCTCAGAAAACCCCAGTGTGATTTGAAAGATGCACAACGCTGTTTATCTGGCTTCATCCTTGCCTCTTTCTTCTTTGTCTTTTACCCACTTCTGTCCATCTTTCACAGAAGTAACCATGTTGATTGCCCCTGTCATTATCATAATTAAAAATACTACTCATAAAAACTGGGCATGGTGGGCTGGAGAGATGGCTTAGCGGTTAATCGCTTGCCTATGAAGCCTAAGGACCCTGGTTCGAGGTTCGGTTCCCCAGATCCCACGTTAGCCAGATGCACAAGGGGCTGCACGCATCTGGAGTTCGTTTGCAGAGGCTGGAAGCCCTGGTGCGCCCATCCTCTCTCTCTCCCTCTATCTGTCTTTCTCCCTGTGTCTGTCACTCTCAAATAAATAAATAAATAAATAAAAATGAACAAAAAAATATTTAAAAACTGGGCATGGTGATGCATGCTTTAATCTCAGCACTCTGGAGGCCAAGGTAGGATGATCTCTGTGAGTTCAAGGCCACTCTGAGAATACAGAATGAATTCCAAGTCAGCCTGGTATAGAGTGAGACCTTACCTCCATAAACCAAAAAACAAATTACTTACATAGTTCATAAATTTAACAGTCATCCCTCCATATCCACAGAGTATGCATCATCCACAGATCCGGCCAATTGTTAGTGAAAAGAGTCATCAAAAGGTCTGAGTCTATGACAAACATGTACAGCATTTTTTTGTTGTCACAATTGCCTAATAACATAGCATAATAATCAGTTACTTAGTATATTTACATACAGTCAACATCACTACTAATCTAGAAGCGATTGAAAGTATTCTGGGGCTGCCAATTGCTCAGGCAATAAAACCACAGATTAACTACTGGGACCTCATGAAATTACAAAGATTTTGTACTGCAAAGGACACTGTGAATAAAGCAAAGAGGCAACCTACAGAATGGGAAAAAATCTTCGCCACCTATGTATCTGATAGAGAATTAATATCTAGGATATACAAAAAACTCAAAAAGTTAAATAATAAGAAATCAAACAAGCCAATTAAAAAATGGACTGTGGAGCTAAATAGAGAGTTCTCAAAGGAAGCGTATAAGCATCTTAAAAATGTTCTATGTCCCTAGTCATCAGGGAAATGCAGATTAAAACTCCATTGAGATTCCATCTCACTCCTGTCAGAT